>NC_085138.1:424501264-425701264 GCF_035046485.1 Aedes albopictus
ACAGGGCTGTTTCCATCATATGCTCACGTTCAAATCGCAATCCACTTACCATTACACATGAGTGCTGAAAGCGAAAGCATCCCCTGAGCCCCGACTGTTCGCAATACTATTACCATTTTCCAAAGAAGTTTTCGTCTCTCTACCCGGAGGCAAATCCGATTTTCATAATTACTACCCGCCATCAGGAGGATAGCTAGCTTGTCAACCAGCCACCCGGATGAAGTGGAGAGCACCAGAAATACCGTGTTTCGTTTGTAGTTCTTTGTGAAAGCAATTTCACGTCGAACTTCCATCCATTCGGCGCGGCGGTGGGGACCCATTTGTTTCTCGAACGCAAACGTGGTAGGTATGTAAGGTACCAAGTAGGTAGGTAGAGGTAAAAAGTTTCGTGTTCTTCCGCATTGCCAATGTCGCCTGTTCAGATGGGTGACACGATACAGTTTTTAGCTGAGTGAATTGGGGAAAAGTGGTCAAAGCCAATTTGGTGATTTTGTCAAAGAAATTTTCTGTTGATTAAAAAAATGTGTAAAATATAATCACATTTTCAGGTATATTATTAAGTTTTCATTTCTAAAGATGTTGCTAATGGAATTGTTATAAAAATCGAGCCCCCTTGATCATATAGTTAGATTTCAAAGTATTTTTTTTGGGTCAAGCAAAATTGAAAATTATGTATTGAAAAAAAAAATGATCTTCTGCATTGATATGCATTGTATAAAACATTTTTTCACAACCTGCTGTGACCACATTCCCCAAAACTGATACGAGATTGCCAACTCTAGATGGTGGATGTCTGCAGCTGCAGGAGCTTTTCCCTGTGACTTGCGCGTAGCAACACCAACCACCGACCGCACGTGCCATCCGGTTGTAAACTGCTTATGTTTCAATTATAAAATTCATAAAATTTTACTCAACACGAGGAAACTCATGGAGAGGGGAGGTGAGGACGTCCGTTCTGGTTCGACATGAGCAACGTAAGCATCGCATTCTCAGCCATATCGGGCGGTGAGCTGAGTGAGTGGGAATATTATAGCCGTTAAGCCGATTAAAATTTTGTAAATGCACAGTTTACTTGTGCATTTGCAACAAGATTCTAGACGGGATGGGGGAAAAGAACTGTTTGAACTGGTTGCTTCATATAGGAAAAATGAACATGCACAATATTGGCAGTAATTAGTGTGGTGAAAAAAAATGTTCAAAGAAGTCGACAGCAGGATGTTTTAACGAGAAGTGAACACATTTTTTATATCTAGTTTATCTATTGAAAGCTCAATCGTGTATAACGCTTTACAGAGCCGTTTTGTTCATACAAATCAATAACTTCTTTATTGTAGAGATAGGTGGCAAAACTTTCCAGAGAGATGTTGAACAGTACGCATGAGAGTCTATGACCTTGTCGAAGTCCCCGGTGAGATTCCAACGACCTAGACAGATCACCTGAAACCCTTACGCAGCAGTTTTTTTTACACCGTCCATCGCAGGAATAAGTCTAGTAAGCTTCCCCGAAAAGCCGTTCTCGTCTATGATTTTCCATAGTTCTGTGTGGTCGATACTGTCGTACGTTGGCATTGGCTTGAAGTCGTTGATATTCGGGGTATTTTAAACGATCTGCCGCGCGGTGAAGATCTGATCTCGAACTCTAGCTGGTCAACTTTCTTGTAGAGGGGAAAAATTACCCCTCAGACGCTCAAAGTCCTGTTTCCACCTTTTGAATATCTCGCGTCCGTCCGACAAGAGGCTTTCGTCCTTATCCCTGTATACTGTGACTCGAAGCATGAAGCCTTTGCGGAATGTGCTGAGCTTCTGGTAGAATTTCCGTGTATCTTGAGATCGGCACAGCGATTCCATTTCCTCAAACTCCATTTCTTCCAGTCGGCGTTTGTTCTCCAGAAAGAGACGAGTCTGCTGTTTTCGCTTCTGGCTGTATTGTTTCACATACTGCCGGGTTCTATGCTGCAGCATTACCGCCCGTGTTGCATTTTCCTTCTCCAACATCGCTATGCACTCCTCGGAAAATCATTCGTTTCGTCGACCCTGTTCCACGTACCAGATGGTGATCACGGCTGCGTCATTGTTGGTTGCTGCACTGGAGTTCAGCAGTCACCTACAGAGGCTACAGTGTGCTACATTTCGAAGGCGGTATATTTAGGACAGCTGGCAGTTTTTTGATAAAGTATTTCAAATCGTGCAACTATGTTTGTCACACGCACATCTACTTACTTTGAAAAAATCATAACTCAAGAACGAAGTATCGTAGAAACAAAGTTATTTTTAGAAAATGAAAGCAAATTTTCTAAGGAATCCAAAAAAAAAATTGAACTGGAAAAAGTTTTCCACAAAATTTTCCACAGTCGAGAAAATTTGTAAAGAAAAGCCGGAAAAACTATGCCCAAACTCGTTGAAAATGTTCGAAAAAATATTTTTAAGAAGGTTACTTCATAAGCTTCAATGGTTCTTGGATTCCTGAAAAAATTGCTTTTATTTCCTAAAAAAAACTTTGTTTCTACGATGCTTCGTTCATGAGTTAAGATTTTTCAATGTAAGTAGTGTCAGGGGAAAACAAAAAAAAAATCCACCTGAGTTTTCCGGAAAAATAGACGACCCTGATTTTTTCTCAATTTTGCTTTTTTCACTGATCTCAATTTTGCTTTTTTCACTGAAACGCTGTTGTCCTTCCATCTTTAGATAGATAAGTCCCGTTTAACTTTTGCTATACTATAAATGATCGGACAAACGCCGATTTTCATACAAAATGGCCAAGTTTGAGATTTTGCATCTTTGGTTTGCTTTGAGAGATTGCGCCCAATTTTGTACACGGAACTATTCACACATATGTTGAAATATACCTTTGCAAAGTACTGATGTTTATTTACAGGTCTGGACGTGACAAGGCGTTCAAAATGTGCAAAAGTGATCGGACAGCGATACGTGTGTAAATCAAAGGGGAGTGACACCTGGTCTAACTCTCAAAGTAACTCTTCGGGAAATTTTTGGAGATAATCTTGAAGGAATCACCTTTTCAGCAAAAATGTAGAAAAAATCTCTCCTTGATAAATTTACTGGGGAGCTCCTGAAGGTAATCACAAATGAACCCGTTGAGGAATTCCCGCCGGAACTCCTGCACGAATTTGCGGAGAAACTCTTGGAGTAATTCCCAAAGAAATTCCCAGAAATTTGAGGATTTTGAAATTTTTTACATCCGGAAGAACTTCCAGCGGAACTTCCGGAAGAACTACCGGAGGAATTCTTAAAGAAACTCCTGCAGAAATTTCCGGAAGAATTTCTGGAGGAAATCCCGGATAAACTCGTTGAAGAACTCCCGAAATAATTCTTGGAAGCACTCCTGAAGAAACTCCTGAAGGAAATCCTGGAGGCACTCCTAGAGGAAAGAGGAAATTCTCGAAAGAACTCTTGAAGGAATTTCCAAAGAAATTCTCGGAACAACTTCTCGAGCAATTTCCGGAGAAACTCCTGAAGGAACTCGTAGAGTAATTTTCGGAGGTATTTCTGAAGAAATTCCTGAGGCCATTCCTGGAGCATCTTCTGGAGAAATTCTCAACAATTCTCTTGGATTGGTATCCCCGGAGGAATTCGCGTTGCAAATTCTCTAGGAATTCTCAGAAAAAATGTAGAAAATTTCCTGGAGGAACTCCTGGAGGAATTCCCGCAAGAACTAATTTTTGATAGTGGATGTTAATATATTGCTAAATCTTAAAATCCGAATGAACTTATGGAGAAATTCCCGGAGAAATCCCGGAGGATCTCTTAGAGCAATTGCCGTAGGAACACCTAGAGCAATTCCTGAAAAATCTGCTGCGGGAAATTTCGAATGAACTCGTTGAGGAATTACAGCAGGAACTTCAGGGGGCACTCCTCAAGGAGTTCCTTGAGGAAATCTTGGAGGATCTTTTAGATGAATTCCCGAAGAAACTCCCAGATAATTTTGCGAAGAAATTTACGCAAGACTTCCTTCAGAAATTACCAGAAGCATTCCCGGGGCAATTCTCGGAGGAAATTCCAGAAGTAGTCCCGGAGCAACTGCTGGAATAATTCCTGGGAGAACTCCTAAGAGAAATTCATGTAGCAACTCTTGGTGGAACTCCCGGACATGCTCTCGGAAGGGCTTTCTCAGAATTCCCAAAAGAACTTTGAGGAATTACCAAAGAAATTTCCAGAAGATTTTCTGGAGCAATTCCCGGAGGAATTCCTGGAGAAATTCTCAACGCATCTCTTGTAGGAATTCCCGAAAGAATTCACGTTGAAACTTCTATTGGAATTCTCGGAATAAATGTAGGAAATTGTTCTTTAAAACTCCGGGATATGTTTCCGGAAGAACTCGTGGAGAAAATCCCGGAGGAACTCCTGCAGGAATTCCCGGAGAAATTATCGAAGAAACTCTTGGACTCCTATAGGAATTCCCGAAAGAACTATTTTTTGATAGTGGATTTTACCCTATTGTATAATCTTAACATCCGGATGCACATTTCTTTAGCTATTCCCAGAGAATTCCTGGAGGAACTTCTAGAGAAATTACCGTAGGAACTTCTGCAAAAACTGCTGGAGGAAATCATGCATAAACTCGTTGAGGAATGCCAGTAGGACCTACTGGAGCTCCTTGAGGAATTCCCGGAAAAAATTGTAGAGGAATTCTCGAAGGAACTCCCAGAGAATTTTGCGAAAAAAAATTCACGCAGGATTTCCCTCAGAAATTACCGCAAGAACTTCTAGATCTATTCCCGGAGAAACTGCTGGAGTAATTCCTGGGAGAACTCCCTGGGGGAACTCTTGGAAGAACTGCCGAACGTGTTCTTGGAAGAACTTTCTCGGAATTCCCAGAAGAACTTCGAGAAATTCCCAAAGAAGCTCCCGGAAGATCTTCTGAAACAATTTCCGGAGGAACTCCGGCAGGAATATCTATTCGACTTACTGGAGAAATTCCCGGAAGAACTCCTGAAGCAATTTCTTGAGGAACGCTTGAAGGAATTTCTGGAGGAACTAGTAATAATTCTCGGAGGAACTAATGGAGAAATTTCTGAAAAACTCCTGGAGAAATTCTCGGAGGAAGTCCTGAATCAATTTTAGGTTTAACTTTTAGAGCAATTCTTCAGGAGGAACTCCTGAAGGGATTCCCAGAGGAACTCCTGAAGGGATTCCCAGAGGAACTCCTTAAGGGATTCCCAGAGGAACTCCTGAAGGGATTCCCAGAGAAACTCCTGAAGGGATTCCCAGTGGAACTCCTGAAGGGATTCCCAGAGGAACTCCTGAAGGGATTCCCAGAGGAACTCCTGAAGGGGTTCCCAGAGGAACTCCTGAAGGGATTCCCAGAGAAACTCCTGAAGGGATTCCCAGAGGAACTCCTGAAGGGATTCCCAGAGGAACTCCTGAAGGGATTCCCAGAGGAACTCCTGAAGGGATTCCCAGAGGAATTCCTGTAGGGATTCCCAGAGGAACTCCTGAAGGGATTCCCAGAGGAATTCCTGTAGGGATTCCCAGAGGAACTCCTGAAGGGATTCCCAGAGGAACTCCTGAAGGGATTCCCAGAGGAACTCCTGAAGGGATTCCCAGAGGAACTCCTGAAGGGATTCCCAGAGGAACTCCTGAAGGGATTCCCAGAGGAACTCCTGAAGGGATTCCCATAGGAACTCCTGAAGGGATTCCCATAGGAACTCCTGAAGGGATTCCCATAGGAACTCCTGAAGGGATTCCCAGAGGAACTCCTGAAGGGATTCCCAGAGGAATTCCTGTAGGGATTCCCAGAGGAACTCCTGAAGGGATTCCCAGAGGAATTCCTGTAGGGATTCCCAGAGGAACTCCTGAAGGGATTCCCAGAGGAACTCCTGAAGGGATTCCCAGAGGAACTCCTGAAGGGATTCCCAGAGGAACTCCCGAAGGGATTCCCAGAGAAACTCCTGAAGGGATTCCCAGAGGAACTCCTGAAGGGATTCCCAGAGGAACTCCTGAAGGGATTCCCAGAGGAACTCCTGAAGGGATTCCCAGAGGAACTCCTGAAGGGATTCCCAGAGGAACTCCTCAATGGATTCCCAGAGGAACTCCTCAATGGATTCCCAGAGGAACTCCTCAAGGGATTCCCAGAGGAACTCCTCAAGGGATTCCCAGAGGAACTCCTCAAGGGATTCCCAGAGGAACTCCTGAAGGGATTCCCAGGGGAACTCCTGATGGGATTCCCAGGGGAACTCCTGAAGGGATTCCCAGGGGAACTCCTGAAGGGATTCCCAGGGGAACTCCTGAAGGGATTCCCAGGGGAACTCCTGAAGGGATTCCCAGGGGAACTCCTGAAGGGATTCCCAGGAGAACTCCTGAAGGGATTCCCAGGGGAACTCCTGCATTCAAAAGATAATAAGTCAAAGAAACTTTGAACATGATTTAAATGAATCTCAAAAATCAATCAAAAATGTTTGTATGTTCGCTAAAGCTGCCATTTTTTATTAGCTTTCTACTGCTTCTTACCGAACTTAGCTAAAAAATCTAGAAACAAAGTTATTAAGTAAATTAACTCTTGATGTCATCGGTTAAAAGTTTGGGGCCACTATCGTAAAACATGGAAAAGTGATTTGTTGATATCTTTATCATCTTCCCTTCAATTTTATTTTAAACATAATGAATGGTGTTTACTGCATACACATTGAACCATACATATTTATTAAAACTTATACCTATACTAAAAATTTACATAAAATTGCATTATTTTTTTTGAAAAGCGGTGAAAGGTATTAACTGTGCATAACATTTTTGCACATAAAAACCATTGAATACGGTAAATGAAGGGCATGATGTGAAAGTTTAGTTTATATTACCTTTAAAAAGAGTCAAAAAGAATTAAAACTGAAATAAAGACGACGAATATATCAACGAATCACGTTTCCTTGGTTTACTGAAGTGATTCCAAACTATTGGCCGATATATCATTTTGTGGGGTGACGCCAAACTTTTGGTCAATGACATCAAGAGTCAATTTACTGAATAACTTTTTCTGGATCTTTTAGCTAAGTCCGGTGAAAGGCAGTTGAAAGCTGATAGTTAATGGGGTATATTACCGCTCACATCTTAAAATGTGTTCGATCTAATTTTCAGCGACACTGCCGTAAGCTAAAATTTATTTTTTAGAAAATTACTAAGAAAAACTAAGTTTACATACAAATATTTTTGAAAAAAAAAATCACATAAGGCATGTTTCAAAGAAAGTTTCTTTGGCTGATTATCTTTTGCATGAGACCTGGAGTTTTGAAATGGGACGCAAATTGGCGGAGATATGGGCCTAAAAAATGACATGTTTTTGAGGCAGTGACCCCAAACTTTTGATCGAGAGTGTTTAAAAGAAAAAAAAACTTATTTTTATAACTATTTACTCATTTGGATATACATATAATCCAAAAAAATCAAACTTCATTCAAACCATGAGAAACACCAATTGACCAATTGACTGACAAACAATACAGTTCCCATAAAGAAATCAAACTTAACACAAACTGGGATGATAAAAACAACAGCATCTTTCTACAAGTGGGTGTAAGAGTGACTGTTGTATTTCCGTTGAAGCCTTCGCCAGCAAAAACTTTGAACACAAGTGTCGCACCCCGCAGGACAGAGCTCATCAAAGGCCACCGTGCCCTTGGGCGTTTCCTAAGAACAGTCGGCGCACAAATTTATGCAAATTGTTTATTTCAACTTTCACAATCGGACGCGCGCCATTCAAAAGTATGTATATTCGCCTGTTCTTCTCGCACCACGGCGGGCTGAGTGGATCGGTTCTGAGATTGTCTGTGAGTTTTTCAGTGATTTTCAGACAACAAATCAACGACTTTGTTGTTATCAGTTCAATTTAGATCCGGAGACATTCGGAAAGGGTTTCCAACCCACTTGAGATTTTTCCCACAGTCATGCTTTCGTTCGGAATTTTGCTCTCGATTTCGGCGGAACGAACATAATAGAACGCAATGGAACCAAGAGCTACATCGTGTGGGAAGGATGGGGAGGAGCTAGATGGCACTCATCGCAAATAACAGCAAAATAATAATCATCATCGTTATCATCTGCACACAATCTCGCTTCTCCAGTAGTGGCTTCTTCGCGGCGAGGTGCACTGATGCGAAAAAGCAATGCGAATGGCAACGAAAGCATAACGTGCGGTATTCTCAGAAGTCTTGTAAAACATCTTCCGCCAGCCAGCAGTCCAGCAGCTAACCTTGGAGCTGTAGGGACTTCCCCTGGCAGCACAACAGAATGGAACCGGAAGCACAATGGAACAGAACAACGAGATAAAGCATACAACATATCTATACGTGGGGGTTTTGTATTGTGCGGTACATATGTAGGTTACAACTCTGAGAATCGGTTCAGTTAAGGGGAGTTGTTTACGATTTTGGTTTGTACGATTACATTCAAGTGTTGGAAGTATGGCTGAGTTTTATTGTGCACTAAAACAGTGTTTCCCAGTCAATTCAGTCCCAGTCCCAGTCCAGATCAAACATGCAATTGAAGAAGCTTAATCGCTTAAAAACCGGCATACTACATTGAGCTCTACAGTTTATGTGAATGCCGAAAGATGATGTAAACATAATAAAAGTGTTAAGCAGCCTATCAGAGGTTGAAGACTTCGTGTCATAGAGTAACAGTGTTTTCATTTCGGTTTGATTATCAAAGATTTACTTTTAAAACTGAGAGTTGCGATGGGGATCTCGATCGCGTTGCATTGTTCGAAGATGAAAAGTGACACGTGTTTGGGGCAGGTGCACATTGTCCTTCCTCGTGAAGTGATATAAATGGATGCACACTTTACCAAGTTCAAACAGTATTGCAGAAAATCGAAAGAGTTAAGGATTGGTTGCGGTTATCCGACGACATGGAACTGGGTGAGATCATTCCGAGTTTTATTTTCTTTACATACTAGAAGAAGTTGAGGTAGTTTCGCCAATGCGTTTTAATGGAGTCTGCAATATCTGCAAATTAATCTTGTAGTTCTTGTGCAGGCCTAATATTGAAGCGATAAAAATGTTAGAAGAAGTGATTGCAGTTCACAACAATCATTGAGCAAATTTAAAATAATTGGCTTAGTTACCTCAATGGCTGTCGATCACAGGTAACACATGGGACTACTCCTAGTAAAATACATAATTCGAAAATAGCTATCTAAGCTTGAAAGTTTATTCTCCGTATACTGTAAGTTCAATACTGTGGGAACGCGCGACTATTTTCGTGAGTCGATCGGTTTTCTCGGTAGGGAGATGTGGACGCGAATATTGAATGCGAAATCAGAAGCGCGCGATAACTTTCGTGGGAAAGTCGGTTTTCACGGTTGTGTAAACGATCAATGCGGTGACGCGTTTAATACAGAACGATCGTTGACGTATGTGCATTACCCTTACTATCGCGACCAAATAAATCATAATCGGGATGAAGACTGTGTCGTGTATTTTCATATAACTAGTGGATCATATCACCTACCAAAGGTGGCTCCAAGATCCACACCTTACCCTACCCTACTAACAAATACTCCTTCCCGAGACAACTGTGGGGATGCTGTGGATTTCACGGTTTCTAGTAACAACGGTTGTCGGACTAACATTCCTTCCCTTTCCCTTTGACCGTAAGGACGTGGCCGGCGCCGTTATTGGCTTTAACATATTGAACTCTCGAATTGTGCAAATTGAGAGTGTGTAGCTAGTCCCAAGCACCATTCATTGGTTCTCTATGCAACTTCGATTGTTCTGGTCAATCACGGAGTAGCAACTACGATGTGTAGGGGAGACTGAGGAGACTTGATCCCTGGGGAGACTTGTTCCCCCCATATTTGCTCGGAATCAAAAAAAAATTTCTTCTAGCATAATTTTTCCAAAACTACTCCTGGACAAACGACTATGTTTTGGCTATAAGTGATTTCGATTGTACATTGCATTTTTTTTTTCACGGCTGATGGTTTGTTCTCAGTCTTTCAGAAATTTTTTAGGCGATTCCGAAAAATCTCAATAACTTTGTGAAAATTGAACCAAATCGTGTCAAAATTTCACAGTACATAGTTTGAATAAAATACTTTCAAACTTATTTATCCAAATAAGGCTGTTGTTAACACATTTTAATAAATTCAGCTTAGTATACACAACAGTGACATGGGGAGACTTGATCCCTCGAGGATTACACACACATTATACATGTGAAGAATAAAATTCTATTCGGAAGCCTCTAATTACTTGGAATTCTAGTCTTTTCAACGATAAAATGTGTCAGATAATTATAGCTTTAGTACAAACCAAGAAAAGGGGGATCAAGTCTCCCCATTTTGAAAATACGGCATATCCTTAAAAATTTAAGGAAATCTTGCAATTTCAAACACTCCATATTCATCGAAAATACAAGAAAACTCGAAAAGAAAATGAATAGGAAGACTCTGGGATTATTTTCCCTTTAAATAAACCATGTGCTCAAAGGGGGATCAAGTGTCACTCATTTTTGAAAAATGTATCATAAAACATGCCTCCATAAAAACACAGTTTTGAAAACTTTAACAATAATTTAAAGGCCTTTTGTTGCCTAGTTTTGTGTTTTTCTTAAAGTTTCAGGTAAATTAAGAAAAAGGGATCAAGTCTCCCCAGTCTCCCCTACGTTTATCTTTGCTTTGCAAAGATTTACGTTTAAAACTGACTTCAAATCATCATAAAAGCAACAATGTTGAGAACAGGGGGAATATGACCCAAAACCCAATAAAGATTGAACTTTATGATGAACCAGAATGAAACATCAGATGATGGTTGAACACTGCTCTGCCCATATTCGCATAGGTGACGTAAACGCCACATAGGTCAAAATCCACTTTTTTAGCTTAACATATCCTACACCATGTATAGCATATGCTCCAATTATTAAAAAAATGTGTTTGTTCTAAAACATGTGAGTATATTGAAAAGAACGTTTTGACGTAACCACCATGTGGTCGCAAAACTGACGTCTGCGTACAAGAAAACTGAAATCTCCCCATAAAACGTGATTGAACACAATTTATTGAGATAATTTATTGACATAAACATAATTTATATTTGAGATATCTAATTATTTGATTTCAGATGCCTGAAAATCATTTTCAATATCAACAACTTTCATAGTGAATATTATCAATTATGTTTAATACTTATTATGGATGCAATGTAGATACTGATACATTTATGATGCTTTGACAACAACATGCGAATAATTTAACAAATTGATACTTGAAAGCCTACAACTCGTAATGGTGAGTCTACGTCGGTTGAAGTAATCGTTTCCACTGGTCTTAGTCCTGGATCAATCGCTTCCAGTCGCCCTGAGATTTTGGAGCCCCTTAGGGCCGCAAAATGCAGTTGAGGAAGACCTAAAAGGCCAACGTGCGCGCCCTACCCCGAAGCCAACGGCTCCTTCCTGGTTCTCTGCTAATATGGTATAAGTTTGTCATTTCTCTGGCATACGAACTACGTACCCAGCCCACCGCAGCCTGCCGTGTTTTATCCGCTTCATTATACATCAGTTAACCCATTTTGTAAGCCTGTTTCGGGGACACATTTTTTGTTCTCCTTAAATATCTAAATAGATTTTCAAGCAGTAGTTTAGTGATGAACATGATTGAATTAATTAAAGTTTGACCGTAAGTTAATGAGAGCAAAAAGTTTGTGGGGCTGATAAAATTGGGTTCATACTGCATCGATTTATTTACATACTTGGTACAATTCGTAGTTCATGCACGTGAGTTTTTGTGGCACCTGATTGAATAATGAAATAGGAAACTCATGGTTAGCCACGAGTAAAATCATTCCACAGCAAAACTATTATAAGTTTTACGTTTTGATTTGAAACCATCATTGAAACAATACTACTGAACTGTTGTGGTTTTTCAGTCTAACAAAAGTGAAACGGTCAGGAGTTTGGCATAGCCGTTTTAACCCTGTTCGACTGAGAAAGCCACAACAGTTCAACATTTCTTCCCAGTCGTAAACATCCCCCAAAATCTAGATAAATTAAACCCATATCTATCTGATTAGACGTTGGGTATATGAGCTTTTGATGTATACTAATTTAATTGTAAAAACTTATGTAGATGAATAGTGCAAGGTTATTAAAATGAAATTAATTTCGTAACATTTCGTAATTTGTCGAATATGAGAAAAAAATAAATGAGGCCCGTGGGTGACACTTAATGTTTCAGTTTATCAAGTAAATCTCAAAAAATTGTAAATATTACTAAGGTATTTCTTAATAAATAGTTATGTACAACACCATATTTTGAATAAGGCATAAAATAACCTTTTCAACATAGACTGCCTTAATTGCAAGGTGCATTGGAAGAAGCCGTTAGGATCCATCGCAGAGCCTGGGGATTAATGTTAATTCCGGTATTTTGCACACATTAAACGAAATAAGAAAACTGCTCGGTGTAAAGTCAAATTGGACTAGGCGATTTTTTGGACAGGTAAAGATAAGCCAAGGAATCATAGTATTTCAAGAAATAATGCACATGCTTTGATATCCCAATTTCTTGCAGGACATTTTCCCATAATCATTGAAAAACAGTTGGTCCGGTCTGATTTAAAGCCGACCAACTGTGAATCTTACTACGATGCCCACGCTTTATGGTACACTCGACCGCACTATCAGATAGTTCACATTTTCAGAATGTGACGTGTTAGCTATTTTTCTGAAACCACGGTTAGTACATCTTCTTTCGAGTCGGAACTGCTGCTTATCAACAAAGAATGCATATAACGCACGAATACGGACATTCAGCCGGAGACCCGGGTTCGATTCCCGTTCCGGTTGCGAATTTTTTTTTCGACTTCCTGGGCATGGTGTATCATTGCACTTGCCTCACAGTATACAAATGCATGCAATGGCAGGCACAGGAAGCCCTTCAATTAATAACTGTGGAAGTGCTCAAAGAACACTAAGTTGAAGCGAGGCAGACCAAGTCTCAGTGGGGACGTAGAGCCATATAGAAGAAGAAGAAGACGGAAATTCCGGAAAAAAATCTAACACGTGTTCAGAAAACGGGTACCGTAATAGCTAACATAACGGTCATAGCAATCTGGTTGTTACGTCAACTTATCCGTGTAATCATTCATCAAAACGACTGAATGGTCGCATAAACTGACGTACACGATTTGAATATGGAAAAATTACATGAAACATCTTAAAATCATTGCGGCTCACTTTTTGTAGCTGTAATCCACGAAACTGACAGATTATTTCATTCAAATAGTCGGTGCATATGTAAATCCGGAAAAAATCTATAAAATCGTGTTTTCCCATCAGAGCAGACGTTGGTGGTTGCTGTATTTGAATATGTTATTTGAGATCCTTATCAATTATCAATCCTAATAACAACTGCATTTCGAATTCTCGATTCTTGCCTTAATTTACTGCTTTGTTACAGCCATTGCTAAATTACTTCATTCATAGTCCACAGAACAACAGCCACCAATTTCGAAAGTTGTCAATATTTTCAGATTTCATCAGTTACCGGTAACATCAGTAGAAGCAGCAGCACCAGCACCGAAAGCCATTCCGAAGATTACTCATCCAGATAACCGGAGCAAAACTTTCGCTTCCTTTCGCTATTGTGTGGCCCCCGTTGTTTTTGCTTTTGTCATTTCCGTCCGAAAACTCGAAACTCGCAAGTTCCCCAGAAGTGCACGCTTGTTGACAATACTTTTCCGAGTTTAGCTCAACCGGCAGCCGTGTTCCCTGTCCTTGCCTTTGGCTGCGGCAGTTATTTGCCGAATTTGACAATACTCCTTGCAACAAAAATTATAATGAGGTGCTTGAGACAGAAAACTCGCTCTTTTTCGGCCCGAATGAGAGTTTTGGGTGCTACAAAGTTTGGTACACGAGCTTCCGCCCTTATCTTGATGCTGTAGAAGACTGTAGTAATGTTTCGCGGAAGCAAAACGGGAAAAATGAAGTCCATTGAGAAGCAAAATTAAACATCAATGGGTCCAGGGTATGCGCTTACTGCATCAACATCAGCTACAGTCAGCCAGATGGGATCGCTCTGTGTGTAAGAAGGGGGGATATTAACTTTTTCTATTTAGTCGCAGTCGGAAGGAAAACTGCAACAAATTGCCAATTCCATGCCAGACGAGATCTTTGGCTTGGGTGGCGATTGGAGAAAAATGAGAGGCATTGTCTTCTTGAGAAGTTTTCACCGAATGTTCCGCAATGCTAAAATAATGAACATCTCCAGATATGCGACATCGAACAACGCTCTGCGATTTATCGTTCGTTATTGATGTGATAAGAAACTATTAAGCATTAAAAGATGTTCTTGTACGGACTTTAAGAACGACTAAAATATTAACGCGGAAATGACAAAAACTTACAATAGCCAATATCTCACGAAAAATAATGATAAAAACCAACAAAGTCTTTAACCCTTATGTGGCCGACAGGGTACCCGGGTACCCAGCGCTCATTTAAAAAACACGGTGTAGAAAAAAGCAAAAAGTTTGTCGGATACATAACGGTTAATAACAGAGAAATGTTCCTTCTTTTTATTGTCTGCACAAATATTCACAGCTTTTCCAGTATGTAATTCAAAAAAAAAACTGATTTTTTTTGCTTTCCTCATACAAAGTGTTCCCTTCAGTAGTTCCTCCGGGAATCCCTTCAGCAGTTCCTATGGGAATTCCTTCAGAAGTACATCTGGGGATACCTTCAGGAATTCCTCCAGGAATCCCTTCAGGAGTTCCTCCGAGAATCCTTTCAAGAGTTCCTCCGGGAATCCCTTCTGGAGTTCGGATTCCACCGAACCAAATTGAAGCTTATCTCTTGGTGGCCAAAACGTGCATGAACCAGAACTTTTTCTCATTCAGAGGAAAATTCTATAAGCAAACGTTCGGTCTCAGTATGGGTAACAAGCTTTCTCCGTTTCTGGCTGATATTTTTATGAGCGACTTTGAGGTAGAACTTAAGAAAGAAAAATATTTCCCTCGAGTTTGGAGAAGGTATGTGGATGACGTTTTTGCGGCAGTAAAAGAACGCTACTTGCAACAAACCCTTGATTTGCTCAATTCACGGCACGCAACTATAAAGTTTACTGTGGAGAGAGAAACAGACGGAAAACTGCCATTCCTGGACCTAATGATTACTAGGAAAGAGGATAACAGATTAAAGTTTGCAATCTACCGTAAACCCACGTCCACCGATCGCTATATAACGTCGGATTCCTATCACTTTGGAGCGCAAAAACAAGCCGCGTTTCACTCCATGGCCCATCGTCTTCTCAGCATACCAATGGAAAAAGAGGACTTCCTGGAAGAAAGAAGTAGAATCCACAGGGCGGCAGAGCTAAACGGATACGATAAAGAATTTGTGGACAAAATTCTCCGGAAACACGAACGGAAGAAGCATAGAAGGAATGCAACAACATTACAACCCGAGAAAGAAGAAGTCCGGAGGGTCAGTCTGCCTTTCTACCCCAAATTGTCCAATTCGGTTCAAAACACTCTGAAGCATCATGGACTTCACGTTGTGTACAAAAGCCAAAATACGCTAAAGGATTTGTTGTGCAATCTTAAGGATAAGATTCCGGCTGAGGAAAAATCAGGAATCTACCAAATTCCCTGTAAAGATTGCGCAGCCGTGTACATCGGACAAACTCGCCGCAAATTGAAAGTTCGCCTGCGTGAACATAAAAATGCGGTGGAGAATGGTAGACCGAACGAATCGAGTGTAGCTGTACATGCTTTGACTGAAGAACACACAGTGGATTGGGAGCAAGCCAAATTATTGAAAAATGTAAGAAAAACATCACATTTGAATGCTTGGGAATCAATGTTCATCGCTACTGCCGACTCTCCGCTGATGAATGAAGATGATGCGCCAATATTGTCACCACTCTTCCATTTGACGAAGCTGAAAATACAGTAACATTTTATCTCATCTCGACGTGTACTGTGTAAAGTACGAATATGTGTGAGCGACTCTACGTAATTAGTCGGACATCGTCCCGTCGATGGGCTGCATCGAGCCCGAAACCGGTCGGCTTAAAAGGTAAATTAAAAACCCTTTAAATCGTTTGTAAGAACAATACGTGTTGTGTCCGTTCTCGTATCGTGTCCCGTGGGTGTAGTTAAAGTTCATACGTGAGCACAAACCCAAGAAATTGCAGAGCCAATATCTCACGAAAAATAATGATAAAAACCAACAAAGTCTTTAACCCTTATGTGGCCGACAGGGTACCCGGGTACCCAGCGCTCATTTAAAAAACACGGTGTAGAAAAAAGCAAAATGTTTGTCGGATACATAACGGTTAATAACAGAGAAATGTTCCTTCTTTTTATTGTCTGCACAAATATTCACAGCTTTTCCAGTATGTAATTCAAAAAAAAAAAACTGATTTTTTTTGCTTTCCTCATACAAAGTGTTCCCTTCAGTAGTTCCTCCGGGAATCCCTTCTGGAGTTCCTCCGGGAATCCCTTCAGAAGTTCCTCCAGGAATCCATTCAGTAGTTCCTCCGGGAATCGAGTTGCTCCGGGAATTTTTTCAGGAGTTTCTCCGGGAATCCTTTCGGGAGTTTCTCCGGGACTCCCTTCAGGAGTTCCTCCGGGACTCCCTTCAGGAGTTCCTCCGGGACTCCCTTCAGAAGTTCCTCCAGGAATCCTTTCAGTAGTTCCTCCGGGAATCCAGTTGCTCCGGGAATTTTTTCAGGAGTTTCTCCGGGAATCCTTTCAGGAGTTCCTCCGGAAATCCATTCAGGAGTTCCTCCGGAAATCCCTTCAGGAGTTCCTCAGGGAATCCCTTCGGGAGTTCCTCCGTGAAACCCTTCAGGAGTTCTTCCGGGAATCTCTTCAGAAGTTCCTCCGGGACTCCCTTCAGGAGTTCCTCCGGAAATCCCTTCAGGAGTTCCTCCGGAAATCCCTTCAGGAGTTCCTCCGGAAATCCCTTCAGGAGTTCCTCCGGAAATCCCTTCAGGAGTTCCTCCGGAAATCCCTTCAGGAGTTCCTCCGGAAATCCCTTCAGGAGTTCCTCCGGAAATCCCTTCAGGAGTTCCTCCGGAAATCCCTTCAGGAGTTCCTCCGGAAATCCCTTCAGGAGTTCCTCCGGAAATCCCTTCAGGAGTTCCTCCGGAAATCCCTTCAGGAGTTCCTCCGGAAATCCCTTCAGGAGTTCCTCCGGAAATCCCTTCAGGAGTTCCTCCGGAAATCCCTTCAGGAGTTCCTCCGGAAATCCCTTCAGGAGTTCCTCCGGAAATCCCTTCAGGAGTTCCTCCGGAAATCCCTTCAGGAGTTCCTCCGGAAATCCCTTCAGGAGTTCCTCCGGAAATCCCTTCAGGAGTTCCTCCGGAAATCCCTTCAGGAGTTCCTCCGGAAATCCCTTCAGGAGTTCCTCCGGAAATCCCTTCAGGAGTTCCTCCGGAAATCCCTTCAGGAGTTCCTCCGGAAATCCCTTCAGGAGTTCCTCCGGAAATCCCTTCAGGAGTTCCTCCGGAAATCCCTTCAGGAGTTCCTCCGGAAATCCCTTCAGGAGTTGCTCCGGAAATCCCTTCAGGAGTTCCTCCGGAAATCCCTTCAGGAGTTCCTCCGGAAATCCCTTCAGGAGTTCCTCCGGAAATCCCTTCAGGAGTTCCTCCGGAAATCCCTTCAGGAGTTCCTCCGGAAATCCCTTCAGGAGTTCCTCCGGAAATCCCTTCAGGAGTTCCTCCGGAAATCCCTTCAGGAGTTCCTCCGGAAATCCCTTCAGGAGTTCCTCCGGAAATCCCTTCAGGAGTTCCTCCGGAAATCCCTTCAGGAGTTCCTCCGGAAATCACTTCAGGAGTTCCTCCGGAAATCCCTTCAGGAGTTCCTCCGGAAATCCCTTCAGGAGTTCCTCCGGAAATCACTTCAGGAGTTCCTCCGGAAATCCCTTCAGGAGTTCCTCCGGAAATCCCTTCAGGAGTTCCTCCGGAAATCCCTTCAGGAGTTCCTCCGGAAATCCCTTCAGGAGTTCCTCCGGAAATCCCTTCAGGAGTTCCTCCGGAAATCCCTTCAGGAGTTCCTCCGGAAATCCCTTCAGGAGTTCCTCCGGAAATCCCTTCAGGAGTTCCTCCGGAAATCCCTTCAGGAGTTCCTCCGGAAATCCCTTCAGGAGTTCCTCCGGAAATCCCTTCAGGAGTTCCTCCGGAAATCCCTTCAGGAGTTCCTCCGGAAATCCCTTCAGGAGTTCCTCCGGAAATCTCTTCAGGAGTTCCTCCGGAAATCCCTTCAGGAGTTCCTCCGGAAATCCCTTCAGGAGTTCCTCCGGAAATCCCTTCAGGAGTTCCTCCGGAAATCCCTTCAGGAGTTCCTCCGGAAATCCCTTCAGGAGTTCCTCCGGAAATCCCTTCAGGAGGTCCTCCGGAAATCCCTTCAGGAGTTCCTCCGGAAATCCCTTCAGGAGCTCCTCCGGAAATCCCTTCAGGAGTTCCTCCGGAAATCCCTTCAGGAGTTCCTTTGGAAATCCCTTCAGGAGTTCCTCCGGAAATCCCTTCAGGAGTTCCTCCGGAAATCCCTTCAGGAGTTCCTCCGGAAATCCCTTCAGGAGTTCCTCCGGAAATCCCTTCAGGAGTTCCTCCGGAAATCCCTTCAGGAGTTCCTCCGGATACCTTCAGGAGTTCCTCCGGATACCTTCAGGAGTTCCTCCGGATACCTTCAGGAGTTCCTCCAGGAATCCCTTCAGGAGTTCCTCCGAGAATCCTTTCAAGAGTTCCTCCGGGAATCCCTTCTGGAGTTCCTCCGGGAATCCCCTCAGAAGTTCCTCCAGGAATCCATTCAGTAGTTCCTCCGGGAGTCCAGTTGTTCCGGGATTTTTTTCAGGGGTTTCTGCGGGAATCCTTTCGGGAGTTTCTCCGGGAATCCTTTCAGTAGTTCCTCTGGGCATCCCTTCAGGAGTTCCTCCGGAAATCCCTTCAGGAGTTCCTCCGGAAATTCCTTCAGGAGATCCTCCGGGAATGCTTTCAGGAGTTCCTCCAGGAACGCTTTCAAGAGTTCCTCTGGGAATCCCTTCAGGAGTTCCTCCGGGAATCCCTTCAGGAGTTCCTCCGGGAATTCCTTCAGGAGTTCCTCCGGGAATCCCTTCCTCTGGGTATTCCTTCAGTAGTTTCTCCGGGAATTGCTCTAAGAGTTCTTCTGTGAATTACTCTAGGAGTTCTTTTGAAAATTGCTTAGGAGTTTCTCCAGGATTCCTACAGGAGTTCCTCCGGAAATTACTCCAGGAGTTCCCCCCGGGATAGCTCCAATATTTGCTCTGAGAAACGCTTCAAGAGTTTCTCCGGATATTTCTTCAGGAATTGTTCCACGAGCTCCTCCGTGAGTTGCTCTAAGAGTCCCCCGGGAATCGCTCTTGAAATTCTTTCGGGAATATTTTTGGGAATTCTTCCAAGAGTTTTTCAAAGAATTTCCTCATTGAATCCTTCAGGAATTCCTCTTGGAGTTCCTCCGCGATTTCCTTCAAGAGTTTCTTCAGGAATGCCTCCAGCAATACTTTCGGGGGTTCCCCAATGAGTTCATCTGGGATTTCCTCCTGAAGTTCTTCCGGGAATTTCTTCAGGAGTTTCTTTAAGAATTCCTTCGGTAGTTTTTCCGGGAATTCCTCCAGGAGTTCCTTGGATAATTGCTCCAGAAACTCTTCCGGATGTAAAAAATTTGCTTGAAGTTAAAATTGTATAAGACAAAGTCTGCTGTTTCGGTGTTCTTTTATATGTTGAAGAAGTGCCGTCCGTCAAAACTACGATGTGTAAGATTTCCCATGTTTATGCTTTATCAAACAAGACATCGTTTGAAACCTTTAATACCCTCAATCCAGAACCGTCATCAGAAACTTCCATCAAGTTATGATGGCTGACCAAGACGACAGCACCTCATTGACCCCACTTAATAATCCATCTCCATGGCAGTAAAAGTTTTCCACTTTGCCACTCTTGTTCTCTCAATTTTCCAAATGACCGCTGGCTGGCTGGATGGCAGAGGCGAACAGGGAGTCGTTGATTTTTCTTTGCTTGCTGTGCCGCCGAAGAGATCACCGCCATCTGTCACACCATAGTCATCACAAAGTGAACCAAACAATTGGTGCCTTGTTCCGTTGCCCCCAGCGAAATCGGCGGCGTGGCGCGGCGGTGCAACACTTGCAGCGGGTGACAGATTTTCCCAGGATCATCAGCCAGGGAGGACCCTGAAAGTCCATTCGAACACCATAATCACCATGCTTTCATGGAGAAAGCAGCCGGAGTGGCCCAACCGGCAACCCCTGCGGCTATTGTAGCAACTTATCAATTTATATATTTTTTGTTTCATATTTCTTCATCCCAGTGCTGCTGTGGCAATGTTCGGTCGTCGGTGCTGAATCCCACTCCTCCGCCCCCCGTCCAATCCAATGGATTTGGTTTGTTCGGACAAGCCATTTCGTTTTCGAAACAGGGCCGAATCGAAATAGCTTAGAATAAAATGCATATTGCACTAATTGTGAGTAAAGTTGCAAGATGCAAAGAGTATTCAATGCAATGGAATAGTTTTCTAGAACCTTCCAAATCATGGTGCACACTAGCATTGGGCAAATCTGGCTGAGACATCGATTTTTATGAATCGATTCGAATCGGATCAGCAGAATCGATTCACCGATTTAATCGAATGCTTTGAATCGATATTTTCGCATCGATTCGATATTATAAAATATTGAAATACAATAAAATGATTCGTATGCTGTGTGTAGTTCAAGTTCATGGTATGTTTTATTTTTCTAAAAAAAGTCAATATCAAAATTTGAGATTGTATATCAAATACTTCGCTAATCTGATTCGAAAATTTAATATAACTATGAGACAGTGCGTTCTAAAAAATAACAAATAAATTAATATTTTTGAATCGAAAGAAAAATTATGAGATTCCCCAGAACTCTGAGAAGTATTCCCATATAGTGCTGGGTAAGTTCCCGCTGAGAAGCAATCTCCCAGAATCTTTAAAGAGACTCCTTAATAATTCTGAAAGGAGTTCCTTTAGAATTATGAGAGAGATTTCTTCAGAATGCTGAAAATACACCAGAATCCTGAGCGACATAGTCTAGAAAAGAAAGTAAGACCCTTCCGGTATCTTGGTAGGAATGCTCTCAGAATTCTATTAAGGATTTTCCTAGAATCCTGAGAAAGATTACTCCATATCTATGAAACGGATTGTCTCAGAGTCCCGAGAGGAATTCTCCCAGAATTCTGTGATAGATTGTCTCAGAATCCTAAGCGAAGCTTTCCCATGGGATTCTCTCAAAATGTTACAGAATCCTTAGAGAAATTATCCCAGAACCCTGAATAGGATTATCTCACAATCCCAGAATCCTGAGAGGAATTCCAAGATCTGTTCTTCCACATTGTTGAGATAAATTCATCTATAATACTGAGAGAGATTCTCAAAAAAAAAAAAGATTTACGGAATCTTAAGATGAATTCTCAAAGAAACTTAAAAGAAATTACCCTGAATTCTGAAAAGGGTAGCTTTGAACCCTAAGAAGGATAACTCCAGATTTCTGAGAAAGGCTCCCTCGAAATACTTGGCAGGATTGCCAAAGAAACCTGAGACCTCTCACAGATTTCTGGGAGATAGGACTCCAGAATCTTGAAGAATTCCTCTAGAATCTCAAAATTCCCAAAATATCCTGGGTGGAATCCTCAGAACTTTACTAGTGATTCCCCAGCATCTTGAGAGGGATCATATTCCAGATTCTTGAGAGAAATATATTTAGAAACCTTGGAGAGATTTTTTTGAAAATCTGGTAAGGATTCTACCTGGAAGGGATTACGAAAACTTCTAGAATGGACTTCCCAAGCATCCTGAGAAAGATTCTCTGGAATTCTGGGAGATATTCTCACATAAAACAGAAAGACATTCCCATAGAATCTTTGAAAAGACGCCCCTAAACATCTGAAAGGGCTTGTCCCAGAACTCTGGGAGTGATTCCTCAAGAATACTTTAAACTTTTACACGAGAATCTCAAGAGAATTATCCCATAAACTTGTTAGGGATTTCCCCCGATTACTCTGAAGGATTCTTTTAGAATTTTGAAATAGATTTCTGGGAGCAACTGTTCCAGCACACAAAAAAATCAGAATTCTACTGGGAATCTCGTAGAATGCTGAGAAGGTTTTCTTCCGAATCCTAGAGGAAACACAAAATCTATGCGAAGGATTCTCCAAAATCCAAATTTCTTTAGAGAATACTGCCCAGAATCTCGTGAGAGATTCTTCAATAAGTGTTAATTGTGAAAGAAAGTGCCCTAGAATCTTGAAAAATATAGCCTCAGAATATTAAGGATTTCTCCAGAATTATGAGACAAGTTCCTCAAAATATTGAGAAAAATTCCCCAGAATCTTGGCAGGGATTACCCCAGAGAGCCGAATTTTCAGAGAATCTGGGGAAGAGTACCCGCAGAATACTTACACAGTCTCAAAAGAATCTTACGCAGTATCCTGAGAAGGATTCTAGTGATCCTGTGTGGGATTCCCCCAGAATTCTACGAAATATTCTCCCACAATTCTGAGAAAGCTGAGTATGAATCTTCAAGAAGTTTGAGAGAAGTTTCTGAGAATGCTGGGAAAGATTTCCCCAGAATTTTGAATGTAATCCGAAGTGAGGGTCTTCCAGAATCCTTGGAGGAATCAGCTCAGATCATACAGAAATTTCTTAGAATCCTGAAAGGGATTTCACCGTTGGTAGGGAGCCCTGGTAGGGAATATCCCAAAATCCTGAAATGAGTTCCCGTAGAATCCAGAGATTCCCTAGAGTTATGATAGGTATTCCCATATTTTTGAATTTTTAAAGGGATTTTTCCATAACTCTGAGGATTCCTTTAAAAATCAGTGAGAGATTCCTCCAAAATGCTGAAAAATATTACACCAGCATCCTGAGAGACCTTATCCCAGAAAAGAGAGAAAAACTCTTCCAATAGAATTCTTCCTAAATTCTAGTAAGAATATCCCTAGAATTCTGGGAGAGATTACTCCAGTTTTCTGACATGGATTCTCTCAGAATCTTTAAAGGAATTCTTCTAGAATCCTTAGGGGTTTCCTCCGATTCTCGAGATGGATTCTTAGACGGATATCCCCAGAACTCCCTGACGGACTCTTCCAGAATCCTGAAAGGGATTCTCCTAGAATCCTAAGAGAAATTCTCCTGCAGTATTGAAAGACATCCCATTAGAATCCCCAGATATTGCCCTATAACCCTGCGAGGCATTCTAAGAGGGGATCTTCCACACAAGCTTCCACATTATTGAGAAATATTCATCTAGAATCCTAAGAGGGATTCCAAAAAAAAAATGTTGGAATCATTCTGAAAAAAAAAGAAATTTTATATTTTTGAATCAAAAGAAAAATGGAATGTAAAAAAACGATTTGGTCGATTTCGTAAGGCTTCAACATTGATTCAAAAAATCGATTAATCGGAACAAAAACATCGATGTTGCGAACATCGATTCAAAATTGCTCAACGCTAGTGCACACACGCTCACTGTATACTTTTCGCTCCGAACAACAAACTTACGGCTTTAGAATGTAATAACATTGCGCAAGCGGTAATGCTGCGGCATGAAACCAGGCAGAACGTAGAACGATATACACTGCAGAGAACATTTGAAGACGCGTCGTTTTGTGCGCTAAGATGGTCGTTATCTCTTTTGGTTCAAAAGTTTTAGGCGTGTTTCTTAAAAAATCATAGTTTTTTAAAAAGGCATTATGATGGGTTGGGGCAAACATAAAAAATATCTTTTGCCCGCATTCAAAAGAAGAAATGTTGTTATAAAACATATAAAAAAAATAGAGGGGTGTTATTTTTGTAACTCAAGTGAAAAATACTTGAAAAGTGCCTATTTTTTCTAGAAAATCATCAATATCTTTTGAATGGAATGACGTAGCAACATTCTCAGCGCACGAAAATGCGCGTTTTTGGAAGCTCTAAAAGTGGTTCTTAGGCGACTTTGATGAGAAATTTGAAACAAAAAAGAAATGACGCGTCTTTAAATGCTCTACAAGTGTTTCTTGGACGACTTTGATGAAAAATCGAAACTGAAAAAGTTAACGCCAGAAAACCGGTTTTTCTTGAACCACCCTAAGCTTATTCAGAAAAATACCTCTAGATCGGTCAATTTTAAAGCTACATAAAAAGTGTCTTCAGCAAACTTGCTCAAAATTGATAGATCTACAACTATCCCGAAGAATGTATACATTTATTCTTGCAAATAAAAAAGTTTGGTAACCAATTTCTTTGAAATAATGGAACACCCTAATTTTCATGCACATTCTAAAGAGGGCCTTATTATTAGGGACAACTTTGTAGAAGACTATAGTTGCCTAAAACTCATTTGAAGGCGATGAATGCATCTTTCCTCGTAAATCTGTTTCGTGGACCATTGTGCACTGAAGCTGAAGCAGCACACCCACTTTTTTCGCGAAATTCAATGGTACATGATAGAAATGGATAGCGAGGAAATGGAAGTTCTACCTGAAATTCAATGCATCTCCCAAAAACTTCATGCCGCTTGTAAAAATTTGCAAAGATATAAGAACGGGGGCTTCTTGACGGACGAACTAAGATGATTGAAAGGTGGAAGTATCACTTCAATGAACACCAGAACTGCGTGAATAATGTAAATACACCCTAGATGCATACCTGCCTCTTGGGTGCCCAGCTCTGATTCATACTTATTTTTTCCCACGCGGAACAAGATTGAAAAGTTTTCCACTTTACGTGGGGAATTTACTTAAGGCTCTGCGGGAAAAGCGAAACGGCACATAACCCAGCCAACCAGCGATGAGAAGGACCCAGGAGAAAACTTTCCTTCTTGGATTCTTTTTATTTTCATCGGCCACAAAGTTGGGACCACCGGCACCAAGCGCGGAACGGTGAGGAATGGACAATAAAAATGACAAATTGAGATACTGCTGCAGATAGCCTTTTAACGGCTCAATTTTTTGCCATTCTTTCCGCTTTCTTCGAATGCTACTTTTACGTTCGGATTGCTTTATTGCAGGCGGGCTGCCGGGTTTCCTCCCACTTCCGAGTAGTCGTCGTCGTTGCTTGCGACGACGACCACCGCCAAGGCGGTGGGAGATGGATGAAGACCGGAGTTGGAGAGGCCAACAACATTATAATCCGAAGAACCGGGTGACTCGCCGTCCACTTCAGGAGTCGGATTGGGCGGGGCGAATCGTATCGACTATATTTCTTCCATTGGATTTGGATCGCATTTGTGCGGGTTATCAGTCAGCAGTGCGGTGGCAATCGCCAAGAGGCTTTAGCAGTGCTTATGTGAACGATATGTGTTCGAGAGGAGGAAAAGTTAAGAAGATATCGTTGATAATGGTCTTTGCCGCTTCAGTGGATCTACCTATCCCGTATCGTATCAGGCCGGCAGGCGTCGATGCATACAAAGTCGATTAGATGGGAGATTTTGGACAGGTTGACGGCTGAAAGTATCACAATGAATAGGCAGTGAAGCGGAAACTATAAATCCAGGTGGGAAAATGGGTATACTTTACTGTTATCATGATGTTCCTTTATTGGAATTTAATCAAACTTTGAGCGTAACGGGAATGGAATCATTTTTGTTGCATTTAAAATCAAAATCCTAAATGCTCCGAATTATAATCTAATTTCGAATTGTATTTCTGTTCCTAAGCATTATATACATTTATTTGTTCAACATCACATTTAAGACAAGACATAATCAACAATAGTAAGCCACAATCCTCGGTTTGTGGCTGCCGCTCTCCATTCTCGGTCGCGCACAATGCTCACCAGGTCACGCTCCACCTGGTTCGCCCATCGAGCTCTCTGCGCTCCACGCCTTCTTGTGCCAACCGGATCAGTTGCAAACACCAGCTTTGCAGGGTTGTTGTCCGGCATTCTTGCAACGTGCCCTGCCCACCGTATCCTTCCGGCTTTGGCCACCTTTTGGATGCAGGGTTCGCCATAAAGTGCAGCGAGCACGTGGTTCATCCTTCTCCGCCACACACCGTTCTCCTGCACACCGCCGAAGAGCGTCCTTAGCACGCGTCGCTCGAAAACTCCGAGTGCTTGCAGGTCCTTCTCGAGCATGGTCCATGTCTCGTGCCAGTAGATGACTACCGGTCTTATTAGCGTTTTTCATAACTTTTGGATTTCTCTGCCAATTTTCATGAAATTTTCACAGAATGTAGTTGATTATGTTAATATTATGCCTGCAAAATTTGATGATTATTGGTATAATACTTTAAATAGTACAATCGAAACGATAAAGTGTGCTGACTTATTGATATCTGAGGGGCTAAAATCACGTTCAGTCCCAATTCGACTATAAAATTCTTGATAGAGCATTGATTTTTTTTTTTATATTTTGCATATGCAATAAATGTAGATTGAGAGGTTAGTATCAAAATTTCAGCCATTTCCTTTACCAAATTCAAAAATTACAGCAAAACTAGGGGCTGTTCAAAATTCAATGGCACAAATTCTACTCTTTCATTGCTACAACAAAAAGTACTGCACCGATTCACATGAAATTTTGTAGGTGCAATGAACACATCTTACTTAAAATGTTGTTAGGTCAAATTTGAACAATTTTAATGTATCTATTGTTACAGCTGTGTTTCTGTGTCCTGATTATTGCGGATACAGGCTTTAATGCGATGGTGAGCTTGATGTGCCCTCTCTAAAGGACTCGTTGGTGTGTTCGACTGTTTTACGGAACCGTTTCGTGGTGGCTTGTCAGTCTTGACAAAAATAAAACACAATTTTTTTTTTATTTTGTCCTGCGTTTCGGTCCGTTTGGGACCTTCTTCAGGGACTCAATAGTTACTGTGTTCTCGTCCAGTGTGGTTCGCTAGAACCTGTAACTGTCGATTTGGTTTGAATTTTCCCGCACAATCGCAGCCAAATTGGATGCCCTATCGGGGGAAATCCGTTCCGAAAATTAGCAAGACTGACAAGCCACCACTTAACAGTCACTAAAGGACTGCTGAAGTTCAGCACAAAGCAGTAATCGACAACTCAACCGAGAGCACCATCGGGTACGTGGAACGGGGCCAACGGAACGAATGGTTGGACGAGAAGTGCAGAGTGATTTTGTTCGAGAAGAATGCAGCGTGGGTAATAATGCTGCAGCATGAAACCCGTCAGAATGTAGAACGAAAAAAACAGAAACGGACACTGCGGGCTCGTCTCATTCGGAAGAAAATACGCCACTTGGAAGAAGTCAACAATCAACCAAATTTTTACCAGAACCTCAGCAACGGAATGGCACGCGCGCCAAAATATTTGGGGAGCCTCTTAACGGACGCACGTGAGGTGATCAAAAGGTGGAAGCTGCATTTTCGATGAGCACATGCATGGTGTGGAGAACGTAGACATGGAGAACCAAGCCAGCGGGTATCAGATATCAGAAAGCCGGCTCCAGAGACACGTTATCCTCCCTTTGGGACATTTGTACCATCGCCGTACATATGAGCCTATTTCATCATTTACCTGAGGGAGATTGGGATAAGGGATGAAATTAGGAATGTAGTACCGGTAATACCGGTACCGAAATACCGGTACTACCGAAATACCGGTACCGAAATACCGGTAATACCGGTACCGAAATACCGGTACCGAAAATACCGGTACTGAGCCATCTCTAGTACCGGTACTTTCGGTACTGAAAAATCCACTGTTAAATAGTGAACTTTAGGCATTAAGAATAAACAAACTGAACATTGGAAATTCTAAATTGACTGTAAAATCCGGTTTATATTTGTCAATGCTTGTATCGAAGAGTTTAACAAAATTAAATGCATTACTTTACAAGGCAATTGGAAGTTTTAAAAGCTTTTGCAATAAGTATTCCTCAGAAAACTACAGTATAAGCGCACTAACCATATAACTGTTCTGTTGAACATATAAAATCTAAAGTTTAAGGTTTTTCCAAAAGGACATGGCAAAGTTCCATTAGAAAAAATGTGAACCAAATGCAATGCAATGATAGCAAAACGTAAATGGAAACGAATCGGTACAGATAGTATGGACTCGGTGTAGATTCATACAAACTTTTGGGCTGTCAATGTAGTACAGCTTCCGTTACCATTCCGTTATCATTTCCTTGGGGAGTTTGTGGATTAACCAGCGTTTCTCAAACTATGGTTCGCGACCCACTGGTGGGTCGCGGGCTGATTCTTGGTGGGTCGCGGAGTTTCTGGCGAAATTGTTATTCATGTCAACTTTACTTTATAACAAATTATATAGCTACTCATTATCGAAATTTAGAAATACCTACTCTATTGAAGAATCGCCAGGTTTATTTCAAGAGATGCGATTTCTCCCTAATACTATTCAAACTTTTATATCATAATATAGTCTTTGCATGAAATATTTATATTGAATATTGACGCTACTACATGAGTTCACAATCAGAAGGTTTAGGATTATGATAAAATTTTCAAGAGTTAAAATTTTTGGCTGAAGTTGCATTTAGTATTACATGCCAGGTTCAGCAGCTAGAATTTCAGAAAAAAATCCTAATACTAAAAACCGGCAAAAATCAACCGTTTGATGATTTCCACCGAGTTATTTGTTTATTTTTACTGACCTTTGGTTTAAGCTCACTTCAGTGAAATCTTGTCAAACTTCGGACAAATTTTTACCGAAACAGCGGAATAAGTGAAGGCAATAAAATACAAGTAAATATGTATGCAGGATCATATTAAATCGATAGGACTTATTTAACCAACCAGCAGTACTTCTTATTTTTCTAGAAATTCTATTTGGTGCTTAGCCATTCGTTGTAATTATAGGGTAGCTTTTCCAACCAGATCTGTTCTGTTCAACGACACGATGATTTGGAAAGACTACGCAACTACGGCACCTTCTTTGAAAAGAAATTCTTTGCCGAAGAAATTCAAAGTCTTCTTTAATTCTAAAATGTGTGATTGACTCTCTAAAATCTGCGAAGCTCTGTAGTATGACATGGAGTCGAAATGATTGGATTGGTATGAAAAACAACTTATTTCAAATTCTTGAGACAGGGAGTTTACCGAAACAGATTACTTGGGCGCCTTAACTTTATTTTGACTTTTTTTTTCTAAACATTTGACATTCAGCAATTCCTGAAGGAATCCGTGGAGAAATTTTCCAGAAACTCCTTAGAGGAGTACCTGAAATAATCCTTGAAATATTCCTGCCGAAGCTGAAGTTGTCATAACTAGAGCCCTGAAATTTGATATAAAAAAAAAATTATCTAGGTCAGTCACAGCAGATCTAAACCACAACCAAAGATGTAACAAAAAATAAATTTTTAAAAAATCCAATCTTTAAAAAAAACTAAAATCTGTTTTATAAAAACATACTGGTGGGTCGCCAGTTTCTATTAAAATCAAAAGTGGGTCGCAAGCTGAAAAAGTTTGAGAACCCCTGGATTAAGCAAATATCTGCCAGTACCGGTATTTTACCGGTAATACCGGTACCGGATGCCAAAAGTGGTCGGTACTGTGACCCCTAGATGAAATGGGATTAGCAAAGGGAAAGGTGATGAAATAGGAAGGGGTGCTCTAGAATAGAGAATGAACGCAAAAGCGCAACGAGAGCTCATAGCCCACACCACAACGGGTTTAATCAGTGCCCTGAAAAAGACACTGTAAAACGCATAAGCGTAAAGAGAGCCTATATCTCATTGGAGGTAGCTTGTGACGTCATTCGACTTTTAAAATGACATTGAAAAACACGTCATCGTATGCATCATCAATATTTAAGAAATCACCCAACCAAAAACTACGTTTGAGCGAGTGATTTCTTCAAAACGTGCACAGCTTTGTGTATGAGAGTCACTGTCGACATCTCAATTTAGGAGGCATGTGAGTTCACATGAACAGGCATGTTAGCCAGATGAATATCACATATATGATAATCGACAATGCGTTTCAAGCATTTCAGAAAAACCGAGGTAACCAGATAAATCTAAAAATCATTCCTTCTTTATACAACGCATGCACCCTTTCGGGATAAAACTATAGAGTAATTTCACGTCATGAAAATACCCAATAGAAAACTACAAGAGTTCAAAACATGTTTGAAATACTCAAATCCCTTTGGAGAAAAATAGAACAAAACCCCATTTGCTCCTGAAAATTTGAAGTAAGCAGAGCCTTTTAGTGGTCATTAAATCGATTCTATAGCTACAATCCTCAAAGCATAGGTACACCAACCCGATCAGAAAGGCATAACAAAATTATAACCGATTGAGTTATCTATTTCAAAGATTTTTCATAACAAAATGAGTTATAAAATTCGCCGGTTAGGTGTTAAAATAACAAAAAATATAACTGAACTTGCTCTAGCCATAACATAATTATAACAGGTGTTGATACAATTTTAACAAATTTATAACATCGTGAGATATAATAAATATTGGAATGATCAAAAAATTATAACACATTTTGTTATAAATCAGATATAAATATATTGGGTAATAATTGAGTTGGGTAAATTTTTACTATTTTTTTGGGTAATTTTTATTTAGAGTGTTATTTATTTATAGCGAAAAGTTTTTTGTATAAAAAACTTGCCCTACGTAGTGTATAAAAAACCCTCACCCAGACGAGAATCGAACCTAGGACGCCAGCCTCCATCTGAAATCCGGCGCCTTTATCAATGAGGCTATTTCGTCACTTGAAGTGCAGGGTGGCATATGATCAAGTGGTTCTTCGTTTTGGCGGCTGGTCTATAAATAGACTCATTTGTCCAACGTACACGGGAGAGAAAATATGACGTCACATAAAAGTGTTCTCGAACAATTGATCGCAATGACGTCATCTTAGGAAATAATAACAAAAGTGGATATAATTAAGTTATAATTGTAACTCAAGAATTTGCTCAGCATTTTGGCTTTATCTCATGATTCAGACCAGAAATAGGTGTCGTATATTAATCAAAGTTGTAGAGATAGTTAATGGCTCTTAAACAGTGAAAATAGTGATATTTCACCTTCTGTTGGTGCAAGCGAGTAATTAAATTAGAACATTTTGACATGTGTTATTAAATAATTATCTAATGTTCCTGTGTGTGTATTTGGTTTTGAAGAGGGACTTTAACCTAGTGGTCATTCGTCCCTCTCTAATGTTCCTCACCATCAAGGAAGTTCCTGCCTATGGCAAAGTTATGCAGTAGTCTTGTGATTGAAAATGTCACCGCTTCGTGGCGTTAGTGTGCATTTCTGGAGATTGTCAGATTGGTGAAATAAAAAATAAGTGCTTAAAGCACATATTTAACCTTACATGACACAACACAACAATTAACATACTAAAGCAATTATTCGTTCGCTTTGCCTCGTGATCTCAAATAATGTTTTTGTTTTCAACAGTTAAGCGCTGTTTCGAGTTCGAAAGGAATCGCTCAAGAAACTTCTTGAGTGATTCCTGGCAGAAACTTTCTTCGGTGACTGCCATTTGAACTGTCATTTCTTCGCTACTGCGTACTGCGATCGAAGAACCGATTTCTTGAGCGATTCAGGCAAGGAATTTCCCATGCATCAAGATAGGCTGAGAAATTCCTTCTGAACTGCAAGCAGTGCTTTAAACAAGAAATTCCCCCACTAGTCGAAAGCACCAATTCGGTGTCTGCTTCGAAATTTGCTCAAAATGCATGACGATGTCCATCAACATTTTGGTAAAAAAAAATAGCCTTCTGCTATTCATTGGTTTATGAAAAGCTTTTCACAGAGTTTCTCAATTTGAACTACTGCACAGATTATCACACTTATTTGATTTCAGTTGAGATTCTGTTTCATTGAGTAAATCCTATTTGAATAAACGTTTTCAAACTGTGGAAGTTAAAGGAAATCATTGAAGTCCGATTGGTATTCTATCGCGAGTGCCACAAGGATTGGTTTCAGGACCATTGATGTAAGTCTTATTTTTCAACGGCCTTCCATCATCTTTGAAAGTATGTAATACACCTGATTCTTTTTTTTGCACGGGTCTGGTTTTTGCTACAACTCAGTCAATTTTTGACCGATTCTCGTGAAATTCAGTACACGGATAGTAATATTGGTGTCTACATGGGTACAAAATTTCATGAGAATCGGTTAAAAAATGACTAAGTTATACCAAAAACCAGACCCGAGCAAAAAAAAAAGAATCGGGTGCATCCACATGTTTGCAGATGATAAGAAGCTGTATTTCTACGGAATTATTTTGGATGAATTGCATGGTAATGAAATAACAATGATAAAACTTCTAATTTCAGAATAATTTATTAAAATAATCTTGAATAGGACTACAAACTGCAAAACCTATGGAGGATTGTGAACCTTAAAACTTACTTCAGGAATGTCCACAGTTTCAATGAAAGTCATCCTTTTTATATCCATTTTGTTGCCTCACTTATCATAGCTTTATATGACCGTTTGAGAGTTGCATCAACCCTAGTAGGATGTTGGGGTCAATATGACTCAGACAGGCACGCTGAACGTTCACTGCGCCATCGTGGTTCGAAAAATCTAACATCTTAAGAGGGTTAAATCACGGAATACGTTGGGCATGCAATTTGACTAGATACTCTAGTGTGGCTCAGGCTTATCTACAATGACAACTGTTGGGATACTCATTTCTTATTATTTTAACTACGTTGTTGTGCGATGCTATATAGAATCATTCACCAAGGACCTAAATATTGTGGCGTCATCACTAAGATACTGATGATCTTAAGGCTTAAGCATCCGTCATCATTTTTCGGAAAGTAGAAAGCAGTTACCTCGCTGTAAATCAAAACATCCACCATGAAAATATATTCACTGCATTCTATTCCTCATGTGGAGTACAGCGAATATATTTTCATAGCAAAGACTTTTGTTTTGATCGAAAAAACTGCTTTCAAATGTTTGATGACGGCGATGATTTCAATGACGAATTGTTCAACGTTAACCAGCCGCAGTTTATCACGGAAAGATTGCCCCATTTTGATTTGTACAAGGTGGCTGAGTATACGTGACAGCTCCCACCCGGCGGCTGCAAAAACAGTTTTAGCCAAAGTGCACACCGTGTACAAACTATACGTGCGCATTCTGGCGCGATCTGATGCTGCCTGTTTCGAACGCAGCTGGCTGAGAATCCAAGATAAGCGCGACAATATCTATCTGAGCTTTCTTAAGGTCTGTTCCAATTGGCGTAAAATTAATTTTCACTTAAATTTGACTGTTCGATAATTATTTCCTTTGAAGAACTTTCATGTTTTAGTGTCGAACTGTCAAATTTAAGTAAAAATTAATCTTAATTCGCGAATTGGAATAGACCCTTAAAGGTCTGGATCATGATTCAAACTTGTTAAAACTACTGTATTTTACAAGCACAGTAGCACCGCACAGCGGCGTAACTGCGTACCAAACACCACCTGTAAAATGTTCATTTGACATAAAGTGCATTTTCAAAACTATAACTGAGTTTGTTATAATGTTCATATAGACATGATCCAAATAAATTTATTTGTATTATAACTAACCTTGTTATAATTCTGATATAATAAAATCAGGGTTTCAAATCATTTTTGTCAAATATATCTAAATATAACAAACCGTGATATATCTATCAACCGTTGATATAATTTTGTTATATTTTTGTTATGCCTTTCTGATCGGGAAAGTACACCAAAGGTTCACAGACCGCAGCAGGACAAGCTTCTTTCAAAGCAATAGTTATGGCATTGGTATACCATAATGGAGGGCGTTGTAGTAACAAAACCACAATGAAACTCTCATGGAGTAGTAATGGAAGCGAGTTACCCATAAAGTGTGGTCGCAGTTAATTAGTGCAGGTTCCCTAGTTAGTTGAGCAGTGACGCCTGAATACGCAAAGTTTGTGAGGGAACACTCAAAAGTGAAAAGAAAGTCAAATGGAGACTCCTCATCCGACACATGCCAATCAGTCAACTCATGAGTCATGACAAATTCTGCTCATGCAGAGTTGGGTTAGGTGCAATTCTATGTTAGGTTATCCATGATCTGTACTACCTCAGTACTCCATCAAACTGAAGCATCTCAAATTAACGTTTGAGCTGCTTTAGAGACGATATAATCAACGTAGCAATACTGCCAAATATCAGCGAAAAGATGCTGATAACAAGAGCTTGTTTGAAGGCATCCATAAGGAAAGGTTGAAACATACTGTTACCGTTATTCTAAAATATAGCATGCTCGAGCCACGACAATTCATTTATAATGAAAGATGTAAAACTGGGTTCACAAGGTAACCTATACAGAAGTTACCCTGATGGAAGTTAAGGATGCTATTTAGCAGCTCAAGAACAATAAGTCAGCTGGAAAGGATGATGTCAATCTAAGATCATCAAGATGGGCCTGGAAAAGTTGGCACAAGCTGACATGTGCCGAGATAATCACGGGAATATTCTCACGAGCGAGCGTGAGGTGGTCGAGAGGTGGCGGCAGCATTACGATGAGCACCTCAATGGCGACGTTGAAAGTACCGAAGGTGGCGTGGTAACAGATCTAGGAGTATGTGCACAGGACGAAAGACTTCCGACCCCTGACCTTCAAGAGATTGAGGAGGAGGTTGGCTGGTTGAAAAACAACAAAGCCGCTGGAGCAGATCAACTACCAAGCGAGCTTCTAAAATATGGTGGAGAAGCACTGGTGAGAGCACTACACTGGGTCATTACCAAGATTTGGGAGGAGGAAGTATTACCGGAGGAATGGATGGAAGGTATCGTGTGTCCCATCTACAAAAAGGGCGACAAGTTGGATTGCGGGAACTACCGCGCGATCACACTACTGAGCGCTGCCTACAAGATACTCTCTCAAATTTTATGCCGCCGTCTATCACCAATTGCAAGAGAGTTCGTGGGGCAAAATCAGGCTGGATTCATGGGTGAACGCGCTACAACGGACCAGGTGTTCGTCATCCGCCAGGTGTTGCAGAAATGCCGCAAATACAACGTGCCCACACATCACTTGTTCATCGATTTCAAATCAAACAGCTATGGCAGATTATGCACGAACACGGATTCCCGGATAAACTGATTGATCAAGGCGACGATGGATCGAGTGATGTGCGTAGTTCGAGTATCAGGGACACTCTCGAGTCCCTTCGAATCTCGCAGAGGGTTACGGCAAGGTGATGGTCTTTCGTGCTTGCTGTTCAACATTGCTTTAGAGGGTGTAATAAGGAGAGGGGGATAAACTCGAGTGGAACGATTTTCACGAAGTCCGTTTAGCTGCATGGTTTTGGTAATGATGTTGATATTATTGCTTGTAAATTTGTGACGATGGCGGAAACGTACATCCCACTAAAGAGTGAAGCCAGGTGAATCGGATTAGTAATTAATGTGTCAAAGACAAAGTACATGATGGCAAAGGGCTCCAGAGGGAATCGACGGTGATGAAATCGAGGCGGTTGAAGAATTCGTGTACTTCGGCTCACTGGTGACCGCCGACAACGACACCAACAGAGAAATTCAGAGGCGCATTGTGGCAGGAAATCGTGCTTACTTTGGACTCCGCAGAACTCTACGATCGAATAAAGTCCGCCGTAACACGAAGTAACCATCTACAAAACGCTGATTAGACCGGTCGTCCTCCATGGGCACGAAACATGGACCCTACGTGCAGAGGATCGACCGCGCCCTTGGAGTTTTCGAACGGAAGGTGTTGCGTACCATCTACGGTTGAGTGCAGATGGAAGACGGGACTTGGAGAAGGCGAATGAACCACGAGCTGCATCAGCTGCTGAGAGAACCAACCATCGTCCATTCCGCGAAAGGCTACGGTGGACGGGTCACGTTATCAGGATGTCGGATAGCAACTCAACCTAGTGGAGGACGATCTGCGGACCCTACGCAGAGTGCGGAACTGAAGACAAACAGCCATGGACCGAGTGGAATGGAGACGGCTACTATGTACAGCAGAGTCCACCCCGGCCTTAGCCTGATCGGTAAGGTAAGGTTAGTTATTCAGAAGTTTATTAAAGTATTCCTATATAAGAGTTCCTCCTAAAATTCCTTCAGGATATCCTTAGGGGATTTCTCGAGAAGTTCCTTTAGAGATTTTTCCAAAAGTTCTTCCAGATATCGCTTCTGGGGTTCGTTCAGAGATTTTTCGAGGACTCACCGTTGCCCCAGGAGTAACATCATAGATTTCCCCAGAAGCTCATTCAGGAATACCTATAGGAGTTCCTTTAATAATTTATTAGGGATTATAATCATGCAAATCTCCAGGATATTCAGGCCCGGATTAAGGATTGTTGGGGCCCGGGGCCCGAGCGGATGTGGAGGCCCTTCTGAGAGATGACCAGCAATGTTTTTCCTTATTTTCGAACAGTACTTGAGAAATATGAAAAATATAGCTAATGCTAGCAATCAAAAAAGGTTTTTGTGGGGGCCCCTAAAATGTGGGGGCCCGGGTCCCCCGCCCCCCCCCCCCCCCCTTAGATCCGGCCCTGAGGATATTCTTGAGGGATCTTTCATGGACTTTTTAAAAGAATTCCTCAAGGATTTCCTTCTGGAATTCTTCCAGGAATACTTTCGGAGAATCCTCATGCAAATCCTTCCCCCTACCCGAAAAGATTCCCTTTTGGACATTCCGCTGAATATCCTTCGAGGATTCTTCCTTGATTTTCTTTCGGGTTTCCTCCTAGACTTTCTTCGAAAATTCTTTATGAAATTCTTTTGGGGATTTCTCCTGATATTATGTCTTAGATTCCTCTTGGAAATCCTTCGCGGTTTCCCAATGGAATTCCTCCACTGATTCCTTTTATAATTCCTTCGGTGATTCCTCATGAAAATACCTTAGGGATTCCTCATGTAATACTACAGGGGATTCCTCCATGACTTCCTTCAGGGATTCCTCTTGGAACTCTTTCAGGGATTCTTTCTAAAATAATTTTGGGGATTTCTCCTGGAATTCTTTCGGGGATTCCTCCTGATATTCTGTCGTGGATTTTTGTTCAAGTTGCTTCGCGGTTTGCTCCTGGAATTCCTTTAGAGATTTCTCTTGGATTTACTTCAGGGACTCCTCATGGACTTCCTCCGGGGGTCCTCTAGAAACAGCTTCGAGCTTTCTTTCTTGGTTTCTCCTGGAATGCCTTCGGTGATTTCTCCTTGAATTCCATCAGAAAATTCTCCTGGAATACCTTCAGGGTTTCCTCTTGAAAATTCTTCGAATATTCTGCTTGGAAACTCTTTAGAGATTTTCTCCAGAATTCTTTCAGCGGTTTCCCCTGGATTTCCTGTGTGTAGGGATTTCTCCTGCTATTTCTTCGGGAATTTCTTCTAGATTTTTTTTTCAAATTCCTCTCGGAAACACGACGGAATCCTTTTGAATTTCCTTCAAGGATTGCTCATAGAATTCCTTCGAGCATATTCATCCTGCATTTTTTTCGGGGATTCCTCCGGATATTCCGTCTGGGATTCCTTTTGGACTTTTTTCGGGAATTAATCCCAAAATTTCTTCGGAGATTCCTCCTGGATTTCATAGTTTCCTCTTTAAATTCTTTTGATGATTCCTTTTCAATTTTTTTCGGAGATCCCTGCTGGAATTTCTTTGGGGTTCTCTCATTGAATTCCTCATGGAGTTTTTTCGGGGATTCCTCTGCGGGGGTTCTTCCATCGAAGATTCCTCCTAATCCTAATAGGAATCACTCACGTAATTTCTCCAGTGATTCTTCTTAGAATTTCTTCGGGGATTCCTCCTAGAATTCCTTCGGCCGCTACAAAGAGACTCAAGATGAAATCACAAAGGTGATTATCAACAGTACATTCTTGCATTTGCTACCCACTCAGACAGCCATAGCCGAAAAACCCTTGTCAGGTGTACACACTCTAAACTAAATTGTCGGAATAGGTTGGAACGCAACTAGTATAATCGGAAATTGAACATAATCGAAATAATACACTCTCATTTTAACAATCAAATAACACCGGCTAATCAGTCTTGAACTAACAAACGATGTTTAATACTTGCCCAACGTTTCGACACGGGGTTAGTGTCTTCTTCAGGGGGAAACTAATTTGATCGTTTTGGTCTTATGTTTCGTCTAACTGTAACTGTCCTGTTTTTAGTTTGATGGTACATGGCTTATTAGTTGACTTAGAATAATTTCTAACGGACTATTAAGTAATTGCCAACGAAAATCATCAAAAATCTTTCATAATATATGCCAGTCCATGACAAAAGTAAGTAATCAAAGGTTGTTTCTTCAAGGGTCTTGTATCTTGCAATAGTTCGATTTAGTTCAAACTTTTACCATGATCTACAAATACCCCTAAACAATTTAGTTTGCCAGAGTTTCATTGCGTTCTAGCATACAGCCAAAATGTTTCAGAGACAAAATTAACCATGAGACTTTAAATTTAATTCGAACCCGAATGATTGTGGCTCGTTGACTTGATCGACGTAGTTATGTGTTTCTACGAAACGGAGAAGTTAATCAAACAACGCAACTTGCTACAAACTTTCGTTTTTAAGTGATTTAAAATCAACCCTTGGTTACTTACTTTAGTCTTCATACAACCCTCTGAAACTTTTTGAAATTCAAGATTTTTGTAGACCGTAATTGAAATTTCTGTAAATTCGGACTAATGGAAGCCGAAATACAAGGCCGCAAACTTGAGACTTTTGTATGAGATCACAGCCTTTGAGAACTATTTTTTTCTCCAACTGCTTATAGATATATTAGGATTTAGGGCCTTTACATCGCCAAGAAGTTTACTGATGATACGAAACCTATGAATGAAAAACAAAGCTCGCATAGTTCAGAGAGAATCCTGAAAATAATGGATTGAGATAGACATCATAAATGTTTCAAATCATAGCTCCGTCCACTTTTTATGCTTTGCTGTTTGCAAAAGAAGCAGAGTTTCTCTTGGTTTGTCTTTTATTGCTTTAATGTCTGATTTTGGATTGGAGTATGTAGTAATTGGTCACATGATATGGGAAAAGTTCTTCTTTTTCGGTTATATATAAAAAAATTTCCTGTAAATAACGCGTCATGCAAATTCATAATTTTAATTCATATGGTTTAAAACGTTGGATTGTAAGCTGTCAAAAAATTTAATATTGGATACACTTTGAGAAAGATTGAGTATTTTCTGAGAAAATGTCGATGAGACAAATCTATATCTTACGTTTCTAGGGCGATGAAACAATATCGTCCTCTATAATCAATTTCCCTTATCGCTATCCTTGACCTGATACATCCTCTTCCAATGTATCCAATTTCATTCTCCTTCTCCATCCCAATATAAAATTCAATGTCGGTTCCACGTTCATGTATCTATCCTCCCAATTGTTTACCATTCTTGAATATGTCTTTATTATGCAGAATCCAACGGGCCATCGTCACAGCCCTCCCCACAATAAGGAAATATACCGAAAATGAAGAACCAATCAACCTTCCCACAGGCCCACCGGCATAACACAGAAAAAACAAGAAACTGAGTTTTCCTCTCTTCTCTGCAGCAGCACCCTAATTGTCGTAGCACGTTTTTAAATTATCATTCTCCGCACTGTGCTCTGTTTTCAAGTTCAATTACGGCGGCAGGCAACCAAAGGGATGCGACCTATGATGACGACGACAACGTCTTCGACTTGCGACACGGGTAATAGCCCTTTCCCGCCTAGCTGGGAGACACTGCTCCGTGAAACAGCTATTCTGAACGGGTTCCGCTTTTGGCACCAATCCAACGTCAATAGCCAGCAGACCCTGCCTGGTCGTTCGAGCAGGTGGAATTTCCCATTGCATCGCCGCATCAACAAAGCAAGGGAAAAAGTGTGGCCCTTCGAGAAGCGGAGCCATCAGGACACACGGTGTGAGGAAAGTCGAAGTTTGACAGCTGCTTGGGGGGAACTCATCCGGAGAGTTCCTGGAGTTTGCGCCCTGCATTGCTCACGTGTTCCTCCGGATAGTTCTCCCCGGTTGAGTGCCATGGCCGGAGAGGATGCGAATTGGGTGTTCTCTTGGTCGACTAAGTCGACTGTGGTTATCCGAGAAACTCGTGCTCACTTTTCCAGGTGAGACCCTTTAGGGTTTTCCAGTGCTCACGAGTGCGGGGATGCACTTCGGGAGAACGAGTGACGGCCATGCTTTGTTTGGATGCATTTCCAGGGGCTTGAGCTGTTTACGTTTGGCGAAAGATGTGGAACTATGTTGGTGGGTGGGGTGGCACTGGGCAAGGTTGAGCGCCGCACTGGACAACCACGAGCTATTGCTACCGGTGGTGGGTGGTGGGAGGACCAAAGGTGGGTTGTTTGGTTTGTTTGTTTTGTTTACATTAATTTGATGGGCGCCTCACATGAAAGCGAGTGCGATGAACAAAGAAGATTGATTATAAATCACGAAAGGCTCATAGCTACTTGTTGTTGGTTTGTCATATCCAACGAGGTAATTTAAGGTACCATACCAGAAGTAGATTGCTTCAGCATTATTTTAAAAATATATCATTGAAGTTCAAGATAACTAGGTACCATCGTGCCTTGCGACAGTGAAAACAACAAAGCTAATCAATCAAACAACGCCGTTTTCGAGCTCGTCAGAACCAGAGTCATTTTCAGAGCTCCTCTGGGAAAGTCTGCTAAATTACTCAGATATCTTTTAGTATGTTCAGAGCCGTAGCGTAGTCCCATGGCGCCCTTGGCAAGCATACAGATTGGCGCCCCACGACAATTGGTGATTGTGATTTTTAAAAAGATTGTAGGGTAAGGGTACCAATTATGGCACTACCAAAGCAAAACTATTTGTATAAAAATAACAAGAAGACCAACGAATGTCACCAAAATGATAAAAGATAGCTGCGCTAGCATACTTTACAGGAAAAATATAGAAACGGAGCCAAAACTACTTTTAGTATTTATTAAAGAGTGTGCCAATGATAGGAACCCTGTACCAGTTATGGCTACATTTGTTAACTTCGATTCCTTTTCGCACTATTTGCATGCATTCCTCATGGGATTAGCCATAACTGGTACACTATGGCGAAAAAGGGTGCAAGGAAGCCGAAATTTTAAGGAAAATGATTTATTCCTACCAGAATTTGAGCAAAATGTGGAGTTTAAATGAGTGCAACCAAATTTTGTGAACGTGATCTGTTGTCCATATTTTTTTTTCTTGTTGATTTACATCGTTAGATGGTGAAAATCAACTATGGCGAATAATTGGTACTATAGCCATAATTGGAGCACTTACCCTAGTTATTCATTTTTTTTTAATGTTTAAAAGTTGGGTTTTGGTGTTTCGAAAAAACAAGTTGTCTCTCGATTTTTTATTTTCTTAGAGTACTTTTCATTCGTGTTTTTCTTTTATTGTTCAATGGATGTCACCTAATTTTTTTCCAAAAATTTATTTCTCTTGTACGAATATAAGTGCAAACATATTTTGTATTTCAAGAATTTCACTAAGACCAACATAATAATAAGAAATGACATAAATGATGAATATATTTCTTCTAGATATCTTACAGATTTTTTTCTTTCCTGGGTTTTTTGTTCAACTGAATGATGTTTCAAAAATATACTCAATTGATTTTCAAGGGTTTTCAGGAAAACTCAAACGAATTATTTTACAAATTTTCGGCGATTAGCTCAATTGGTTTTACCAGAATTTTTCCATTAACTTAAACAGATCTTCTGAAGTTTATTACAATATTTCACAGAAGATCTGTGACAAACTTTTCATTAATCATTAGACAAGCTATAGACAGGATAACTCAACATACATTTTTGCTGTAGGATGCAATATACCACTCTAAAGCAAGGTTTAGCTTAAGAAACTGCTATACAGCTGGTTCTGCTCTCGAGGTATTCCTGAAGAAATTTCTACACGGTGTTCAATAAGTACGGATACACAGTAAAATTGAATTTATTTCCCATCTGTAATTCAGTTTTGCAAAGTGAATGTATTAATTGAAAGCTCACATAATACTGATCAAATACAGTATATGTTTTGAAATAAACTGTCCTTTATCCTTTTGTAATAATTGCAAATGTGTCTCAAGTTCCTTTTGGCCGGCACGCACGTCTGTCATTGGTATTTCGTCTAGCTTTTATTGAGTAATGGTGTTAAGTTAAATCAAATTAGGTTGTTGTCCTCAGCATTAGTGGTAGCAACTATGGCCATACGAAATAATCTATAAGATTCAGATTGGGTGAAATACGGACTCATTTTATTTTGATCTTTAAAATTGCTAAAATTGCCGCTGTACCTGGTTTAATGATTTTTGTTTTGTCAAAAAGCAAGGCTGCGTTATATCTCAGTTTAATCCATAGTTATCTTTTCCAAAACTTGATTATATCCCTATTGTGGCAAATTTGAACCAAAATTGGCTTTATATAATGTTTTTATGCTGTTTTCATAGATTTAAGCACATTTTGACTAAACTTGCAAATTTATCACCATATCATCACTGAAATAGCAGTGTAAAGGTTTTGTCTATTAATTTAGTTATTTTAATATAGTATAGTGAGATGTAAACTCAAAAGTCAACGTTTTAGACTTCTGTAGCTTGAGCAACTTATCGAAAATTATTCCAGCGTGCCGGAGCTAACAAACTTTAGATACATCTAAGGCTTATAAAAAAAAGTAGAAAATTTTTTTATTCAAAACCATATGCTATATTTGATCAGTGTTATATGACCTTTCAATAAATACATTTACTTTGAAAATCTGAATTACAGATATAAAATTAATTGAAGTTATATGGTGTATCCGAACTTATTGAACACCCTGTATATGAGCTTTTGTTGGAATCTGTGCAATAATTCCTGCTGGTATTACTAAACAAAATTATGCAGGAATCTCTGAAGGAATTCTGCTGGAATATCCGGTTCATCTGAAAATCCAGGAGACATTTCAGCAAAAATTTTCAACGGAATTCATGTAATAATTCTTACAGGAATTTCTGTAGTAGTTTGTAAAGAAATACATGAAGGAATGCCTGTAGGAATTCGTGGAGAACCCCTGCAAGAATTTCGGAAATACTGCTGAAATTTTTGAAGGAATCCCGGTAAAAGTTTCTTAAAGAATCTCTTGAGGATTTTCTACAAAAAATCCGTAGAAAATTTTATGAAGAAATCCCAGAGAAATTTTTGAAGCAATCCATGGAAGCTTTCAATCGAATTCTTTAAAGAAATCAATGGTAGATTTTCAAACGGCAAACCTAGTGATGTCTGAAGAAATTCTATATTTACGGTTTTCTGAAGGAATTTATTATGAAATTCATAAAATATTTTCCATGGAAATTCTACCAGAAATGTTTGGATCTCTAGTGAACATGGAACAATTTTTGAAGATTTTCCAAGCTCTAATGTTGTCGTTGCCTTTTTTCTGAAGGAATCTATAGAACACTTTTTGAAAAAATATTTGGTCAAATTATTTACTAAAGAAATCTATAAAATATTTTCTAAAAAAAATAACAGGAAGAATTTCTGAACGAATGCTTAAAGGCATTGCTGAAGAAATCCCTGCAGGAATTTCGAAAGGGATCTCTGCAGGGTTTTCTGTACAAATTACTGAAGAATTTCAAAGTTAACCTTGTAGATATTTTTGCAGGAATCTTCTTAGGAAGATTTCTGAAGACAATTCTGGAAAATTTATAAAGAACCTTTTTTTAAGATTTTCCAGGAGAAACCCAGGAAAAAATGTGAAATAGAAGTAGGAAGAATTTCTGAGGCTTTCCTTCAAGAAAATTTACAAATTTATCACTGAAAGATTTTTGTAAGAATATCTGCTGAAACTCTGACATAACTAAGGTAAAATTATCTAATAAAATCTTTAGAAAAATATCAGGAGGAATCGTTTGACTTATTCCTGAAAAACATTCTAGATTTTTCTAAAGGAATAAAATAAATACTTCAATGAATGCGAAGAAAACCCTCGGAAGTAATCTCAAAACATCCCCAGTGAGAATGTTTAGGAATTTTTAGAAAGAAACTAGAGTTTTGAAAATGGTTTCTCAAAATAAAATAGCAGATAAACTCCCTGCTTATATCATGGTTAATGCTTAGAATAAAATAGAGGAATCTGAGTTTTTGAGAATACTGACAAATAAAAAAAAAACATATTATCAATCTCAAACATTATAAACAGTGAAATCTTGACAACATTCCAGAAAACATAAGCAACATCCGATTGAACATGAATGTCAACTCATCTGGTAAAGTGTTCTTTATAAAACATAATAATTATAATTAGCATCATCCAGTTTCCTTCTAGCCTTAGGCCTTTTCGGCGCCCTTCTGAGGTTGGCGCCCTTGGCGGGGGCCAACCTGGCCAACCCCACGCTACGGCTCTGAGTATGTTATTTACATTTTCCAAAACAAAACTGGAATGTGTTTGGAGGAGGAATGTTGAACTGTTGTGCCTGCGGAGCGGACCTGGTGTGGCGGTTAAAGCACGTGACTGTCACGCTGAGGACTTGGGATCGAATCCCTTTCCCGGCATACTCACATACTGAGAGTTCTTTCCTCGGAATGGAAGACTTCCCTTAGACCACGGTTTCCCAACCTCCGTTTCGCGACCCCCCAACTGATTGCAGGCATGCTGCGATTGTTCTATGAGAAGCGGGGTGGCAACCGACTGGGGGGTCGCGAGAGCAAAGTTTGGGAAGCGATCCCTTCGACTCTACTTAAAAAAAAACTAACAAGGCTAGCTTGGTACGACGTTTCGGTTCTGAGTATTGGACCTCTTAAAATGGATAAGCAGACAAATGTCTCTCGTTATGGGATTGGTGAATGTAGTTATAGACTGAGAAAGTCACATCAGTTCAATTAAAAAGTGTTGCACTAAAAACTCTTTTTATGTAGATTAATTTGATGCTGATGTGTTTCAAAAGGTTTCAAGGGCTCGTGTTGTTCCAGAGGGGGTTTAAAGAGGATTTTCAAGAAATGTCAAAGGGTTTCCGAAGCTATCAGTCGTTCAAGTAGTTTCAGGGGCAATTTGAAGCGTTTCAGTGGCGGTTTAGAAAGTCTCAGTGGTTTTCAGGGGTCGTTTCAGAAATAGTTCAGAAGTTGTTACGGGATTAATTTCAGGGATGGTTTCAGCAGGTTTTTATGCCGTTTTTAAGTAATATGTTTCAAGTAGTTTCATGAGATCTCAGGGGTAATTGAAAGCCTTTTTTGCTGCCGGTAGACGCATCTATTCCTTTTTTATACAAATGTTTATGTTTTGCAGTTCATGGATTACAATTATACACGTTAAATAAAAACAGGTCTTTTGTTTTGAAAATTGTCGAGGCATTTCAAAGAGGGTTCAGAGGGTCTCAGAGGTAACCAGGAGCATTACATAGCTCTTATGGATAATCAGGGGCATCTCTAAGGGGCTCAGAAATTTTCAGGGGCATTACTATGCGATAACCAGGGGTATTTCAGGGGGTCTTAGAAAGTTTCAGAAGCATTTTAGGGAGTCTGAGGGAATTTTCAGGGCATATATTACCTATGGCGTGGCCAAAGTTTTCTTTTTTCTTATTCACACTCCTAAACCAAGAAAAGATAGACAAGGATGGAAGAAGAAGCTAGTGCCTTCCCTGAGCACAGTTACGCCATGAAAAAGAGAAGAACATGATGAAAAGAAAGAAGAATATAGTTTTTTTTTAAATAAGGGGTTTTGTAAGTACAACCATGTAGTTCCCTGAAATGCCTCTAAAGTGCAAGCTAAATCTATCACAGCCTACTACATTTAGTTTTTTCTTGGATTCCTAATTTCAGGATGGAATCCAGGAGGGAATCCTGGAATAAATTTCTGAAGAAGAAATTCCTGGAGAAATCTAGGAAGGAATCTCTGAAAGAATCCTGGAAAGAGTTCTTAATGAATTCCCGGAAGGATTTACGGCTGCAAATTTTAAATAACGATTACAATTATAATGGATCCCGGAAGGAAACTGAAAAACTCCAGGAGAACGCTCAGATGAAAACTCTTTAGCAATCTCAGTTGGAAATCTTGGAAGAATCCCAGAAAAACAATTCTGAAAAAAATCCAATTTTATTGGAAAAATCTTCAGCATTCTTTACTCAAATTTGCTTTAACAACTTCAAAAAGCTAAAAATTGTTTGGTCATTTATTCAAAAACTTTACAAGCATTCATGTTAGACGTTCCTTCCATAATTCTATCAGCATATGAATGTGAATCCCTTGCGCTATTTCTTTGATAATTTTTCAGACAATTTCATTAGAAATTCTCAAATTCCCAATTGGAATTGCTCAAGCAATTCACAAAGGAATTATGATTTCCAAAAGAATAGACGGAAGAATCTGGAAGTAAAATTGGCGATTCCATTTTTAAAGGAATTCTATAGGAACCGTCGCAGAAAAAATAATGATGAAATTAAAAAAAAAACCAATGGGTTTTCCTAAGGAATTTTCATCAGTAACTCCGAAACTCTTCAAAAAATGTCAAAGGATTACTAAAGGAGTTTCGGAAGAAGATTCCAGTGGAGTTGTCAAAGAAATTGTAAGAGAAAATTATAAAAAAAAATCGCAAAGGAATGTCTGACGGACGAAGAATATAATATAGGAATATTGGAAGGAAATACAAAAAAAAATGCTTGAGACAATTCCAAAAGAATTACCGAACAAATTTCCAAGAACAATGCTAGAGAAATGCCCACAAAAATTGCTGAAGGAATTTCCAAAACTTCTTCAGAGTAAAGACGAAAGAACTCTAAAATAGTACGGCAGAAATTCTTAAAGAAATTTTTCAAAAAAAAAAATGCCTCAAAGATATTTGCTTGAGAAAACTTCAAAATAATGGCTAATGAAATTCTCAAGCTGTAGATATCGATTTTTTCACTACCAGCGTGTAGCCAATCAATCAACTTCTCAATGCAAACAGATATTAGGATCTTCAGTTTGTGCTCTTAAAAATTCAATGTCATACCTTAACCTTAAAAACAATTTCAAACAAAGCTCCGAAGGCATCATCTAATAAAATGCAAAAAAAAAAGACTACCGCATTGAATCTCAAAAGCGTAACTGAAGACCTAAAGATTGCTCAAACAAATGGCCGACGAAATTCCACAGGAATTGCCGAAGAAATTTCCAAGAAATTACAAGAACCATTGCCGAACCAAGGCATTATCGAATAAATTTTCATACGATTTTTCGGAGGAATTGCTTAGTAAATTTTTAGCAAAAAATTGCCGGATTTCCAGTAAATAATCGGAAGAATTTATAAAGAAATTAAAAAAAATGTTGGAAAATTCTCAAATTTATTAGCGAAGAAACTTTCGTAACGACTTCTGAATAGTAGTCTGAAGCAAATTTTCGAAGGATATGCCGGCGAATTTTCGAAATGTATATAAAATTGCTCGATTTTACATAAAATTATAGTATTTTTTAATTTCATTTTAATTTAAATGGCAGCCAGTTATACGCCCATAATAAATTAAATAGTTTCCACGAATAATTAGAAAATTGTAAATAAATAAATAGGGGTGGAAGCAATAATAAACTATATAAGCTCCATTAACAAATCAAAAAGCGCATAAATAAATCAAAACTTCCCATAAATAATTGGTTTTCGAGCAATACATTTTCAATTGTTTTTTTTTTATGTTTTTCAATTGGGAATTTTTAAATTATTTATGGAAAAATCAGATTTATTTATGGAAAATTTTTACTTTTTTGGTAGAAAAATGTAGTTATTTGTTGCAACTATTGAATTATTCGTGGAATTCTGACATTATTTATTGTTCGAAAATCAATTATTTATGGGAAATTTTGATTTATTTATGCACTTTTTGATTTGTTTATGGAAATTTTATAGTTTATTATTGCTCCCACCCCTACTTCTTTATTGTCAATTTCTGAATTTGTTATGGAAAATGATCATTTTTTAATCAGCCGTTTATATTTTAGTCAATTTAAATTGTATATAAAAATTTACCAAAACTTATAGAAATTGCATGAAAAGTGAGTTTTTGATAAACGGTTGGGATTTTTGGCAAATGTTGATTATATTTACTAGGTTTAATCACCGCATGACTTTATCATAATTAATTTAAATTGGCTTTTTTCGGTGATATTAATACTACTCGAAGTAAGAGGGAGTAAGGAAAGTAATGAAAGAATACGGTGGATAGATACGCAAGCGAGCGATAAGAGAAATTGAACAGAAATTGAAATTAACAGAGGGCCATTGTTGAGCAACACAACTGTTGAGCAGCACCATTAAACAGATCACAACCACGATCTTTTTGCCTGTCTAGGGATAGTAGTATTCATCTAGCTACTATTACCTAGCCGTTCAACTCGAGAACGCATGGCAAGAAAATCGTCGTTGTGATTGTGTTGCTCAACAATGGCCCTCTGTTAATTTCAATTTCTGTTCAATTTCTCTTATCGCTCGCTTGCATATCTATCCACCGTATTCTTTCATTACTTTCCTTACTCCCTCTTACTTCGAGTAGTATTAATATCATCGAAAAAAGCCAATTAAAATTAATTATGAAATGTTGGTTATACCTAATCGATAAATAACGAATATACAACTATCTCGCTAGCTTGTTACCATCGAAATCTTATGTTTAATTCCTGAATGATTTTTCACAAATCATTGTTTAACAAATTTGCCCAGGGATTTCTTCAGAAATTCCTTTGAATATTTATTCTGAAATTCCTCCAGGTATTCGTTCAGACATTCTTCTGACTTTTTTTTCTAAAACAAATCCAAGAATCATCTGTTTCCTCATGCTTTCTTTCAAAAAATCTTCCATGGATTCATCTTGAGATTCATTCGGAAATTTTCTTCAGGGATTTGTTAAGAAATTTCTTTTATTCTGCAAGTTCTACAAACAATTCTTTCAAAGCATCTTGCATAATTTACTTCTTGAATTTCTTCATTTTGATCCATGAATATGATTATAATTTTAGGAGAGACGAACCAGCCAAGGGCTGAAAGTCTCTTTAATAAAGACAAATCAATCAATCAATTAGATTTTTTTTCGAGGGATTCTTCCAAAAATTCGTTCAGAAATTTCAACAGATATTCCTTTAATGAAACTTCCAGCGATGCCTGAAGAAACCAATCCAGAATTTTTCAGAAAATGTTTCAAAAGATCCTTCAAAAATATGTATTGGGGTTACTTTGGAAATTCTTCCAAGATTTTCACCAGAAATTCTCACAGAAATTTTTAACTACTCCAGAAATTCTTCCAGAATTTCCACAATTTCTGTCAGAAAATATTCCTGCGATTTCTTTAGAAATATCTCCAGGGACTTCAAAATTTTTCAAGGAATTTCTTCAGAAAATCTTCCATGGCTTTTGTTATAAATTTGACGAATAATTTCTTCAGAGATATCTCCAGATTTTTAAAAAAATTCCAGTGATTTTTCGATAGTTCTATCACGGACCCTTATGCCGAAATTTATCCTAGGATTCATTTAAAAAATTTCACGACTTCCTGGAAAAATCTCCCAGGGATTCTTAAAGAAATGCTTTCTGGTACTCATCTACAAAATCCAAAGAAAAAAAAATCAGTTAGAAATTGTTTCACAAAATTTTCTAGGGATTCGGTTGGATTTTAAAATGTCATCCAGAAAAATCTTAAGGAACTTTTTAAGAAAGTCTTGCACTTATAACTTCCAAAATGGATTCCATTAGAAATACTGCAAGAATTCTTTTTAAAAGAATCTTTCATGTATTTTTCTAAAAATTCATCTACGAATTTCTTCTGTTTTTTTCCTGGGGAATCAGAAATTTTTCAAAGCGTTCATCTCGAAAACCTTCCATAATTTTTCTCAAAATTTTTTTTATGGATTTTTTTAGGAAATGATTTAAGAATACATTAAGGATCAGATATTCAGAACTCCTTTAAATTTTTATCAGAAGCTTTCTAAAGAATTTTCTCCTAAGATTGCTTTAGAAATTTTGCAAGTAATTTTTAGGGAAATTCCCAAAATTCCTTCACATTCTGTCATATGTTCCTTGAAGACCTTTCTGTTGCAGAAATCGGTTTAAGGATTTCTTAAGAAAGTCTTAGAAAATCTTCCAAGGATTCCTTCAGAAATTTTTCTACAGAGCGTTTCAGAGATTTTCGTAAGAGTTCTTACGGAAAGGCTGGAAGACACTCTTGCAGGGATTCCTGCAGAAATTCACACAGAGATTTCATCAAACATTCTGCCGGGTATTCTTTTATGTATTCTGCAGAATTCCTTCAAGATTTCCTCTAAACATACCTCTAGCAGTTTCTCTCTGTATTTCTCAAGGAATTCATTAAAAAAATGTAAAGGATATTTGTTAGGGGATTTATTTACGATTTTTTTAATAAAACCATCTCATAATGTTTTGTTAGATATTCCGCCAAAGGTTTTCAGGTGTTTCTTCTGGTATTCCTCCTTAGATTTCTTCAGAAAAACCATCAACAGGGGACGGCCAAAATGTTTGGGTTAGGCATCTTTTTTTCTCTCACAAAAATGTTCAACAATCTGTAACTTTTCATAGAGTGCACCAAAAATTCACAAATTTTGACTGTTTGTTCACTAATTATATGTGCAGTGCATCATTGGTACAAATTTAAACTCGATTGCCTAATCTTTCGCGAAGTTAGAACCGTTCTGGTAAAACACCATTTTTTAGACAACTAATTTTTGAACTGTCATATCTCGGAAACCAGTGATCCGAATTGAATGAAATTTTTAACGTTTATCAACAATATATTCTGCATTAACATGTCTAAAGGGTCTAACTCGTTTTGTAAACAAACATTGTTTCTGTCGCTGTAGGGTCTATCTCGATCCACCCACGCATCTGGGGGCCGTTATCAGAAAGATCAATCTTCGCTCTTTCTGATAACGGCCCCCAGATGCGTGGGTGGATCGGGATGAGCCCGACAGCGACAGAATCAATGTTTGTTTACAAAACGAGTTAGACCCTTTAAACATGTTAATGCAGTATTGATGCTTAATACGACGCTATAAAATGTAATATTTTCTCACGGCGAATTAAGTTATACCGGGTTGAAATTTTTATCCATATAAAGGAAAATAAGTCAAATTTACAATACCACACAAAAATTACTGAATATGTTCTTCCTTCAATCTAAATAGGCTCTAATATATCTGATTAGAGATAACTTGAGACAAGAAGTGGAAAATCTTTGAATATCAACACTAAAATTTATTGACATTAATGTAAAAAAATTACAATTTTTCGAGAAAAATCCAAAAAGTGTCAATCTATGATAACTTTTTTCAACGTTTAAAAAGTACCTATGTTTTAATAGTTTGTGAAGCTTTTACATATTGTTAGTGTACGTTCAAAATTTCATTCAAATCGGTTCACTGGTTTCCGAGATATGACAGCTCCAAAATTAGTTTTCTAAAAAATAGTGTTTTACCCGAACGGTTCTAACTTTGTGAAATATTAATCAATCGAGCCCAAATTTGTACCAATGATGCACATATAATAGGTTGACAAACAGTCAAAATTAGAGATTTTTTGATGCGCTCTAAGAAAAGTTATAGCATGTTGAACTTTTTTGTGAGAGAAAAAAAAGTTGCCTATCCCAAACATTTTGGCCACCCCCTGTAAATATTCCAAAGTCTTCGTATGTTTTCCGAAAATTTTCAATTGAGAAGTAAATATTTCAAAAACTTCGAATGTTTTCCGAAAATACTGACTCATGAAAGTTTTGGATTTTTACCAAATTTTTGTTTTTTTTTTTCATTTGCAGAGTTATGAAAATTCAGTGGAGATTAACCAGCCTCGGGCTGGTTTTCGATTTTACCAATAGCTTGTAGTTCATAGTAAATATTTCAAGGAACTTTTTGGAAATTCATTCCAGAACAATTACTGCCAATCTATCAGTCTTCGTGCTGTCTCAAACGTTTTGGGACTACATTTTTACTTGCATCACTATCGCATGTTTTGTCTTCATTATTGACATTTTCAGCCTTAGATTGGCTCATTTCCTTATATTAAAAAAGTGCGGCAATTTTTGTGTCGATTTCGTGCATGGTTCTGAAAACCCCATTTTTAGAGTAGTGTACCTCTTGTACGAATACGAAAAAATGACCCCTCACCGTAGCTGTCAGCCGTCCTGAGGGTACTAAATAATCCATTTTTCCTCAAATTGTGTACACTTCAAACTATATTTACCAATTTTATTAAATTACATTGCAATCCTTCAGAAATTTAAAATGTTTGTAAAGTTCTGTGAATTTTGAAGCAATATTTCTTTAAAAATCATTTTAGGAACCTGTTTTTTTTCTGGATTGTGGAAAAACGTGACATTTGTATTTGAAATTTTGAACTGAAAGAGGTGAAATCATTTAAATTCTTTGTAAAAAGTTGTTAGTGCGCCGCGACTTTTTTGAAAATTGCAAATGGCGCCGCGGTTGCTAAAAGTTTGGGAACCTCTGGGTTAGAGGATTGGTGTCAGGCCCTGCGAGCCAGCCATAAAAAACAAGCTCCGGAAAATCTAAAATCAACAATTTTGAAAAAAAAAATCCAGATTAACCAGACTTCTTCTGACTATGGTCTCAGTTCTACACTTGTGATAATAGTTTTTGCAGTAAGTAACCTTTCAGAACGCGTGCCATCGAGCAACCGAAACTGCACCGCGCTCGCGCTGTATACAACCAGCGTGATTTTTTGGTAGTGCTGTACTTTTTACAACAGCGCGCGTCCTGAAGGGCTAAGTAGTTTTTCATCCACTGTGTTTACCAAAGTAGTTCAAGGAATAATAAGCGTTGTTATATATATTTGGGGCCCATATAGCCGAGGCGGTAAACGCACGGGTATTCAGCATGACCATGCTGAGGGTGACGGGTTCGATTCCCGGTCGGTCCAGGATCTTTTCGTAAAGGAAATTTCCTTGACTTCCTTGGGCATAGAGTATCTTCGTGCCTGCCACACGATATACACATGCAAAATGGTCATTGGCAGAGGAAGCTCTCAGTTAATAACTGTGGAAGTGCTCATAGAACACTAAGCTGAGAAGCAGGCTTTGTCCCAGTGAGGACGTTACGCCAAGAAGAAGAAGAAGAAGAATATATTTTTGGGATATTATGGGCCATCCTTACTGGTATGGAGCTAAGTTTTATAAAATCAACTACTGTAACTTGAGGTGATTTCGTTTAAGATAGTAACGTCATAGGATCCATGAACCTCTTAACTCTCAAGAGTCACTTCATAAAAAAATGTGATAATTTAGGTCATCCAATCTTGCATGGAGTGCACAACTTCTGTAAACCTCAGAGCCATTCCAAAATACCTTTGATATATTTTAGGTTTACTAAACTTCCCTACAACCAAGAACTTCCAGGTAAGGTGAAGATTTGACAAAGCCACATCTCGAGCACAGATCTGAAGGCAAATGTGGGACGCAGCCGAGGATAAGGACTGCAGCCACGAACCGATTGTTGTGGTGAAGATTTGTTGATGCAGTTTTAATATAATTGTTATTAACGCTAAATAAATTAAATAGATACAATCATTACGGTTGGTAATGTTGTGTAACTCAAAATAGCAAAACATACATTATTACAGCTTTAGACTCCATGTTGTATGTTGTCCATATTGCTGGACAATGTTTTTGAATATCAGAGTAACCCGAAGCTAGGCCATAATCTTTGATATTATTCTGTGAGCTCCAGTAAGTATAATAGATTATAAAACATATTTCTATATAGCCAAAATAGAAATTTCAATTGTTGTGGATGCTAGATTTTTTACATCATAATAGATTGGATGACCCCAGTCAATCTATGATGTCCATTGAACATTTGGAAGATTTACTGGACATGACCGTAGATTTGTATAATGAAAGAAGTTATCGTTACACACGTAGACTTTTGGATCCATACCTCAAGAACAGTTTGGATTATCTGGGATATTTCGACTGGTCTGATACTGTCTATTGAACATTCAAAAGACTTACTGGAAATGATGACAAGGATGGAATCATTCATTTGCAATCATTTACATTCACTTGCGAACAACTCGCTTCAGAAACATCGTAGCAAAAATTAATGTATGAAGCACTTTTTCATTTTTGTTTTACCTAAAACTTTGTAGAACAATGTACTAGCGTAGCGTCAATAATAAAGTCAACAGAAGGCAGCAAACGCAACTCTCCATGGCGTGAATGTAATTTACATTCACCGCGTGGAGAGTTGCCTTCACAGCTTGTTCACGAATTTGGCATGCGTGTGCGACCCTAATGGTATTCGGTGAACTTTCAGATAAAACTACAAGTTTCAATTCATCCATACATCCATACGTTTTTTGATAGAATGCTTCTGAACTGAGATAGTATCAAGTGAATGTAAATCTTTGCAAATGAATGACCCCATCCATGCATGATGGAATAGTAATTGTAGCTTTGCATAATAAATGAAGATACCGTGACACCCGTAAACATCAGGATCTGAGCTCAAGAACAGTTTGGATGACCTTAGATATCCCAACTATTCTGGTACTTTCTTTGGAACTTTATGAAGACTTACTGGGCATGATAGATTACAAATTGTAGCTTTGTATAATAAAAGAAGTTACCGTTAAACGCGTAGACTTTAAGATCTAAACTCAAGAGCAGTTTGGATGACTTATCCCGAAAACATATTCTGCATCATATTCTACCTTTTATACGCTATTGAGCACCAAAAACACAGAAATACGTGGGAAAAACTTTAAAATAGCGCTTGGAAAAAATCCGGCTTCAAATACACATTTAGAAAAATTAAAAAAAAAAATCGTGAAGAATGTATGAAGAAACTCCTAAAGATAATTTCTGAATCCTTATTAAAACTGCACGATTCTCAGAAAGTGCTCCCTGAGGAATTGCAAGAGAACTTCAGGAATAGATTTCTGATAAAAAAAATATTGCTTGTGTGCTGAAAAGTGTGTTATGTATTTCTTGACCTGACAGTTAAAACAACAATTTTGCAGTTAAAAGTTACGTTAACATACGGTTCACAATAGGAAGAGCTGTATAAATCGTAACGCCTGCAGACAGAAATGAGAGATTCAAATACATACCCAGTTGGCAACACTGCAGCTCAGGGGGTGGTAAACTCTCTGCACCAAAATCCACTCACAACCCTTTTGCAAAGACATCCGTAGGGCTATTCAAAACATACTCGTGGGCACCCTCATCCAAGAGAATGAGTGCCACCCCGGAGTCTCTCCTTTATCCCAACTCCCGAACGCGCGCGACGAATGCGTTCCGGTTGTCATCACATCCTGTCGTCCTGTCGTAGGTAAGGGAACATACACACGGGAGAATCCCAAAAACTGCAACTTCGTCTGTGCGTTCCATCACATTCGCTGATGCAGCAGCAGCAGCAAAGGGATATCCCAAAATCCAAGCAGAATCCGCCAGTTTTGCGGCAGATTCGGTTCCGTCAGGACGTGTGTGAACTCTCTGGATGACGTACATACCACTATTACGTTGAGATTTCGCGTACTCGGGATTACGGTGGGCTTGCTCGTTTCGTTGGCTCGGTCAAGAGTTGTTGTGTCCTTCTGGGAATGTTGGAGCACTTCGAAGGGGGCTCGCTAAGATGATTGCGAGGATGATGCTCTACTAATTGGATTGGATTGAATTGGTTGTTCTTATGGAGGGGATATAGACTTCAAGGGTGTTTAGTCTGAGGAAGAGGAATTGATTTTCCAGTTTAGGAAGGACGAAAATAGTATTTCTAGAAATTCCAATATATCTAGGTTTGATGGATGGTTCAAATGGTAAGGTTGGTTGAAATTGACTCTATTTTAGATCAGGTAATGCGATAAGCGTTCCCGTTAGCACTCAATACCTGTCAGTGAATTAAATCATCTCGAAAGGACAAAACATGATAAGGGGTAGCGTGGTCGTAGGACACGTTCTTTTCCGTGGCAACGAACACAAAGGATCGCTACAACCTTCTTTCCAGCATCCTCAGAAAAGCGGTTTTCCCGCAGTAAGTCAAGGCGTCAAAGAAAACAAACATAAAATATAAATAAATAAATAAGAAAATCGAGATAAGCAAGTGAGAGCACAGATCGGTGTAGGTGACTCCGAGATAGCAAAAAGAAAAAAAAAATCTTCACAAACAAACCTTGACTCGATTTCTCAACCCCTGCTTCGAACAGTGCAACGGGTTTTTCCCTTCGGTGGAAAGCGAAGAAAAATCGTGAAAATTAAATTATTCCGTACACGGTTTCCCTCCTACACGATTCCTGAAAGATGTAAACGCTGAAAGGTGGGCGACTGACTTCCGTGGTTCATTGCAACCGTACGCCCGACGACGTCGAATCTCGCCAAGGTGCACGTGTGATGTATAAATATTTGCAAGATCCTGAAGACCAATAAACTTCTCTACCACAAACAGACCCGACCCGACCAACCAGTGGAACCAGAACTTGAAGCAAAAGGAAAAATTAAAATTCATACCCTCCCGCGCGCGTTCGGAGCCGTCTGGGCCCGAGGAAATAATAAAAAAAGATTCACGATACAGAGCGTAACACGAGCGAGGACAGCTAATCCGGAAGCGGAATCGCCCCGTCTGCGAACCTGCATCAACGCTGCAGCCAGCCCGGGCTCTCCAAGTGAATGAGTGTGTCACCAGGTCGACCAGCAGGTGTGTGCTCCCCCGTGTTCGTCGTCTACACTGTACCGGTCTGTGTAGATCTATTTATGTAGTACCAACCAACCAACCTAGGTTCAGCACAGTGCGAGTAGAAGAGAAAAAGCGGCATAAAAAGTGAAGTGAAGAAAAGCCTGGCCTAGGCCAAGCAGGTGGCGGTGTTGAAGTTGCTTGAAAACCTGCTGGTGAAATTACGGTTGGTACGTGCTACGACGACGACAGTTGGATCCTAGTTGGCGACGACGACGACGAAAGCAGCCTACTTCTGGTGGCAGTCGCTTGCAGGTTAGCATTAGCATTTCGTTATTTCATTTTCTTTTTGTCTTTATGGTACAACAATGCTGTACTGAAAGGCTATAATTTGACGTCATAAATTTTCAATAGAAAACTCGGAAAAATGAATCCCATTTTTTAACCGACAAAGCTCGATGAACTGAGCAAATAGCTGTCTGTTGTTAATATATGTCCGTGCAAAAATATGAAAAACACGTTACGTTTCTTTTCTAGCAAATTTAAACTGATAGAGCTGCAGCATTTTACATTTTTATGATTTTTTGAGGAAATTCCTGAAATTTTTGAAAAGTGTACATTATCAGTTTCACAAGAAAACCGCTATCACCGCCAGGTGGATTAATCTGCACTTTTTCGTCCTTACTTGTTCCGTGTCGTTCGACGTCTAGTACTAGGTATGATGTACATAAATTTGTACCGCTTCGACCGAAGGAATTCCGCTCGATAGAGGACAGCCTTTCATGATCGATGAATAACATGCTTGGAAAGGGGGGGGGGGCGGTGTCTGAGAGCCGAGATAGATGAAACATGTGTCAATTGAATAAGCCGCAAAGTGGGAAACGTTTCTCGATGTTATGCATTACCACACCCTGTACGTACAGGATGGAATGATGTTTGATGGAATTTTTGTTGTAGACATGATGGAATTGGAAAAGGAACAACTCGTGCAGGTGTGACTTCATTGAATGCGATGGATGATGATTGATGAAGTTTCGCATTGATGGTAGAAAATAACTAAACATTGTTCGTCTGAGTCAAATGTTACTTTTTAACTAAATGTTAGATGATGATGTACCTGTGCTTGTTAGGGGAATATCTGTAAATGAAAAGAAAATCGTATTAAGTACTGTAGTGGAGCGGATCTGGTTGGATGGTTAGAACACTTGACTATCACGCCGAGTACCTGGGATCGAATCCCACTCCCGACAAACTCACAAAATGTGAGTTCTTCCTTCGGAAGGGAAGTAAAGCGTGGGTCCCGAGATGAACTAGCCCAGGGCTAAAAATCTCGTTAATACAGATAAAAAAATATATATTAAGTACTGTTCCTTTGAATTCCACTAAGAATTTGCATCCTTTGAAAGATACATATTTCGACCTCGACTGTAAGGTCGTCTTCAGTGTCTTGTACTTGACTCGAGTCAAGTACAAGACACTGAAGCCGACCTTACAGTTGAGGTCGAAATACGTATCTGTCGGATGCAAATTCTTAGTGGAATGCAAAGGAACAGTACTTAACACGATTTTCTTTTCATATGTTAGAACTAAGCCGATTTAAAGAACTGTTAAAGAGTCTCCAATTGGTCAGGTGAATAAGGCATTGGATAGCCAGTCAGGAGACAGCGAGTACGATTCCCGAACTGAGCGGGAATTTTTGTTCACATCCTAGGTATACTGCAGGGGTTTCAAATCAAAGCAAAATTAAAGAGAAGTCGCGCTGCACTTAGCAAGGCTTCATAATGCACCAAGTACGCTTCGGAGCACAATCTGAGAATAGGATAGTGTATGTATTATGTGTATACAAATTCATGGATTAGCAGGCAAATGAAGCGTTTTTTATTAATACAGTGATATACATTCGTTTAGCCGAGGTCAAAAACTTCTTTTTTAATCGTAGTGGCAGAAAAAACATCTAGTACTGTTTTATAAAAATGTGGTAAATCACACTAACATATACACTAAAACAAAAACGAGGGTAAAAATCCTTCAAATGTCATTTTTTGCCTAGACATTCGTTTAGCCGAATTGTACAATTTTTGAAATTCCTTAATAAAAAACTAACAAATTTCGAAAATTATCCAACAAAATCATGTTGTATGGTGACCTGCATTATAGATCGACTTGTGAATCATGAGTTAGATCGTTTTTGGAAGTGTTGCCATATTAATTTTACATGCATCTCATATAAATATGTCATAATATTATAAATGTTTCCAAATTTAGATTTGATGTAGTTATTTTTATCGTAAATGTTTCAAAAGAATCTAATGAAAGTTTCATGACGAGTGCAGGTTGAAAATTTACGAAAAATAAAGATTTAAACAGAAAAAAATAACACAAACCATAAAAAAATCACGTATTTAAGTTGAAAGTCTCCTAAACAAAGACAAATCAATCAATCAATCAACGTATTTAAGTATTGTTTTGATGAAATATGATGGTTTCACTTGCATAAATCACAGCGTTTATAGTAGTACGTCTTCTAATAGCTCCAATATAGTAGTACGTCTTCTAATAGCTCCCAATATCTTCTAGACTGTATTCTGGCTAAAATAACATACATTGGACGGCTCACATTTCAAGAATTGGCACCGAAAGTATTCAAATTTCTAGCATGAACTACTTGTTTCATAATTCAGGCGTTCTTTTCAAATAAATCATGTTAAAAATGAATTTTAACCACAACTAAGACTCATTCATCATATATTTCTACAGATTGAATAAAATAAGCCAATTTTTTGACCATATCTTGCATTTTTGTATGAGCATCAGCATTTAAATAAACAGGGTACAAAAATTCTGACACTTCTTGCAGTTCTTTCACTTAGCAGTCTTCTAACTCATTTGGTAATGCTAGTATCAAACAGGTATACTCCACAGGCATTAGGGCACGTCTTTATTCCAACGCAGAACTATTGATTTTAGCATCTATCAATCCCATTCTGATGTGTAACCAACCAAAAACCAATATTCTTATTATTTCATGACATTTCATGCAATAATTTGAACATTTCTAACAATAATTTTGTACCATATTTTCAAAACTGCTAATCTAGCTTACGTTTGACTGTTTACAGAAATATTTTTTCTTAAATACATTTGTTTATCATCGTTTCTCCTTATCGGGACATTTTTTTAATATTTCTCTGAATTTCACAAATAAATAAACTTTTTAGGTCAATTATCTTGCTAACACGTCATAAACTAAATGCCTTGGGGTATATCCTCAAAATATACTCACGAAATTGCAAAAAAAAAAATTGATATCCAATTTTTCATTTACCTCGGCTAGGCAAATGTCTAGGCAAAAAATGACATTTGAAGGGTTTTATCCTCGTTTTTGTTTCAGTATATATGTAAGCATGATGTATCACATTTTAATAAAACAGTACTAGATATACTATCACTACGATAAAAAAGTTTTATCATAAAATCTTTTGTATGAGTTTCCTGACACTTTTTTGAAAATTTTTTGGCCTCGGCTAAACGAATGTCTATCACTGTAGCTGTGGCAGTGATCAAAGCACATCAAACTGAAAAGAGGCAGACCAAGCTCCAGTGGGAATGTAGAGCCAGAATAGAGGAAAATCGCAAATAAAATGGTATGCGTTTTGCCTTTCTCGTACACTAAGTACATTGGAAAGGCTATATGTTTACTCCAAAAATGATTTTTTGTAAGAAGTCCCGGAGGGTCGAGCCACATATACCTATCAACTCAGCTTGACGAATTGAGGTGATGTCTGTGTGTGTATGTGTGTATGTGTGTGCGTGTGTATGTATGTGGACAAAAAAACTCACATCACTTTTTGGCAGTAAACCTCAACAGATTTTAATGACCGACGGTTCATTCGACGCGGAATCTGGTCCCATTGTTTCCTTTTAAAAATGATTTGTATCGGTCCAGCCGTTCCGGAGTTATGGCCATTTAGGTATTCCGGACCGGTACTCCAGGAAGGGGCCAGATATGAAAATGCTACATACCTATACATGCGGCATATCAAATTGCGGCATTTTCGATAACCTGATGAAACGTAAGCAAGAAAATAGTCTCAGACCATATCTGAACCGATAGTGTTCCGTTACTGGTTCCAGGTGTCCCGCTTGAAGTGGCCAAATATAAAAGTGAACCATATCCATGCATGCGACGCTTCAAATCGCGGCTTTTTCGATAAACAGATGAGTGGTTAGCAGGAAAATGGTCTGAAACCATATCTGAACCGGTAGTGTTCCGGAACCGGTTATGGGTGTCCCACCGGAAGTGGAGAATAATCTGATGAACGGTTAGCAAGAAAATAGGCACAGTCCACATAAGTTAATACCGGTAGTGTTTCCTGTCCAGCCGGAAGCGCCACGCTTATGAACATATTGCAATAAAATAGTCACAGAACACATTTAGGACAACCGGTAGTGTCGTGGAATCAGTTCCGGGTATCCCACCGAAAGGGGTCAATCGTAACAGTGAATCAAACCCATGCATATACACATCAAATAACTGCTTTTTCGATAACCTAAAAGAAGGTAAGCAGGAAAATTGTTTAAGACCATATCTGAACCGGTAGTGTTCCGGAATCGGATTCTGGTGTCCCGCTGGAAGTGGTCAAATATTAAAGTAATCCAACTCATGCATTTGACGCATTAAACCGCTTTTTTGATAACCTGATTAATTTTTAGCAAGAAAATGGGAATGAAATAGACGACTTTAGAGACTACCGATAGTTTTGCAGAACCTGCGTTCGATGCTTCGTCGTAATTTCGAAAGTTAACAAAATCAATGCAAGTGATAAATAATTGTGAAGCAGCAAAACTAAAGGATCTCATCGAAGCACACCTTTTCAGATTACTGAGGAGTAAATTAGCCTAGTACACGGTTTATATGGGAAAATACAAAAAAAAAAATGGAAAAATTCGAGCTCCTGTATACTTTTTGAGTTCCACTTTGGTCCCATATCAACTGTGCAAAATTTCAGATTGATCGGAAAAACTATATTTTAGCGCCCGTCATTCTTAGTTTTTCATACGATTTACTATAATGGGGAAATTTTACTCCTGCAAAGAAAAATCGCTAGGAGTCACCCCTAGATCCTTAAAAATAAGTCGATGAATGATTTTCGTAGAAAACTTCACTAGGTATCAGACCTCCGAAGACTGCAAACCGATGCGACGTTCGTGGAAAAAGTTATTAGGCATCGCCCGATCGATAAAATGATGAGATTTTATTATTTATTGTTATTCCTTACATGTTAAACAGCGTTTGCATGCCATTCGGTTTTCAGTCAATAACTTTTTCTACGTACCTTAGATCGCTTTGCGGTCTTCGGAGGGTTGGTTCCTCGTAAAATTTCCAACAGAAATCATTCATCGATTTATTTTTAGGGGTTAAGGGGCAACCTGTGGCGATTTTTCTTTGAAAAAAAGATTATCCCCATACTAAATCGAATGAAATCTTAAAATGATTGGCGCTAAAATATAGTTTCTCCGATCGAACTGAAATTTTGCACAGTTGATATGGGGCCAAAATGGAACTCAAAAAGTGTACAGGACTAAAATGTCTTTTTGTGTCCCACGCTAGTAAATATACAGAAGGATGCGCCATTGTTGTACCTATTGGAAAATTAAAATTAAATCACATTAACATTTTTGGCTCTACTCCATTTGGCATAATGCTGTTTGACATAAAGGCTGTTCGGCATAATGGCCATTTGGCAAAATGCCGTTTGGCATAACGCAAAGAACAGCCTTCTTGGTGAGAATGTGCATAATATTTGTTATGCCAAATGATCGTTATGCCAAATGGTTTTTATGCCAAATGGCGTTATGCCAAATGGCATTATGCCAAATGGAGTAGAGCCAAAATTTTGACGTGATTGGTTGCGCCCCGCACTCTGTAATGTGGTTGAAATTTGAAACGGATTTAGGATGGAAAATTTCACATACTTGCAATTTTTTTGGCCAAATTTTATATGACTCTTGTAACCAATGATAACAAAATACAGCCCAAAGTGTACAGAAAATACTGTGTTGAAGACTGCAAAGAGATCTGTGATTCTGAATAATGTTATATTTTGGCTTGTAATTATCGTCTTGGTATTGATCAGCTTTTAGTGATAGTGAAAGTATTCAAGCAGTCAACTGAATGGTTTGATATTTCTTAGCTCAGTCTATACGTCGAACATAACTTCGATTATCAACGGAAACATCATGAGTACATATTCGACGAGAAAGGCACAATCATTACTAGGTGGATTAAACTGGGTTTTTTTAATCAGAATTATGACATTCCAATGTTACCCTGCGACGTTCTGAGGAGAATGCTGGCGGGCATTTCAGAACGTATTCCGCTGAGGTTCTGGGAGGACGTCCAAAGAGATTGCAGATAGAAAAACGGTAGGAACAAAGCCTGATTAGGTTGCGGTTCAATCTTCGATAGAGGGAATTCTGCTGAGAAGCCAGCTCAACTCACGTAGTAAATCTGGCTGAATTGCAAAGAACACACTGTGGACAAACTTTGGTATGACTTAGAGGAAAATTCGGTGAGAATTGATTGATTGATTGATTTGTCTTTATTAGAGAGACTTTCAGCAGTGAGAATTGAATGGTGTTTGCAGTTAGCATACATATTAAAGTTTGAGGAAAAGGTATGGTGATCAAAGGTTTAAGACGGTTTCTCTGTGTAATGGCACAAATGTCCCATATGGAGGATAACGTGTCCCTGGAGCCGGCCTTCTGATAACTAATGCAAAACCGCAGATGGAGGTTGGGATTAAGTGGAATTTGGGATTAATTTTAGTGGGAAACTTTCTTATACGACTGTGATATGTTGATTCGGGGTAATGGCTTTCAGTCTGTTTCAATTCAAAACGGATTCTTATGTTTTCGGCAAATTTCGTGGAGAATCCGGCTGTAATTTTGCTAGGTGACCCTCCGGAAGGACAGTCAAGAAAATACTGGTGGGATAAAACAACATTTTTGAGAAATTTTGGTAGAATTCGAGGAATAATTTTGGAAGGATTTTTTTCTTCTAAATTACTCCAGAAATCTCATTGTAATTGGCCCGGAAAATTTTTCAGATCCTCCCAAGAATTTTCATTATGGGGCCGTTATAAATATTTATTTCATTTTTTGTCCCACAACTCTTTGGCTGGTCGAGGGGGTGATAAAAATAATAAAGCATTTAATTTGAAAAATATTATAAACTTATCGGAATTTAAACTTAAATAATGTTTAGCAAGACCTGATATTTTGATATTTTTGTTTATCTGCCCCCTCAAAAAGCAAAATTGTGCCAAAATTTTTGAAGAATGGGGGACAAAAAGTCAAAATGAAACTTGTACCAGCCTAATTCCGGAATCACTCGATTTTTTAGGGGTTTATTCAGCATTTCTCCAGAAGATTGCCTCTGAGATTCTTCCACGAGTTTTTTTTTCTGAGATTCCTTAAGTTGTTCTATGTGGGGTTTTTCAAGGAGTTATTTCCTGGAATACCCCTGGGACTCTTGACAAGATCAAGGAAAAATTTTAAAGAGGTGTTGTAGGAACTTCATTCAAAACTGGTGGAGGAATTCATTGAGAAATTGTTCGAATTCTAGAAAGTCCTGTAGAAACTTTATAAGCAAACTATAAAATAATTCCATACGGAACTTCTGTAGTGATTTCATTAGGAATTCCACAAAGAAATTCCATAATAAACTACTAGAAGATACACATTAGCATCATCTGAGAGAATTCCAAAATGATCTTCCAAAGGAATTCCAGAAAGACCCAGAGGAAATCCCGATTGATCCCGTGAGGAATTTCTGGAGATATCCCTTTATGAGTTCCCGAGAGAATTCCGAAAGGAGTTTCTGGAGGAATCCCAGAATAAGTTCTCGAAGGAATCCAGGAAGGTTTACTTGAAGGGATACTAGAAAGAATTCCTAGAGATGTCCCAGATAAAACTTCTGGATGAATTTTGGTTTCTCCCATAGGTTTCTTATGAAATTACTTCAGGAGAAGGTGATTTTTTTCGGCCATATCAGTCTTGGTAGCAGCAAAAACGGTTTTGCATCTACATCCGACGGTTTCCCGAATTTATTTTACCTTCTTCAAGGACTAGAAGCTTGTTTTCTTGTGAAGACCCGATTGAGCTCTACGGAAAGTTGTCCATGTATTGGGTTTAAAATGGTGCAAATCCCTGTCTCTCATTTTTGCTATAACATAATGTTATCTCTAAGATCCACTTGTTTGACAGCCTACTTGCTGGTTTAGCTAACTTTGTTGTCATAAATCGTCTAAAACTTGGTCATATAATTCAGCTTTTAGGCAAATTATGAGTTCAACCGGTTAAAAAAACCATTGACGGAGAAAATAAAACTGACGAGAATACGTATGTTCCCCTATGTAAAATATATTTAATCTCATTAAATTATACCTCATTCCGACTAGCAGATTCTAACAAAAATGTAACATAGTTCTCGCGCTTAGTATCATACGGGCGTATCCATTCTCGATCGATTTCTCTTCATCGACTTTCTCTTCCATTAATTGCTTGCCCGGGAAATCGAGTTTCGTTGTTTTCTTTGATCTAGTTGCTAGTATTTACTAGTCGCCCTCCACAGGACTACAGCGAAAAATCATCCGAAGAGAAAATCGTTAAAGAGAAATCGATCATTGTAGATACACCTGCATGATACTAAGCGCGAGATTTATAACAAAACGTGATATGTATGACGCATTCTGTAATAATTCGGTTTCAAAGCTTACTTGTTTATAAAATATTATCAAACAATTATAACACATTTTGGTATCAATGTTGTCTTTCACGCTTTGTATTATAATATAGGCTTGGTTCCTTGGCATTTAGATAGTATTGTTACAAAGTTGAAACAAATAATTCTAGAAACTAAGTAAATAGAAAATCGGGTTAAGTACTGTTCCTTTTAATTCCATTAAGAATTTGCATCCTTTGACTGATACGTAGTTCGACCTCAACTGTAAGGTCGTCTTCAGTGTCTCGTACTTGACTCGACGTACGAGACACTGAAAACGACCTTATGGTTGAGGTCGAAATACGTATCTGTCAAAGGATGCAAATTCTTAGTGGAATTCAAAGGAACAGTACTTAACACGATTTCCTTTTTACTAACAGGTATTCCACTAACACGTCCAGGTTCATCAGAACCATTTAATGTTTTTAACATATTGATTTTAAATTGCTGGATGATTGTATTTAGCGTTACTATTATTAAGATCCTTCATATCATAGACATCATCATCTTTATACATATTTTTTCACGACGGCAATAGTACCGCTTAAAATATCCGCGATAACAAAAAAAAAAAAACTTAAGTGTACAAGTAAATGTCTAAATTGGGATATATGAGAGGAAGAGTATAAGTAATCCTAAGTGGTGCATCCAGTTGAACAAACTGCAGCAATCTGTGAAACCGGCTGATTTAATTGTGTAATCATCGCATCAAAATATATACACCGCACAACGATCCACAAAAGTGCATCAAATTGTGCAAACACCCAGTCAACAGCCAGCAGCGTTTGAATATTCATAGCAATGATGCTCTTTTCCAGTACATACTTTAAACTGCACGGGAAACAAAACGATTTTCATTAATTTTATCCCTTGTTCTCGTCGCATAAAGTACGCTTCAGGGGCTCCGTCAGCACCAGCTAAAACTGCCACACTGTACCAAAGTATCTAGGAATACGTTGTTGGAGGAAGACACAGTCGGAGACAGCAGCAATTTTCATCCTAGACTCGCTCCGGAGTTAAGTTCTGCTCCGCCCGGGTCCCAAACTTCGTCGCACAGCCATGACCTTCCCGTGACTGCTCACACCCTTCCCATCCTGTCAACTTCTCATAAGTCTTCATCTAGCTGCGCACTCCGTCCGTCGTTCATGAATATTTTAATCTAATTATGAAGTTTGTGCGATCATCCGGTGACTCCCCTCTTGATTACGTGTGCACTACTGGTTGGCTGGCTGGCTGGTACTACTGGTAGTAGTAGGCAACAGTCACTTTAAAGCGTCCTGCATTCCGGAATTCCAGACAGCACCGCCACCGCCGCCGCCGGGAGGACAACAACCGGGACCGACGACGGTGGGAGTATCTCTCATCACACGTAGAAACCCGCGAGCGGGCTTTAATCTAGCGACGACGACGAGGAGGGGTTTCAAGGACTCTTACGTTCCGCGTGAAGGTATAGCGCCCGACGACGGGAAAAGGGAAGGAAGACGGATGCGGGCGTTGTACAACACTGCTGACATAATTTTGCACTCAGTTCCAGGCGTTTGGTCTATTTTCACGTAGCGCTGCTGTGGGGATCCGGTACCTTCAGCAGCTGGGAATGATGATATCGTTTGTCTGGTTTTTATTGCTTCCCCACACCCAGAAGCCAGGTGTGTGGTGCACCTTTTTTTCTGGTGGAAGAAACATTTTTTGATGAAATTAAATTTAAAATTCAAATTGTAGCTTACGGAATATTTTTTGGCAGTGATGTGACTTGATGGTTGAAATCTGCGGAAAGTGGAGGGCTAAAGGGCTTAATGGGAAATTATTAATTAAATATTCTTGTAGTTTATTTTACTAATAAAATGTTGATAATACGCCGAGACGAGTGTTTTTTAAGTTGTCAATATGATCAAGATTTTTGAGAGTTGAGGTTTGGTTCTATTTGGAACAATAAAATACTTCAGAGTTTGACAAATTTAGTAATCGAAACTAACTATTTTTTTGCTATAATTTGAGGAAAGCTTTTTTTGCAAAAGCGTTTGCTCCATAAGCTGTTATGCATGCAGCTAATCTTGTTAGTTGAGGATTAGTTGAATGTTGATCTTGAATTCCTCAACAAATTCCCGAAGCAACGCTTAGTGATATTTTCAACGGAAATCCTAAAAAAACTTCCGATGAACCTGTGGAGTAAGGTGGCCCACACTTATTTGAAAAGTAAAAATTTCCAAAAATGCCAAGTCTTACCTCCTAAATCAGTTGTTTTGGACTCCCAGAAGGTACGTTCAAAATTTATGCAAAATCAATTGAACCTAAGGGGGCGCTCAAAACGCTAGAAGTTTGTATGGGAAAACTTGGCCAAATGTATGCAGAAATTTTAAGTTTTCAAATTTTGCCGCTAGGTGGCGCAATAATCAAATGCTTTGGTATTATTGTAGGTGACAGGATAGGGCCCTACATTTTCAATTTCAATTGAAATTTTCAGATGAAGTTTGTAAACAATATTCTCAATCTTCAATGGAAACAAGGCGCCGTCGTCATCGCCCAGCCCGACTGTCATCGTCACCGATGAATCGACGGCGCAGCGTCGCACACTGGAGTTACAGGGTCCATTTCCTGGCCAAAAAGTTTTAACACGTTTTTATGGAGTATTATGTAGGTACTAGCGATAAAATTTTGATTTTTGATGTTGTGGATGCATTTTGGATTATAAATAGCCATATTAATCCACGTAAAGGCCAGAAATGATTTCTTATAACTTCGGTAAGAGCAACGTATGTTTTCACCCCCAAAAATGACTTGAATCGTCATTTTTTATTGTTTTGAGTACAGAGAACTGAAAAATAATTATATTTCCATCAAATTCATTGTTTGGAAACACGGGCCATCTCGTTTCAGAGTGATTCTCCCAGAATTGTGAGTGAAATTCATTGTAACTAAAAACCAGTCAAAAAGGTGAAAATTTCAAAATGATCTATTTTTTCGTCTGATACTTTCTGGTACTCATTCTATTACGATTCACAATTTGTGGATATGTATTATATTTTATTGTAATTTTATCCAGATCGCGGAATGCTGCAGAATCTGAAAACTTTTTGAATGCTGAAAATGGTTAAAAATTGACAAAAATCATGATTTTGAAAACGCTTCTGTAAGAGCGCAAAATAAATGAAATCAGGTGCAGTTTTTTGTTTAAATGATACACCTTAATCACGAGAACTGGTTAACATACTCAATTATTTTTTTCAATCTGTCGATATTGTGATAATTGAAATACCTCCGATGACTTATGATACAAACGAAAAAAAAAAAAAAAACAGTGGAGAAAATCATCAAATTCAGGCATTTATTCTTGAAAAAAATATGCATCCCAAAGTGTTTTTTTGATTGCCACATGATGAAGCAATACTTCGTCCATCTTCAAAAAATATTAGGCTTCGGAAAATCCCAAAAAAAATTGAATGGCCAGGAATTTGGTCCATTTATGCCTATGTGCGTCGTCGCAGATGCCACTTTGTTTCGCACTCACAAGCTCACGCACGCTCGTTCGACATCGAATGAATTTCTCTGTTATAACTAAATTAATGAGTGTAGCAAGCGGCAAATCTGTGTAATGTTAATGTATGCTATGCATATTTTACTGAAATAGTCTTTTACTCATAAAAAAATTAAGCAAACATACATTTTAGACAATTTGAAAATTTCAATTGAAGCTCAGTTGGTGTGGAAATAAGCCGCCACCCGTCGTTGCGTCGAAGAAAGTGACAAGAAGAACGGATGAAATGAAGCGCATGCATGTTGTTATGAATGTTCCCGTCGTCGGCGTCCGTCCGATGCTGATGGGCGCTCGCTTTCAGCGTCATGTTTTGGTTTCGACGATGTCGAAGACCGCAAAGTGATCCAACGTCTATGAAAAAAGTTATACCCTAGGTAAAGTGAGGCGAAGCATTATTGTTGTTTTTCCAGTACATGTAAAGGAATAATATCAATAATGAAATCTCAATACTTTGCTTCACTTTGCCTAGGGTATAACTTTTTTCACAGCCGTCTGATCACTTCGTGGTCTTCGACAAAGTTCTTTGGCATATAGTCACCTACAATAATACAAAATGTTTTTTTTTTATATTGAACGCGTACAGCGCCACCAAGCGGCAAAATTCGAAAACTTAAAATTTCTGCATACATTTGGTCAAGTTTTTTCATACAAACTTCAAGCGTTTTGAGCGGCCCCCTTAGGTTTAATTGATTTTGCTCAAATTTTGAACGTACCTACTGGGAGTCCAAAACAACTGATTTAGGAGGTAAGACTTTTAAGGTCATTTTTCGAAATTTTTGTTTTTCATATAAGTGTGGGCCACCCTACTGTGGAGGCATTCTCGAAAATATATATCTGCATTAACGAGATTTTTAGGCATAGGATAGTTCTTCTCGAAGAAGTTCTTGGAGTTAGTAGTTTCCGAAGGAAATTCAGGAAGAATTCCGATCAAAACTTTTAGAGAAATATTTGAAAAGATTCTAAAAAAAAATCCTTGGAGAAATGCCCAATAGAGTCTCTAGAAGTGTTTAGCAAGACCTTTGCTAAACAATGCACAAGCGAAGTTCCCGATGAACGTCCTGGAGTATTTTTGTATTGGTTAAGAGAAACCAAACCCTGAGTTCCTGATCTCAACTTTGCTGAAGACACTAGCCTTCCAACATGCCTCAATTGTCCACGGTAATAGCAAAAATTCAGTTGGCGTTAATGGGTTATTTTCAAAAGAGCCTGTATGAATCGCATCCAGTGGTCGCTGTCCCTGTCCAATGTGATTGCACTTCAAAGATGAAGAAAAAGTTTTTTTTTCTGAGCGCTTATGCAGTTGCACATTTACGGTGGACGTGCAGTTGGATGATAATTGGTGAGCTCGTTTCATATTATGGAAGCGATGATGAAAATTTTGTTACGAATATAAACGATTTTCATGACATAGCAGTGAATCGATTTGTTTGCATGCTACATAGTCGTAATTCTTCAGATTCTTGACGTTATGTCCAAACGAGGACCTTTGCCATAATATATTAGGGGAATTCACATAATAGCGTCTTTGATCACCGATCAAAGGTGGCTTCCAGATCTCACATCAGTCATGCTGGTTGTAGAGATGCAGAGTGTTCCCAGTTTTTAGTTGCAAAATACATTACACTCTAACATTTTCCTTCTCAGTCGGGAGCAGTGAGCAGTTAGCCGACGTCGCGATATTGATCATTATATCTGAGCTGCTAAAATTGCCCTTAGAGTATGAGAAGAATATCGCAGCCTTTGATTTGTATTTCTAATTAACACCAGTACGGATCAATCACGGAGGAGCAACCATTTACGCAAAAAGTCTATGCTAAGCTTAGTTTAGTGAGACTTAATCCTGAAGAGGCTTTGTCTTAAACAGTTTTGGTATAGTAAAATCTTAATCATGTGTGGCTTCGTGGTCGTGAGGCTAGTGTCACCAAGCACTAGTCGCATCGTGCTAAGGAGCGTGGGTTCAATTCCCGCCGCAACTGTCAGGAAAAGTTTTCGGCTGTGCCACTGGGTGTTGCACGCTAGTCCGTTGACTAGTGTCGTGCTTCCTTCAAACAGCGAATAGCTCACTGGAAGCATTGAACGTGTCCGTGTCTTTTAATCATGAACCACTTTTGCGTGAACACACCTATGCGCGTTTCTGCATCCTTTTTTTCACAGAGGCTGTCCATAAACCACCTGGTCATTTTTTTGGGACCCCCGCGTGGTCATTAGTCCATACAAATTTTTTTTTCTTCCATACAAAATGGTCATTGGCCGAAACCCCCCCCCCCCCTCATGACCACGTGGTTTATGGACAGTCCCACGCGTGATTTCTGGAGAAAATTGCAAACTAGTTCCTGGATAGATTCTCTAAGGAGCTCTTGGAGGAATATTCAAATGAACTTCTTGTGAGTTATTTTCGACCCAAGTATATTTTTTAGTCAAATAAACTAGAAGAAGTTCTTGAAACCGTCATAAAAAGCAAATTTGATGTACAGTCGAGTCTCTTACTAAACGAATTCCTGTTAAACGGACTCCTATTAGACAGGGGTGAGCGTTATAGGAAACTAACAGCTTATGGGATTTCGGCTTTTTGGGGGCGTGGCCTATTATCTCTGATGTGTTAAGACATAGCGCAATACTTTTACGGGTATAAATATTTGTTACAATTATAAGACAGAATAATTATTTAATGTGTTAAAAGTTTATTATTTGTGCGTTCCTTGTAATGTATGTTTTATTTTACCTTGTACATATTCCCATAATTGTAATGCACATTTATAGGGTTCTGGAAACAAGAGGCCCATGAGATGCAATCTTACTTTGATTGCCAACTTTAAGGCCATTTCTGGCAGCGGTCAAGTACTAGAGATGTAAACCTTTCCCTGCCACGGACTTCAAGTTGTTGATCTCAAGTATCGAACCCCGAAATGGGATGCCCGATTAGAATTAGTTTTCCTAGACAAAACAAAGCTATGAACACAGCAACAAATGCTGTGAACTAACAGGCAAAATGCCAAATAAATTACAATTCCAGGATGACCGATGGACCCAATTCAATACACGAAACCTCGTCATCCTGTGATCGGAAGGAGTTATTCATCTAAATAACAGGGCACATTTATGTTTTGTGTTGTGCTGCGTAAATTTGTGATGTTCCTAATTTGTGCATTTGTAAGGTTCTATATGTATCGTGAAGTGTTAAGACTTTGTAATAAATAATTTCTTTTATTTTTGTAACATGGCGCCCAACGTGGGACCCGAACCCACGACCCTGCGATTAAGAGTCTCATGCTCTACCGACTGAGCTAGCCGGGTATTGTTTGTAACAATACTTTCTTCGGCAAAGTTTTAGGGCTTGAAAAGATCTACCATTTACAACTTTGGTTCATATGATTAGTTGGCAACTTGGCCGCTAGAGGCACCATCAACAGTTTGATGCTGAATTGCACTACAGGAACCATATCAGGTTGTTAAGCAAACGTTACGATATGCGACAGCTCAAGACCCTGATTATTTAGAAGGATAGGGTAACCTGGGGTAATACGCACCCCCGGGGCAAAACGCCCTCACGCTATTTCATTATATAAGTGAAGTTCCGTTCGATGCAAGCAAACTAGACGTAAAACTGAGCCGAACAAGCCCAAGAATGCAAAGAATATTCGAATGAAAAGCGTGGAAAACGATGGTTTTCCACCTTTGGAAAGATTGGAAAGCGCACGCAATTTAAGCAATTGCGCGCTGATTATATAGAATCGACCTATCAACTACCATCCGCCATCCGCCTCCTACTCCTTCCATTTGCTGCCGTAAATAATAAGATGGAGCCGTTTGGTATTTCATTAGAATTCAAAGCGAAAATGCCAGAGGTCGTATTGCCCCACCTCAAGGTGCGTTTTGCGCCCAACAGTTTGTCAGCACCCAAAACGTAACACTTTTTTAAATTGTTAATTTGATTCGGTAAAATTGATATCACGCGGACCAAAATTTGGCGTCTCTTAGTCAAATAAGTAAACTAACTTTCAAAACGCAAGACACCCATAAAATCATCTTAATCTTAGCTATACGGCCATGTTTGCTTAGGAGGTGCATATTACCCCACCTTCCCCTAGTGTCTTCGGGAAAGTTGTTGGGTACGCCAATGACTTACAGATGATGAGTTGCGAAGCTCACTGAGCGGCGCTAGTGAGCATGTCAATTTTCAAAACCTCATATCTCAGAATCCCGATAACTTAGAAAGTTGGTGTCTTCGGCAACGTTGATCAGTATGACATGGACTTATATAAAAATGAACACCTGTTTCGGAATTCTGCCACTAGGCGGCGCTAGTGAACATGCAACTTTTAGAAATCTAATAACTCAGAATCCTGATAACTTAGGCGCTGTCCATAAACTACGTAGACTTTTTTTCGGCCATTTCAGCACCCCCCCCTCCCCCCTCGTAGACTTTTGTTCATACAAAATTTTCGAAATTTGTATGGAGCGTAGACTTTGGCCAGACCCCCCCGTCCCCCCCTAAGAGTCTACGTAGTTTATGGACAGGCCCTTAGAAAGTTGGTGTCTTCGGCAAAGCTGATCAGTATGACATGGACTTACATAAAAATGAACACCTGTTTCGGAATTCTGCCACTAGGCGGCACTAGTGAACATGCAAATTTTAGAAATCTCATAACTTAGAATCCTGATAACTTGGAAAGTTGGTGTCTTAGTCAAAGTTGTTCAATATGACATAGACTTACATAAAAATTAATACAAGCTTCGCAATTCTACCACAAAGCGGCGCTAGTGAACATGCAAATTTTAGAAATCTTATAGCTCAGAATCCTGATAACTTAGTTAGAAAGTTGGGGTTTTCGGCAAAGCTGATCAGTATGACATAGACTTACGTAAAATGGGACCCTTGATTCGAAATTTTGCCACTAGGCGGCGCTAGTGAGCAGGCGCTAGTGAGCATGCAGATTTTATTAAATTCATAGCTCAGAACCTTGAATTTTTTTTAGTCGTTTCGCGGATAATTGAGTCTCGAATAATCGAGATCGACCTGTAACTATGAAAGATGATGTTTCCGGCAAAGTTGATCAGTGTGACATAGGCTTATATACAGTGTCGTACAAAATTATAAAACCACCATCCATGTTTCATACGAAATTGTCAAGTTCAATGATGTGATGCTCGGTTTCTAGTGAACCGATTTGGCTAAAATTTTGACAGCCATGGAGTTACGTGAATTTTGATTTGTATTCAATTGATTGAGTTCTGTTCACTACATCAAAAGTTACAGATATACGAAACAACAAAATAATAAGACCACTTTCAGATTGCCATTAACAAAGAATATATCAGAAAATCTGATACTTGATGATTGACTAGTACTAGTACTAGTACTAAAATTAAGGACGAAATTTAAAGTAGGGGAGATTTTTATTGAATTGACCACAAATAATCATAATAAAAATCTGGAGTTATAGTCTTGTAAACCATATTTGTTAAGAGTTTAATGTCGTAATTTGTATGAATATAATTGCACCCGGGCCCCCACATTTTAGGGGCCCCACAAAAACCTTTTTGCTTGCTAAACATTAACAAAAACAATGATAAGCTTATTTGCTTATGGCATTTGTACCTCCGAGAGGCCTCCACATCCACTCTGGCGCTGGGCCTCCACAATCCTTAATCCGGGCCTGACCGAAGTTAAACTTAACTAACTAACAAAATAGTCAAGGTATTATTATTATAAATATTTATTGAAGACACTTTACCGCTTATGTGGCATTCGTGTCTGGAATCAAGGTATGGTTATATACATTCAATAGAAAGGTAGACAATACTGCTTTCCACATGGTGATGATGTGCTTGTCTGATATTGACTCCAATGAGTGCCGACAGGGCCCATATAGCCGAGGCGGTAAACGCACGGGTATTCAGCATGACCATGCTGAGGGTGACGGGTTCGATTCCCGGTCGGTCCAGGATCTTTTCGTAAAGGAAATTTCGTTGACTTCCTTGGGCATAGAGTATCTTCGTGCCTGCCACACGATATACACATGCAAAATGGTCATTGGCAGAGGAAGCTCTCAGTTAATAACTGTGGAAGTGCTCATAGAACACTAAGCTGAGAAGCAGGCTTTGTCCCGGGAGGACGTTACGCCAGGAAGAGGAGAGAGGAGAGGAGGAGTGCCGACAGAGGGTGTGATTCGAAGGAATGCGGCGTTGAAACCCCGAATAGATTTCAGGGACAAGAAAACAGTTTGACATACACGCATACTTGCCTGAGAAGGCGGTCTGAGAGACCTCTGCCCGAGCTCTAACCACACAACCGAGATGACGAGGATGGCAGCACTTCGACGGATAGCGGTGTTGATACGATGCCGAAGTGTGTTGGTCAGATCAGATTGAGCAGGGGCTCTCGTAGTGCCTTCTTGGATCCGTTGGGAACTCTACGACGTGTTGTATTGTTGCGTAGCATACTTGTATCGGTGTGCATTTGATCATCCTGGGTTGCTTGGAAAATTTTGAGACTAAAAGCTTTCTACAGGAAAATAATAAAATAATATGACAACTTACATGGATCCGCGATAAATATTTCCCTAAGTGTATATGTTTTCTTAAAGTTTTTCAAATATCCTCAAACATCTTCAAAGACATCATTTCCAACAAACCGTTTTCGTTTTAGATTTTTTTAAAAAGAAAACTGGTTTTTCCTACACCCTTTTCGAAAGTTTGGTGAGGAAACATAATTATGTTTTGATCTAAAACTGAATGACTCATGGAATCCAGCGCATGGACAAAACTCATTCAAAATAAGAAAAAAATCGAGTCAAAAATTGATTTTGTTTTGTGTTTTGGGCCGGAAATGCTCTAATGCCATAATAAAATTTCACACAATTGACATAAAAAGCAACATTCCTTCGAATAGACGGTTTTAGTTATCCTCCTTCATAACCCCACGAGTATATTTTAAGTATCTTGTTTATGTCCTACAGAGTTTTTGCCGAGGCAAAGCGGTCACTATTCTGAAGTAAATAAAACTTTTTCTCATTTGTGTCTGTTTTCGTGGCAAGAACCCGTTGGTGTAAATCGGATCAACCAATGACATCGTCATGCCGGTGGTCGGTTTTCTGGCAGATGCGTAAGCATAAATATTTTGTATGAGTAGCTCAAAAGCCTTCTTGGTGCGTCTTGAGATGATTCCGGTAGCGCCAAAAAGCAATAAAAAAGAAAACACCACAAAATCAGTTTGAAATACAAACACAAGGAGTGTTCACGGTGTGGCTTCGGAGTCAGTTTTGCTTTTTTTTCGCAAAATCATTACCTGTTCTGTGGCTTACTTGATTTAAGCGCCGGTCCAGCGAATACGGGGTCGTGGGTTCGAGTCCCACCAGAACACGATTTTTATTTTCACAAATTTCATATCTCAATTTGTCAATAAGCGACATTTCGTGCCTTTCAATTACAATTTTTTCCAGTATGCATCATTGTTCTTGCCTCACAATACACAAATTCATGCAATGGCTGGCAAAGGAGCCTTTCAAGTAATAACTGTGGAAATGCTCAATGAACACTAAGTTGAAGAGAGGCATGCCAAGTTCCAGAGGGAACGTAGAGTAATAAAGAAGAAGAAGAAGAATGCAATGCCAGTCATGGTAAGGTGGTATGAACTACCAATCAAGCCGATCTGTTTCAGTTCAGGTCGTACGGCAGAAGTTTCACGCATTCGATGTACTCGTTCATGGCCTCATGCCTAATTTCATCTTCTATAAATTTTCACACTTGTTCGCAACCTAGCGAATACTGTCTATCATATCAAAAATTTTATTATCCACTTTGATCTCTACTCCCTTACAATCTGAGTAGAAATTGATCAATAAAGCCATTAAATGACTAAAAAGAAACAGTGACTTCTGTGAGATGACCTGAATTATCAATTCCAATGATTGAAATTAAAATGTAGATACGCTTTGAAAAACTCCATTAAATGTAAAGAAAGACACCATACACACAACTTTTATTAAAATTTTTAAAACAATGAAAAACTTTTAGAAACTTTTTAATGAAAAAAAAAGTTTATTAAAAAAGAGGAGAAAAATTTTGGTACCCAAAAAGAATTTTGATATTTGAACCACAATGGAGCACACTATGGCTATCGGGAATGTGGCCTATGGTACACTCTGTTTACAGAAAAAAAAAACTCATCATCAATTCTGAAGGTCAAGTGCTAACGCCTTTTGCGCGCAGATTATATGCAAGCAAACAAATGTGTGTTATCCTGCAATGCTTGCAGGATTTCCTTATTGAAAAATCGATAAAACCCTTATCAAAGTGTGTGAGCCAGAGTGGGTCCACTGAAAAACGCACACCCATCCTGCCCGAAGACAATCCCTATCCTATCCAATCAACCGTCAGTTTTTGAAATGTTCCCTTCGGTACCGAGAGGTACAGCGTGATAGTAGTGTGATAAAAATAGCATCCCGTGTCCCGGTGCGGTGCCGGAGCTCTGGATGGGCTCATTGAAAATGCCAGTCATGACGACGCTGTTTCCATCGTCGTCACATGCCACCGAAATACGAGACGTACGAGTCCTGCTGGGTACCACACCGGCCTGCTTTCTGATTGGGGCTCCAGCTCCTGTGGGTTGACTGAAGTCGCCGTGCCGTCTTCGTCCCACTCGTGAAGTCGTGAATATTTTGTAAGCTGCCGCCGCCGTATCTGTTGGTTGATTTTCCGCCACCGCTGCTTATCCTTTGCGCAAAGAGGAAGCAGCTAGGAAATGGATTCATGTGTCAAATCTCGCCACCACATAGTGAGATGTCGTTCTGCGGTAAACTTTTGACAGTTTGTTTCCTACCAATTTGGTTTCGGTTTGAGGGAGGAGGAGGGGGCTTTCTCCCACGTTTGCAAGGCAGTTATGAATAAACCCGAAAATATTCGCCGAAAACTGTCGCACAATGACAGTAACCACGGTCGGAATGGTGGCTCACACTATATTTAGAGAGGCAGAAATCTGGGTCACCGCTGGAAGTCGGCTCGATTTTCCGGCATCTATTGATCCTTAACAAAAGCGCGAGCTTGCATTGTTGAACTTTTGCAACAGTAACCAACCGGAAACCGGCGAACGAAAATCCTCGAAAAAGCATGATTGTTTGGGGCCCAATGTCCGTGGGAAGGGTTGCCAAAATGTTTGAAAATTAAAACCTATTATAGTGATGGTTGGAGGTTGAAGTTATGTGTTTGCATAACATACTGATTTACTGTTGCACACTCTTTGCAACTATTGTTGATTGATATGAACAGACATTACCTCACTCACAAGCAGTACAAATATTTAATAACAGTACTCCCTGAAGATGATGCAAACTCCGTATCGAAACGTCGGACAAACAATATAAATTGTCTGTTTGAAAACAGCGTTTATACAGTTTACCGATCACCAGTTTCACATACTTTCTCTCAATTTTTAAAGTAAGTGATGCAGTTTCTGCAGGACATTAACTTTTCCATGAATTTTGCAGGAATCTTTTCAAGAATCTTTCCAAGAAAATTGAACAGTCTGAAGCTCCAAACTCCAAGCTTATCAGCTTTATATGCCTCGAAGTCGCACCATAGCAGGAGTAAATGCGAATGCTCCGATACATATTGCTCCTTGAATTCATGCTCTCGACCAGAGATGCCATGCATACAGGTTTATCTGTTTGATACTGATTTTTGAATATCCGTTCAAATTGCGTTATGTCTGAAACACAGATGTTTAGGCTATCCGAGACTTTTTTATGGGTTATCGGCATTTTATACCTATGAGAAACGGATTTTTGAAAAACATTTTTTTTAAATCATCTGGCATCCCTGCTAACGACCCACTTACCATCGAAGCAAATGTCATTCCGCACGACCTTGTTTCGTTTTCGATTCCATTCATTGGCAGTAGGCAGCCAGTGTGGTAGGGAAAAATAAAAAAAGCTTGCGGCAACAAAAAAGCCCAAAACAAATCCTCGACTTTTCTTCCCACCATAATCGGAGCCTCAGAGCCGACCAAACCCAATAAATCTCCTGTTATTCAACCCCAGCAAAGCGTAACGCGTATTCCATTAGTTGGTGTCGCCGCAGCATCTATGTATCTGACCGGCTCTGACTGTGCAGTCTCTTGGATCTGACGCACATTTTTTCTTACGTTCGAAGCAGAAACCGGTGCGGCGGCGCTCACACTCGACTGACTGTGACACACAATCCCTAGGCTTCATGAGATGGCAACTTTTGGTACCTACTGGAGACCGAAAAAAAATCCGTTTTCCAATGGACAACAAACAACATTGGACCGACCATAGCATGGACCGGAGTTGTCCACAATGGGATGGCCTTCTGACGAGGACGACGACAACGGCGATGGTTTGGTCAAAGCCGGCAGCCTATTTATTCATCATTGCTTATGGGTTTCCTCGTGTTCATCCTTCGAAGAAGATAAGCTGGACCTCTTTGAATGCTCAATGGAACGGTGGTGAAGGGTGCTGGTGATGACTTTGGATTTGAGAATTTTGTAGTTCCCGAGATTGTACTTTGTTGCAATTGGAACCAGCGAACTCCCCATCAAATGTGCCGCATAGTCCGAAAATATTAAAAAATAACTATATAAAAAAATAAAACAAATTCTCCAGCTATCATCAAACTAATATTTCTCCAAAATGTTCTATGTTCTCCTCACCATTCAAGTGCTGAATCCCAACAAGCGATAATAAAAAAAATCCGTAAGAATCAAGTATCAAGTATCAAGTATCAAGTATCAAGTATCAAGTATCAAGTATCAAGTATCAAGTATCAAGTATCAAGTATCAAGTATCAAGTATCAAGTATCAAGTATCAAGTATCAAGTATCAAGTATCAAGTATCAAGTATCAAGTATCAAGTATCAAGTATCAAGTATCAAGTATCAAGTATCAAGTATCAAGTATCAAGTATCAAGTATCAAGTATCAAGTATCAAGTATCAAGTATCAAGTATCAAGTATCAAGTATCAAGTATCAAGTATCAAGTATCAAGTATCAAGTATCAAGTATCAAGTATCAAGTATCAAGTATGAAGTATGAAGTATCAAGTATCAAGTATCAAGTATCAAGTATCAAGTATCAAGTATGAAGTATGAAGTATGAAGTATGAAGTATGAAGTATGAAGTATGAAGTATGAAGTATGAAGTATGAAGTATGAAGTATGAAGTATGAAGTATGAAGTATGAAGTATGAAGTATGAAGTATGAAGTATGAAGTATGAAGTATGAAGTATGAAGTATGAAGTATGAAGTATGAAGTATGAAGTATGAAGTATCAAGTATGAAGTATCAAGTATCAAGTATCAAGTATCAAGTATCAAGTATCAAGTATCAAGTATCAAGTATCAAGTATCAAGTATCAAGTATCAAGTATCAAGTATCAAGTATCAAGTATCAAGTATCAAGTATCAAGTATCAAGTATCAAGTATCAAGTATCAAGTATCAAGTATCAAGTATCAAGTATCAAGTATCAAGTATCAAGTATGAAGTATGAAGTATCAAGTATCAAGTATCAAGTATCAAGTATCAAGTATCAAGTATGAAGTATGAAGTATGAAGTATGAAGTATGAAGTATGAAGTATGAAGTATGAAGTATGAAGTATGAAGTATGAAGTATGAAGTATGAAGTATGAAGTATGAAGTATGAAGTATGAAGTATGAAGTATGAAGTATGAAGTATGAAGTATGAAGTATGAAGTATGAAGTATGAAGTATGAAGTATGAAGTATCAAGTATGAAGTATCAAGTATCAAGTATCAAGTATCAAGTATCAAGTATCAAGTATCAAGTATCAAGTATCAAGTATCAAGTATCAAGTATCAAGTATCAAGTATCAAGTATCAAGTATCAAGTATCAAGTATCAAGTATCAAGTATCAAGTATCAAGTATCAAGTATCAAGTATCAAGTATCAAGTATCAAGTATCAAGTATCAAGTATCAAGTATCAAGTATCAAGTATCAAGTATCAAGTATCAAGTATCAAGTATCAAGTATCAAGTATCAAGTATCAAGTATCAAGTATCAAGTATCAAGTATCAAGTATCAAGTATCAAGTATCAAGTATCAAGTATCAAGTATCAAGTATCAAGTATCAAGTATCAAGTATCAAGTATCAAGTATCAAGTATCAAGTATCAAGTATCAAGTATCAAGTATCAAGTATCAAGTATCAAGTATCAAGTATCAAGTATCAAGTATCAAGTATCAAGTATCAAGTATCAAGTATCAAGTATCAAGTATCAAGTATCAAGTATCAAGTATCAAGTATCAAGTATCAAGTATCAAGTATCAAGTATCAAGTATCAAGTATCAAGTATCAAGTATCAAGTATCAAGTATCAAGTATCAAGTATCAAGTATCAAGTATCAAGTATCAAGTATCAAGTATCAAGTATCAAGTATCAAGTATCAAGTATCAAGTATCAAGTATCAAGTATCAAGTATCAAGTATCAAGTATCAAGTATCAAGTATCAAGTATCAAGTATCAAGTATCAAGTATCAAGTATCAAGTATCAAGTATCAAGTATCAAGTATCAAGTATCAAGTATCAAGTATCAAGTATCAAGTATCAAGTATCAAGTATCAAGTATCAAGTATCAAGTATCAAGTATCAAGTATCAAGTATCAAGTATCAAGTATCAAGTATCAAGTATCAAGTATCAAGTATCAAGTATCAAGTATCAAGTATCAAGTATCAAGTATCAAGTATCAAGTATCAAGTATCAAGTATCAAGTATCAAGTATCAAGTATCAAGTATCAAGTATCAAGTATCAAGTATCAAGTATCAAGTATCAAGTATCAAGTATCAAGTATCAAGTATCAAGTATCAAGTATCAAGTATCAAGTATCAAGTATCAAGTATCAAGTATCAAGTATCAAGTATCAAGTATCAAGTATCAAGTATCAAGTATCAAGTATCAAGTGTCAAGTATCAAGTGTCAAGTATCAAGTATCAAGTATCAAGTATCAAGCATCAAGTATCAATCATCAAGTATCAAGCATCAAGTATCAAGTATCAAGTATCAAGTATCAAGTATCAAGTATCAAGTATCAAGTATCAAGTATCAAGTTCAAGTATCAAGTATCAAGTATCAAGTATCAAGTATCAAGTATCAAGTATCAAGTATCAAGTATCAAGTATCAAGTATCAAGTATCAAGTATCAAGTATCAAGTATCAAGTATCAAGTATCAAGTATCAAGTATCAAGTATCAAGTATCAAGTATCAAGTATCAAGTATCAAGTATCAAGTATCAAGTATCAAGTATCAAGTATCAAGTATCAAGTATCAAGTATCAAGTATCAAGTATCAAGTATCAAGTATCAAGTATCAAGTATCAAGTATCAAGTATCAAGTATCAAGTATCAAGTATCAAGTATCAAGTATCAAGTATCAAGTATCAAGTATCAAGTATCAAGTATCAAGTATCAAGTATCAAGTATCAAGTATCAAGTATCAAGTATCAAGTATCAAGTATCAAGTATCAAGTATCAAGTATCAAGTATCAAGTATCAAGTATCAAGTATCAAGTATCAAGTATCAAGTATCAAGTATCAAGTATCAAGTATCAAGTATCAAGTATCAAGTATCAAGTATCAAGTATCAAGTATCAAGTATCAAGTATCAAGTATCAAGTATCAAGTATCAAGTATCAAGTATCAAGTATCAAGTATCAAGTATCAAGTATCAAGTATCAAGTATCAAGTATCAAGTATCAAGTATCAAGTATCAAGTATCAAGTATCAAGTATCAAGTATCAAGTATCAAGTATCAAGTATCAAGTATCAAGTATCAAGTATCAAGTATCAAGTATCAAGTATCAAGTATCAAGTATCAAGTATCAAGTATCAAGTATCAAGTATCAAGTATCAAGTATCAAGTATCAAGTATCAAGTATCAAGTATCAAGTATCAAGTATCAAGTATCAAGTATCAAGTATCAAGTATCAAGTATCAAGTATCAAGTATCAAGTATCAAGTATCAAGTATCAAGTATCAAGTATCAAGTATCAAGTATCAAGTATCAAGTATCAAGTATCAAGTATCAAGTATCAAGTATCAAGTATCAAGTGTCAAGTATCAAGTGTCAAGTATCAAGTATCAAGTATCAAGTATCAAGCATCAAGTATCAATCATCAAGTATCAAGCATCAAGTATCAAGTATCAAGTATCAAGTATCAAGTATCAAGTATCAAGTATCAAGTATCAAGTATCAAGTTCAAGTATCAAGTATCAAGTATCAAGTATCAAGTATCAAGTATCAAGTATCAGGTATCAAGTTCCAAGTTCAAGTCCGTCAAGTATCAAGTTTCAAGTATCAAGTATCAATGTATCAATGTATCAATGTATCGAGTATCAGAGCTTCTAAAATGAGCTGGATGTGGTTGAATTTAGATATGCCGAAATGACATTTTCAGCACTGGAGTGTTAATGGAGTGGGCTCGGAGTCAGGTTAGCTTTCTATTCCGCAGAATTGTCACCATTCTGTGGCTTAGTTGGTAAAAGCACCTGTCTAGCGAATACGGAGTCGTGGCTTCGAATCCCACCAGAACGCGATTTTATTCCACAATTTCTTCTCTCAATTTGCCAATTCATCAGCATTCTGTGTCTTGTAATTTTCGAGCTTGTGAATTGTTCGTTTGTGTGATGTTTAATTTTTATAATTTGAAGCTTGTATCTTATTCGATAGACGCAATTATAGATATAAATTGGTGATTGCGTTCCATATTGTAAAGTTTATAAGTCGTACTCTGCCGTTCTACGCATAGTTGTCCCATGTTGAAAAACTTGAAACTGAGAAAATCGCGATTGAAGTTTCAAATAGGTTTTTCGTGTTTTTTGGCCAAATGGTGCAACAAATCGGATTTAAGTTTTCATAGTATCGTTAGAAATCGCTTATATTTTCATGCCTGAAGTATTTCCAGTCAAATATTTTTTTAAATATAGTGTTTTTAGCAAAAAAATGATTAGTGGGACTGTTATGCCTAGAAATGTGGTCCTATTAGCAAAATTTCTACGCATATCAGTCCCACGATAATTAGTCGTCTCTTTTCACGCTCGATGTTGTCTGTTCTGAACTTTTTTGATATATTTTTTAATATCAAACAATGTTAGCTTCTCTTATAACTTTTTAAGACTCTCATGCATAAGGCTCAAATGTCTCGAGGCACAACGGAGCCGAAAGACAACATAAGAGTGACATCACATTTTAACACTTTCTTAATAATCGGGTAAGTAGGAACTAAGTGAGTGAGTTGGTGAATAAGAAGTTGATAAGTGTATTCATGAGAGGATGAATGTGAGATGCTCCAAGATTAAGTGAGCTGGTGAGTGAGTCAGTTACGAATTAGGAAAGTTACAGCTTACAGGGAGTTGCCCCGTTAATTTTAATGTGTTGGTAAGATAATTGTTAAATTGGTGAGTGTGTGTGGGATAGTAAGTAAATGAGTGAGTAAGTGAGTTTGTTGGTTTATGAGTATGTTCCGTAGGAGTGAGTGCATTAGTAAGTGAATTAGTGAGTTAGTAAGTGAGTTATAAAGTATGGGTTTTGTGGCCGTGCGGTTAGCAGCGCCAGCCATTTAGGCGTATTGATATCCACGTAGTGTGACTTCGATTCTCACTCCAGTCTGAGGAAACTTTCCATCAAACGAAGAATTCTTCATTGGACCAGTGGTTGTCATACACTCAAATCTCCATTAAAGAAATAAGTCGGGGATATTTAAATGTATTCATTACGTAAATGGATTGATTTTTTTACTTAATTAACTCTTCCTTCGCAGTTTACGTCGAAATATATGTATTCAGTATTATCGAAATAAGCGATTAGAACGTTGGGCCAAAAACGTTATAAGGTCGGAAAGGTCATTGGGCCGAAAATGATGTTAGGTCGAAAAGTTCGCCAGGCCGATATATCGTTTGGTCGGAAAAACGTCGTGTGACCGCAAAATATTGTTACATCAAAGTATTTATATGGCCGAATAAGTCGTTAGGCCAAAAACCTCATTAAACCGGATTGGTCATTCGGCCGAAAAGGCCTTTAGGCCGAAAAGGCCTTTAGGCCGAAAAGGCCTTTAGGCCGAAAAGGCCTTTAGGCCGAAAAGGCCTTTAGGCCGAAAAGGCCTTTAGGCCGAAAAGGCCTTTAGGCCGAAAAGGCCTTTAGGCCGAAAAGGCCTTTAGGCCGAAAAGGCCTTTAGGCCGAAAAGGCCTTTAGGCCGAAAAGGCCTTTAGGCCGAAAAGGCCTTTAGGCCGAAAAGGTCTTTAGGCCGAAAAGGTTTTTAGGCCGAAAAGGTTTTTAGGCCGAAAAGGCCTTTAGGCCGAAAAGGCCTTTAGGCCGAAAAGGCCTTTAGGCCGAAAAGGCCTTTAGGCCGAAAAGGCCTTTAGGCCGAAAAGGCCTTTAGGCCGAAAAGGCCTTTAGGCCGAAAAGGCCTTTAGGCCGAAAAGGCCTTTAGGCCGAAAAGGCCTTTAGGCCGAAAAGGCCTTTAGGCCGAAAAGGTCTTTAGGCCGAAAAGGTTTTTAGGCCGAAAAGGCCCTTAGGCCGAAAAGGTCTTTGGCCGAAAAGGTCTTTAGGCCGAAAAGGTCTTTAGGCCAAAAAGGTCTTTAGGCCGAAAAGGTTTTTAGGCCGAAAAGGTCTTTGTTATTTTGGTCAGGTCTTGGCGAAATGACCTTGTTCTATAGGGAATCGCGCTACTTGGGCGGTGGCTTCTATATTCGTCTGTCCACTATAACTCAGTCAAATTTGAACCAATTGACACAACTTTTGGAATGTGGTGTGATAGGTATAGTATCTACCCGTGTACAACATTTCAAGTCAATTTGTTCAAAATTGACTGAGTTATAGTGGAAAACAGACGAATATAGAAGCCACCGCCCAAGTGGCGCGATACCCTACCTGAATTATTTGGCCCTAAAGACCTTTTCGGCCTAATTACCTATTCGGCCTAATGAATTTTTCGGCCTAACGACCTTTTCGGCCTGATGGCCTATTTTGCCTAGTGACCAACAAAGCATACAACTGATTTTGTATCAATTTTAAATGCAAGAAACATGTACATATCATTGAAATAAAATATGTTTAGAAATACAACAGCTTAAGTTCTCAAAACATTCTTCACCATGCCTTCCTCTGCTTGTATGGGTCATATGAATAGGAACCCTAGCAAAGATTGGGAATTATTTGCCATTAGAGGCTTCATTCTTCATGTATCTTTATTTGAATATGAAAGGTCAGAATGCCGTTGGTAATGGTACTATAGAACCGTATCCTATTCGAAAACAAGCAGTTACGGTACTATGTTCACTTTTAATACAAATACAATAATAAGAATATAATGCTTTTGGGCTCTATCATTTCTTTTACATATACACAGAAAGCCACTTATCTACGACACAACTTACTACCAACAGTTTACTCAAGAACTCACTTACTCATCAAGTCTCTGAGCGTCTAGGTCACTTGATTATCAAGTTACTCAATAGTGGTAATCACGTTCAAATGTATGCGTGCCTTTTTTGTAGATGTAGTTGTGAAACTGCGAGGAAAATATTTGCACTCCTACCCCGGATGTTAGTTTTATCGTTATTTACCCGTTTTACCCAATTTAATTGGGTAATATTTGCATATGCAATCTGAATAGCCTTTGAATTAGCGTGCATTTTTGTGTGAGGAAAAACTCGAGCTAGTGTTCGTGTGTTGAAATGTCACTTATCTCTATAACTCATTAACACATTCATTCAAAACAGTCACTCACTTGCCCATCAACCCATTAATAAACCAACTCACTTATCAAATCACTCGCTTATCATCTTACTCATTTACTCATCAACCCACACAGTTACAAAATCTCGCTCACCAGGTCACTCACTTACTCTTCCATTCACTTACTCGGTTGATCTCTCATCAATTTATATATTGATTGCTTGTTCAGTACCTCCAGCAGTTCGTCTTCGATTTGGGTTAAACCCAAAAGTATTCTTTTTATTTTCTAAATAGGCGACAACTAAGCCACTCACTTACCGACACACTAATTCAATCAAATTATTGGGATAACAAATTGAAATAAAAATGTGAAATGCATCAACTCACTTACTAACAATATTTCAAGCTTGCTTAAATTCTGAAAATTTTCACATATACCAGTCATTCAATTCAGGAACCTCTTTGTCATTATATTGGGATCGGCTTCGTCATGCTTAACGACATTTGAGCCTCTTAATTAAGTTAAAACGTTTATGTTTGGTTTATGAGCTGAACGTGCATTGCAGCAATATTTGAATTTACAGTCAGGTCTTTTTTTACGCGGTTTTCATTTACGCGGCCGCGTAAATGAAAACTCCATACAAAAAAAAATTTCATCGTCTTATTTTTGCATGATTCGTCGAGAAATGGTGAGACTTTTTTTACGCGGTTTTTCGAATTTTGAACTGAGTTTTATTTTTACGCGGTACGTATCCCCCGCGTAAAAAAAAACCTGACTGTAGATTGAAACTGCAAATTGCGAAGAAATAGCAGTTTTTGTTTAACTGGAAAACAAGTTTCGTTCCAGCTGGAGCGTAATGCCAACATAAAAGAAGAGTTTATACCATGCAGTATTTAAATAGCCATGCTATTAGGTGAAGTAAGTTACTAAAAATGCTTAATGTATCGGTTTTACGTAGAAATATAATAGTGGGACTGTTATGCGTAGAAATTCAGTTGTGGGACAGACATGCGTAGAAATTTGACAGTGGGACAATTTGACTTGACATGCTTTTCATTGAGTCTTCGAACAAAGTGTGTTATTTTTTGATGTTATATGAAAATATACGTATAAAAAAAGCGCCTGGTGCAAAAAAGTCAAAATCGTCAAAAAGTAACATGGGACAACTATGCTTATAACGGCAGTACAGTAACTATCTTATCCCGAGCTGGAACAAAGAACTTCATTAATATAACCTAAAAGGCTACAGTTTACAAATTTTTGATCGGTTTCCTGGAATTGAAAATAGCTTGTTTCGATATTGTGCATGCATTGAGTTAATGAATTATTGATATTGTTGATATTGAGGGCTACTTGTGGTTTTGTTCAATACTTCCATTTTGTTCCTGAATAATCAAAGATATCTGCAGTCAGTTTGAGGAAAGCCATCTGAAGCATGATTGAACATCATGAAGCAATAAACCTATTCAATTTACTAGAAGCAAGTTCACATCCAAACAGTACATCTCTTAGATTTAATCTCACTTCCCGGTCCTCCAGAAATTCACAGTCACCCGGCAACAAAGAAACCATCCGCAGTAAATTATTCTATCGCCTTGTGTATTTACTGCCGGCAAACACAATTCTCCTTGTCTGTGCAATTGATACCCTCCTGTTCAGAATGGAGAGGAAATACTCTCCACAACCATATACTTCAAAGTTTCATAAATCACAACGCGTTCAGCATGAATTGCCCTCCTCACTCAGCCCTCGCAATTCCCGCAACAAACACATTTACTCGAAAAGCTGTTCCAAAGCCCGAATTCAAAGCATTCAAATTGTATGTCCGTAACTGCGGAATCAGTCAGAGTCCGCCGAAGAGCCAGAAAAAATCCAACCAACCAGCCAGCGGGGCTCGAATGGAAAAGTAATCACCGATAATGGATAATATTTAATTTTCGGAAAAATGCTTTTCGCACGCGAAAATAACGACATCCGCCAACATGGAACGCCAGCGCGGGCGGCGGCAGGCCACCTCAGCTCACCTCCTCCACGTTCGTTGGTATTCACTAGCTCTGAATTCACTACATAGTGCCTTTCTCGTCCGTCATGCGCCCCCACCCACACTACTGCACCGACGAACAGCGATGCGAACCTGAATGGCCCCCAGTCAGTCGGTGATGTCGTGCCAAAAGATAATCGAGCTATTTTAACTTTTCTATAAATCATGAAAAGTGCTTTATGGCACTACTTTTTGCCTTGGCCGGGCTGGTTCCTGGTTCATTTTTCCCCGGTGTAGCAGACATTTCCACTTTTTTGCACGTCAATGAGGGAACTTGAGGCTTGATGGGCACCTTTAAGATAAAGGGGCTTTGCCTAACTACAAGATTTATTCTCTGTAAAATTCAGAAAATTTGTGGACATTCCTCAGGTTTTAAGTAACATTTTCAAAAAAAATCGTGTTAAGTACTGTTCCAAAATTCCACTAAGAATTTGCATCCTTTGACAGATACGTATTTCGACCTCAACTGTAAGGTCGTCTTCAGTGTCTTGTACTTGACTCGACAAGACACTGAAGACGACCTTACAGTTGAGGTCGAAATACGTATCTGTCAAAGGATGCAAATTCTTAGTGGAATTCAAAGGAACAGTACTTAACACGATTTTCTTTTTACTTACAGATATTCCCCTAACAAACCCAAGTTAATCATCAACATTTTCAAGTCAAACCCGACTTGGGGAGGTCGTTAAAACCACGGTAAAACTGGAATAAATTAATTTTGGTTGCATGCAACTCAAAATTATTCTTGAAATAGTCGCCAAGCTTGGTTAAGATTGTACTATGGAGTTAAAAAAAAAAGTCAGATGCCCATCTTGCCCCCAATTCCCCCTTCACGATTCCCAAGGGATCCGGTGAAAAAAATGTTCTTCTTACGGAAAGTCATTATCATTGACTGCCGGTTGGTCGTTCGATATTACCGTGCTAGGCACGGACAGATCGACGGGACTCACTTTTCCGACCGTAAATTGAGAGCTCAAAGAAGTGTGTGACGAGGCCAGCAGCAGTTGGAAAAGCAGCCAAACCTGGTGGAACGATAAAGTTTAATAATAAAGCAGAATCAGACCTAGTTCGGCTCGGTCCGTTTTCCGTTTTACTTGTCGGTCGGTCGGTCCGTCGGTTGTCAAAGTCAGCCAGCAGAATGAAGGTCAAATAGAGCGTGACTAGTTGTTTGAATGGTGGCGAATTTCTTCCCATTCCGTCTCTGTCTCCGCCGAACACCCGATATCAGAACGGAGAAGCAAAGCTTCCGATGCTTTCGGTTAGAAAATTGTTGATTGATGTCACATTCACGCACGTAACCCCCCACCCATACCCTCGAAATGGAGTCGATTCGTCGAAGTAGATTGTTTCTAAAAACGACATGTCACAGACAGTTTCAAGTTCAAACACAAGTGCGGAACGGAAAGTTTTCGCACGAGGTCAATAACGAATAAATTGTCAAGATGTTTGACGTGTTTAGAGTTATAGAACAATTCGCCAATTGTTAAACTGGAATTTTAGCTTTCATTTGTTTTGATTCTCCGTGAAAAAAATCTACGATAGTAGATAAATATTCAGTGATCTCTTGATCAATGGAGGTTTCGGGTATGTTTCAGATGCGTATCAAGGCTTTTCAGGTATTTTTTTGAGTTGATGTAGGAAGCTTTCCTTGGGTTTCAGGAGCTATTCAGAGGAGTTGCAAGGCGTTTCGAGACGTCTCAAAGCACCTTGCAAGGTATTTAAAAGACTTTCGAAGGAGCTTCAAGTGGTTTTGAGAGGCGTGTCGGGTGGTTTCAGTGGATTTCTGGGGGATTTGGAATTTATTAGTGGCGGTTGCAGAATATTCTCAAGGAGGTTGCGAAGTTGTTTCAGGAGGTGTAAACAGCGTTTCAAGATGTTTCTGGAGTTTTCCGAAAAGTTTCAAGACGTTTTAGGGGATTTCAGGTGTTTCAGCTCGTTGCACGCAGATGTGGAAGTGATTTTCGGAGGTTTCAGGGCGCATAGAAGGAGGTGCCGGGGAAGTTTCAGCGAGATTTCAAGGTGTACCAAGGCATTTCAAGGCGATTTAGGGGCTTTTTGGTGGCTGTCATAAAAGTTTCCGATGGAGTTCCAGAGAGGTTTCCTGTTATTTGAGGTGATTTCAGTGGATTTGGGGACTAACGTTTGGAGTTCGGATAATAGCATAACATGTCACGTTCTCTGTTTCAGCTTCAGTACTCGACTGCTCGTGTATTTCGCTTACCATATATCTTAAAGGCTACTTGCTCATGCTTGCCCAAACTCAAGCCACCGGCGATGTTTCCAAAAACAATTTAATTACAACCATATGGCCCTGCAGCGTAAGCATAGCTGCGCCCATGCGGAAGGCTAAAAACAGTTGTGCTTATTCAACAGGCAAAAGTGTGTAAACAAAAGAAAGGTTCGAGACGACCTTGTAATGGAATTTTATGACCTACTGAGAACGGAATGTAAACTATAAATTTAAGGCTTCGTTCTCTAGGATTGAATTTCAAGATGTTAATGTGAAACAGATTTGAATAAGGCGAAAGATGTAAGGGATGCTACACCATCCCCCTTTGAGAAGGAATGCCCAGAGCGTTCCGATAAAAGTAGCTGGCTTGAATTTGAGATAACTTCGCTATTATTATTATTATTATTTTTTTTTTTTTTTTTGATATTATTTTTAGTGAAGTTTAATTAATCTATTTTTATGAACTTCTTGTATATCTGATTTTTCATTTTTGATTTTAACGTTTGGATGATTTATTTGAACCACTGTATATGGTCCTTTGTAGACTGCATCTAATTTATTTCGGTTTTCATTTGTTATCATTACCTTATCATTTACTTGAATTTCGATGGGGTTACTATTCATGCCTTGCTTTTGAGTTCGTTTATTTTTCTCCTTTTCTATTAAATATTTGGTTTTAATTCTAGCTGCTTGCAATTTTTGTTTAAGTTCAAACTGATACTGATCTGTATTGTGTTGTTCTTTGCTGTGCATGCATCGCTCCTGTAAGGGGTGAGTATGGCAGCATAATCGATCGCGTTCGCTATTGTCTCGAGTGAAAATCAAAACAATAGATGCGCGGGTGTTTAGTATTCAGTATTGTGTTGTTCTTTGCTGTGCATGCATCGCTCCTGTAAGGGGTGAGTATGGCAGCATAATCGATCGCGTTCGCTATTGTCTCGAGTGAAAATCAAAACAATAGATGCGCGGGTGTTTAGTATTCAGTATTGTGTTGTTCTTTGCTGTGCATGCATCGCTCCTGTAAGGGGTGAGTATGGCAGCATAATCGATCGCGTTCGCTATTGTCTCGAGTGAAAATCAAAACATTAGATGCGCGGGTGTTTAGTGTTCAGTATTGTGTTGTTCTTTGCTGAGTATTGTGTTGTTCTTTACAGAGAAGAACTAGAATCAAGACAATTAGATGATCGGCATTGAACCACAAAAACCCCACAACAGTTGGTGAGATCTTTCCAATATTATTTATTTATTTATAAATAATTCTTCTTCAGTATATTTACTTTATAACTGCATATAAGTTGAAAATTCGCTATTTTCAACATCCTTTCATCTATTGGAAGATGCTTCAGTTCTGGGCTCTTTCTAAGTTGATGAAGGGATTTATAAATGCTTGCAAGGACTTGGCCAGGTGTGTGGAGCTGAGTGAATCTATGACATTGTAGATAGTAGCGACATCAGCAATGTCAATGGAAATTCAACTTTGCAACTCCATCCAAGATTTGTGCAGGTATTCATGCTATGCTATGCTATGCTATGCTAAGTTCAAACTGATACTGATCTAAATTATAAATTGGTTCTATTGCTTTTGGATCAATTAGGTTTTGAGGAAGAACTGCTTGATGACCGAAAATTAGTTCAAATGGAGTATATTGAAAATCTGGACGTGGAGTCGTGTTGTAGCAAAATGAATAATAAGGTAACCATTCATCCCAATCACTATGTGATTCATTGACAAACTGTCTTATATATTCATTTAGGCAACGGTGATTCCTTTCAAGACTTCCAATAGTCTGTGGGTGGTAAGGTGTTGAAAAAGATTGCTTCATATGTAATAGTTCAGCGATTTTGTCAAAAATTTCGTTTTTATACTCGGTACCTTGATCCGTTCTAATGATTGAAGGTGTTCCATATATCAAAACGAAACTTTCCACAAACGCTTTAGCTAAAGTTTCTGCTTGTTTATTTGGTATTGCCTTGATGATAATATATTTGGATAGGTCGCATTGTATTGTAAGTGCATACCTATTTCCTGTATTAGATTTTGTAAATGGTCCTATTGTATCCATGGCAATTGAATCGAAAGGTTTATGCGGTGTGGGTGTTAGGACAAAATTTTCGTTTGTTTTAACTGTGTGTTTGTTTTTCTGACAACTTGAACATGTTTTGACAAAATCAAAAATAGATTTCTTCATATTTTTCCATGTGTATTGGCACCTTAACTTTTGATAAAGTCTGTTTGAACCAACATGGCCTCCAATACATGTATTATGGTATGATTTAATTATGTTTTCTATTTCATCTTTGTTAACAACCAACTGTGGTGGTTGATAAATCAAGATGTTTAAATTCTTCAATTCGTTGTTACAAACTTGCTTGAAAGTTTGAATATCAGTTATTCGGAAGATTTCGTTAGTCAACGCTAGAGCTAACAACTTTACCTTCAGCTTATTTGCAATTGCTTCAATTTGTTTCACGATTTTACTTAGATTCTCATTTACTTCGGATAGCTTTGTGTGGATGATTGACGCTTGAGTCAACTCCCTTTTATAGCTTTTATCCATTATGTTAATTAAAATACCATCTCGTGTGGCTGAGCGCTCAATGACTAATTTAGGAAGGTTGTATGTTTCATAGTAGTTGAGTGACTCTCGGATGTTGAGGTGATCAGTCTCTTCATTGCCGGAATTCACTTGTATGTCATTATCGGTATTATTTTCATTTTTCTTTGCTGCTGCTCTTGTTTGTACCATAAGAACAGACAGATCTTGAACAGACATGTCTTTTAAGATTTCGGTATTGATTTTGATTCTAGATAGAGCATCAGCTCCAAAGTTTATCTTGCCTGGTACATATTGTACATCAAAGTCAAACTCTTCGAGATCTATTCTCATCCTAGTCAGTTTTGATGATGGGTTTTTCATCGAAAATAAATAGACTAACGGCCTATGGTCTGTTTTCACAGTAAATTTACGACCGTAAAGGTAGGGACGAAAATGAGTAATAGCCCAGTGAATTGCAGTGAGCTCTTGTTCAATAGTTGATTTATTGGCTTCACCTTTTGTGAATGCTTTGCTCGCAAACGCAATTGGTAAGTCAATATTATCATACTTTTGAGTAAGGACTGCACCACATGCAATTTTTGAAGCGTCGGTTATCAGGGTAAAATGTTCTTTAAAATTAGGAAATTGTAGTATGGTAGGTGATACTAATTGTTTTTTCAGAGAATCGAATGCAAGTTGGCATTCTGAGGTCCAATCAAATTTTATATTTTTCCGTAATAATTTGTTTAAAGGGTAGGCAATCTCTGCAAAATTTTGAATAAATCGTCTGTAATAGTTACAGAACGCGACAAATCGACGAACTTCGTCTGCATCTTTCGGTGTGGGATAATTTTCTATTGCGGAAAATTTCGACCTATCTGGTTGGATGCCTTTTTCAGAAATATGATGACCCAAATACGTAACGTCTGATGCAAAGAAGACACATTTCGAGGGATTAAGTTTCAAGTTATGTTCTCGTAGTTTGGTAAACACGCATTCCAGGTTTTTAAGGTGATGACTGACGGAACAACCCATGACAATGATATCGTCAATGTAAAGAAACGCGCACTCTGGTGGTAGTCCACTGAGCGCAATCGTCATCATCCTCTGGAAGCTGTTAGGTGATATGTTCAATCCGAATGGTAGGCGATTGAACTCGTAATGTCCATCAGGACTGGAGAAGGCTGTATATCGTTTTGACTTATTGTCGAGCTCAATTTGATGAAACCCGGACATTAAATCCAAAGTAGTAAAATATTTTGCTCGTCCAATGTGGTCAAGGATTTCGTCGATACGTGGAAGTGGGAATTTATCCGGTATTATTTGTTTATTGAGCTGGCGAAAATCAACGACTAATCGCCATTTCTTTTCGTCAGTGTTGGATTTTTTGGGCACCAAAAGAATTGGTGAATTAAAAGGTGAGATGGATGGTTGAATAATTTTATCATGAAGCATTTTGTTCACTTGGTTATTTATTTCTTGCCTGTGAACCTCCGGTAATCTATAATTTTTTATATAAACTGGATTAATTTTCTCCAAATGAATTTTTTGTTTATAAAAATTATTTGCTGTTAGTGTGTCATTTTTCAATGCGAATATATCATTAAATTTTGCGCATAAGTCTCCCAGCTTCCGCTTGACTTCTGGCAATGAGCTTTGTAAATTAAGTTCATTCATTAGCTGTTGAACCCTATCGTTGTCATTATTTTCATGTTTATCTAGCGGTAATGTGGAGTAATTTCTGATTGGTACAATTTTCAAAACGTCAAAATTATGTGGAATTACTTCGGCATTATTATTAACATTTACAAATTTTACATATTGTGCGTCAGGACCAACTATGGTATTGGCGCAGAACACTCCTGGTCTGATTTGCTTGGACAGAATTACACTGTCTTCCTTTACGTGGGATAATTTTAACTTTTTGATGACTTGACACCTTGGAGGAATAACTATATTACCATTAAATTTATCTTCTATTGGTACTTCAAATCTTTTTCGACCAATTTCAAATGTTATAAGCCAAGTTTTCAAACAAATATTGCATCCATGCTTGGCTAAGAAATCCCTTCCAAGTATACCATCTGTTTGAATCGGGAAATGTTTTGTAACAACTTGGAAGTTATGTGGTATGGAAGTGTTATCAATTATTATGTTCGTGGGTGTGCTTCCGATAGTTTCAATTTTCCCATCGGTCACCCCTTTAATGGTGCACTTTTGTTTAATATATATTTTTTGGAATTCATTTAATAAATTTTCTTTAATTATGGACACATCCGCACCAGTGTCTACAGTTAAATTTACAGGTTTCTCGCACATATCTACTCTAATTTGAACGAAATTGGAGTAATTTAAGTCACAGTTAAACACATTTACTCCCTGTTTGGAAATGTTGTCTCCCCGTTGCTTTGTCGTGCCTCGGCTTGGGGATTTTCCGAAGGACCTCTGCCGTTTTCCGAAACATACACGTTTCGTTGAGGAGGAGGTCCACCTCGACCTCTGCTCCCACGAGATTGATTATTACCATACCGCCGATGAGTGTTAAAATTTTCGTTTCTGCTATCTCGATTTTCACGGTTTTCACTATTTTGTGGGCGATCATGGTACCGCTGATTATTTTGGGTGCGATAATTATAGCGTCCACCACGGTAGTTTGAATTATGGAATCGATTGGACTGTTGATTTCCAGATGCTTGCCATCTAGACTGATATTGTCTAGGGTGGCTTCTTGCATACTGTACTGTTACCACATTTGAGCTCTGAGGAGACTCTTCAAGAGTTTTGTTAATTGCTTCTGTAATTGATTTAAACTGGCCCGCTTTAATAATGATGGCAGTTTTTTCGTCTTTCAGTCCCGCAGTTAAGTATTTAATTCCTTCTTTCGTAGCCATTGATTGAGCTACGGCCGTAGGAATTTCTTTCGCTATATACGCCGCTTCAAGTTGCATTGTTAGTTCTTCGACTTCCTTAGTGTATGCAGCGATATTATTTCTCTGATTACAAGAGGACAATTTGGCAATGATAGTCTCGGGAGGAATCGGTGAAGATACCTCTTTTAGTTTGGTGATGATTGCATCAATAGTTTCAGGTGCTGCCGGGAAAGCATGTCTTGCTCGCCCTTCCAATTTTGTTAAAACGATGTTAATTACCGTCGGTAATTGATCTGCGTTTGTGGCTATCTGTTTGACGACTTTAAGTGCGTCCAAAAAATTTCTCAGTTTGCTAGGTGTGCCATCGTACGTAGGCAAAAGTGCGGTTACAGTCTTGACTGTTTCTATAAGCGTTGCCATTTTTGCCGATTTGGTTAATCGATAACTAATGACAATAAGTTTTCCTAAGCTTTTTAATGTTATATCGGGTTTATCTCCCAGGTTAGCTAATTTTTGGTCAATAATTAGCTGCAATTCCCCAGTTAACGACCTTTCTAGTTTTCTAATTTGATCAAATGTTCCAATAGCAATAGTGTTTTCAAAGGTAATTAATTCGTTATTTATATTATTTCTAAGAGTTTGAACTTCCGCAAGTTTATTTAGTAGGGTACTTCTGCGATATTTCCGATTAGGAGCTTTTCTAAAATTCGTTAGAATAATCTTTAATTCATCCACTATTTACATTTCAAGATTCACAGTACCTTAATTTACCGCTCGCAGTGTACAGCACATCATCAGCAACGTCGTCTATAGCGCTGGGTCATAGCGCACCGATCTCCAAAATCCACGGGTGTTGATGATAATTTGGCTCTTCCTTGGTCAATCTTCGTCGTTGCTTATTAACTCATAATTGGCTCTTCCTTCGCCTGTTTCTTGTTGTTGATAATAATTTAGCTCGTCTTTGGCTACTGTTCTTCACTTTTGTCTAATACTCGTCTTCATTGAACTTAACGCACTGCACTATTGTCTATATGTACGTTGGTTTTCGTTAACGTTACCCAAAGAGTTTAGTTTTTGACATTGAAAGTTTTTATGTTCGTGCATAATTCCTGCACTACACCGCTTTACTAGCGCTCAAGTTATTGAGTCGGATTTCTCGTTGCACTCTATCCTGTATTTTTGCGTTTGTGAATTTGCCATGCATTCTTAAGCACATGTACGCCAACAACACTACTAGCAGAACCACTGCTGTTCCAGCGACGATACGTATTTCGGTGGTGCTTATTTCATTGTGGGTGATAAATGTGTCACTAAACCAACCCATTTCGATTGTTCAATTTTCGTTGGCCAAAGAGACAAACACTTGCTCGATCCGTTTCACCGTGTATGCACTGCACTGCCACTTAGGTTTGTTCACCAATAGTAGTTCAACTTTTGCGACTTTGGTTCGATTTCACTTTTCAGTGGCTAAGTTAATCTATCACTATTCACACTTTCAGTGATCTCTGTCACGGTATGCCAACTAACGTTTGGAGTTCGGATAATAGCATAACATGTCACGTTCTCTGTTTCAGCTTCAGTACTCGACTGCTCGTGTATTTCGCTTACCATATATCTTAAAGGCTACTTGCTCATGCTTGCCCAAACTCAAGCCACCGGCGATGTTTCCAAAAACAATTTAATTACAACCATATGGCCCTGCAGCGTAAGCATAGCTGCGCCCATGCGGAAGGCTAAAAACAGTTGTGCTTATTCAACAGGCAAAAGTGTGTAAACAAAAGAAAGGTTCGAGACGACCTTGTAATGGAATTTTATGACCTACTGAGAACGGAATGTAAACTATAAATTTAAGGCTTCGTTCTCTAGGATTGAATTTCAAGATGTTAATGTGAAACAGATTTGAATAAGGCGAAAGATGTAAGGGATGCTACAGGGGCACCTAAAACCTTCTGAAATGTGGAGCGGACCTGGTGTGATGGTTAAAGCACGTGACTATCACGCCGAGAACCTGGGATCGAATCCCACTCCCGACAGACTCACACAAATTGAGTTCTTCCTTCGGAAGGGAAGTACAGCGTGGGTCCCGAGATGAACTAGCCTAGGGCTCAAAATCTCGTTAATACAGATAAAAAAAATAAAAATTAAATAAAAAAAAATAAAAAAAAATAAAAAAAAATAAAAAAAAACCTTCTGAAATCCCTTAAACCCACTGAAGCCTCCTGGAACAGCCCTGAAATGCCACATGAAATCCCGAAAACCTATGTGAATCCCCTTGAAGTTCCCTGGAATCCACCAGCATATACCCTTTCATCTGTCTGGAACTCCCTTCGAACCCATGAAGCCCTCTGGAATCTCCCTGAAATCCCCTGGATCACTCTTAAAACCTCTTGAAGCTATCTGTAACGCCCATGAAATCGACTGAAATTATCTGGAAGGCCTTTGAAACTACCTTAAATCCCCCCATAACAAACCAGAGATCCTCCGAAATACACTGGAACACCCCTGGAACACTCTTGGACACAAATTCCTAATGAAGGAAATCCCATGCAACGCCTCTAACACCCATGGAAACCCCCTGGAATTCTCCTGAAACAACCTGTAACGTCCCTGAAAAGCCCTGAGACACCAAATAGAGACATTGGAACGCTCCAGAAATACCTCTAAAACACCTTTGAGCACCTTGAAACCCCTTGGGGTACCCCTAAAACGCTCTGGAACACCCCTGCAACCCCTTTAAACCTCTGGTAATTTTACCTGAATAGAATTGCATTGTATTCAGTTGGGGAAATTGAGGTGAGGTGCGTTGTAGTGGCCGGCTTATAATAGCACTACGGACCACCTGTTCCGAGCAACTAGTCTGACGAATATAGAGTCAACTCTCGCATATCTTCTACGTCTAGCGTAGTAGTATTGGGGCGAGCTCCAGAAGAAAAGCAGGAGCGGCTGTACGATGAGCTGGAGGCAATAATGCTACTCCGGAAGTGGAGCGGACCTGGTGTGATGGTTAAAACCAGGCTTGATAATCCTCCTCGAAATCAAAAGAGTTTTGCAACATGCTCTAGAGCGGTGTTTTGCTTTTGCCTCGTCGCGAGGGAGCGAACGAACCCTTAACAGAGAGGCAATAAAATCTGAGCGAGGAAGAGGGGAACAAAAAAAGAGCTGATGATTATTTCGGGTTTTTGAGTGCGATTTTCGCCTCGAGAGTCTTTCTTTGTATGGGAGTGGAACTCGCGAGAGCTTTTTGAGTGTGAGTGGACGTGAGAAACACAACAAGCAATTTTGAGTGTTGGACGAACTCCTCGCTGCGCGGCAAGCTCGCGCTCGCTGCTGTTGAGGATTTGCGTTGTGATTTCTGAGTTTTATTTTAACTCCTCAGAAAAACGCCAAAATCGCTTCCTCATTTTCTCGCGAGTGAGTTTCTGTCAAGCCTGGTTAAAACCCGTGACTGTCACGCCGAAGATCTGGGATCGAATCCCACTCCCGACAAACTCACCAAATGTGAGTTCATCCTTCGGAAGGGAAATCAAGCGTGGGTCTCGAGATGAACTAGCTTAGAGCAAATATACTATATTAATAATATAACTCACTTCCAGCTATTTCTGGCGACCCTTTATCCTGTGCTTGTGGCGCCGCTTGTGACGAACGTGGCAACTATTACACTCTAAAAACGCCCTTCAGAATTACACACGCTGTCAACATTAATGAACTAGGGATGCCAATAATCTCTTCAGTTATCGATGAATAATATTAAAATATTTAGGGTTTAAATTAACAAATTATATTCTTTGCGTAATAGTTTTTGCACACAATATACTTTTAGTCAAAATAAACCAACAAGTATCCCCATTAGCCATAGCAATTTTTTTTTTTTTTTCATAGTGATTACGGCGGTAGCACACTGTGCTTATGTTCTAACACCGCACCCTTTCCCTACGTTTGCTTCAATGAGCCTCTATTTTTGTTTCAACACACAGAAGTACGTAGGCATATCGTGGCCCAAGTCGACACTGTTTTGGCCTGCGTTGAACAAAAATAGTTTTAATAAAAGTTTCCCCTTTTTTTCTTTTTGTCAATTGTTTTTTTTTGTAGTATGGTCCATGTATTTAGTTAGGTTCTTGTCAATTTGTCAGTTATTCGAAGTAGATCTCCAAGGTAATAGTCAATTCAGTCATTCTGATATGTTCTATCATAGCAACTTTAGTTTTTGCTTTATTGAAGTGTAGTTTTATTGTAAATATGCTGAATGTCGTTATTAAAAAGAGTGTTTCCTATCGGCCACTATTTTAGTCTAGTCCCAACTGCAAGCTTTTTCCCATCTTAGCGTCAATTGTCTTCTAGATACTTCTAGATAGATTCATCGAATCAGTCGAACCCGTATGTTAATATAGTCGATTTTGTGTCAAATTGTTTTCTTGATTTCGCTAGGCTGAGTGTACCACCCATCGTCACAGCGGTCCCCTACTTGGCCATAGTGATTATTTGAGATAATTCAAAATTTTGCATCATTTCAAGAGTTTTAATGACAAGATACATTTAAATTCTTGCCATCAAGACTTTCATAACAGGCCAAAGTTTGAAAACTTTTTAAATTTCCTCTATGGCCAAACAGGGAACCACCATGGCGACAACTGGTACACCTACCCTAATCGTTTTCTACTTCTCTGTGTTCATCTCTTGTGTCCTTAAATTGTCATCGGTCCAAAACCCACAGAAACATGTAACTGAATTTCTGATATTTTTCTGTTAGTGTCATAACACCATCTAAGAGATAAACAAAAATACACCAAGTAATAAAACAAAAAATGCTGGTCACCTATTATGTATTCATCCCCCTACAAATACTATGAAAAATATTCAAATTCGTTCAATTGTCCTATCGGTCCTACCTCGATAAACCATGTCATTTTTTCATGCGTGGCCTAGAAATGTCAACCTAGTCATACAAAAGTAACGTTGTTCAGTTAATAAAAAGCAGTCAGTTTTTGTCCAAAATGTCACGTCGAACGCATTGATGTCAACAATGCGTTTAAATGTTCGCACGTTAGCTTCGAATCTATCAGCACAATTAAGTGCTGCAAATCTCCTTCCCACTATTAATTCGTCGATTGATTTTAATTGCATTATTTAAAGAAAATATGATCAACTAACATTGTAAAAAATCGAAAAAGCGACTATGACATTAATAAATTACTAATCAAAATCAACCGAGAAACGAGGGAAATAGAGCCCAAACAACATTTTGAAGTCAGCTGGCTGTTAAAGGTTCCAAAATCTGTCACAAATCCTATAATACTTTTATTAGGATTTGTAACGATCATCAAAACCTTCTCAAATCCAACCGGCTTAGAACTATTGCTTGGGAATAGACTCTACTGAGCCCCGGCGGTTCCTCCTGTTTATCGAGCATGTCTGATGCATATGATCAGCCATACTCCATCTGCAGCAGCCGGTTCGTGATGAACCGTTGGAGGCGCATTAAAGTGTTAAAAAGGTGATATGTTTCACTAAAGAACACTACATTACAATAATCAAAATGAAACTCCTTCACTTTAATACCGTCAACCCCTGCGAACTTGGCCAGGGATCCCCATTAGCCATAGCAATTGGACCAAAATATTTCACTTTTCGGTACTTCCAAAACAAATATGCTTCTGGAAAAAAATGATAGTTGCGAAACGTCAAATTGCGTATGTTCCATCACTCATATACGACAGTTACAAAATATAAACTTAATATCTGCTTTGTCCAATATCATAATTTTGTTTGTGCAAAATGAATCTTGTACATCCCTAAATATGATTGACGACCATAACAAAAGGAAATGTCATGGAGACACGGTTAAACATATTTAGCAAATATGTGGTTTAAATTAAGGTTGATTGCCACGTTTGACGCTAGATGGTGCTGTAAGCTGTTCGCCAATTCAATGTATGGGGAACGCGGAAGTGAATTATATTGTTTATATAATATATTTGCTTAGAGCTAATATCTCGTTGATACAGAATAAAAAAAATGCTGCGAAAGAAGAAAATGGCGTTCAGCGTACACGCCTAAGAAGAAGAAGAGCAAAGAGCATGACAAGAGGCAGATGCTTCAGAAGAAGTAGGAGCGGGTCCAGCATCTGCAGATGAATCAGACGAGGAGTCGTTCGAGATGTAAATGCCAGCCCATGGATGAGGATTTGGTGGAACTTCTGCCCCATAAGACTTAGTTTTTGGATTCGACTGCGATAGATTTTAGCTTGAAAATGGCTCTTCCAGTCTTGACAAAATTCAAATACAGCTATTTAATCTTGTTCAACCTTCCTCAGGGACTCAATTATTGCCGATTTTTCGTCCAGTGTTGTTTTATCGAACAATGATTGTCGGACGCATGGGGTTTTCCTGCACAACAGTTAACGGTTGGGATTCGGTAACTGTGGAAAAACCCTTCCGGAATTTTACTGCTCTGGAACTTGACACCTTGCGCTTGATCGATCACCATTGCTTTTTCCACAGTTACCGAACCCAAACCGTTAACTGCTGTGCGGGAAAACCCCATTCGTCCGACAATCATTGCACCTTATATCCTGCATAAAAAGAGGGAAAGCTACTCAGAACCAATATTGAGCATAGGAATATTTGATAATGACGGGAACTATTGCAACGGTTACAGGGGCGTTTCAGGGGGTCCCACGGGGTTTCAGTGAAGTACCAGGAGATCTCAGGGACGTTTTCGGGGGTCTGAGGGGGGTTTCGGAGCCTCTCAGGTGAGTTGCTTAGGGTCCGAGGGGGCTTAAGGGGTATTTTAGAGGCATTTCAGGAAGTTGCAGAGTATTTTTGGCGCGATTCAGAGGCGTTACGAAAGCGTTACGGAGGGTTTTCGGGGGTTTCGGAGCCTCTTAGGTGCGTTACATGGGGTTCGAGGGGGTTTTAGGGGGATTTTAGAGGCATTTCTGAAAGTTTCTGAGCATTTTCAGCGTAATGCAGAGGCATTACGGAAGCGTTACGGAGGAGTTTACGGGGTGTCTGAGCATCTCAGGTGCGTTACATGGGTCCGAGAGGGCTTAAGGGGGATTTAAGAGGCATTTCTGAAAGTTTCAGAGCATTTTCGGCGGGATTCTGAGGCGTTACGGAAGCGTTACGGAGGAGTTTTCGGGGTTTCTGAGCCTCTCAGGTGCGTTAAATGGAGTCCAAGAGGATTTAAGGGGGATCTTTTCAGGAAGTTTCAGAAGATTTTTAGAAACCCAATCGCATCACATATCTTTTGAAACGCCCCTGAAACATTCTTTGATTTGAAGGTGTTCTTGGCACCCCCTGATACAAGTTTGGCCTACAATGCCTCAAAACGCTCATGAAACTATCGTAATCCCATTGAAATGCCCTCAAAATCATAATGAATTTGAAATGCCTCTGAAACCCTTTGGATGTCTTTAATAAGGTCCATAAACCACCTGAATCGCTCTCATCTGAAACCCCTTTGAATCGCCCCTAAAATGCTATCGAACGCCCCTAAAGCCTCTAGAAACACCCTTAAAATGTTCCTGAAACTCATAATTTACTCTGAAATGACAGAAATACTCCCTCAAAGCTCTTGCAACGCGTTTAAAACAGAGCTGCCAAATATCAGTCATGTCAGTTGACTACTGATTTTGCACCATCGGCATTGTCACTGTAGGCCGATCAATATCAAAACGATAGTGACTGGCAACAATTTGATACTGACCCACACTCCAGAGCACTATCATAGCAACTGAGCTGATATTTTTTGCGATTTTAGCCAAAACTCAAAATGTTTCGTGACCATCATACGAAACTTTTTATTCTGTACCACATATTTAAAGCTCATCACTTTAAGTGTTTATTTTAATTTTAAACAAATTTTAAAGATGATCTATCAGTGATGTCTACCTGCCATCGCAATCAGATCAGTTGTGATGGGAAAAGAAAAGTGACGGTGACGCAGTGACCCAACAGAGCACACGCTGACTTGGATCGCAGCCTATCAAAATTGGCAGTTTGCCTACCATTGATAGTGACAGAGAGCAACTCTGCTTTTAAAGTCTCCTGTTATTCCTTGAAAAGCCCTTGAAGCCCCTTGAAACGTCCCTGAAATTCCCATAGTACTACTAAAATTCCCCTGAATTCTCCGTAATTCCAATAAAACACCAACAAATCTTGACAGTTGGCCCCTGAAAAGTTCCTCAAATCCCCTGGAACAACCCCTTAAAACGCCCCAGGATCCCTTTGAACCCCCTTTTTTGGGTTCATTTCGTGACATCATAAGCAAGTTTTCTCAGCAATAAAAAAAAATCAAAATAAAAATTGTTTTCCACTGTTGAGGAAAATCGGTAGGAAAAATCGAAAAAAAATGTTGCAGTCCGGAATAATTCCCAAAAAAAATGTTTTTAAAGGAAATTTTATAAACTATATTCTGTAACATTTTTAAGATTTGGTTTTAGCCGTTCCTGAGTCGTGACCAATTTTGTGGAAATTGTTCAGATGCTATATGAGCCGTTTGTTTAGACAATCATAACTGTCAAGGCCAACAGCTTACTACCGGGGTGAAGTGCACCGAATTAGTAGATACCATGCCTTATGCTGCCAGGCTACACTACAGCTCCGTCTCGTTTAAACTTACTTTCCTCTATTATCGTTATAAATCATCCGACCAATATTGCTATTGTTTATTCTCAGTATTGTTTTTCTTTGTTTGAAGATCCCATATTGAGATATTGTATAACAGTTTATAAACAATCTTCTTTTCAACATTCCTATTTCTATACAACAATACGGATCCAGAGCATTGTAAACCATATCAATAGGGTAGAGCCGTATATAAATAGGAATGTTGAAAAGAAGATTGTTTATAAACTGTTATACAATATCTCAATATGGGATCTTCAAACAAAGAAAAACAATACTGAGATTAAACAATAGCAATATTGGTCGGAGGATTTATAACGATAATAGAGGAAAGTAAGTTTAAACGGGACGGAGCTGTAGTGTAGCCTGGCAGCATTAGGCATGGTATCTACTAATTCGGTGCACTTCACCCCGGTAGTAAGCTGTTGGCCTCGACAATAACTTAAGAACGAACGGCAGCCTATTTATTGCACCCATAAACAAATAGAAACGCTCCATAGAAAATCAAAAAGTGCTCCATAAAGAATGAACATATGTTCCATGAAAATGTGCAATGTTACCCATAAATAATTGAAAACGTTCCATACTTTATGAAAAATGAACCGGTAAAACATAAAATTTTCTCATTAAAAGTGAAATTTTGCACCAATAAATAATAATGAAATGCTCCATAATAAAATACAAATGTTCCATAGAAAAATGCAAATGATCCATAAAAAATTAAAATTGTACCCATTGAAAATTGAATATTGCTCCATAGAAAAATTAAATTGCACCATAAAAAATTGAAATTGCACCATAGAAAATAGACAAATGCTCCATAAGTATTATCAAACAGCACCATGGAAAATATGAATTGCTCCATGAAAAATTGAAAATCCTCCATAGATAGCATATTCTCATAATTTAATTCGACAGAGCTGAATTGCTTTACATTGCACTGCTTTAGTGGTGCATATGTTTAAAGTTATGGAGAAATTTATTTTTCTTATGGAGCAAATTGTATTTTCTGTGGTGCAGCTTGCTAATACTTATGGAGCATTTGTCTATTTTCTATGGTGCAATTTCAATTTTTTATGGTGTAATTTAACTTTTCTATGGAGCAATATTTAATTATCTATGGGTACAATTTTAATTTTTTATGGAGCGTTTGCATTTTTCTATGGAGCATTTGTATTTTATTATGGAGCATTTCATTATTATTTATTGGTGCAAAATTTCACTTTTAATGAGAAAATTTTATGTTTTACCGGTACATTTTTCATGAAGTATGGAACGATTTCAATTATTTATGGGTAACATTGCACATTTTCATGGAACATATGTTAATTCTTTATGGAGCGCTTTTTGATTTTCTATGGAGCATTTGCAATTTGTTATGGTTGCAATAACCTTTTGCCAGAACGAACATCGTAGACACAATGTTTTTTTTTTTTCTGTGAAAGCGTAAGCAAATTTTTTGAGCAATTAAAAAAAAACTACAAAATGAAATTTGTTTCCCATAAAATATTCCACTGTTGAGGAAAATCGATTGGAAAAGTCGGAAAACTATTTAGGAAGTCCGGAAAATTCTCATATAAAATATTTTTGGAAAGAAATAACATAAGCTTATTCTGTAATATTTTTTGGTGGGTTACCGGGTTTTGGTGGCGATACCGGTCTGTTTAGGGGGTTCCTGAGAGTTTCTGCTACGATACAGGATGTGCAAGGGTTTCAGAGGCCCTTTGAGGTATTTCGGAGGGTCTCAGGGCGGAACGGGTAGTTTTGAGTTTAAATGCGTTTCATACGGTTTCAAAAGGGTTTCAACACGTTTTTGGCTGATTAAGTTTGGAGGTCCGATGACCTATACTAAAAAGGAGTTCTTGGAGTTTTGCATTTTTATCCGATGACCCACGCTTCAAAAAGTTTTTAGGAATCATTAACTAGTTCCTACCACCAAACTCGATTCTTCTAATCCGTAAACTAGCCTTATACATAAGTATACCAACTGTTTTGAACACGCTCAAGTTCCATTTGGAAAACAATAATGAATGTACCAAGGTAGTTGTTGGGGCCCAAAATTAGCTCCAACGTTATTCTGATGGTTCACTTTTCGAAGTTTCACACTTTGCCCTGAAAAGCACTATTAACCCCTTTGGCCCTGGAAGGCGCTGGGACTCTGCCCTGGAAGGCCACTACACAATTGCCTTGGAAGGCATCAATTTCACCACCCTGGAAGGTTTTCGGTCGCGAATCGAGGAAATACTACTTGTTTTTACTAATAACAAAAAAAACTACATTACTTTATTTAATAAAAACGATAAATTTAACAAAAGGTAAGTTTTCCCGATCTTAACGCCGAGACGGTACAGTTGATTCTGCCTCTGCTCTGGTCGTGCGGTGAGCGCGCCCGTTTTTCTATTTCCGCCAAAACTGCGCGACGATGATTGCGTTCTCGCTTCTCCGGTTCGTACCTAGATGGATTCGATGCTGTGGTGTTGCGTTTGCGTTTGTTGCTGAGAGCTAGGCTGAGGGGTTTGTCAATGATCGCAGCAGTCGGATTCTCACTCAGCACCCGCACGTCAAAAACTTTCAAACGTTCGACGGAGACGGTCGAACAGTAGTTTTTACCTAAATGAGTTCCCATTAAAATAGTTTTTACCTAAGTGGAGCTTCCAGTGTAATTTAATCAACAAACTAAGCAACACACATGTCATATAAATGTTACTACGGAAGCGCAAACTTTGATTGTGTAGGAATTAATTTGACGTAATTCTTACATTGTATTAGAAATACGTCAAATTAACTTTTATACAACAAAAACTTGCGCTGCCGTAACTCTTATGTGACATGTGTGTTGCTTCGGAAGCGCCATGCGAAAGTAACCTTTTCTATCGTGTTATGGGAGATCATGAAGGAACTGTGAAACACGTTTTGATTTGATTTAGTTTTGACAATCTTTTCTAGAGGATGTGCAAAGTTGTTTTTTGGTATTATTCGAGTCAAAAAAACCTGTTCCAAATTTGAGCTTGATTGGTTTAGCTCACATATTGTGCATCGCAATTGAAGTTTGTATGGGATTTTTCATGGAAAAATATACTTTTTCGTATTTTTCTTGAAAGTTGATAAAAATAGTCCTATACCATATAACCGCTAAAGTAAAGTATAGCCCAGGATATGTCCACATCCGATTCATGTGGAAAAAATATACTTATGCAAATTTTGAGATTTTTTTTACTGAAGTTATTTACTAACTTTGGAGGTAGCTATCGACTGAGGAATCAGGAAACCTGGGACGATTTTTGGCTTGGCAGTCGCAATTGCAATCAAATGATCAGATATTCTCTTTTATCCGACGTTTCAATGTTTATTACATCTTCTTCAGGGAATTAGAAGTGTTAATCGCTTTCGTGTTGTTGTTAGAAGCGCGAACCGAATTCTGCGAATATTATTAGTGTTCTAGAAGTGGATCCCAACGTTTTTTAAATGTTTGTTTTAGACGGATTATGCTTTCGAAAGCTTTTCAGAACGAAAGCGATTAACACTTCTAATTCCCTGAAGAAGATGTAATAAACATCGAAACGTCGGATGAAGGAGAATATCTGATCGTTTGATTGCAATTGCGACTGCCAAGCCGAAAATCGTCCCAGGTTATTTCCTAATATGTTAAATGTTAATCACACTCAAACGATCAGTAGGTTATAACTTTCTCGGCAAAGTTTTTCAGGACATCTGACATCTATACTGTTACATATTTGGTTACATAGTCCCAGAATAATTTTATTTTTTGAAATGGAAAAATCAAAGGAGTAAGTTTTTTCATATAAAATTACATGCAAATTTCAATCGCGATGCGGTTGGTGTAGGCCTAACCTATGGCGCTCAAATTTTACACAGTCATTCAGGACCCCAAAATGGATCCAAACAAACCTTGATCTATAAAAGCAACCTTTGTAACACACGCTAATGAGCACGTCAAGGTGATGCTAATTATCGCCTAGGCAGGATTGACACTCTGTACCACCAGGGGTGTACTGGGACTGGGTTGAAAGTAAGTAATTAGAAGTTTGAGGTAGGCCAACCCTAACTTATATATGTTCAGATATTTCTACACTATCACTGTATCGTTAAATATCAACCCGAAAGAGTAGTATATCACAAGTTTCTTTTGAATGTAAACATTTACTCAATACAAAGATTGCAGCAGAGATTCAATCAACTATTAACATATCTCACCATAGTATCATCACCATTTCGTATCAAAGAAAACAAATATCATAAAAAAGAGCCTTCCGCTAAACCCGTAGACCCTAGCAATATCGCTCATAACGATACAGCTTCATTTAACGAGCTTCCAAGACGATCGAAAACGTCGTCGTTGTCTCAAATGGCGCTTCTCTATTAGTCCATTCTGGTGTACTACCCTTCCTCAATCAGCCGAAATCTTGTCCCGTACAGAACGTCCACAACCCGGCTCAAAAGAAAGCGAGTGTGGCTCCCATTCAACGGAAGAACAAATATCATTATACAAGCGTTAATATCAAACACGGAGACGGAAAGGACCCATCCAATACAGGAACAGAGCCGGGCAGAGTAGACAGGACAGACACTCAGCTCCGACGACCGACAGATGGTTCTCGGAAATTTCAAACCAACTCGTATCTCAATTGCCACAAAATGCCTATGATCGGGCGAAGCTTAGGTATAGACGGCAGCCGACGATGACGAGCTGATGGGAAAAAATGGCAATCAGTCGATGATACCCGGATAAAAAAGGAAAAGCCAAAATCCAGGAATTCCGTTGCTGCAGTCTGGGCTGAAAGGACACGCGCCGGAGACAGACCTACATATTTTAAAGGATTCGGATTGGGATCGGGATATTGCTTGCTGTTACACGGATTCGAAGGCGCAAGGTTGCTCGTGTTACACCGGCTTGTTTGCTTTGGCCAACGATTCCCTGGGGCTGTGCCGAAGAAGGGCTGTGGAAAAGAACCGACAACTTTTCCCATCACCGCGTGGTGTCTCGCCGCCGCCGACGCGCATATACTGTATTTGGGCAAATAGACACACGCCCACAGAGAGGGCCCCAAAAAGTGTCTAAACATGGTTCGATGTTTAGAGTTTTTTTTTTCGCTGCTTTCATTTCCATGAGACCTAGTAGAGACATCCGGTTCTATGCATGGGCTGAAAAAGAGCGAGAACCATTAAATAGCTGTTATGAGGGTAATTTAGCGCGGCAAAGCTGGTTCCGTATTGCTAGACGGCGCGGCCGGCGTGGCCCCCGGGCAAACATCGACGATGAGAGCGGAGGTTGTTCATTTAAATTTATGAGGCCCCAGTGTGAACCGCTGCTGGTTGGCATCCGGGGATCCGGGTTTAGTGGCAGCAGAATTTCTTGTGCCACGCGTTGTGGGGAATCGATATTACGAAAGGTGGGGAATTCTAGGGTTGGTGGGAAGGATTTTCACGTTTCTCATAATTACAGCTGGTGTTATGAGAATTGCGGGTGGACGACGGTCAGCTACGTGACAGGGTAGCCAAGAATCAACGTGTTCAAGTTGTAGGTACCTGTGGGAATTTAGTGCTTTTTGGGCAGATTTTGCTAGTTTTTACCAAGTAAAAATACTGCTTATTAGTCTTGTGATCTTCTTCATTAGGAATAATGACTGGGCTTAAAAGTTCCCATAATGTGGTCGAAAAACTTTCAAAACAGGCTTTGATGATACTGTATTGAAAATCGTGTATCTTATAATTCTCTGTAAGTCAAACATTAGAGTCCAGTCCATTTGAGTGATGCCATGCGTAAACGCACAAATATTCAGCAAGACGGTTCAATTTTCGGTCGGTTCTGAATCTTTTCCAGACTTTCCATGGTACGTTTCCTTCAAACAGGTGACCTCAGTCACTCAAATTCGGTTTGTGCTGCTATTTACTAGAGCACGTACTTTAACTAACATTGTGCACTATGTTGGTTATATGCAGTATTCTGTTCCTCTCTGGAGCCACCATGAAAAAAAAAATGTATTTATATCCTATTTTTCTGATTTTATTGTCATGTTTCGGGTTGTGTATTAACTTATATGCAACTGTATTGCAGATTGAGATATTGAGTCACTGGAAATACTATTGACAAGTTGATAAAGTTCCGATAGTTGAAAATGACAGAGCTATAGCGAAAAGATGCCAAAACAGATTCGCTGATGTAGAAGGAAAAAAACATTAGCATTACATCCAACCCTCAAACCAGAAAAACCATATCTCTAGCTTCTTACTCCCAGGAATAAGTAAAGCTGGCAAGAATGTTATGCAACGAAGGAATCCGCAAAAAATGGGCAAAATTACCCAAGGGATTCTTTGTTCAAATCCTCACGATTTTTTTTTGTGAATTTTCAAAAAGGTGCATTGAGAAACACTTTTAGGAACCCCCATTCAAATTTAAAGGGGAATTCGGGAATACATCCCTTGTGGGTTTTCAGGAGAAATCCCTAGTGGAATTCACTGAGTGGAAAAACGTACAGACATTTCTCGGTGAATCCTGTTGATTTTTGTAGTGGAATCTCTGGTGAAATTCGTAGATTTTTTTTTTTGAAAAATACGTGGAGTAATCTCTACATGAATTCCTGGATGATTCTTTGGTGATGTTGAATTGGTGAAGGAACCCCTGGAGGAATCCCCACCAGAGGCACTTCCAAATATATCCTAATAATAAAATATGTTACAGTTACTCGGCTACGCAGACTTCATTATTAGGAAGGGGGGGGGCGGGGTTTGGTGTGTGTTGTTGGGTGAAGGTTTAAGTGTAAAATGCCGGCTGATCGGGTTCGTTTGGAAGTTGACCATCAATGTTAACTTCTTTTCCCGATCAGCCTAGATAGCTGTGTAGTGTCGGTAGCGGTTGTCTCAATTGGCTAAGAATAACACTACGGACCGCCTGATCCAGTGGTAAGAGTCCACTAAACAGCTGACCCCTAATTCATGGTGTTTTGCGGCTTTATGCTTACCGTGCCAAAGAATGAATGGTTAGGGGGGTCTAATAAAAACCTAACCACAAACGGAGCCTGTGGAGAATTAGGGCGTCCTCCACAGTATTACGCCCTTACTGCGCTAACCGGAGCAATGGTGCAGTGGATCTTGCGTTTCTCCGAGATAATCAGTTGCCCTTCTTAAGTCTCAAATTTGAGGCTAAATAAGGGCGGGGTTATTCAAATGTTGTTGATTAGCTTACATTACTGCCTATATGGGTTCGCTTAATGCGTTTTCGCCATTGGAGTTTTTCAATTGACCACGATTTGGTTCGTCGTTGATGTTTCCTGTTTGTGCTGTGATTGTGAAGTGCGTTATCCTGTCTAGTTTGGGTAGTGGCTACGGCAAGGAAACCTCAGATCAATTTTCAGCGTAAAAAGCGTATGTAGCCCAAGTGGATCTACTTCAAAAAGTTCATTTTCGTAAGGTAACTTCTGTCTAGGTTACCTTGTGAACCCAGCTTTGCTTTTTTCATTATAGATGAACTGTCGTGCCTCGAGCATGCTCTATTTTAGAATAACGTTAACAGTATGTTTCAACCTTTCCTTATGGATGCCTTCAAGCAAGCTCTTGTTTTCAGCATCTTTTCGCTGATATTTGGCATCTGAAGTAGCTTAAACATTGATTTGAGATGCTTCAGTTTGATGGAATACTTAGGTAGTACAGTTCATGGTTAACTTAACATAGAATTGCACCTAACCCAACTCTGCATGAGCAGAAATTGTCATGAGTTGACTGATTGGCATGTGTCAGATGAGGACTCTCCATTTGACCTTTTTGCACTTTGGAGTGTTCCTTCGCAAACTTTGCGTATTCAGGCGTCCCTGCTCAACAAGCTAGGGAACCTGTAATAATTGGATGCGATCACATTTTATGGATAACTCGCTTCCATTGCTACTCCAAGAGAGTTTCATTATGGTTTTGTTATTACAACGCCCTTCATTGTGGTATACCATAGCTACTGCTTTGAAAGAAGCTTGTCCTCTGCGGTCTGTGCGGACCGCAAGAGGTATTCCTGAATGGAACTCGGACCTGTTCAAGTTCTAAATATCTTCGGATAAACCAGTCTTTTGTATAGCTACGAATTTTTAGCTTCTACCCCTAGGATTGTAGCTATAGAATCGATTTATTGAGCACTAAAAAGCTTTGCTTACTTCAAATATCCTGGAGCAAATGGGGCTTTATCCTATTTTTCTCCAGAGGGATTTGAGTTTTTCAAACATGTTTTGAACTCTTGTAGTTTTCTATTGGGTATTTTCATGGCATGAAATTACTCTGTAGTTTTATCCCGAAAGGGTGCGTGCATTGTAAAAAGAAGGAATAAGTTCCAGATTTATCTCGTTACGTCGTTCTTTCTGAAATGCTCGAAACGCATTGTCAATCATCACATCTGTGATGTTCGTCTGGCTAACATGCCTGTTCATGTGAACTCACATGTCTCCCAATTTGGGATGTCCACAGTGACTCTTTTACATAAAGTTGTATACGTTTTCAAGAAAGCACTCGCTCGAACGTAGTTTTGCTTGGGGATTTCTTGAATATTGAGGATGCTTTTGATGACGTGCCTTTCTATGTCATATTGAATGTCGCATGACGTCGCAAGCAACCTCCAATGAGCTATAGGCTCTTTTTACGCTTATGCGTTTTACAGTGTCCTTTTCAGGGCACTGATTAACCCCGTTGTGGTATGAGCTATGAGCTCTCGTTGCGCTTTTGCGTTCATTCCCTCTTCTAGGGCACCCCTTCCTATTTCATCACCTTTCCCTTTCCCAATTCCCATCCCTTGTACCATTCTCCCTCAGGTAAATGATGAAATAGGCTCATATGTATGGCGATGGCACAAATGTCCCAAATGGAGGATAACGTGCCTCTGGAGCCGGCCTTCTGATACCTGATACCTGGGTGAAGGTTTAAGTGTAAAATGTCGATAGTGTAATAAAGACTTCGTAGCCAAAAAAATAAACCCTACAGTCTATCAATTGCTAGAAAAGTTAATATTTTTGCCACTTTTTCAGGGAAACGGTCACGTTTATTTAAATTCATACCTTAGCGCAGTGCACGTGATAAGAATACGTAGGTACCTAATAAGCTATATAGAGGTAAAAGAAAAAAAATAGGTATAAGCGGGGTGAATGCGATGACTTCTTCAGTGGATAACTGACACTAAGGAAGATTACAAGTGGTAGTCGAAATACGCGTATCTGTCAAGGTATAAGCAATTAGGGCGGAATTGAAAGGTACGAAACTGATTACACTCATTCGAAGAGGGTATTCTGCTTAGAGGGTTCGAAAATTCGGTACAAGACTCCTTCAGTAGTTTCTTCAGAAATTATTTTAGGGATTCTTTGAGATTTTTTTCCAGAGCTTCCTTCAAATATTTCCTCTAGAATGTTTGCTATTTCCCCAAGAATTCTTGTAAATTGAAAACTTTTCTGGAATTCTACCATGGGGTTTCCAAGGAGTATCGTCAAGTAATTTTTCTAGAAAATTATCAAAAAATCCTCATTTTTTTCAAGAACTTTCCTGGAATTTTTCAAGATACCTCTAGAAATTCATTCATTCATTCCGTTTTCTGAGATTTCTGCTGAGGTTACATTAAAGATTTCCTCATCGATTGCTTCAGAGTCACATTTAGAAATTTCTGCTCTTTTTCCTTTTGAAATTTCAGTTGGGATTCATTCCAAAATATCTCCATAGACTTCTTCGGAATTTAAGGGATTTTTTTCGGGAATTTCAACAAAGGATTTCTGAAGGGATAAGTATACAATAATCCCTGAAGTGCCTGGAGAAATTTCTGAAAAAAAGATCCTGGAGAATAGGAAAATCCTGAAAAATTCTGAAAATTAAAATTTATATGAAGGAATCTGGAAGAGCTGAAGAACCCTCTGTAGGTGAAAAAAAATCAAAGGAATAGATTCTTGAGTCATGTCTGTAGGAATAGCTGAGAAAATGTTTCTAAATATTCCTGAAGCATTACAGATCAAATTCATGAATTCTTCATGGAATTTACTTAGATATTTTTCTAGAGGTGTATACAAGAACACGTTCTGATATTTCTGCAGAGAATATATTAGAGATTTCTTTAATAATCGTTTCAGAGATATGCTCAGCTTTCCCAACTGGTTTTTAAGTTTTGAAATGTCTTCAGGGATCCCTTCCACAATATCTACGGAGATTTCATAGGTTTTCTTCAGGAATTTCAAAAAAAATTTCTCCAAAAGTCCTGCGATGCAGTTTTTAAGAAATCCCTCTAAAGATTCCTGAAATAATCTGCAGGGTCAACTTCAAAATTTCTTCCAAGAACTTCTTTTTCTATTTTTTAATGAATTCTTCCAGGAATTCCAGCAGAAATTTCTATTACGGTTTTTTTTTTAAATTGTTCCTGTGGTTCCGTCAGACATACCTCCTGGTGAAGTTTTTGAAAGAATCCCTGATAAAATTTTCAAACAAATCTCTGGATAATATTCTAAAAGGGATCCCTTAAAATCCTGAGGACAATTTTGGAGATTTCCAGAAGAAATTCTTTAAAAAAAATCTGAAAGAATTCATGGACAAAAATATCCTGAAGCAATTCCCAGTCTACCAGTGATCGTATAAGTTGCTGCATAATATGTTAAACTGGAGGTGATATGCGTACTTTTTACATGCGCCTAAATGGAGGCATGCACGCATATGGCCTCCACTTTATCATCTTATACAATTACTGGTTGTCTGGGTTACTAAAGAAGGGGAAACTAAAAAAAAGTAATTATAAAGAAGTTTGCTCGAAAAATTACTGAAGGGGTTCCTGGATAATTGTAGAGGAATTAATGAAGCGCTAGCGGGGAATCCATCAATACATGTCAGAGGAACCTATGGAAAGTTTGGAGAAAAAAAAAATGGAAAAACTCCTGGAAACATTTCTCGAGGAATACTAAGAATATTTTGTACAATTTCTGAAGCGAACATAAAAATTTCTAAAGTACCCGGAAAACTTTTTGTCAGAAATTTGACAGAATAAAAAGCCCTGAAGTATTTTTTTAAAGAACCCTTTGAAGAAATTTCTGATTTTTTTTGGAAAGAATTTGGACAAATTAGAGAACTCTCTGCAGTAAAAAATGTGTAGGAATGGATTCAAGAGTAATTTCTGCAGAGGAAATACTGAGAGAACCTTTGAGAAATTTCCTGAAACATCGCCGAACACATTTCTAAAGGAATTCCTGAAGGTACCTTCAAGGGATCTTAGGTCTGAACTAAGAACTTCTGAAGAATCCTTATCACTTGAAATTTTCCGAAAGATTTTCCTAAAAAATGCTTTAGAGAATTCCTATATATATGTAGTATTACTTGAAGGAACTCACTCACTCACCTGACGGAACCTCTGGAGAAATTCCAGCAATTAATTGTGAAACAGTTACTACAAAAAATTCTGAATATCTGAAGGAAAACCTAAACCTTAGGAATCTAATGGAAAACCTGAGAATAATTTGAAGTAATCTCTGAAAACAATGTCCAAATGTCCATGAAAAAGTAACTCTTGAGATTGCATCTTTTTCAGAACTATTTTGGGAGATTTCGGGAAAAAAAAATCCCTGGCGAAATTCCAAGAAGTATTTCTTAAAAAAAAACGTTCATACAAATTCCAGGAGAAATCCCAAAGAAAACTCCTGGAGCTCAATCAGAAATGTTCGAAGAAGCACATGAAGGAATACCTGAACCAATTTCTGTAGCAATCTGTGAGGGAATTTATTTAAAAATCTCTGATGGAGGATCACCGAAAAAACCTATAGACTAGTTTTGATGAATCTTTCGAACTCTTTTTTTTAACTTGAGCTTGAGCTTGAGCTTGATTGAACGCCCGTAGATGCTACTCCAGTATCGCCATACCAGCTGTACTCACACAAAAGACGCGGACACCGTCTTCAGCCAGAGGCTGCACAGACTGAACGAAACTTAACACTAGACAAAGGACACACGGAGCATGCACCAGTGGATACGGAGAAGAAACTATTCTCACGAAAAGTTTCATCGCCCGGAGCGGGAACCGAACCCTCACCCCATAGCATGGTGCGATTAGAAGCTTGGTGACCCTAACCGCACGGCTACGAAGCTCCACTACCATCAATCACAAGGAACCAATGAGATTATCTACCGGGGACTAACAGGCATCTTCAGTGTGTGAGCGTTGGTGATCTTCTATTTTTAGGCGACAATGGTGCCTGCTACGTCAGGATGCAGGTCAATGTGGGGAAGGGGAAGGAAGTGATGATTGCAATCGTTTGTATCCACATCTGACCGAATATACCTCTGCATTAAATCCCGAAGATATTGCTGGAAATTTCAACAAAACCTAATAATCATTTTTTCGAAAGCTCCTTTGAGGAAACTGAAGGAAATTTTTTGAAGGAATCTCATACAAATGTCTGCACAAATTCCAGACGAATGTACTGGTGGAATTCTTGAAGAAATCTTTCAATGTTTTTTCGGGGATCCTGGAAAACCTCCAGAAGATACCTCTGGAGTAATTTCTTAACCCAGAACCCAAGTTTTTTTTATGCAATTCAGTATCATAGTTTATATTTTATATAACTCATTTTGATATTAAAATGGCCAATTCTTCCGGCACTCATTTGAGTTGCATTATAAACATTATGCAACTCATTTGAGTTGCATTATAAACATTATGCAACTCAAATTGGTTGCATTTTGAAAAAATCATTGCATAAAATTTTGTATGGAACTCGTTGCAAAACTCGATTTTTTCAGCACTCTTCGTATTTATCCAACTCGGCAAGCCTCGTTGGATAAACGTACGACTCGTGCTGAAAAAATCAACTTTTTGCAACTCGTTACATAAATAACTATTATTTGATCCAATTATCATGTTTAGTCATCTAAAATCGATTTTAACATGTTTTGGAAAGTAATCGAATGTTAAGATTTTGTGAATTTTGGTTTTTGATTTTTCTTATTTTTATGTTTATATATTTTTTCTGGAAGCCTATTTTTTATGGGCGAAAACATTTTTTCATGGGAAATTTCATTTACCGTGTAACTTTTATGGAAATCTTTCAAGTGCGTATTCAACTTCCTCAAACTTATCTTCTATAAGATTAATAGAGGAAATAAAATATGTTATTTTTTGCGATTCAATTCAAAAGGAACAATGACATGTTAAATGTTACAAAAACATCAATTTCTCAAAGATTAAAAAAAATTGAAATACGCTTCAAAACATATCAAAAATCATTTTGAAACATACAGAACATTCGTAAGTAGCAACCAAAAAAAAATGCTCAGGAGAGAAAAAATATACAAAAGTGCTTAAAATATGCCCCGTCTAAAGGCGAGGTTGGGTATTAGAGGGTTAAATATGGAGGATTAGTACTTAAAAACTCCTGAAGTACCTGGAGAAAATAGTAAAGAAAATCCTGATAAACAAAAAAAATCTTTTAGAAATTTTTAAGAGATTTACTGAAGAAATTTCTTAAAAATATGTATTTTTAAAAGAATCTGAAAGAAACTGGAGAATTCCTGCCGGTGAGAATAAAAAGGAATAGATTCTGGAGATTCTGTGAAATTGCTAAGAGATTATTTAAAAAAATCCTGAATCTTTACCGAACAAATTTCTAAAAGAGTCCCGGAAATTTTCTCAAAAGAGATCTTAAATTCGAATAGATTCGAAGCAGTACCAGGAGGAATAACTGTAGGAATTCCTGAAGCATACCCAGGAAGAATCTTTTGAACCTTTGCTAGGCTAGAGGAACATCTTAATAATTGTCTAAGAAAATTCTCTCTAAAAATGAAAGAGTACCTAACAGAATTTCTTGAAATTTCTTGAAAAAAAACCAGGAGAAATCCCAAACAAAACCTCCTGGAGGAAATTCTGGTAGCATTGTTAGAAGCGTTTCTTCAGAATTGTTTAAGAAATACATAAAGGAAATCCTGAAGTAATCTCAGGAGAAATTTTCGAAGTAATCTCTGGACAAGTCTTGACAAATATTTTGAGAAATTTATTTAAAAACCTCTGAGGCGGACCCAAGTAGGAACTCCTGAAAGAATCGCTGGACGAATTCCTGGAGAAACTTTCACAAAAAAAAAAAAAAAATAGGCAGGCATTCTAAAGAGATACCTAAAGGAATCTTTTCAGGAACTTTGCATGAATATTTTTTAGGAATTTTGAAAGAATTCTTTTTCCATAAAAAGGCCAGAAAAATATTAATGAATTGTAAAAGAATCCCCGAATAATTTTCTGGTGGTTACCCCAAAGAAATGATGGAGAAAATTGTTATGAAGTATATGAGAGATATTGCTCAAACAACAATTCTTTTAGTAATCAAAATAATGTAGAGTTTCTTGAGCATAGATTATCATCGATCGGCTGTTCGAATCAACTTGAAGCTGATCATCAATACTTACTTCATTTTTCGATCAGCCTTGACAGCTGTGTAAAGTCGATAGCGGTTGTCTCAATAAACTGCGAAAAACAGTACAGGACGTCTGTACTGTTAGGATTTCTGTCAGCAAGTTACCCCAAGCAGTTCAACCCAGTATGTTTTGTTATTTACTGAGTCATGAGCCTTTATTTACAGTATACACACTGTTAGATCGATGAACTATCCTTTTCCTCTTTGGAGCCACCATGTTATAATGAAGTTCTCTGTAACGTAATTTCCAAAATTCATTATCATCGTTAGGCTTGTGTAATAACAAATATTTAACTGTGCCCCAGATTGTGATATTGAGTTACTGAAAGTATTACTAAAATGTTGAAAAAGTAACGAGAGTTTGAATTGACGAAGCTGTAGCGAAAAGATGCCCAACATTAACTCGCTATCCAAATGTTTATTCACCCTTTGTTCGTCAGACGAAAAAGGCTTAAAATAAAACGTATTGTTACCACCCAAAAAATCATGTAGAATGAAAACCTTATTAGTATCACCACCCACCACCACTCGCCGGAAATGCTTCGAATGACTAGAAATTCATTTGCAAATCTCTATCAACTCTAACTCACAGGAATGAGCAAAGAATGGCAAAGTACAAAGCACAAACAATAGCGAAACAACATAGAGAACAGGAAATCACAGCGCGCGAGCCACCAACGACTACCGCCACTGAAGACTGAACAGTGGATCGTTGTAGATATACCGGGCCGTCGTCCGACGACGACAACGACGAGGAATCTTTTCTGCATCAACTGTGTTGTTGTATGCTATGCAACGAAGGGAACCGCTCCACCAACAACACCACCGCTCCGGAAAAGCGAGCAGCTTTGTTTATTTTAGCCTTGTAGCCCTTTTCCTAGCCAACCCACCTCCGCACCGCCCAGTCAGTAGTCAGTCCGGCGTGTTTGCTCACTTTGGCTTTCATCTAAGTAGGGGAGTGTTGGGTGAATTGCTCCAAGAAGTTTTCCACATTTTTTATTAGTTGGTTGAAGCATCTTTACTAGACGAAATTCTATTGAACCGATAGAATTCGGAGTTACTTTTACCCCACACTTCCCCCACTCGATGCACACGCGGAGCCAGGACCTGCCTTCATAAAGCCTTTGTTTAGTCTCGAAGTGATTTCCTCTACAGAGCGCTGCAGCGGAATCGAACGGACTACCTTCGGTCGAGGCAAGGGTTGAACAAGCAAGGGGGCGGAATGGTACTTTTATTGATATTAGCTTTTATAGGCGGTCGCCGGTAGATGAACTTCCCTTGTTTCGCAGTTTCTTGTTGCTTCGGCTGAAGTGGTGGGTGGGACGATCGCGTGACAGGCAGCGGGGGAAAGTGATTCCTGCCTTCGATGAATTCGGGAAATAGTTTGTCTACGGTGGTGAGTGGGGGTGGAGGGCAATAGCACTTTGGAGACGAGCTGTTGTTGTTCTTGTTGTCGTAGGACAAAGAAAGAATGGCCTGCGAGCGAAGTTCGTTGTGTTCAATATAGACCTGCTGGGGATAGTAGCTTTAGGTGGTGATTGCTAACAGGTGGAAGAACTATGTGGGAATTGGAATTCCTCACTGGGGATGATGCTCATGTGATTTCTGTGGCGAAGTTTTCTTGTAATTGATGTGTGCAAACTGCAAGTTATAGTACTAAAAAAGCAATGCTGGTAGATAACAGAAGTTAGAGAACTGAAGATTTAACAAGCAGAGAGTAAAATAAACTAGACTAGACTAGACTAGACTAGACTAGACTAGACTAGACTAGACTAGACTAGACTAGACTAGACTAGACTAGACTAGACTAGACTAGACTAGACTAGACTAGACTAGACTAGACTAGACTAGACTAGACTAGACTAGACTAGACTAGACTAGACTAGACTAGACTAGACTAGACTAGACTAGACTAGACTAGACTAGACTAGACTAGACTAGACTAGACTAGACTAGACTAGACTAGACTAGACTAGACTAGACTAGACTAGACTAGACTAGACTAGACTAGACTAGACTAGACTAGACTAGACTAGACTAGACTAGACTAGACTAGACTAGACTAGACTAGACTAGACTAGACTAGACTAGACTAGACTAGACTAGACTAGACTAGACTAGACTAGACTAGACTAGACTAGACTAGACTAGACTAGACTAGACTAGACTAGACTAGACTAGACTAGACTAGACTAGACTAGACTAGACTAGACATTTTTGTCCACAAAAAAAAAAACAAATGATACCTTGAGCCTTCCTCTACATCTGCATGAACACCAATTTTGAAAATATCGCTACGTTATTGCATCCAGTTTCGCCTTAAAAAGCAGAAAAAAATGAAAAAATAAGAATAAATGATTCAAAGAAGTATAAAGCTGATAAGGGACTGTCCATTAATTACGTAAGGGTTTATGGGGGGAGGGGGGGTTTAAAAAATCTTACGCGCCATACAAAAATTTTTGGGTTCTCATACAAAAAATCTTACAAGGGGGGGAGGGGGTGTCGAAAAATCTATAAAATTCCCTTACGTTATTAATGGACAGCCCCTAAACAATACTTGCTTCATTTTTCGATCAGCCTAGACAGCAGCGTAAAGCCGATTTCGGTTGTCTCAATAAGCTCAGAAAAATAGAGCAGAACGCTTGTTGCGGTGGTATGATTCCTTCAAACAGATAACCCCAGGCTGTAAAATCCGGTCTATGTTGATATTTTGTGAGGCACGTGTTTTAACTAACAGCGCACACCTTGTTAGTTCGATGAACTATACTGTTCCTTTTTGGAGCCACCATGTTATAATGAAGTTATCTATAGCGTATTCTCCCAAATTTATTATCATTTTTTGACTTGTGTATTATCTTTTATTTCACTTTCTCACGGATTGTGATAATAAGTCTTTCAAAGTATTTTATGGAAACCAATTTTGAAAACATTGCTCCGTTATTGCAACTTTATTTTTTTACATTTATAAAATGCTTTAGGTGAAATCCATGTGAAACACACCTGAAAGCCTTTGAAGCCCCTTAAAATACCTCGGAAACCTCCTGAAACGTATTGAAACGCTTAAGATCGCCTCTGAAACTCCCGTGAAGTTCACCTGAGAGCATATGAAGCCCCCTAATAGCTCTTTGAAACCTCCTTAAGGTGAATATATGACGAAGCCATACCTCCAATTTACAAGAGAACAAATCTGAAGAACCAGCTTGCGCTGAAAAATTAATCGATTGGTCACCACCAGCGGGGAACCAATCGATCAACTTTTCAGCACAATCCAACTTTCTGTTCTTCAGATTTGTGCACTTGAAAATCCGGAGCGTGACTTTATCATATCTTCCTTCATCTTAATGTATAAGTTGCTATGGGAAAGCGAACTTCAATATCGATTGTCTTCGTTCATGGATTTGGTTACATACCGTGCTGGGTAAAGTCAGGCGTAATATATAGAAATAATAAATCAAAATACCATAAACCAAATTAATAATAGAATTTTTATTTATTTTTATTTGTTTCCAGGTAAGCTAAACTGTTTGTGACTTACGATTGGCAAGAAGAATCTCTATTTAACCAGGTATTCAATGAGAAAACTAGTACATATGAAAGGTCTACTTTTACTTTGAACTATTTTAAGATCTTTGACTTGCAGTGTTTGATTCTGATTGGATTACATAATGTCTTAGATGGAAATGAGTTACTAAACCCTGTCGCTGATTTTTTTTCAACAATCCTCCTCAATATCCATCCTTCCGCAAGTCTTATTCAAAGTGGCTATCCACCGCACTGCTCAATATGTGTGGCAAACAGAATAACATTGCGCTTTTTGTGTGCGCCACCACCACCCAGGCAGACATACAGATAGACGAACCGACAGACAGACAGTCGGCTGCTAGCTGCTATAGATAGAATGGGTGTTCCCGTTCGCTCATATCCACCCCGAACAAACAAACGCAAGTTCTCAGAAGCAAACAAACAACAACCCGTCGTCGTCCGTTGTCGGTCGTCATCGTCATCGTCCGTGGTTTGCTCCAGCCCGGGCAGGGGATGAGCCTCCGCAGAGGCAGCCGGTACACACACTTTACACACGGGTGGAGCATATGTCGAGCTTCGTACAATAGTAGGGTGTATTGGGGCGAAAGGCGATTCTTAGGTGGATAATTCCTCGCAGATTCAATTTTCTGAACTGCTTGCAGGATACCAACTAACACTCAATAATTTAAAAATCAAATCTCTGTTGTTAGGTAAGGAGTCGTTGAGGAAAGGCTTCTTGTCTGCGGTAGTAACCGGGCCAAAGAAGTTTCTAGGAATTTTCCAGGGGACGTTTCAGGAGCTGTATAAAGGCGTTCAGATGGATTTCGTTGGTATTTCAATTGGATAATGGAGGTTTTAGGAGAATTTCAATGCATTTCTGGTGCGCTTCAGACCCCCGAGATCCCATGTAGCGCCCTTGAAATGCCTCTGGTACCCCTGGAACCGCCTGAACGTCCTTGACATCTCTAAAACTCCCATGAGATCTCGTAGAATGCCTCTGAGACCCTCTGAATCAACTAACAGATCCGAAGAAACCCTTTGAAACACTCTGAGACCTTTTGACACTTTCTTGAGACCTACAGGTGCCCACGAAAACCTCTTGAAACGCTGCCGAGACTACCTGGGACCCCTGAATTCTTTTCAAAAGTCCCTCAAACTGCATGGAACGTCTTTGAAACACCCTGAAGCACCCCCAAGACACCCTGGAATCCACTGAAGTCTTCTGAGACCCCGTGAAAACCACCTAATACTTCTCTTAAGACCCTTGAGACTCACTGAAGTGCCTTAGAGTCCTTGAAACGCTCCTGAAGCTCTCTGAAACCTTCTGGAGCCCCTCAAACGATTCTGAAACCCCAGATACCCCCTCCCATTCCTCGAAAACGCCTCTGGAAGACCCCTAAAGTACCCTCCCAGCCAACCACATATCGTAAATCATTGTGTGGAAAAAATCGTATATTTTCATATATTGAATCAGAATTGTATAATAATATGTATATTTGTTGACAATGATTGCGTAAAATCGCATTTCATGCCAAATTGAATTTCAATTAAGTTTCATATAGTCGTCTCCGATCATAAAAGGTGCGAGATACTATAGGATAGAATCGTGAAAAAACATACATTCTTAGTGTCGAGCTGCATGTTCGCTAGCATCGTATATATGATTTCTTTGAATCGTGGAAATCGTCGCTTCACATCGTATATGGATCTGTTAAATCGAGCTTGCTACCTAAAGGTATGATGAAAATCGGTGAAATCGTATACAACTATAACAATGTTGTATATTGATCGTTTGCGTCACACTTGCATCGTATACGAAGTGAACGAAATCGTAGAAATCGTATATTCATTTTTAAAGTCGCATATGATTGTTAATGCACTTTTAATAGTCGTATCTTAATCTCGGAAATCGTTAATGGTTTTGTTTACATATTTGTATGATGGAGAAAAAGAAAACATGGTATTCATCACAAATTTGTATCTTTGTTGTTGTTGTTGACACATTCCAACCATGGTAGCAATAAATTCAACCAAATATATAGGTTTTCTTACTATTTATATACACCAATGACTTACAATAAATGATGCATAGATTCCAACAACGACGTCAATTCCGGGCCTCTTGCACGGCACCACTTTTGTTGCCACTCAATCCACAACAACAACGCTCCCACCACAAGTCTCGCACCGTATCATGCTAATTTTTACTCGTTTCATGCCATTCACTTTGAACTCTCTATTCCCAACTTGGCAATATGGTCAAAAGAAATAACGCGCAGTTCTCAATCAAAGGACCTAAGTCCTATTCCCACTGAACACCAATTGTTTTTTTTTTTTATTTGAAAATCTTGAGTCGTATATTGGTACATTCAATCGTAATAAGATCATGCATAATCCTATAATTAGAAGGATAAAATCGGCGAAATCGTAGAAATTGTTCGAGAAATCGTAAATCATGTTGGATGGAATCGAAGTAATCGCATATATGTTTCGATATGGCCTCCACTTTAGTATGTATATGCCTGTTTCGTGCATTTAATACGATTTCTTTGGTGCTATATATTTGTGACTATTTCAGTTGCAATTTGGTTATAGCAACCAAATTGCTGGCTGGGCTAGGTCCACATGAAAAGCCTCTGAGACCCCATTAAGCGCCTCTGAGACCCCATTAAGCGCCTCTGAGACCTCCTTAAAACACTTCTCAAATCTCTCATTGCTATCTCAAAGTTACCATCAGTTTTTCATTTTTTTAAGCGCTGTCGTACAGGGTGCGGCAGGAAAAAATGCGAAAAGTTCAAGGCACTAGTACACGCTAAATATGGGATATATATGACTATTTTTTCATGACTGTGTATCAGTCAATGTCTATATTCTAGCACTGAAAAATAAAAATGAACATATTTGATGTTTAACATGTGATAATGTAAGCCTAATAAGCGGGTATCAATAAACTGCGCGCCCAATGGTCATCAAACAAAATGACTATAACAGTAACAAAATTAGCTTAAATTTGATGAACAACCAGACCACACTGATTCAGAGCCATGTATTTTCACATACTAGATGAAATAAGTACATATATTTGATGATATTGAAGAGAAAATTAAAAATTTTGTTTTATCAGATACGAAATTTAACGACCTGTGTACTTTTCTGTGGTTTGAAAATTCTGATTGTCTTCAGCTTCAGGCGCCGTCCTGTAAAGGTTAGTGACCAAAATGGGAAAATTTTTCATTAACTTTTCAGAAAACTAGCCTATTATAGATCATGGAACATTGAAACATAGATTGGTTAATGTTAAATAGACGAAAATGAGGTTTGAAGTTGAAAAACACTTTCGCATTTTTTCCTGCCGCATACTGTATTTGAATTCCATCGGAAGTTTTTCTGGGATTCCTCCACTTATCCGTCCCGGGTTTCCTTCCCTGGTATCCCTTTAGGGATTCCTGCAAAATTCAATCAATTTTCTATATTTTCGTCATCGAAGTATTTTATTGATTCTTCCTGGATTTCTTTAAGGGATTTCTCTTTTGATTCCTTCCGGGTTCTTTCATGGACTATTGTAAATATTTTCAGGGATTCTCCCTGGACTAATATTATTTTTGAGATTCATTTCGGAATTAGTTTGGAGATTTCATTCGAGATTTATTGGTATTCTTCCAGCAATTTGATTGTGGAATTCCTGCGGAATTTTGACAAAGATTCTGACAAGTATTCTTACAGAAATCCTTTTTAGAATTCCGTTTCGTATTCCTCGCGAAATTTCTTCATCAACTCCAATCTTTAGAGATTCCTCCTGGTATTCTTTCAGGGAGTTCTCCCAGGATTCCTTTAGATACATTATCCGACATTCCAGCAGGGATTCCTTCAAGGATATATCAATTTTCATCGATTCCTTCAAGGATTGCTCCCGCGATTCCTTCATGAATACTATCACGAATAATTCCCGAGATTGCATCTAGGATTACTCCTTGATTCGTCCGGGATTTCTTCATTCTCCCAGGATTTCTCTATTTTTTCCCTGGTGTCTTTTGGAGATTTCTCCCAAGATTCCTTCAGGGGGTATTTCGTGTATTCTGACTGGGATTTCTGTAGAAATTTCTCTCTGGATTCGAGATTTCTTCATTGATTTCTTCCGGGATTCCTTCCGGCATTCTTTCAGGTGTTCATTCTTAGATACATCAAAAGATTTCTCTTCAAATCTTCCATCCCGATATTTTAGTGGGATTCCTCCCTGGATTTCCTTTAGTGTATCTTTTGAGATTCCTCCTGAAAATTTTCCATGAATCTGTGGAATTCTTCCACAGACTCCTTCAGTAATTCTTTCAAAATTTGCTTCAGAAATTCTTCCAGAGATTCCTTTAGACATTTCCTTCCGAAATTTTAATAACATCCTCCATATATTTGTTCAAGGATTCCTTAAAAAAATTTACAATGGATTCCTCCTCAGGAAATTACCCCAGGAAGTTAGTCTTAAATCTGGCAAGATTTCGTTCAGAAATTTCTCAAGCAGTTTCTTCAAAAATTCTCCCAGGATTTTTTTTAAAAACCTTCTTACTTCGTGAGAAATTTATCAAATTTTCAGAAGGATTCTAGGACTAAAATTCCAGAAATTTTTGAGTATATGCCTGGGAGGATACCTCCTAAATAATTCTAAGGAAAAAATACTTGAAAATTTCTTAAGAGTTTCCTCCGAGAAACTGTAGATAGATTTTGGATAGAACCTTTTACAAATACTGGCAGAAATTTTAGATAAATGGACTGGTGGAATTCTTGAAGAAATCCCCTAATGTATTTCTTAAGAATCATGTAAGGGGCTGTTCATAAACCACGTAGACCTCAGAATCCCCCCCCCCCTCTCCCTCCTCGTAGACTTTTGTCCATACAAATTTTTTGAAATTTGTATGGAGCGTAGACTTTGATCAGACCCCCCCCCTCCCCCAAAAAGTCTACGTGGTTTATGAACGGTTCCTAAAAGTATTAAGTAATACCTCTATAGGAAAACTTAAAAAAATTCTAAAAGTTTTTTTCTAATGATTAATGAAAAACTTAGAAGATCATTCAGAAATTACTGAATAAAATCCTTCAGAATAAAAAAAAAACTGGAGGGATTCTTTAGAGGACCGCTGTAGAAATTTCTGGAATTTTTTTTTTTTATGAATCTGGAAGAACTGGATAACCCTATACACCAAAACCTCCATTGATGTAACGAGTCGGGACTGCCTTAATAGAGTTTACCTAAATGGATTTGAAGCTTGCAAAGAAATTTAAGGGCGAGTGACCTGGAGATTAAAAGTGGTTTCAGAGGGATTTCATGGGAGTGGTGGTGTCAGAGGCGTTGCAACGGGGGGTGAGGGGGTCTTCAGGGGTTTTTCGGAGTGTTTCAAAGGGTCTCAGTTGCGATACATGGGATCCGAGGGAGTTTTCAGGGAATTTTGAGTGCATTTCAGAAAGCTTCAGAGGAGTTTTGGCGAGTTTGATTGTTGGCGAAGTTCAGAGGCGTTAGGAATGCGTTATCAGGAGTTTCTGAGGGAAAATTTTTGGCGAATTTCAGAGGCGTTACTCAGGAGTTACGTAGTAATTTTCGGTGGTGTCTGAGGGTCTCAGGTGCGTTACATGGGGTCCACGGGGGTTTTAGGGGGATTTTGAAGGCATTTCAGAAAGCTTTGAAGAATTTTTGATGAGTGTCAGAGGCGTCACTCAGGCGTTACGTAGGCGTTTTCGGGTGTTTCTGAGGGTCTCAGGAGCGTAACATGGAGTCCGAGGGGGTTTTAGGGGGATTTCGAGAGCGTTTAAGGAAACTTCACAGGATTTTTGGCTTTTATTCAATCATTTAAGCACTCAACTTATGCATGTAGATTCGATGACTTATGCTCAAGAAAGTTCGTAGGAAACCTTAAACAGTCCCAAACCAACCCCATCCCCCCTCATTGCTCCCCCCCTGAGCATGCCCTGAACTCCCCTCAACGCCACTTGCAACTTAATTCCCTTAAACCAACCTTATCTCTAATCTAAAACACTCCAACTAATCTGAGCACAATCAGATTCAATTTAGGTAACGTTACCTAAATGGAGGGACCTAAATAGATTTTACCTAAATAGATTCGACCTAAGTGGAGATTCGAGTGTACTGGTAAAAATACAAAGGAGTAGATTCTGAAGTAATATTTGTAGGAATTGCTAAGAGAATCTTTGAAAAAATCCTGAAGCATCATTGAACAAGGTTCTGAATGTATTTCTGACGATTCCTTCAATGAATCTTTGGTTTGAAGGCGGAACTTCTGAAACCCTGGAGGGATCTCTTGAGAAGTTTTTGGATAGATGAAGTAATCCCTGAAGGAACTAACCCTCTCACTCACCTGAAGGAAACTTTGGAGATATTCCAGCAATAAATTCTGAATGAGTTTCTGTAAAAACGTCAGAATTTCTAAAAGAAAACTCTAGAATAATTTCTGAAATAATCTCTGGAAGAATCCCGGAATCTCTGTGAAATTTATTTTCCAAGAATGCATTCTTTGAAGAAATCTTTTGAGAAATTAAAAATAAAACCTGACGAAATCCCTAGCAAAATTTTATAGAGAATTTCCTATAAAAATACCTTTGCTTTCATTCATCGGTACTTTTACCCCACGTTCCCGTACAGCAAGTAGTTGTTGTTCTTGCCAGAGCATTAAACTCCACCGGAAGAAAGCGCAAACATTCCCAACCAAACGAATAGAAATCGAGCCAATGCCAATGTTTTCGGACAGCACACACATTTATTGTAGGTACCTACCGGTCGGAACCCATTTCTTTCCCAACCCGAAACATCTCCTCCACCGCACCCCAGAAGTCTCTTTGGTGTTGGCGCAAACGGCACAAAGCTTTCCGCATTAGCTGCTGCTGCAGTAGCAGCGACCAACCGGCTCAGTCCCTTTGGTTCCAAATTTACGATTTCATATTTTATCTACTTTAAATCGTCGTCGTCGTAGGATAGAGGTCCTCCGGAGGAGCATATGTTGGTACCGGGTAGAATGGGCAGGCCATCTCCCCAAGAAGAGGATGCTCCTGGTCCAGCTTCCGGAAGGAGGAGGGTCCTTTGGCTTGGGTACGCATCGCAGTACTACATACAATAGTCATCGCATCATCGGTCGTAAGCATATGCAGTTAGCGTTCGTAGTCCGGCGTCGTTGTAGTCGTCGTCGTTGCCTGGCAGCATGGGATAGATTAAAATCGTAAATTAGAGGATATGCGTCTCCTTCTTACCGCTGCGCTGCGCTGCACCAGTTCGGGAGTTTGGTGGACCAAGCACGAGCGAGTAGCAGATGGAGACTGTTAAGCTCCGGAGAGTGCCTGGGGTTTGTACAAGGATAATTAAGTGTTTCGCACCATCTTTGCTGCAATTTGAGTCGGTGGTGTATTATATTATGTGTATATGCGATTGTGAACTGTTTCATTTGTGCAACCCGGGGGCTGCACTTGATGCAGTGTCTGGCTGCAGTAATGGTTTCAGGCTAATTAATTTGGCTCCTCCAGGGGAAAGTGAGTTGATGTCCACTTGGGTTGCGTTGGTTTAGGGTAGATAAGATGTGCCAAGAAAATGCTGTTATGTTAAATTCTTGTGGAAATATTTCGTTAGCGAATTGTTTTAATCCGTTCCAAGTGCTGAAATATGCTGATTGCTCACTAAATATTCTACTTTCTCTTAACATGATGCCAACAGGATGAACAGCAACGTGAATGTTTTCTGTAAACTACGGATTAACAATGACAAAGTTTATTTTCACTCTGAGAAATTAGGATGGTTATGTATTATGGGCCCATATAGCCGAGGCGGTAAACGCACGGGTATTCAGCATGACCATGCTGAGGGTGACGGGTTCGATTCCTGGTCGGTCCAGGATCTTTTCGTAAAGGAAATTTCCTTGACTTCCTTGGGCATAGAGTATCTTCGTGCCTGCCACACGATATACACATGCAAAATGGTCATTGGCAGAGGAAGCTCTCAGTTAATAACTGTGGAAGTGCTCATAGAACACTAAGCTGAGAAGCAGGCTTTGTCCCAGTGAGGACGTTACGCCAAGAAGAGGAGAGAGGATGTATTATGGACATCTTTATTAACACTGGAAACTCATGCAGCATAGTTGTCTAATGTACTATGGACATTCCTATTAACATGTTAGCCTAATGGTTAAGGCTATGGATCGCCAATCTGGAAACGGTGGGTTCGATTCCCGTTCTAGTCAGAAAAATTTTCTCGACTCCCTGGGCTTAGTGTATCATTGTACTTGCCTCACAATATACAAATTCATGCAATGGCAGGCAAAGAAAGCCCTTCAAGTAATAACTGTGGAAGTGCTCAAAGAACACTAAGTTGAAGCGAGGCAGGCCAAGTCCCAGTGGGGAAGTAGAGCCAAAAAGAAGAAGAAGAAGAAGAACTTTGCTGCCCACGGGAGTGTGATTGTACAAACTTTTTCTAGCAACGAAACCTTAAGCATGCATAAATCTTGTAGTTTCTGCGGGAACTCTCACAGGAGTTTTTTTTTACAGTATACAGAAATTTATTCGTTAAATCCTGTAAATGATTCTTTCCAAAAGTCCTTTCAGAAAACCTACCAAGAGCTCCTCCGTGTGAGCTCCATTAGAAGTTTTGTCAGGAATTCATCCATGAGTTTCTTCACAAATTCCTTTGGGATTTTTTTTCTGGGATTCTAGGAATTCTTATGAGATTTTTCTATGAAACATCCTAGAATTTTTCCATGTTCACTATTTTCTGAAATTCACCTGACCTTTTTTTTTTAAAGAAATTCTTCCAGAAATACCTTATGAAATTTTTTCTGGGATTTCTCCAAAAGCTTGTATGAGTAATTCGTTTTGAGATTCTTCAAAGAGTTCCTTATGATATACTTCCAGGAAAATCCTCTGGAGTTCATCAAGGAATTTCTGCGGAGGTTCTTTCTGAAGTTCATACAAGAGCTTCTTCCGAAATTTCTGTTACTTTTAACAAATTTCATGAGATTTTTCCATGAAATATTTGGGGATTCTCCAAAGGTAATTTTGAATTTCCCCAAGTAATTCCTTCGTTTTTCTCTGCTGAATTCTCTTTGGGATTTCTCCAGTATTTTTCCAAATTATTTTTCTGGAAATCATCCGAGAGAACATACTAGGAATTCTAAACAGAATTTCTGAAGGAATATTCAGGTGGATTTTGTTTTATTCCTGAATTTTTGGGGGAATCCACGGAATAAATTCTTGTTTTCCCAGAAGTATTTTTTTTTTTGAAAATTCCCCAAGTTATTATTATTACTTTATTATAGAGATTTTCAGCCCTAGGCTGGTTCATCTCTTAAGTTCTCCAAGTAAAATTTCTTAAGGAATCATCTCGTGGATGAATCTACAGAACATATGATGAACATATGTTATTGAAATTTTTCTAGAAATATAGGATATTAGTGCCATAATTAATCTTACTTTCAAATTCATCCTACTTCAATGCGATTACAGCATCGATTGTTTCTTTTTTTTGTTTTCATGCGTGCTCACTTCTAACAAAACAATACAAAAAATACAAAAATAAGAAACAAAACAAACAGAGCTTCAATTCTTTATTTTTCGTAGGATTCTAAAGGGAGCCACATGCTAAATAAGGGATCTAATACCCTATTTGAAAAGTTATCTAGAAAAATGTTATGTCTCAATGATCAATTATTACTGAAATAATTTGATACTTATTTTTAATGGAATCTTTCAATGTATTTACGATAATTTAGCTGATGAATTTCTCAAATCATTAACGGACAACATCCAGAAAATAATGTCAAAAAAATGTTTGTAGCATGAGTTTTTCATAAGAACCGTGGACCGTGTTTGTCAATCATACTTCGTGGTGATACTGTCAGTATAAAACATAATATTTTTTAGAACCTTTCCGGAGCGTCGTCAAAATTTCTAAAACATTTTTTTTTAATTCCAGAAATCAAAAATTCTTGAAAAGGATTTCAGAAATGTTGATCGAAACTAAACTAAACTGTTCTTGGTGATTTTTTATGAAAATTTGCAAATATTTTCTTCTAAAGTTTCTAAAGTTTTTAAAACGTCATTTCTTTAGAATCATGAATTTCGCCGTATATTCAAAATTAGGATTTTTTCACTGTAAATATATCTAAAAAATACGTAAATTTTACGATATATTCCGCTCTCGGCTCTAAAAAAAATATTTACATATTCTTATGAGGACAGCTTCAGGGAGTTTATTTTTTTTTTGTAAAAATTTAACTCAAAATTCCACAAAAAAACTGCTCAGAAAGCTTATTATTTTAACAGAGATGTCACTAGAAATATTCTAATTTTTCAAAATTTTCTATGAAATTTCTAGATTTTATTTAACATCAAATTTGAAATACAGTTTAATTAAGATTTGAAGTTCATTTTAATTCAGATTTCTGTGTAATTGTGAGATTATGGTGTGCACAGCTTATTTCACCAAAAAAAAAACACTCAAACAACGCTTTGTAGGAGCAGGAAGGATGCATGAAGAATTCTTATAGACAAACCTCTTTGAATTTTCAAAAATAAAATCTTTGAAAGAATTTCCAAGAAAAAAAAACCCTGCAGAAATTCCTGATAAAACTCTTAGAATAGTAAAGGGCGTTGGTAAATATATCTGAAAACCCCTTGGAAAGATTGCAGAAACATTCCCAGGAGGTATTTATAAATGAACTTCTTATTGGATTTTTTAAGGTATTGTTGAATAAATTTATGGAAGAATTCATGTGGGAATTTCTGCAAGAATTTTTGGAATAATCCATGGAAGAATATCTGAAGGAATCCAGGGAATCTATGCAGAGTTTGCTAAAGAAATTCCTGGACGACAATTTTTTAATTATTTTTTAGAATTCCTGGGAAAAATTCCTGAAATTCGTTGACGCATTTCTGATGGAACTCTTGGTGGTACAGGGGATGGCCAAAATGTTTGGGATAGGCAACTTTTTTTCTTCCACAAAAAAATTCAACATGCTGTAACTTTTCATAGAGTGCAAAAAAAAAAATCTCAAATTTTGACTGTTTGTCAACCTATAATATGTGCATCATTGGTACAAATTTGGGCTCGATTGATTAATTTTTCGCGAAGTTGGAACCGTTTGGGTAAAACACTATTATTTAGACAACTAATTTTTGAACTGTCATATCTCGGAAACCAGTGAACCGAATTGAATGAATTTTATAACGTTTATCAACAATGTATTGATACTTAATACGACGATATAAAATGTAATATTTTCTCACGGCAAATTAAGTTATACCGGATTAAAATTTTTACCCATATAGAGGAAAATACGTCAAATTTACAATACCACACATAAATTACTAAATGTGTTCTTCCTTCAATCTAAATAGGCTCTAATATATCTTATTAGAGATAACTTGAGAACAGAAGTGAAAAATCTTTGAATAACAACACTAAAATTTATTGACATTGATGTAAAAAAAATTACATTTTTTCGAGAAAAATCCAAAAAGTGTCAATCCATGATAACTTTTTTCAACGTCCAAAAAGTACCTATGTTTTAATAGTTTGTGAAGCATTTACATATTCTTAGTGTACGTTCAAAATTTCATTCAATTCGGTTCACTGGTTTCCGAGATATGACACCTCAAAAATGAGTTGTTTGAAAAATAGTGTTTTACCTGAACGGTTCTAACTTTGCGAAATATTAATCAATCGAGCCCAAATTTGTACCAATGATGCACACATAATAGGTTGATAAACAGTCAAAAGTTGAGATTTTTTGATGCACTCTATGAAAACTTATAGCTTGTTGAACTTTTTTGTGAGAGAAAAAAAATTGCCTATCCCAAACATTTTGGCCATCCCCTGTATATCTGAAAAATGGATGAACCTCTCTAAACATACCTGGATGAATTCTAAAGGAAAACTTCTGTAGAAATTCTGAAGAAATATTCCAAAATTGCAGAAAGAATACGTGGATGAAATCCTTAAACATCCTTTTGAAGGATTTTTTTCTTAGAAAATGCATAGAGGAAGACCCACATAAACTCGTGGGTGAATTTCCGAAATTTAAAGGGCACTCATTAGAGAATTCCCAATGGAATTTCTGGATAAAAATCCTGAAAGTATTTCAGCAACAGTCCAAGGAAAATTCGCTAAAAATTTCGTGAATAATGCATGGGAGAATTTATTGAGGAACCACTAGAGAAAGTACTGAAGAACTCTAGAAAAGTTGCATGAAGCAATTTTTGGAGTGATTTTTGAAGGAATGCGAGGAAGATTTTTAGAAAGTATCCCTGGATGAATTTCTAAAGAAATCCAGGAATCAATTTCGTAAGGAATTCATGAAAGGCTTTCTTAAGAAATTTTTGCGGTATTTCTGAAGGAATTTCTTCCGTATGCAGGATTTCTTATGAAATTCCTAAAACATTTTTCGATGGTTTGTTGGATGATTTTTTAAATAAATCTCTGAATGATTCGCTTAAGGAATCCCTACACGAATTTCTGATGAAAATTTTGGAGAAATTTATGAAAGAATTCGGAAATTCTGATTTTCTGAAGGATTACCAAAACTATTACTACTGGTAATTCTGACAGAATTTCAGCCAGAATTTCTGAGGAAGTTCTTAGATGTTTTCCCAGAACAATCTTTGGAACATGTTTTGGAATAATCTGTATAGAAATTTCTGAAAGAATCCTGGGAGAAATTCTTTAAGTACTCCATAGAAGGTTGTGTGACGGAATATCTGCAGGATATTTATTAAATATCTCTGGAAAATCTGGAAAGTGTGGGAGAGTTTCAAAAGAAATCTATGGAAGTTTAAAAAAAAAAATCCAGGAAGGATTTCTGAAAGAATTCTAAAGGAATCTGTGGAACGTTTTCCACAAAAATTTTTGGGAAAAGAGGGGTTTCTTAAAAAAATTATGGAGGATTTTCTAAAAAAATACAAGTAGGAATTATCAAGAAAATCTATGGCAGGTTTTCCAAAGGGATCCATTTAGAAATTTTCCGAGATATCTTTTGATTAATTTTTGAAGCAATTTCTTGAATTTTTTTAAAAGTTCTTGAAGGAATTTATGAAGCAACCCTTGAAAGATTTTCTGAACAAAAAAAATCATTGAAAAATTCCGTAGGAACCTCTTGGGGTATTTAGGCCTTCCTGGAAGAATTTACATCGCAGCTAGTTATCTCAATCCCTGTGCCAATTTATAAAGTAACCCGTGGGGACACTTTATTGATAAATCCTTGGAGATTTTTTTTTAAGATTCGTGAAAGAATTCTTGAGGAAATTTCTGGAGGAATTTTCATAAGTTTTTTTTTTAATTGTTGGAAGAGTTTTGGTAAAATTTTGAAAATTCTGTATTAATATCTAGCTGAATTTCTCAAAGAATCCTTGGAAGATTGAAAAAAAAATCATGAATGGATTTATGGTGCAACTCATGCTGCTATTTTCAATGAAATTACTAAAAGAAGTTGAAGTTTCTGAATGAATTCCTGAATAGAATAGAAAAACTTAGAACAGGAATGTTGCTTCATAAAGAAATATCTGGAAGACATCTGTCTAACATGTAATGAAACTGAGAAAGATTAGACTGGAATAAATATACCCAATTTTGTAACAGAGTAAAGATAATCTAAAAATGTATATAAGAAATTTCTTTATATTGAGCAAATTGTTGAAAATAGGGTCTTGTACCATTTGGGCAGGTGAACCTATTTTGGGCACTTTCCGCTATAACTAAGTCAATTTCCAACCGATTGACTCGAAATGTTGTATATAGTTAGGCACGTACAGTATCTAACTCTGTACAAACATTCAAGTCAATCGGTTTGAAATTGACTTAGTTACAGCGGCAAGTGCCCAAAATAGGACACCTGCCCAAATGGTACAAGACCCTATTTCCAATATCTCAAAGGAAATTTTATTTGCACGATTTCCCATTCGCGTAACATTAAGAAAGGATATTTTTCATGTAAATATTTAAAAAGAGAAGATAAATCGAGTACAACACATTGTATTTGCGAGGGAGCAATTTCAAGCATTTCAAAAAGTATTAAGGAAGGCGAAACCAAATGATTAACTCTCTACCCAATCCCGCCTCTAGACGGGGTATAGTTTGAGCATTTTTGTTTCGTAGAAAGTAATTTTTTTATATTTTTGGCAGATATTTAGGACTGTTCTGTATATCTCAAAATGGTTTTTGGTGTATTTTAAAGCGTATTTATTTTTTTTAAATCATTGAAAAATTGATGTTTTAGTCACCTTTTAGAAGTCATTGTTTATTTTGTATTGAATCGCTACAATTAACATATTTTAAATTTTTCCCAAATCATTCTATCCTTGTTCAATAGTTTAAGGGAATCGAATACACTCTTAAATTATTTTCCTTAGAATTACACGGAAAATAAAATTTTCTGTGAAAAAAAATTAATATAATAATACTTCAACAATAATCATAAAATCTAAAAATGTTTTCATTTCAAAAAATCCGTTCAACAAACCCGCATAGATAAATATGGTTTATGGTATCGTTCATATCATACGACAGTTATTCGTAGAATAATAACGATAGATACAATAATAATTTAATGATTGAATGATGGAAGTGTTTGAAATTAGATCATACAACACTTTTCAGAAACCATAGTATCAATGATAACGATTCACTCGATGATACCTTAATAATTTTTAATAATTCATCCTGCATTATTTTCCTGGTCGCACTTAATGCAGGATACTTTTTTACTGAAATTAGCGTGTATGGTCGTAATGAAAACGTTGTCATGGTAATATTCGGACACCTACCTTGCAATCTTGATCATGGATGGCACATTTTAGCAAAATATATGTCTAGAAATCGATTCCCAAACACCAATGAATGGGGCGTATTCCCGTGTATACATATTCTGCAGCGCTCGCTCCAGCATCGCCGCACCGTTCATGGGCATCGGCTCTCCCTAGGGTTGAAGTTGCGTCAATTCGCCGGGAAGAATATTTCCATCTGTGCAAATCATCTTCCATCGAAAGATTTGCTAATTCTTTCCAATTTCACAGTTTTCCTCGATAGCCAGACAAATAATGGCAAACGGCTCTTCATGTATCAGTTTTATTATTGATCACTTTAGGCACTTCTTTATTTGTCATTTGTTTTTGAATTTGTCTTAACTCCAATTTCGTTTTCCGAACTTTATTGGCTTTAAATCACCCGCGAGCACTGGTTCACTTTAGCCTCAAACAACGCGCGACTAGTAAAAAACGATCCCGGTAACCGCATCAGTTCAATTCCCGTGTTCTAACAAAACAAATAAAAAACAAATCAATTCGATACAACGATTCACGTAATGGTTCATGGAATCGATCAAAACTGCAGGGGTGTAACTTTTTTCTTGTCGATAAAACAGAGTTGATGAAATATTTCCGTTTTGTTTTTATTATTCACTGTATCATAAAATTTATGATTCAGTGATTATAACATGAATAATTCACCAAAAATTTTGTTCGAGAAAAAAGGCATTTTTGAATGGTAACGATACTTAACAACCCATTCAGTCTATCATTGAAACTCTGAAAACGATAACTGCTATCATCAATATGATACGTTGTATGATTGATTTATGATCCTGTGAATGATAACACAAATAGTGCGAAAACGATAACCTGTGCAATTTTTGAATGATACCGTTTTATTCGGGAATTGGCTTCCAGGAAAAATATTAAAGTGTGGCTATGTTCAAAAATAAAAATTAGAAAAATCGAAAACTGAAATTCACGAAATCGAGAACTAAAATTAATCATCTTCCACAACATGTTTAAATCGATTTTAGACGACGAAAAATGATATTTAGATCAAAATAAAAAAATGGGTATTAGAGGGTTAATATCTAGATAGAAATTTTCTTGATGCGTGAGGTCGAAAAATATTTCCAAAAATCAAAGTGGTTTTTTCTGCAATAAACACATTTCAAAGTAGTATTTTTCTTTTTCGAAAAAGTATATGCTTATGTTTTAAGTTAAAGCAATTTGTTTTGATATGAAGAACTGGTAGCTTTTTTATATTCATTATTGAGACTATTAACTCAGGGATAGTTGATCTCGGGGTTTCTGTAGCTCTGCTTATAATTAAATGAGAATATCTGGCAGAAATATCTCTTGTTCTGATGATAATTTCTTAGGATAAAAATAGACACGTTATATTATAATTTACGAATTCTAGCAGAAATGAAAGTTGTCTGAAAGTACAACGTTTTCAGTAGTCCAAGCCGAAGGATAAATCAACATGGATGCACCCCAAATCTGTCCATGAAAAGGTCCCATTCGTGATTTCCCACGCTTTTTTTAAGCAAAATTTAATTAGCAATCCTTTATCAACTATGTATATCGCCAAATTTAAAGTCAACATTTTCATTAGAGATTGAACTGGTCCTCCACTGAGTCAATCACCGCTTGCTCACAGTTGGGGAGAGCAAGACCGAACATTGAACTGCCGGCCACGCCGCCGCCGCGCCACAGTTTGCAAGTGACACCGCAGCGCAGCAGCCGGATTTATTTCAGTTCATTAAACTTCGCCTTCGATAATCCCCTTTGCCGCTAGCAGCGGAGCGACTTTGGCTCTAGCTGAGAATTTTGACTCCAAAAGGAAAATCGTATGCCCTGTCTGAATAAATGAACAATTCTTGAACAATTTCGACTAGCTCCGGGAAACAGCAGTCGGCGGCGTCGGTTGCCTTGGCGTTGGTATGGAATCCCACTCTGGCACATACTGCGAAAACACCTGGAATTGCTCCCCGTGTAGTCGTCGTCGTCGTCGTCATCGTTGCCGTCGAATCTACCTCAGTCAGTTGAGCTATTTTCCTTCGATATTAAAAGTGCTTGTTTATTTGCTTGGTCTTGCCGAAACAGTCGGGCGCATGGAGCGGTAACAAATAAACTCCTGCAGCCAGGAAATAATCCTGCTTTCGCTTCTCGCAAATTTACCGACGACGACGACGAAGAGTAAATACCGCCACGACGCACTAGACTGGGCCATAATGTGTGGAATTTTGGAATTTGATCCTCCTTTCAAAAATTCTTGTTGGAATTTTCCCAGATGATCCTACAGGTATTCTTTATCATATTCCTCCAGGATTAACTTAAGGAATTCCTCCAGAAATTATCATTGGAAGTTCTTTTAAAAAATCTCAAGAGATTCCTCAAGAAGTCTTCGAGGGTTTCATAAATTGCTTCAGGGATTCTTTCCAAAATTGTCACGATGATTGTTTAATAATATATCCTGAGATTGCCTCAGGAATTCCTTCAGAAATCACTCCAGGAGTTATTCATAGGGACAATAAAAATTCGCAATTTCGTGGAAGCCTCGAAATCTGCTAAATCGGGCTATGACCACAAAATTTGAGGAATTTCGCGAATTTTTTTTTTTTGTTCTTTGTTGGGTATATGCTACTTGCTTTTACATCTATTGTGACAATCGAGAAAAACCGCGATATTTAATAAAATTCTTAAAATTCCCACAAATTTCCATCAAAATTCAAAATTACATATATTTGAGCATAAATTTTCTAATAACTTTGGACAGTGTAAAGTTATTTACGTGTGGTTTTGCATTTTAAATATAAGTTTGTTTTATATTTGTTTATCAAATTTGGTATTTTTTTCGGTGAATTTATCATTACGCACAAAACCATGTAAATTATTTATATGACATGCAAATTTTGAGTTTTCTTCAACAAAACGGTCAAAAAATATGAAACCGAAATTCACAATAGGGTCTTGTACCATTTGGGCAGGTGTACCTATTTTGGGCACTTGCCGCTATAACTAAGTCAATTTCAAATTGATTGATATGATATGTTGTATAGAGTTAGGTACGCATAGTATCTAACTCTGTACAAAATTTTAAATCAATCGGCTGGAAATTGACTTAGTTATAGAGGCAAGTGCCCAAAATAGGTACACCTGCCCAAATGGTGCAAGACCCTAGTAGTTCGTGAAATTTAATAAATTTTGCCGCGAATTTCCATTGTCCCTTGTCATTATAATGCATTACTTCAAAAGTTGCCTCTGGGGTTTGTGTCTACTTATCCGTTCAGGAATTGTACAAGAAATATATCTTGGAATTCCTCCAAAGGTATCCTCAGGAGAGTTCTTCTGGACATTCAGATTTTTTTCTACAATGTTTGTACTACCTTGGTCTGCTAACTGTTATTTGGAGTTCTTTAGAAATTCCTCTTGGTTTATATTCGAAATTTTCTCAAAAACGTCTCCTAGAAATGCCTACGGATTTTTTTTTCCAGATTTCTTCAGAAATTCCTTGAAAAGTTCAACCATGATTTTTTTTTCTGGAAAATATGAGGAATAAGGAATTCCTTCAATAGAGTTCCAAGGACTTGTTCGAGAATTCCTCTAGAGATACCTTCAAACAATGCTTCAGAAAATTTCATCCGGAAAACTCACAAAGAATATTTCAAGAATTTCTTTCATACGGAGACAAATTTCTTTCGTTTGTAACAGAAATATTCATGTTTATTCGGTAAATTAATAAAATGTTTAAAACTAAAATTTTAATTTTAAAAATAACGCATTTACATATTGATTTCGACAATACCCATTGAGGGGCCCCCGTTTCACCGTCGAGAACATAAATAAAACTCTCAAGTTGCAGCTGCAACTTCAAACAAGATTTCCTCCTGCAAAAAAGGCAAGGATCACCAAAAGTTTCCACGAAATCCCGTTGTTTTCGGGAGCGTATGTTATCTATTAGATGAACACTTGATGTTGGCATTGGAAGTACAACATGGAAGGTAGTTTATCCAGGGAAGGAAATGACTTAATAAGATTAATGGGAAAACAAATGTTTCCAGCCACAAAAAAAAACAAAAATATTTACATTTATTTCTAACATAATCAGTCAGAAAATTCATTTTTGTTTCAAACGTGAATTGTATAAGCATCAAATGTGACGTTGGATTTGCTGCAAACAATTTTATTTCTGTAGCCTGAACAAATTGTCAATTTATTTGAATTTACCTGAAATATTTCTGATTTTAACAAAGTTTTTTCTGCGTGTAGGAATCTCCGAAATCTCCACAGGTATCTCCAAGAGTTCTTCCAGAGATTTCTTCAGTAAATTTCGCAAATATTCTCAAAGAAATAACATTAAGAATTTCTCCAGCAATATATGTGAAATTTTAGAAGAAACTTAAAAAATCCTGAAAAAAAATCCTGGAAGATATTTCTGCTGAATTTTTTTCAGTTTTTTTCAAGAATTTATTTGGACTGCCCAAAACATATATAAATTCCCCTTATAAGTTTTGAGTGATTTATTTCAAGAATTCCTCAAGTATATTGTTTCTTTAATTTCTATTGTGTTTCCTTCTGAAATTCTTTCATACATTATAATGCATTACTTAAAAAGTGGGATTTGTGTTCACTAATCAATTCAGGAATTGGACAAAAAATATTTATTAGAATTTCTTCATCGATCACCTCAGGAGAGTTCACCTGAGATTCCTTCAGAAAACCCTCCGGAGAACCCTTCTGGATTATATTCGGATTTTTTTTCGACAATATCTACACTTTCTTTATCTAGGAGTCTCCTAGAAATGACTTCAGGATTTTTTTTGTCAAAATTCCATCCAGAAGTTTTTCATGATAATATTTTTACAGTCCTTCCAAAAATATCTCGTAAAACTCCTTCAGAAATTTCTCCAATAGAATTTCAAGGATATCGTCTAGAATTCCTCCACAGGCACTTTCAGTATTGCTTCAGATTTCATGCGGGAATCACACAAGGACTTTTTGAAGAATTTCTTCTAGGAATCTCCAGAGGGATCCTGCCAAGGACTGAAAGTCTCTATAATTAAGACAAATCAATTAATCAACCTCCAGAGGTATCTCCAGAAGTTCTTCCAAGGAATGCCATCAAGAAGAGGAATTGCAATTTCAGAAAGGACTTTCGAAAAAAACCCCTGAAAGATGTTTCTGCTGATGATTCTATATATTATCTTCAGTGATTTCTTCAAGAATTGTTTCTGTGTTTTTTTACTAATTATGTACTGCATCTTTCAGGAGTTCATTCAGGTATTAATCAAAATGTTTCTGGATTTTCTTCTACTCATTTGTGCAGGAATTGTACAAGTTTTTTTTTTCTTTTATTTTCTCCAGCTGTGTTTTCTGAATAGTTTTTTTATGGATTCTTTCAGATATACCTACAGATATCTCTTCAGAAATTCTTCCAGGGATTTCTTTAAGGATTCCTTATAAATACCTTTATCAGCCATTTTTGCAGGAAATGTCGATGAATGTTTTCTTGTTTTCTTTCCTTCAGAATTTCCTCAAGGGTGTCCTTCATATATCACTTCAGGATTGTTTTTTCAAAAACATTTCCAGAAATTCTTTCAAAAATGCAACTAGGATTTTCTCTTCAAATTTAGTTTTGAAGGTCCCAGAAAAGTTTCGCATGAAATAAATAATTCCAGAAATTCTTCCAAGTTTTCAAGAATTAAAAAAAAAAAATCCTCCACTTAATTGAACAACGTCCAGGAATTCCTCCAGAATTTTTTCAAGACCTTCTTCTACGAAACTTTGAAGGTATCTCCAGAAGTTCATCCAGTGATGCCTTAACCCTTTGAAGCCGGAATTTTTCCAAGCGTTATTATGGAGTTTTTTTTTGGGTATTTCTGTCGTTTTGGTGCCCAATAGTATAAAAAAGGTAGAATATTAAGCAGAATATTTTTTCCGGACATCCTAGGTCATCCAAACTGTTCTTGAGTTTAGATCCTAAAGTCTATGGGTGTAACGGTAACTTCTTTCATTATACAAAGCTTCAATTTGTAATCTATCATGTCCAGTTAGTCTTCAGAAAGTTCAATAGAGAGTATAAGGTCAGTCGGGTTATCCTAGGTCATCCAAACTGTTCTTGAGTTTAGACCCTAAAGTCTACTGGTGTAACGGTAACTTCTTTCATTATATAATGTTTTCATTTGTAATCTATCATGGCCAGTAAGTCTTCTGAAAGTTCAATTGAGAGTATAAGATCAGTCGAGTTATCCGAGGTCATCCAAACTGTTCTTGAGTTTGGATCCGAAAGTCTACAGGTGTAACGGTAACTTCTTTCATTATACAAAGCTACGACTTGTGATCTATCATGTCCAGTAAGTCTTCTGAAAGTTCAATGGAGAGTATTTCATCAGTGGGGATATCCTAGGTCATCCAAACCGTTATTGAGTTTAGATCCTATAGTCTACGGATGTAACGGTAGCTTCTTTCATTATACAAAGCTGTGGTTTGTAACCTATCATGTCCAGTAAGTCTTATGGAAGCTCAATAGACAGTATCAGCTCAGTCGGGATATCCTAGGTCATCCAAACTGTTCTTGAGTTTAGATCCTAAAGTCTACGGGTGTAACGGTAGCTTCTTTCATTATACAAAGTTACGATTTATAATCTATCATGTCCAGTCAGTCTTCTGAAAGTTCAATAGAGAGTATCAGATCAGTCGGGATATCCTAGGTCATCCAAACTGTTCTTGAGTTTAGATCCTATAGTCTACGGGTGTGACGGTAGCTTTTTTCATTATATAAAGCTTTGGTTTGTAATCTATCATGTCCAGTAAGTCTTATGGGAATTCAATAGACAGTACCAGCTCAGTTGGGATATCCTAGGTCATCCAAACTGTTCTTGAGTTTAGATCCTAAAATCTTCGGGTGTAACGGTAGCTTCTTTCATTATACTAAGCTACGATTTATAATCTATCATGTCTAGTCAGACTTCTGAAAGTTCAATAGAGAGTATCAGCTCAGTCGGGATATCCTAGGTCATCCAACCGATTCTTGAGTTTAGGTCCTATATTATACGGGTGTAACGGTAACTTTTTTCATTATTCAAAGCTCCGATTTGTGATCTATCATGTCCAGTAAGTCTACTGAAAGCTTATAAGACATCATAAGATCAGCTGGGGCCATCCAAACTATTTTGGTGTTTATTATCTAGCATCTACAGTAATTGAAGCTTCTGTTTTGGCTATAAAGAGTTATGTTGTATAATCTATTATACTTACTGGAGCTCACATAATACATCCAGAGACTATGACATAGTAGTACTTCGGGATAATCAGAATCGTACACACTGTCCTGCAATATATTACATGAAGTCCACGTAATAAAACCTTATTTTTACTGTTTCGAGTTACACAACATTACCAACCGTTATGATTGTGTTCAATTTATTTATTAAGGGTTAACAAGAATTAATTTAAAAATTATAATCCGGTTGCTTCAGTTGCTCCAGGTTATACTGAGGCGGCTGTAGGTACCGTACGTCGTTAATCACAGAGTTTTTGACGCATTTTTATCATCACCAGGTAGTGGTCATAGTCGATGTAAGCGCCACGATAGGTCCTGACGTCGATAATATCGCAAAAGTCCGTGTGCTGTGGTGATCACAAATTGTAACGATAAGTGTGATTGTGCTGAATGTAGGTGCTACGTGTGGCCAGACCATGTTCTAAAGTTGCTCGTAACCCGGCCGGTGCCACGCGGAGATAAAAATCGGAGTTGCATGGGAGAAGGCTGAAGGGCTTTACAAGACGTCCAAGTCGTATTGGCATCCTTTACCGTGATTGTATCTCTTAGAAGCTCGATAGAATCATGAGCGGAGAATCATGTCTGTTGACCAACAGAGAATATATGCAATAAAGATAGAGCGTAGAACCATTTGGGCACGAAGTCGTACTTTGGGAACTTTCTGTTAAAATTTAGTCAATCTCATAGCATATTGCCTATTGACTTGATTTTTTTTATTTTTTATCCATTGCTGGATAGCGTACACAGTTAAAAAATGTTAAAGCATATCCCGAGCAGAAGGAAATAACAACAGCATAAGAAAATCTGTTATTTTTCCAAAATAACTGAGTAATGAAATCAATTATATTCATGTTATTAACATTACAAATTTTGTTATAAACTTGGCTGTCATAAGGGGCAAAATAACAAGAACCATAACAAAAAAATGTTCCTGAACGACCAATTTAGTAACATGTTTTGTTAGTTTCAATAACAACATAATAACAATGAATTTGGAAAATATTTCAATAACAAAAGTTGTTATTATAAAGTTATTGATAACAATCCGAAAGCAAAATTAGTTATGATTTCAAACTAATAATAAAGTAAGTAATAGAGTCTAGGGTCTCGTACCATTTGGGCAGGTGTATCTATTTTGGGCACTTGCCGCTATAACTAAATCAATTTTATACCTAATTGGCACGAGATGAGTTACGTACATTATCAACCCTCTATACCAAAATTCAAAACAATTGGTTTGAAATTGACTTTGTTATAGCATCAAGTGCCTAAAACAGATACACCTCTCCGAATGGTACAAGACCCTATATGAATATCAAAATAAGTGTTTAGAACATATAAAAATCATTGCTAGTTATTACATAAAATCAATTGAAAATTCCATTTAAACCCTTTGCGTCACCCCTAAAAATCGCTCATTTCTGCACAGCTCACTTATTTCAACCAGCAGATCGCTCTTTACTTAGGAAATTATATTGATTTTTCAAAATTATCCCTCCCTAATGTATGCTTTGTGTGGGGCACTCAATCCTAATGTAATGACGAAAATTAAGAAAAAAAAATATTAGTCTAAGTAGTTTTGGTGAACAATATTCTGAAGTTCACTATATGGAATCTCTCTATGGAATAGTCACGGATATATGTAACTAAATACTTGAAGAAGAACATGAAACATGTCATATTGTCTGCAAAGTTTATAATATAATAAGCTGAAAAGCTCGTTCAGTTCCAATTAGAGAAACTGATAATTAGACGATATGCAGTTAATAATGTAAAACTGGAATGATTTATTTTCAATTCAAAACTTGTTATTGATGTGCTATTGTTTATTAAATTTTTGTACACTTTATACTATTGAGATAAAAATAACTAAATTTGTTCCATAACAAAACATATTATTAAAATATTATTTTATGGGTGTGTATCAATAGCTTGACCATAACAAAATAAGATTTTCAAACAAAAATTATTATGGAAAAGTTATGCCTTGAAAAGTTATTAATAACAAAACAAGATATAAAAACAGATTATGTGATTTGATAGTTGTTAGTTTGATATTCCCCTCTGCTCGGGATAACCTGTAACAAAAGGATTTTCGATTTTACCTGACAAAATGGTTCAGTGTACATTGTTGATTATTGAACGTTTTCCAACCCATTGTAAATTTCATTTACCATAATTGTAGACATGAAGCTCTGAACTCCAATTTATTGACCGAGCACCAAACCATGAACTTATTAAAATTAGCTGATGTGGAATGTGGGATTATCACAACAATTATCATGAACTATCTAAAACAAAATCACCGCGATTGATTATGAAACTTTACTTAGTACAGTGGCGTAGCCAGAAATTGTCTCTGGGAGGGGTTTTCAACGGTCAATGATACCTTTTTTTGATTAGACATTTACATTTTGTAAAATGTAATGAGCAATTGTATTCGTAGTTTGAAAATAGCGGCGCAGCCGAAATTTTTTCCATCGCAAAGCGCTTTATTCTGAAAATTTGTTCCACAACTTTCAGCTCTGGGGGGGTAACCATAGCCCCCCCCGTTGGCTACACCAGTGACTCAGTATGTCGGATATAGCTGATTTTACGAGTGTAGACCATTAGTTCTGAACTCCATGATAGTTTGGCTGACCTGGAATATTTCCATAGAGTCTCTAAATAACTTTTAAGATTTCAAGAGCTTCACGCATCTCAGCAGATTATGCTTTGCTATAATTTATGGCGAAAACACAAAGTTTTTCTTGTAGATTTGAAGGACTCCATTAGAACAGTTTGCCTGACCCCAAATGTCCTAAAGGTTAGTAATAAAAAGTAGCCTTCAGATTGGTCCAGTAACCACAGATAAATATGCAACGTTACTTAGTATTGCAGATATGGCTGTTGTTACGAATGTAGACCTGAAGTTCTGAACTCTAAGTTAGTTTGGCTGACCTGGAATATCCCTACAGTGTCTTTAAATGACATTTGAGATTTTAAGAGCTTCAGGGATCCCAGCAAATTATGCAATACTATTATTTGTGGTGAATACACATGAAGACATTCTTGTAGATTTGAAGAACTTAATTGAAGAACATTTTGGACGACCGTGAATATCCCAAAGTGTTATAATAAGCAAGAAGACTTCAGATTGCTCCAGTAACCACGGTTGATTATGCATCGTTACTCAGCTCTGGCTACTGTTACGAGTGTAGACCTGAAGTTCTGAACTACAAGGTAGTATGGCTGACCTGGAATATCCCTATAGTGTCTCTAAATGACATTTGAGATTTCAAGAGCTTCACGGATCCCAGCAGATTATGCAATACTATTATTTATGACGAAAACACATAGAGTTATTCTTGTAGATTTGAAGGACTTCATTATAGAACACTTTGGACGAACGTGAATATCCCAAAGAGTTAAAATAAGCTTGTAGAGTTCAGATTACTCCAGTAACCGCGGTTAATTATGCAGCGTTACTCAGTATAACTAATATGGCTACTGTTACAAGTGTAGACCTGGCGTTCTGAATTCCAAGGTAGTTTGGCTGACCTGGAATATCCCTTTAGTGTCTCTTAATGACATTTGAACATGAATGAGATTTCAAGAGCTTCACGGATCCCACCAGATTATACACAAATATTATTTATGGCGAAAACACATAGAGTTATTCTTGTAGATTTGATGGACTTCACTATAGAACAGTTTGGATGACCCTGAATGTCCCAAAGGGTTATAATAAAAAAGTAGACTTCAGACTGCTTCAGTATCCGCGGTTGATTATGCAGCGTTACTCAGTATTCCAGATATGGCTATTGTTACGAGTGTAGACCTGAAGTTCTGAACTCCAAGGTAGTTTGGCTGACCTGGAATATCCCTATAGTGTCTCTAAATGACATTGTAGATGTCAAGAGCTTCACGGATCACAGTAGGTTATGCAATGCTATTATTTGTGGCGAAAATAAATAAAATTATCCTTGTAGATTTGAAGGACTTCACTCTAGGACAATTTGGAACACCTAGAACATCCCAGAATATAAAACATCTCTTGATATTCTTGACCAAGGGTTTATGAATACATATAAACGTAACCCATATCCAAGTTCAGTTTTAGAACAACTGGTACGTCAATTATTTCGTTTTTCCAAATTTCATGGTGTTCAGGATGTTCTAGGTTGTCAATGAAGCCTCAAATACAAATATTCCCATTTTTCCTTAATAGAAGACTCAATTTGCAACAACTTTGCCGAAGACAGTATTCTGTTTTGCTGAATGGGTGAATTTATGCAGCCGTTGCTATGTTGGGGTTATATATGACCCCTCCGGCTCCAAAGGGTTAAAGCTTTTGGAATAACCTTCTCAAAAATATTGTTTTGATATTTTTTTACGAGTTCGGGCATTGTTTTTCCAACTTTTCTTTACAAATTTTCTCAACTGTGGAAAATTTTGTGGAAAACTTTTCGAGTCGAGTCAAGTACAAGACACTGAAGACGACCTTACAGTTGAGGTCAAAATACGTATCTGTCAAAGGATGCAAATTCTAAGTGGAATTCAAAGGAACAGTACTTAACGCGATTTTCTTTTTATTTAAACTTTTTCCAGTTCATATTATTTTTTTGATTTCTGAGAAAATTTGCTTTAATTTCCTAAAAAAACTTTGTTTCTATGATGCTTCGTTCTTGAGTTATGATTTTTCAAAGTAAGTAGCGTCAGGGGAAAATAAAGAATTTCCACCTGAGTTTCCCGGAAAAATAGGCGACCCTGAATTTTATTCAATTTGTTTTTGTTCATATATCCATGAGCCCTGCCTGTGGAAAAAGTTTCATGAAAATCTGGGACCCTTCGGCCCAATCCCATACGGTAATAAAAAAATGTCCAGCAGTTGAATTTTTATCTGCTAAGCCGAAGGACATTCGCCTACAAGTACCTTAGGGATTATCCTAAGGAATCCCTGTAAGTATACCTAAAGTAATCTTTTGATTCATTTCTGAAGGAATTCAGAACTTTTGAAGCAACTATACGTTTTCTTGTTCCGACGTTTCGGTCCTTATTTGACCTTTTTTAAGGGTTCTGCAACATTTATTAGGTTTTGAACATGGTATATTTCTTTGGTATAAATTTTCTTAATACTCTAGACATTTACCGGAAGTGAAGTTGGTTTTTATTATAGTGTTTTCTTACTTTTAACCGTTATTTATGTTTAACTATAATGGAAATTTTGTTAGAAACCCTTCAACCGTGGTTTTTGAAGTTCCTCACTTTTTCTCGAAATGGAATCGCTGGAGAAATTGCTGAACAAAACCATGGATGCTTTCCAAAAGGAATTCTCGAAAAAATCTGATAGAAGTTTTTTTTAAGTTTTTGGAAGAATTTCTTAAATATTTGTTCTGCAAGTTCTTTTTCTTAATATTTCTTTGAAAAATATTAGCCAAATGACTTTGGGAATATCTGGAGGATCCTTGAAGAAAATATCCGAAAGATTTCAAGTATTCTTTTTACAATGAACCCGTAAAGGACTTCCAGAGGGAAATGTATAGAGCAATTGTCGTGGAAATTTTCAAAAAAATCAACGGAGGATTATTTTTTTCAAGAAATACCAGGATATGTTTCAACAAGAGGGATTTCTGAAAGGATCCTTGGAACAAGTCCTAATACCACAGAGGTTTTTTGGAATCTTTTTTTTTTCAATCATTTCTCCAATATATCTGTCAGGGATTTCTCCAGGGATTCTTTTCGAAAATTCCTCCATAAAAACCTCTTGGGATTCCCAAAAGTATTTCCGAAGTTGGTAGTGTGATTTCTTTAGAACTTTCTACTGTTATTCTTCCAGGAATTTCTGCTGGTGGTCCACCAGAAATTCCACCGGGCATTCTCTAGAAGTTCTTCCGGTGATATCTATAAAAACCCTTTCAGCTATATCCCAATAATTTTTCAGGCACTCCTGCAATGATACCTTCAGAAATATTTCTTGGAATATCTTCAGGAACTTTCACTGGGATCTTTCCAAGGATTCTATATGGGATTTTAATTTCTCTATGGATGCTTTCAGTTATTTTCCAAACAATTTATCTAGGAATTCCTCTGAAGGTTCCTCTATTTTTTCAATACGCCTTTAGGAATATTTCCTGCATTTCTCTCATGATTTCCTCTGGTTTTTGTTTTCTAGAAGTTTTAGCAGGGAATTCTGGATTTTTTTCTAAAAACGCTCAAACAATTTCTGCTGAAATATCCTAAATAAAGTCTCCACATATTCCCCCAGAGCTTTTTTTCAGGAATTCCTCCAGGAGAACAGAGATACACGGTGTCAAAATATCGATTATTATCGAACTTTCATGTAACTCGGATTTTCTTCTAGAGATAGTCAGCATTTTAGAATTTTATGAATGTTTAAAAAGTTTTAAAATAATCCACCGGGGATTTTTTTTTCTCTCTGTATTAACGATTTTTTTTGCTCTAGGCTAGTTCATCTCGGACAATCATGTATTTCCATTACTGGCGAAACCACTGCCTAGTATTAAGTGCTGTGGATGTTTTCAGTGGCTCCGTAGCACTGAGGTTTAGAAACGTCTGCTCAGTGAATTGGGAGTCATAGGTTCAATTCCCACGGGCGCGAGTGGATTTCTTTTCGCATTTTTAATTTCAATATGCCCATTGAACACGCATTTTTGTTGGATGTCACAGCGCCAGCGTTCCTACATAACCTGGATAAGTTCGATCTTTAAATGTTTCCCATTTTGAGATTAGGCCACTCTAACGCCCCTCACACACACGCACACACCGAGGCAACCGCATTTAGCGAGGGAATTTGGCCGTGGTCCTGGAGCACCTAGTAAGCGAGCTTCGAGAAGCCAACAATCCAAAAGAATCACAGTCGCATTTTATTTTTCGTTGGCTTGTGGAGCCATGTGTTTTGAACGACGGCGCGGCGACGCGGCTTGGCGCAAGACGAAGTAGGTAAACAATGAATGTGCTCAACCCCAATAAACCTACTGAATATTGCTTGCCGGCTATTCGACGTTGGAACTTGGCTTGCCGCTAGCATGCTTGAAATGACGGCATTCTTGTTGGTTAGGTTGAAGTTTTTTTTTCGGCGGCAGTTCACCGGAATTGTTGTTCGGTAACAATTTCCTGGGGTCACCGGGAGAGTATGGTAATTTTAAAGCCTTATTGAAGTAGATTTGAATTGTGCAGATACTTTTCCAGTTTTAAATTTCTTAGATATGCGCTTTTCATTAAGATGCCCAGTTATATTTGATATATTCCACACATGTATTGTTATAATAAGTTCCAAGACACCTTTAAGAGTTTAATTTTCCAGTAGATTCTCGACTCACTTGATTCAAGGCCTTTCTCAAATTGAATGAGAGTACTGTTGTGTTCTCTTTGGATGGTGTTCACAAATAACTCTCAAACCGAATTCCTTCATTTCTGCACAATCAAGCCGACCCACAATCTTCCTACCCCACCCTGCAACCTCCACGCAATTAGAATGACATTCCGCTGCTTCAACATCTGAAAGGATGATTTACACTGGGCCCCGGATTGAATTATCGTGTGACAAATTTTGCAATTTATGGGCTCATTCACAATTTCTCGTGTCCTATCCATCACCTAGGAGCCCGCCATTGTCGTCGTCGTCGTCGTCACCAACACGCCATCATTATTGTTTCTAACTGTGAATTGTTCTGTGGAAGCGATGGAGACGGCGAGCTTTTGTTTAGAATTGCATAAATTTGGGCGAAAACATCTTACCAGCCAGCCGTCGCGTCGCCATCTGTTTGTGAGGGCAGATTTACCTTTGTTATTGCGAAAGCAGTCAGGCAGTATTCATTGCAATCGCATTCGAATGTAGATGCAATAGCCATTGTTCCACGGCAATCAGTCAATGGTGGATTGTCCGCTGTCGTTGTATCAATTAACAATTAGCATTGCATTATGTGCAATCTCCATATAATAAATTAGATTAATTAAAATGTGCGCCGGTGATTATTGACTTCTAATCTGACTCGGGAGGGAGGTGATGGCAATGGATGGATGGCGAGCTTTGATAATTTTCTGGCGTGACAGAACGCACGAATCGCCGTGATTGGAATGGCTAATGCGGAAGCCATTGAGGGCAATCTCATCCGCCCCGCGTCGTTGTATCAGGCGGGGATGACGGAGATGCCGGTTCGATAATCAATTATTAATAGCTGGTCATAAATATGGAAAACAGGGTTGATTACCATCGGGCACGAGATGGCTTTTAGATCGGCCCACAAAGACGCAATACGCGAATCAGAGTGTGGTGGTAATTTGACTGAAGCCACCACGAGATGAGTGACAAATTTCCAAGCCGATAGTGATGGCTTGATTAGATTATGTACGGGCGGTCGTAATGGATGATTCCCTGTAGGGTGGAACGTTTCATCCGATAACATCCCATTAATGTTGAATCATTAATGTTGATTGGGCTCGCAGAGTTTAAATGAGTAGTGTGGATCAAGGTCAAATGATTATTTGCAATATGAAAACGATGCGTGAAGGAACGAAGTTTCTATTGTGCTGCTACACAATACTCGAATGCATTAATGGTATTTGAAACAAATATAACTGTCAGTTTAAAACTGCTGAAGACTATGACATAATCATAGGAGACTATGACATAGTCGAGGAGGTCATACCAGCACTCGAAGTGTTCGAGCGTCGGGTGCGTATGACCGTCTTCGGTGGTGTGCAGGAGAGCGGTGTGTAGCGGCGAAGAATGCAAAATTCTCGATAGAATTCTAGGAAGAATCACCTAAGGAATTCCAGGAAGAAACCCGACAGGAATTCTAGGAGGAATCTCCGAAGAAATTGAAAAGAAATCACCAGAGAAAATCCCGAAGGAATGGAAGGAGAAATTCCTGCAGGAATCCCAGGGGGAACCACTGAAGGAATTCTGGGAGGAATCTCCGAAGGATTTTCAAGCAGAATACTCGAAGAATTTTCAAGAGGAGTTCCCATAGGAAGTCCAGGAAAAATCTCCGAAGAATTTCCAAGAGGAATCAATGAAGAAATTCTAGGAAAAAGTCAGGAGGAATCCTCTAAGGAAGTCCCTGAAGGAAGTCTAGGAGGAATCCCCGAAGAAATTACAGAAGAAATCCCTGCAGGGATTCCAGGGGTATGCTCGAAGGAATTCCGCTACCAATATCCACAGGATTTCCAGGCGGAGGAAATCCTTGAGGAATTATTGTAGAAACTCCATGAAAGATCCCTCAAGAATATCCTGGAGATATGCCTGATTATAATCCTAAAGGAATTATTGAAGCAACTCCTACAAGATTCCCTGAAGGCACTCCTGTAGGAATTCCGGAATGAGCTTCTGGAGAAATCTCTGATAAAACTCCTGAAAGTATCTAAATGGACCCCAGGAGCGGTCCCTTGAAGAACTTCTGGAAGAATTGCTAAAGGAACTTCTCGAATAATCCCCTAAGGATATCCTGAAGAAATCTTAGTAGGAACTCTTATATAGGAATCGCTGAATAAATTTCTGGGGTTATCCCTGAGTTCTCCTGGTGGTATATTCGGATCTTCGTATAAGACTCTCTGAAGGAACTTCTGTAGGAATCCCTGAGGAAATTTAGCAGGAATCTCTGAAGAAACATCTTCAAGAGTCTCTTAAACTCCTGGTGGAATCTCTGATGGAACTCCTGGAAAGAACTGCTGCAGGAATTTCTAATGGTGCTTCAGAAGGAATCCCCGCAGGAACTCCTACACTAATTTCTAAAGACCCCTTGCAGGAATTCCTGAAGAAACTTCTCACGAAATTCTTGATGGATCTTCAGTTGGTATTTATAAATCCTCCTTAATAGTAGTTTACGCAACAAGGTGCAGAATGATGATTTTTACAGCACGAGCCGTACATTTATCCAACGAGGCTTGCCGAGTTGGATAATTACGATGAGTGCTGTAAAAATCGAGTTCTGCACCGAGTTGCGTACAACGTTTTTTGCAACTTCATAAATTACCACTTGAGGATAGTTTTTAACAAAACGTTTTCATCAGACTGCACACTGATGTTCATAGTCATGATTAAGGAAGTCTGATCATAGCAAGTTATACTGTGCAGTTGTCACAATTTTTCAAACCTGCGTCCAGAAAGCATCAATAAGTTGATCAAAACTGAAAATAGTGCTGTAATGGTTCATTACGCAACGCAAATCAGTGCTGTAATGAACCATTACAGCACTGTTAATTTGGTGTGGGAAAGTAGGCCTTTTCCTGTCAGATTTGCGTGAGGTAAAATGGCCTATTACGATGAGAAGTTGCAAAAAGAATATTCAAAGCGACTTCTGGAACGATATCTGAACGAACTCCTGTTGAAATAGCTTAGTGAACTTTTGAAGGAATTCCTAATGAACACATGGAGGCATCCTTGAATCCTCCTGGAGCTATTGGGGAGATCCCTGAGTGAACTCCTGAGATCCCCGAAGGAACTGGAGCAATTCTGAAAGAATGTCTGCAATTTTTTCTTGAGGCATCCCGAAGTAATTCCAAGAGGAATCCCTGAAGGAATTTCTGGATGGATTATTGAACAAATTTCAGGAATTTCTGATGGATCTCCTGGAGGAATCTCTGAGGAAACTCCTGGACTAGATGCTAGAGAAACTCCTGAAGGAACTTCTGAAGGAATCCATGAACTCTCCTATGAGAATTCCTGATGGAACTTCTGTATGAATCCTGAAATAGTTTTTGAACGTACTCCTGCCGAGATATTCCTGTAAGATCTTCTAAAAGAATCATCCTGGAGGATCCCTGAAGATTTTTCTGGAGAAATCCCAGGTGATCTCCAGAAGGCTGGAAGATTATCTGAAGAAACTTCTGGAAAGATCAAGAGATGTGAATGTGTGTTCTAAGAGTTAAGAAATCAATTTCATAAGTGACCCGATTTTGTTAGCCCCTTTTCAGAACACATATTTTGCTCTCCTACAAAACCTGAACAGTTTTTTAAGATAACGAGAGCAAAAAGTTTGTCACAGAATGGGGCTGACAAGATCGGGTCCTTACTGTATTGTAATCACAGTCTTATGATAGTGTACGTGAGATTTTTTTTTATCTCGACTTTATATAAACTAAATTTTGTTCATGCACTGATCACCGGCGAAAAAATGAAAATCGGCGGCGTGCCAAACAACGGCGTATGGCTCGCCACCGTTACCTCGGTTGGCGTCGGCGTTTGACAAAAAGTGTCGGCGGCGGCGACGTGGCGCGGCGGCGCACAGGTCTAATCCCAACCAAGTATCTTTGGGAGTCCACAAACCTAGAAGATACTACATAGTGGTCATAACAATGGTCATAACCAGGGCCCTACATTTTCAATTTCAATTGAAATTTTCAGGCGAAGTTTGTAAACAATGTTTTCAATCGTCAATGGAAACAAGGCGCCGTCGTCGTCGCTCAGCCCGACTGTCATCGTCACCGATGAACCGACGCTGCTGCGTCGTCGCAGATGCCACTTTGTTTCGCACTCACAAGCTCACGCACGCTCGTTCGACATCGAATGAATTTCTCTGTTATAACTCAATTAATGAGTGTAACAACCGTCAAATCTGTGTAATGTTAATGTATGCTATGCATATTTTACTGAAATAGTTTATTACCCATAAAAATATTAAGCAAACATACATTTTAGACAATTTGAAAATTTCAATTGAATCCCAGTCGGTGTGAAAATGAGCCGCCACCCGTCGTTGCGTCGAAGAAAATGACAAGAAGGGCGGATGAAGCGAAGCGCATGCATGTTGTTTTGAATGTTCCCGTCGTCGGCGTCCGTCCGATGCTGATGGGCGCTCGCTTTCAGCGTCATGTTTTGGTTTCGACGATGTAGGCCCCTGGTCATAACAGATCATACATAGTGGTTCGTACTTTCGGTATCCATGCATCATCGCATATCGACAACAGATAAGTAACGCGAGTAGACAACCACAAACAGGAAGAGACAGAAAATTTATTTGAATTATCTCCTACGACCCATCTGGGAGTTTGCGGTACGACAGTGGTACTGGGGGGTTTCTCTTTGATAGCCTTATGCGTGTTTCAATCTTTTGATAAACTTCTTAACGGTGGTATCACATTTCCCGGAATGCCACTTACCGGAATGACACATTTCCCGGAATGATAATTTTCCCGGAAAGCCATTTCCCGGAATGCCATTTGCCGGAGTGACATTTCCCGGAGTTACTTATTTCGCAAAATGAGGTATCAAGTCATTAGGGAGCTAGCGTGCTAGGTTATTGAATTGAATGGCTTAAATTCTAAGGACGGATATTGGGCAGCCTAGTCGAATAGATTGATTTTGATATGTCCTCGAGGTTGAGGGCCCATGTAGCCGAGGCGGTAAACGCACGGGTATTCAGCATTACCATGCTGAGGGTGACGGGTTCGATTCCCGGTCGGTCCAGGATCTTTTCGGAAAGGAAATTTCCTTGACTTCCTTGGGCATAGACTATCTTCGTGCCTGCCACACGATATACATATGCAAAATGGTCATTGGCAGAGGAAGCTCTCAGTTAATAACTGTTAATAGCTGAGAAGCAGGCTTTGTCCCAATGAGGACGTTACACCAAGAAGAAGAGGAGAGGAGTATGTGCACCTTGAAAGAACAGCCTATTTTCAAAAGAAGGAAAAATCTCTGATGGGAGAGTTTGTGATGTGGTCAATATTACAGTGTCATAGCATCCTAATTAAATGAATTGCTAATGTTGTATACTGCCGCCACTCGCATAACAGTCCCATCTTTGCTGGGTTTCCTATTCATATGGGACTGTTTTGCGAGTGGGGGCAGTATAAATATACGTCGAAAGAACAGCCTATTTTTAAAAGTAGGAAAAATCTCTGATGAGAGAGTTAGTAGTATGTATATGCATTTATGATAATCATGCCATTCAACTCGGCTGCTATACTGTACTTTTGGCGGCCACTCTACAACTTTCCCATCAGAGATTTTTCCTTCTTTTAAAAATAGGCTGTTCATTCGAGGTGCATGCTGCCTATAATCGCATAACTGTCCCATATGGATAGGAAACCCAGCAAATATGGGACTGATATGCGATCATAGGCAGTATGTGTTTCATAATAATACCATTCCATTAGGCTACCCAGTGGCCGTCCTTTTAAAGCTGTGGTAGTTTGCTTCAAAATGAAGTACAGGCTGATAGGTTGGTTGCATCTGTTGTTGTTTTTATATGTACTTTGCTATGGTGGATGAGAAGGTCTAAGGGCTTTCGACTAAAACACCTTCGATTTATCACAGACAACCGGCTGGTTGGTCCGATGAGAGCACGACATACGAAGTCCTTCACGGACAACCGAATGGTTGGTCCAATGAGGACATGCCAATCAAATTCCCTCACGGACAACCATGAGGGAACGATAAAACCAAATTCCATCATTTTATATATTAAAGGCTTGATGAAAAGCTCTTCCAATTATAAAGAAAAGGAGATGTGTTATTTTTGTGCTAGTTAAGGCTGAGGATTATGATTAAATTCATTACCAGTTCAACTACCAAGAAGATAACACGCAACCCACCAAAAAAGTCATTCGACCTGTAATATCCTATTCGGCCTATTGACACTTTCGTTCTGAAGTAACATACTTCAGCCTCAATGATCCAGCATCATTCCGGGAAATGTCACTCCGGGAAATGACATTTCGCGAAATGTGTCATTCCGGGAAATGTGACTCCGGGAAATGGCATTCCGGGAAATGTGATACCACCTTCTTAGCATCTTCTGCCATACCGGGCCACCAGAAGACTTACTTACTTTCAGTCCTGAGCACCCATGATGGTGCAGAGGGCCGACTTGAAAAAACTCCAACCTGAGCGATTGCCAGCTATGGACTTCACCTGTAGGCAGGTCAAATTTCTGTCGACTTCCTTTTGAGGCTGCGCCGCCATGAGCGTCTGGGTCTGCCTCTACTGCGATGTCCTTGTGGGTTTCAATATAACGCTTGCTTGCAGATTTCGTTTCCGCCCCTGCGTATAGTGTGGCCAACCCATCGCCACTGTTGCTCTCTGATTTCTGTCGCTCCACGTTGGAGTTTCAATTGTGCTTGTCCAGCTACCGTAAAGCTGGAAGGGATGAACGTGTTTACATGTAATGATTTGGTTTACATTCAATGAAGGTGAGACCTGTTGCCAAGAAGCGATCGGCGAGATCATCGAGCTTACTTTGCATATTAGAGCATCGTTACTCCAAGAGAGCAACGTCATCAGCCAGTTCGAGGTTGTTTAGGTGCTCCATGATAATGGGCTGCCAAAGCAACCCACGATTTGGTTCACGATCAATCGCACCTACCAGGATTTCATCGATTACGATGAGGAACAGTACGGTGATAGGATACATCCTTGCCTCACTCCAGCAACGACCCGAATGGAACCGGACAAAACACCGTTGTGCAGGACTCTGCACGAAAATGCCCTGTACTGTGCTTCAATAAGGCCGATGATTTTCTCAGGGAGACCCTTGCGCCTGAGCGCTTTCCACATGTTTTCGTGATTGATACGGTTGAAAGCGTTTTCGTAATCAATGAACACCAGGTTGAGAGGATCTTGGAATTCATTGATTTGTTCCAGGATGATACGGAGCGTGTCTGCTACCGCCGGAGAGTTGCGTCAATCTTCTACTGTATCCGGTTAAGGATCACTTTGCACAAGAGAACGGTGCACAGCAACATGATATTCCACCAATTATCGCATACAGTCAGGTCACCCTTTTTGGACACCTTTACTAAGACGCCTTTATCCAGTCGATCGGAAATGTCGCGGTTTCCCATATGTTGCCGAATAATTAATGCAACAGCTGTGCAAATACTACGGGGTCAGTCTTGATCACCTCGGCTGATATGCGATCGAGCCCCGGGGCCCTATTCGATTTCATACTACGGATGGCTGTTTCTATCTCCTGCAGCAATGACGGAGCTTCGGTGTTGATATGAGCAATGCGGCGATCCCTTGGCTGATCATGTTGAGGTCAATAGCTGTCCAGATGTGTCTTTCACGGGTATAGTAGCATTGATCCAGACCCGAAGTACGACTTCGGGTCTGGATCAATGTTAGTAGGAGGGGTTTCTGTCATAACAACTGTAGCAATACACCCCGTTGATCTTCGTTATTACGAAACTCTCCCCGGGCAGAGTTCAAGTACTGACGATCAAAATGTGATATTGGTTTGTTTGAGATAAGAGGTAAAAGTACTGAAAATAATAGCAAAAATTTGTTCTTGAACCATCTAAGGGGCTGTCCATAAACCACCTGGTCATTTTTTTGGGACTTCTCAACCCCCCCCCCCCCGCGTGGTCATTTGTCCATACAAAATTTTTTATTCGTCCATACAAAATGCTCATAGGCCGAACCCCCTCCCCCCCCCCTCATGACCACGTGGTTTATGGACAGCCCCTAACCAATACCAAAATATGATATTTGAAAATCAATCAAATAGCTCACTGCTATTGGCTAGATCTTACCAAGATCTAAATGTGCTATGATGATGATGTTCCAGGAGTAAAATTGAGATATTATTTTCAGTACCGTAAACCGGGGTCAAATTGATCACTTTAAAACAACTTTTGCGGATAACATCAGTGCCTGTTCAAATATTGCCAAAAGAATTTCTGTAAAACCAGTACCCAGTGGATCTCCATGGAACCATGTGACGGAATTTTGTTCAACAAATTTAAACTTTAAGTTAAATAACTTCAAATATCAAATAATTGGAAATGCCACTTTGGGGCGAAATTGATCAGTATACAATTAAGCATCGGTTGGAAAGGAAAATTTCCTACACCGCTTAATTTTGGTCTTCTAAAACTGAATAACGCGTCTAAAATCTTACAACTAGTGAATTTATTACTATAAATGCAAAATCAAATCTTAAAATTTCCTCTTAAACGCCTGAAGGTAGACAATTTTATTTAAAATAACTTATATCTATCACAAAAAATGACTATTTCTTCATAAAATGAACTTTCTATAACTATTTCATATTCTGATTAGCTGCATTACATCCCTACCAAGGCTCCACAAAAATGTTAAAACAGAGAATTCACGGGAAGTCCTATTAGCAATTGTTTGTTTAGTAGCAATGATTTCAGCTAAATGAGAAATAAATTGCAAATTCGTTGCAAAAATAAGGCAAAACTAACTTTTTTCTAAAAAAATAAAAGTCTACACTCATCTCTAGACATCTGCGAATCAGATGACGTAAAATGTTTAAGATCATTACGACGCTTAAGAGTTCCTAGTATGGAATTACAATGTCATATCATAATATGCTATTATTTAGTTTTGTTCCTCTGCTCGGGTCGTGCGACGTGGAAATTATTTCCTGGTTGTACAGATCACCGTTAGCCTGATCTTATTCGGTAGCCATTTCCCGTCTGCGGAGGGATACGGTATGGGTCCGATAGTAGGGCGATGTATGTACTTAACTCTGAGACAGCAATTGATGTTTGGTTTCAAAGTGGTTCAGGTTAAGGTGTGTAACCTGCTTTTTCGTATGTTGGTTTGACCTCCTCGCGTGATCGAACATTTAGGCTCACCCGTCATGTGGCCCTTATTCGCCTTGCATATTAGGCATTTTGGTGCCGAGTTGCACTCCCTGGCGATGTGGTCTGTTACCCTGCACTCCCTGCAGAGCTTTCCCCTGTGGGCACACCTTAGGTATAGCTGATGAGATACAGCATTTCACACTCCACGTTGGATGCAAGAACAGATGCAGTTGAAGCCGCACTTTCTTGGTGGACAGACGCTCGGGGCATACAGTGTCCAGGTCCAGGCTGCATTAAGAAAAGCAAACAATTCTTAGCTGGCGGTCCTTATCATTGACTGACCCTTAGAAGCATGAGGTATGAACTTATGAGGACTTAAATAACGGTGGACGCTCCGTCCAGGTTACCGACTTACCATTTGGCAACCTACTTCAATCAAAAAATAACAAAAAACTCCCATTCAGCTTAGTACATCATGTACATATGTATTATGTAGGTTATCACGTCACCGTCGAGTGAATAAAAGTAATCAGCACTAACGTTCACCGACAAATTCCTCGCACTCACCAAACTCAATTACGGCAAATTGAGCAAGTTCCAAAACAACCACTGACTGTCTGGATGTCATCCCTCCCTTGATGTTCGCACATTCAAGATGAGCCTCAATTTTACTAGTACATAGGTATCCATGGAACAGCGTGAAAAACTGTTGGATAAACTTTGCCTCCAGGTGTGCGACAATAATCTCACTTATCTTCGAAATCCGACACATAGACACCCAGAGGAGGTGGGAGGTACGCAGTGTGACGAACATTCAGGGACTCCATTTAAGTTTTCTGTTCCTTAGCACCGTCCATGGATTAGATGTGTTCCACCGCGGCGCCGCGCTTGGTTGCTCTTCACAATCGACAGGCCTATAAACGTGGATGCGGTCTTAGTCTCAGAGGCATCGTGGAAACAAACTTTCGCCCAAGTGTGATAGTTGGTGGAGGAATTTTTGCGGTTTGCTCTGCGGTTGGGAACGACCAAAGACAAGATTTTGCCACGGTACGGTGGTGGTGTGTGGTGGCGAGATCGTTTGCATAATTTAGGCGGCGCCCACACCGACTGCGAGGGGATCCGGAGCAACCACTGTTGATGATGATTTCCTTCGCGCGGCGTTTGGGCGGGACGATAATAGGTACGTAGCACCTGCCAGAGCGGGAAACTGCCTTTGATCGGAAGGCTCGGTAAAACTTTTCTCCGAAGGTCGGCGGATGGCTTTGAGCAGTTTTGGATGACTCCTAATGGACTGCGAAGGGCAATTTGCGTCCGGATTTTATTTTTCCGCTATTAGAAGCTGTAGGCGATAAGAAGCTTTTATATGATACATGTATGAATACGCACCTCGTTTTTTGATGAGCACCACTACTGTCTTATCCAGGGCTTCGACGTCTTCATCTAGCCGTTTGCGTAGATTTCTTTTCACTATTTCCTCTAGCTCATCAGTGACAACGGCGATTGACGCGTTCTCCTCTCGTAGCCACCACTCTTCCGTCCACAGCACTGATGCTGTTACAGGTCATTCTTGACTGTTCACCACATAGATCGTTCAAAGGTGAACGGTTTGTCCTTTCACCAGTTGCTCGTCCTTCATGGCACTCCATCAGTCCTCTAGAGGGGCCACACCAAGCCCGAGCAAAGACGGATAACTAAGTGATATTATTTTGATAATAAAATATCCAGTCAATTCCAATTGATGATAATCAGATGATAACAAATTTAGTTATCAATAATTTTGGTCTATCACGATAACATAAAAATACTAAATGATAACAACATATGTTATCAGTTTCCAAACGCACATTTCAAAGCTTTTCCAAAATTGAGGGTCTGGTGGACTTCGAATCTAAAAATAGATTCCGCTTTCCATCTTCAATGCGACTGTAGTAAGCGTAGCCTTCAACCACTCTCCCTCCCACTGAGTCCCTTTGGTACAGGGGTATCGCCTGTGACCGGTAATCACTCGATCCGGATTCGAGACCCACTGGGCGCAATAGTTGAAAACATGAATTGTAATTATATGAAACTTTTTTCAGCTGCTAACTATGTCGGTAAAATAGCTCTGAATGATAACCAAATGATAACAAACTCTGTTATCAATAAGCTATATTTTTTCGTGTTGTTAACCAAATGTAATATTGAATAAAATAGTGTATAACACAATTAGTTATCAACTGGAACTCAATGATAACTTAACTTGTTATCATTTTGGTATTCGTGGAGTAAATTTGGGTTATTATTTTTGTTATTTTGGCTCCTAATTTAACCTAAATGATAGCGAACTCAATTATCAAACGAGTGATATCCAGGTAACAGAACTTGTTACCATTTTGTTATCCGCCTTTGCTCGAGAGGGCCACACAGAGCACGCCATTGTCCGGCAACGCTGTCACGAGATTCTGCCCGTATGCTAAGGCCAAATCCGATTGCTTCAGACACTCTAGATTGTACCATGTGCGGTCGCCGGTAAATTGTTCATGACCGATTTTTCCTGGGATATCTTAAGAGGCTCCTCCAGTGATTGTTCCAGTGCTGTTTTCGCGGTTTCTTCGGGAATTTCCCCAGAGATCCTTTATGGGATTTCTGCAAGTATTCCTTCAGAGATTTCTTCAGGAATTTCGACATATATTCCTTAAAGAATTCCACTAGAGATTGCTCCAATAAATCCATCTGGAAACATTCGAAGTATTTCTAGAAATTCTTTCAGAAAATTTCACTAAATATAATTCAAAAATTATTCCAGGAATTGCTTAGAAATGCTGTACAAAAAATCCTTCAGGAGTCCATCCAATTGCTCCTTTAATAATGCGTCTTGAAATACAGACATGGATTTCTTTAGATTTTTTTTTATCCAAGGATTCCTACAGAAACTTTTCCAGGAGTAGGCTAAGAAAACTCTCCTTTGATTTCCTAAGGAATTGCCCATGGCGTTTCTTCAGAAACTCCTCCAAGAATTCCTCCAGGGATTCACCAGAGGATTCCTTCTGTGATTCTTTCAGGAATAACTTCCGGGAATATTTAAAAAATGCCTCCAAGCACTCTTCTTGGGATTCCTTCTGGAGTGCTCCTAGATTTTTTTTTGAAAAACTCCTCCAGGAACATTCCAGGAGATTTCCTTTTGAATTCCTCTTGGCATTGCTTCCGAGATATCTTATTCTGGGGTTTCTTCAGCAACTCCTCCAGGGATTCCTTCAGGGACTGCAACAGGGATTCCTCCAAGTGTTCCTATACAGACTCTTTTAAGGATTCTCTCAGGATTCCCTCAAGAATTCAGCGATTCCTTCAATATTTCCTCCTGGGATTTCTTCAGAAGCTCCCTCTGAAGTTGCCTCAAGAAATTCAGCCATGAATGTTTCAAGAGATTCCTCCAGAAATTTATTTTAGGGATTGTTCCAGGATTCCTCTGTGAATCCCTTCAGGGGCTAAAATCCTTCAGGGATTCGTCCAGAAATTCCTCTAAAAACTCCACTAGAGAATCGCCTAGGAATTCCTCTAGGTATTCCACTAGAGAGATGCCTCAAGTAATTTCTATAGAGATTCTACCAGGGATTCTTCCAGGAATTCCTCCAAGAATTATTCCAGGAATTCTTTCTGGGATTCTGTCAGAAATTCCTCCAGGGATTCTTCCTGAAAGTTATGCAGTGATTCTTCAAAAAGATCCTCTAGCAAATCCTCCTGGGATTTCTCTTCTCCAAAGATTTCTCCAGGAGCTCTTACATGCATGTCTCCAGGAATTTATCCAGGGGTTCCTCCTTGCATTCCTTCAGGAGTTCCTCTAAGGAATGCTCCAGGAGTTGCTCTACGAATTCCTCCAGGAATTCTATCAGGAATACCTTCAGGAATTCTTCCAGGAGTTCCTTCAGGGATTTCTACAAGAATTACTTCAGGATTTCATTCAGGGAATCCTCCAGGAGTACCTTTAAGGATTTTACCAGGAATTACCCCAGGAATTCCTGCAAAACATCCTACAGGAATTGATCGAGGAATTACTTCAGAAACTACTGCGGTAATTTCTCTAGGGAATCCTCCTGCCGGAGTTGATACAAGCATTATTCCAAGAATGCCTTCAAGGATTTCTGAATGAATTCCTCATTCCCCTGGGAATTTCTTTAAGTATTTCCAGAAATTCTCCAGGGATCATCTATCATTAAAAACGGCAACGCAGTTGAAGTTATAACAAGCCAAATAAGTCATGTACCAACAAATTAATAACAGGACAGTTACAGTTAGACGAAACACAAGACCAAAAACGACCAAATTAGTTTCCCCCTGAAGAAGACACTAACCCCGTGTCGAAACGTTGGGCAAGTAATAAACATCGTTTGCTAATTTCAAGACTGCGTAGCCGTTTTTAATAATAGTTGAAACGATACAGTCGAGCCTAAACTAGAATTCTCCAGTGATTCCTCAGAAATATCCCCAGGAATTACTCCTGGAATTACTTCAGGTATTCCTCCAGAGATTTCTCCAAGAATTCCTCTAGAAATTTTTCAGGAATTTAACCCTCTAATACCCAATCCCGCCTTTAGACGGGGTATGTTTGAGCATTTTTGTAATTTTTGTTTTGTGGAAAAACATTTTTTTTATATTTTTGGCTGATATTTAGGACTGTTCTGTATATCTCAAAATGGATGTTGGTGTATTTTAAAGCGTATTTACATTTTTTTTAAAATCATAGAAAAATTGATGTTTAAGTCACCTTTTAGAAGTCATTGTTTATTTTGTATTGAATCGCTACAATTAACATATTTTAAATTTTTCCCAAATCATTCTATCCTTGTTCAATTGTTTGAGGAATCGAATACACTCTAAAATTATTTTCCTTAAAATTTCACGGAAAATAAAATTTTCTGAGAAAAAAAAAATTAAAATAATAATATTTCAACAATAATCATAAAATCTCAAAATGTTTTCATCTCAAAAAATCCGTTCCCCAAATGGGCTTCCAGGGAAAATATGAAAGTGTGGGGATGTTCAAAAATAAAAATTAGAAAAATCAAAAACTGAAATTCACGAAATCGAGAATTAAAAAGAATCATCTTCCAAAACATGTTTAAATCGATTTTAGATGACGAAAAATGATATTTAGATCAAAATCGAAAATTTGGGTATTAGAGGGTTAACCAAAACTACTCCAAGGATTCCTCCAGAAATTTGTCTAGGAATTCCTCCCAGGATTCTTCAAGCGATTTCTCCAGAAATTTCTGCAAGGATTTCTCCCATATTTGCTCTAAGGATTCCTCCAGAAATTCATCATGGAGTTCTTCCAGGTATACTTTCAGAAATTCCTCCAGGGATTCCTACAGTGTTTACTCCAGGCATACCTGCAGGAATTTCTCTAGAGATTACTCCATAAATCCCTTCCGAGATTGTCCCAAGAGTTTCATGTAGTGATTCCTCCAGAAATTTCTCTTCAAAAAATCAAGTGCTCGGTCAGAAATTTCCAAAATCCGTTCATAATCGTTTCTAGGGATTCATCCAAGAAGTTTTTAAGAATTACCTGAAGACTTTTTCATTTATTTGAAAGATTTCTTGAGCAATTCTTCTAGCGATTTGTATTGGAATACTTTTAGATAATTTTAGGAGGATTAAGGAACCAGTAAATTCTCCAAGAAGTCATCCAGGAATTCTCCCAGCGTTTCCTTCCGAAACTTCTCTAGAAAATGCACCACAAATTCTTCTAGGAAATGCTTTTTTAAATTCCTCCTTTTCAATACATTCCAGGTATTAGTCCTAGAATTTCCTAAAGTAAATTCCAGGATTTTTCCAAGGATTTCATTTTAGGACTTCTCCCAAAAAGCTCTGAAAATAATTCTTAAAGATTTTTTTTTAGGAATTCCCTTTAAAAATTCTTACAATGACACCTCGAGGGTTTCCACCAGTGATAGTTTCAAGACTTTTACGAGAATACCTTCAAACATTCTTCCAAGAATTCTTCCGAGAATATGTCAATTGACGTTATTATAAGATTAAATATGTTCTGAGAATAATAACATAACTAATAAAATTTCCCTTCTCGGCTGAAAGTCTCTTTAATAAAGTCAAATCAATCAATCAATCAATCCCTCTCGTCACTAGGGTAGTCGCCATTGGATTCGGTTCGTTCCAGGACATTAAATCTTTCATGATATACTGCATAAAATCCATTAACATGGAAATTATGTCACCTGTTACCGATTCTCGGCCGCGGTTAGCCATAAAAATCTCATAATTAATTCCAAACCAAATCATCTGCAATCTTCCCTAACTGTCCCCAAGTTCCGGTAAATGTTGAATCCTTTCTACCCAACAAAACCCTCCAAAATCCAAAATCCAAAAGAAACAACCCGTTTCGCATTGTACCTGTCCTGCGCCTGGGTGGCCAAGCGGGGAAGTAGTTTATGTTTTATTTGTGTTTTCTCCACTTGGGAAAGTCATTGCCGCATTCAGATCAGGCGGCAGGCAGGACGACAGCTTCGGTTTCGTGCCCTTTCAACCGCCATACAAAACAGAGCCAGCCAGTCAGCGCAGACAACTTGTGTTGTTTGGAATAAATCTTCCGCATCCTTTTCGTGTGGTGGTGATTGCTGCAGGACGACGACCTTCCATTTCCTTCCTTTCGGCGGCGACGTGGAAAATCGCGGCAACCAGCTGCAGCTGGGAAGGGGTTGAAATGGGCTTCATCGCCACGTTCGGAATACAAATTGGTGGTGTGTTATTGCTACGGTGGTGGGCCTCAACCGTCGAGTTTCGATTCGCCCGGCTCTCGGGCTGCCGCAGCTGCTATAATTATCTCAACGGGGATGATGGTGTAGCTTTGGCGCTTTCTCGCTTCTCAAGTGGCCCTAAATTAAGGGATCATTTGAGCGGGATATAATTTTTGGTCTTAGTTTCATCCACCGAGGCGGATTTTTCAAGCTTCTGCCCATAGCGCTCGGTTTGGTTTGGTTCGGTTTGGTTCGGCGCTCGATGGTTGCGACGGAGAAAGGATGCTCTCTAAATTAAATGCAGGATGCGGAACTTTTGCCAAATGGGCAGTTTTCTGAAGTGGTCGTTCGAGTGTTTTTTTTTGAATGAGGGAGGGGCATGCTCATGATCATGAAATATTCAGTAATGCTCGGTCATTTGCAAATTTCCTGGAATTGCAAATGAGATAAGAGGCCCACTTGAGAAATTATTTGCAGTATTTTGAAAGCAAAGTGGCTATCATGGTGAAATATACATCCAGTCACTTCGGTGATTAAAATCTCTCATCGCTCTGTTGAATTGGAAGGAAATTATGCTATGTCAATTTATGCGACTTTGTTAAAAAGATATGCTTCTATTACATCACAAAAAATGTGTGGATTGAATGGAGCTCAGAGAAAATTTTCAACGCATTCTTGGGATGGGAACTTTGCAATTCGTTGTAAAACAATAATAAAAGAAATCAGTTAATCATTTCCACAGACTTTGATGAAATGGCAAACTACTATTAATGTTTCATTTTGCTACTTATTTTTCATAAATGCATTTTCAATTCTCATTCAAGAAAATTATATACTTCATGTTGTAGTGTTCAATGTTAACCCTCAATTCGAACGGTCGCGTCTTCGGCCACCCTCAGCACACTACACAGTACACGACGCGACCGCTCCCGGGTTTATGTACACGGAGAAAATCAGATATGCACCGTTAGCATATTTTTCTATTCACCTCTCGCTTCTTCTGCTGTAAATTGTATGCATTGGAGGCAATTTGATCGGTTCACCCATTGATAGGGTAAACCGATCGAAATTACTTGAATGCATAAAAATTACAGCAGAAGAAGCGAGAGGTGAATAGAAAAATATGCTAACGGTGCATATCTGATTTTCTCCGTGTACATCTTCAAAACATTGCATCCGCTGCAAGTGCATTATTCTTACCCGAATTTCACGCTAAAACCACTCAGCACCTAGAATGTGTAAGCCCTACTCATGAATGCATAATTTCCCGGGTAGAGGAAAAAAATCTCAATATTAATAGCACATTTTGATATTGAGCATGAGCATGAGCATGAGCATAGATGACCGCACAATTCGTAGTTGCTACTCCGTGATTGACCAGAACAATCGAAATTGCACAAGGAACCAATGAATAGGGCTTAGGACTAGCTTACCATTCTCAATGTACACAGTTCGAGAGCTCTCAACTTTAATAGGGTCAATAACGGCGCCGGCCACGTCCTTACGGTCATCGAGGATGGGAGGAAATGTTAGTAGGACAAACGTTGTTATAAAGACCGCGAATCGCTGCATCTCCACGTTTGTCTCAGGAAGGATTTTTTGTTAGTAGGGTAAGGTACATTGTCAGTCCGGGAGTCACCTATGGTTGGTGATATGATTTGACAATGGATCAATACACAAACCGCTGTTAACAACCGACCACTTTTCGACGCAAAAACTAGCCTAAAAGAAAATTCTATCGCGCGTCTCCACTCCACAAGGGAGCAGAAACCTTTAGTCTATTCCACACAGAAATACACTGAACGCGACTCACTTGTCAGCGCCCGGATTGTTTTCGACCGGCGAGCCCGAACTAACACTTTTCACTCTTTTGTGTAAATGCAAAATATGAAAGAAAATAAACTAAAAGTGTATTGGGAACTAGCGCGACGGGAAGCGAAAAATTCGGAACCGACTCGATCCACGACGCGTCCACCGCACACTCACCGCCGTCGAAATGCTCACTTCGGAATACAAATACGCTTACACTCCGAACCCGCATGACAAAATCACTGCGGACGACTGGCGGTGGATTTCTTGAGCCACCGTCAGCGTGGTTGAAATGGCGCGCAAATCCAACCACCGTGCTTACACTCCGAACCGTACGACGAAATCACTTCGGACGACTGGCGGTGGATTTCTTGAGCCACCGCCAGCGAGGTTGAAATGGCACAAAAATCCGATCGCCACGCTTACGCTCCGAACCCGCACGACAAAATCACTTCGGACGACTGGCCTATTAATAGCACATTTTGATATTGAGATCAAAATGTGATATTGATTTGATTGACATAGAAGACATTATTTGTAACCTAAGGTCATTAGTAATCCTAGCTAGATTGCCGTACAATTTTTTTTGCGAATTTTGTGTAGTCTGGAAATTATGCACTTTAGTGCTGAGCGGCGTTAGCGTGTTCGCATAACTTACTTACTACTTTCAGTCCTGGGCACCCACGGTGGTGCAGAGGGCCGAATTGAAAGATTCCCATCCTGGGTGATTTCCAGCCATCGCCTTGACCTGTGTCTTGGTCAAATTTCTGTCGACTTGCTTGATTACGTTGTTGAGGCTGCGCTGCCATGAGCCTCTGGGTCTGCCTCTGCAGCGATGTCCTGCTGGGTTCCAATCTAACGCTTGTTTGCGCAGATTTCGTTTCCGCCCCTGCGTAGAGTGTGGTCGACCCACCTCCACTTTCGCTCCCGCATTTCTGTCGCTGTCGGCTTTTGATGACATCGACGATGGAGCTCCACGTTGGAGATCCAATTGTGAGGCCACCATCGGCCGTCATTTGGCTACAAAGATAATGAAAGCTTTCAACATTCTCCACTGCTCGCCCAGCTACCGTAAAGTTGGAAGGGTTGACCGTGTTTACATCCAACGATTTGGTCTTGTTGACGTTGATGGTAAGACCTGCCACTGAGGAGCGATTGGCAAGATCATCGAGCTTGCTCTGCATATCAGAGCGCCGATGAGCTAGGAGACCAACGATTTGGTTCACGGTCAATCGCTCCAACCAGGATCTCGTGGATTACGATGAGGAACAGTAGCGGTGATAGTATACATCCTTGCCTCACTCCAGCAACGATCCGGGTGGGATCGGACAGAACACCGCTGTGCAGTACTCTGCACGAAAATGCCCTGTACTGTGCTACAATGAGACCGATGATTTTCTCAGGGACACCCTTGCGCCTGAGGGCTTTCTACATGTTTCCGTGATTGAGACGGTCGAAAGCTTTTTTGTAATCAATGAACACCAGGTAGAGAGACTCTTGAAATTCATTCATTTGCTCCAGAATGATACGGAGCGTGACAATATGGTCCACACAGGATCGTCCGGCACGGAATCCTGCTTGCTGCCGTCGGAGAGTTGCGTCAATCTTTTCCTGTATCCGGTTGAGGATCCCTTTTCAGAGGACTTTGAGAATGATATACAGTAACATGATGCCCCGCCAATTATCGCATACAGTCAGGTCACCCTTTTTGGATGCCTTTACTAAGACGCCTTGCATCCAGTCGGCCGGAAATGTCGCGGTTTCCCATATGTTGCAGAATAGTTGATGCTGTAGTTGTGTGGATTCTACGGGGCCACCTTTGAGCATCTCAGCTGATATGCGATTAACCCCTGGAGCCCTGTTCAATTTCATGCTACGGATGGCTGTTGAGGTGTTGATGGCGTTACCGAAGGTTTCCAAAGCGCTCGGACCAGCGTTTCAACTGGTCAGCTGGGTCGGTCAGTAACTGTAATTTACACTCACCGCGTGAAGAGTTGCCTTCACAGCTCGCTCACGACTTTGGTATACCTTTGCGACCCCAATGTTATTCGGCAAACTTTCAGATAAAACTACAAGGTTAAATTCATCCATACTTTGTTTTTCGATAGCATGCTTCTGAACTGAGATAATAGCAAATTAATGTAAATCTTTGTAAATGAATGGTCGCAACTTTAATGCATACACAGATTATCTATGCGGAAAAAAGCTGCAGGTAATTGTAGTGATATTCACAACAGAGACTGAGTGACCACTTACTAAGAAATTTCGAAGAAATTGGATTTGGATTAGAAAGTTTAACTTTAAAACTAGAACTTAATTAATTACTGAGATCCTTCAGAATTTCTGATGGATTTTCCCTGATGGAGAGTCCTTTAAGGAATTTGTGATGCATAGGCTGAAGTAATTAGCTAAGAATGTCTTAAAGAATCTCCCTTTTGGATTCTCTGAAGAAATTCTTACGGGAGGAAATGTATGATAGATTTTAAACTTAAGTTAAACCTTGCGTGAAATCCCTATCACGAATGATCTGTATACTGTACAATTAAATTCATATTAGTAGTTTAAGTTGAGAGCTCCGACAGATCGAAGGCGACGTGATCTGGTCAGTGGAATATAATTGATGAATTGAAATGTGTTTACGTGTTCTATGATCAGAGATGATGGTTCATAGGAGTGGTTTACTTGGAGCCCCAACATGTATATGAAATAATCTTTCAACAAATCCTTGGAGCAAAGTTCTTTGAAGAATTCAAAGAGGAGGTCATGGAAAAATCATGAATGTATTGTTGAAGAATTCCTTAGAGGATTACCCGGAAGAATACGTGGAGGAATTTCTTATAGATTTTTTGCAGAAATTCCAGGAGGCATCCTTTGAAAATTATTGGAAAAAAAATTGTAAAGGAATTCCTTGGAGGATTTACCGTAGGAATCTTTAGAGTAATTTTTTGAAGGAATCATCGGAAGTTTTTCTAAAGAAATCCTTGGAGAAGTTGCTGAAAAATTCTCCAACCACAATTTCTAGAAGAACTCTAGGGGAAATTTCTTTAAGAACTTTTGAAGAAATATTTGAATATTTGACTGAAGGATCGTCAGTAAGAATTCACGTAGGAATCGTTGAGAAAACTCTCAGAGAGATCTCTGGAAGAATTTCTGGTGATCTCCCTAGATGACCTACAAGAGAAATACTTTTAATATCTCTAGAAATGTCCATAATAAACAGACAACCTGTAAGACATGTATAAAATCCTGTAAACAAATGTACACGCCGCGGTTCAATTACATATAACATTTTCCACTTGAGAGCGAAGGACTTCTCGACAACTTCGCTGATGAATGATGATTCGAATTTCTTAGGTCTGCAGAATAATGAGATTTAACATATCAAATAGCTCGTAATAGTGAAATTGTGCATAAAATTTTACACCATTCGAGAATTTCAAGAATCATGAACAACTTTGCTGAACATACGAACTGTGCAGGTGATCTGGATCATGATAAGAAATATTTAAAATTACCCAATATCTTTACGTAATAGTGGAGTTGCTTACCTCATTTTCCACCTTCCAAAGTCATAAGCTTTATGTACAAATTTGATGAAGCGGTTATTTAAAGCACTAAACACTACCAAAAAAACGGGATGGATGACCCATAAAAGGTCAAAATCCCTGGTAATAAACAAACAACAGCAACTACCAAAAAAAATTGATTAGTTACACATTTTCATTTTAAAAATTTTTACTGAGTTTGTTATAATGTTGATGTAATGAAATGATGAACGAATCACATATTCATTTATTGTAACTGACTTTGTTAGAACCTTGAAATAATCCAAACTAGTTTTCGTACCGATTCCAATAAATATATCGAAATATAACAAACCTTTATATAGATATCAACCGTTGATGTAATTATGTTATGTTTTTGTTATGCCTTTCTGATCGGGATTTCACACTCATCCGCAGAATGCCAGAACAAACGCTGTTTGAGCGTCACAACTCTTAGCTGGCGGTCTTTGTCATCGCTTGACCCGTGGAAGCATGAAGTAGGAACTTGTGAGGACCAGAGCTATGTTGGATTGGACGCTCTCCTTTTCGACTCACCGTTTTGCAGCCTACTTGCACGTACTTTTGCATAAGTCAAGGGTTATTCTGTAGTGAAAAAAAAATCAGTCCATTTTCGCGCAAAATAAGATTCATTCCGGCACCAATTCAATTGAAATTCAATTCAGTTCTCAAAAAGAGTCAAGATTCTCCCGCTGCGCTCCCTCTCCAGTCGAACAAAGCGAAAAACACACATAAAGTAACCATTTCAAAAGTGAATTGATGCTTATCGATTTGTTTAATGAAAATCTTGACCTCACTTCTTATCTTACGCTGAAAGCGAGAAGGAGCCAACCGGAAGCCTGATCTTCCGCTTTTATTCGTACGTTCCCTAGCCCGGGTCGGTGTCGGCGGCGGTAACGGTGGCGATGGTGCCAAGTGCTAGCCATGGAATGGGCAAATCTCACTTTTCACCAATGGAAATAAAAGCGGCACTGCGGACGAAACGTGAAGGTCCGTTCCGGAAAAAGTATCTGCAATCAAGTAATCTTTCGCTCCGATTTCTACGGTTTTCGCTTTTGTGCCACCACGACCATGGCTGAGCTTCTCTCATCCTTCTTGAAAGGCGCTGCTGGAGCTGGTGCCGCCGCGGTGGTATTATTTTCCTAGACTCATTTTTCTTACCCCTACTCGCACCGCCAATCACCTACTTACAGCGCAGCGACACAGACACCGGCAAAACGTGGGGGTCTGAGAACACATAATTAAAAAATTTCCGGCTCGTTGAAATGCAGACAACGACCGACCGACCGACCGTGGACCGTGCGGCAGACATCGCATCGTCGGGCCAAGCCAAGGCGACTGCGGCGAAAAAGGGAACACTGAAAGCGTGTTCCTAGAAAAAGGCTTCCTCTGTGTGGGTTGCTTTTTTTCTGCACTCCTAGATTGTAATTCCATTCAGCGGGGCTCAGATTCGAAGAATGGCCCACAACCGACACCTCTCTTCTGAACTGAATGGCACTCGTGGTGTGCTGCTGAGTGTGGGCGGATGCTGGAGATTTGTGCACTCATTAGGAATTGCAATGAGGAGTGAAAATGTTTTTTTTTTCTTATGAGAGCTTCCATTTCTTTTCACTGTCGACGACGAAGAAAACCAGACGAAAGGGATTGTTTGTATACTTAACCCAGACCGTCTTAACGCTTTAGTGCTTCTTTGGTCAATATGACCCGCCGACGACGCCCCAAAATGATTTGAAGAAGCATGTTTTGGGACCTCATAAAAGTGTGTATACAAAAATCTAACGAGTTTGGTTTGCCCACGATCAATCACGCCTTCTCTATCTCGCGTTTTTTTAAGGAGAGTGAGTAAGACAAAAGAAAAAGCTGGTAACGCCAATAATGATCACCCATGTTCAATGCGATGATAAATTATAGTTTACGGCATTTTTGAGTCTAAGGTCCCATTAGACATGACAAATATTTGTCCAAACAAGCCCAACAAATGACCAACACAACGTGAATCATTGAAACCTTGGATGAATGTCGGGCTTCAATGAAAAATATTTGTCATAACGACAGACAGTCTAATAGCTGTGGATTTGTCGCTTAAGCCACACTTCCTCGATCCAGCTGAAGTCAGTAAATAACAGTACTTAGGCTGCATTACCAGCTAAGTAATCACAGAGCTGGTGGTCTTTGGGCGTTCGTTCCTGGTTGTAAGCTCGCCATTATTAACTTTAAAACAACGTACGATTCAGAGAAAATAAATGAGCATTGGCAGAACATGGTTTTCCAGCGAAACTTATTGGGCAAATACACACATGCACAGCTGTATTGAACAAAACAAAGCGTATACCTCGTTTATGAATTAAGATGGGTCAAAATAGGGTGAAGTACTTTTAAATTCATTATTCAAAATTGCACTCGAAGAAATGATTTGGACATGCAGAGGAATAGCACTATCATTATACAGCCGCACATGGTCCATGGCTTTGCAGACAATATACTGCTGTGCGCATCACAGTTATCCCATGTCAACCCGGGAGCTGTCGCGTCGTGAACCAGTCTTGTTAGAGATCACAGTCATTGACACCTTTTCGTCGTTATTCGGCTGCCTTTGCCTTCAACATTCGCAACACAAGCAATCAAACTACCGTACGAAACAAAAATGTCAAACAAATGCACCTGACCACGATTGCGCTTTCGGGAGACGGTTCGGCTTTTGATATTCCTGTCTTCTTCCACAATGAGAGCTTTGTTGGCCATATGTGTGTCGTATTCAATTCAACAAGCAAGAATAAACTAATATTAGCATTCATAATCGGAATTGGCTGAAATCCATGTGAAAAGCTAGAATTAGACAAATGTCATCATGTCAGACGACATTTACTAGACCCTTGTTTATGTTTATTGAACTCCGTCCTACCGCTCGTGTTGTGTGTAAGAGGTAACGGTAGCGCATGAATGTGAAAAGGTGTAGATATTGTGCGAAGCACTGAGCTTCGCAATATCGTCAACAGCAGGCGCTAGTGTGAAACTGTGGAGATTTAAAATGATCGTTAAAACCGTGGGCGATGGAAATTTCGTCAGTGTTACGTCTGTTTGTCTGTGCTATGCTGAGATGCCAGATTATTTTTATTAAAAATCTGTATCAATAAAGTTTTCATTAAATTTATTGAAAATAACCTCAAATGTTTTGCTTTCTGGAGAAATCTGTATCACATTTTAAATATCTGTATTTTTCTGTATTCTGTATCTTGTCTGTATAAAAGGTCAAAAATCTGTATAATACAGAAAAATCTGTATATCTGGCATCTTTGGTGCTATGGTTTTCCCTGAAACGGGGAGATAGCTTTTCTGTCTTGACACATTTATGTATTGATACGATTCTGCAAATACGAGATAAAAAAAAATGATCGGTGTCACTTTTACGCCAGAACTTCAAGAAAAAAATAAGTACTCTTGTCATTTTTACACTGACGACCACGATAGAGGACATCTACCGAAAGGATTCAGCAGCAGCAATAATCCTCAACAAGAAAAGCTTGGTCACCGGGCTAAAGGGTTCAACAGTATCAGTTTTTTTGTTCGTGATTATCAAGAGGAAGAAGAAAGGAGTTTAAATATTGGAAAATAAAATATCTGTGATATTGGAACTACTCCCAAGGATTCCATCAGAAATTTCCCCGAATAATACACATTTTTCAAGGACTCTTTCAAAAATTCATCCTGTGGTGTCTCCAGAAGTTTTTCTTGATATTTACTTAGAAATCTCTCCAGAGCTGCCTTTGTTTATTATTGTGAAGAAATTCCCCGGGAATTCTTTTACGTATTTTTAAAAAGAACCAATTAAGGAGTGTTTTGGAAATTAAAATCGGAAATTGCATTAGACATTTCTCCAAAAAATGTATCAAAGTATATTATGAAAAACCTAACAGCATCCATAATCAGAAATCCTTTAGGAATTATTCCAGAAATTCTTCGAGGAATTCCTCCAGGAATTTATTCAAAAGTTTCACATTTATTTCTGTAAAAAAATCTTAAGGGATTTCTATTTCAGAAATTCCTTCAGTCTTTAAAATTTCAGCCAGGGATTTCTTCTGAGATTTATCTAGGATCTCGTTCAAGAACTATTCCAGAGATTTGTTTGGAAAATCCATTGAATCATTCATGAATTCCTCTGGAATTGCCAAATGATTCATTCAATTAGTAAAAAAAAACTGAGAACTCTTTCCAACCTTTCCATGAACTTATTCCGAAATTGTTATATGATTTTCTTTAAGAAGTCCTGTAAGAATTTAATTCAGAAGATCTTCCACGGGTTTCTTCAGAAAGTTTCACAGAAAGTTCTTCGGAAATTCTTCTATAAAATCATCCATCATCCATCCACAGAACTCCTCCAGATTTTCATGAGTTTCTTTAAAAATTGCTCCATGTGATTTTCTTCAGGAATCTTTTCTGAGATGCTTTCAGCAAATTCTTAACGCGATTTCATTTAGAATTTCAAAAGTTATGAAATCATTCAGTAATTTCGCAAAGGATTACATAAGTGACCCGATTTTGTCAGCCCCTTTTCGGAACACATGTTTTGCTCTCTACAAAAGCTTAAACAGTTTTTCAAACTTTTTATCCCTGTATGTTCTGCATCTCAGTTGTAGGTTTATGATAAACAATAATAAATAAATTAATATTTGACTTTAAGATAATGAGAGCAAAAAGTTCGTCACAAAATGGGGATGACAAAATCGGGTCCTTACTGTATTTTTAAACAATACCCAAAATTTCATTCAAAAAATCCTACACGGTTCCTTGAGATAATCATCGAGATATTCATAAAAAAATCGCTTAAATTTCCTTTAAAATTCTTTAAATTCTTTAAATTTAAATTATTTAAATTCTTCAGGAATTTCACAAGCGATTTATTTGAAAAATATTCTTTGGATTCCTTCTAAACTTCCACTATGGATATCTTCAGAAAACACTCTAGGAATTCATTTGAAAAATCTTTCAAGAATTCTTTTGAAAAATACTTCAAGGGAATCTTCAAACAATTTCTTCAGGACTTCCTTCAGACATACTCTTAAGAATTTCATAAAAATAATCACCAAGAATTAGTTTAAATAGTTTTCTATGAATTCCAAATGTGGAGCCTCGTAGCCGTGCGGTTTTTTTAATGGCACCATGCTGTGGGGTGAGGTTTCGATTCCCGCACCGAGCGGTGAAACTTTTCGTGAGAATAGTTTCGTCTCCGTATCCACTGGTGCATGCTCCGTGTGTCCCTTGCCTAGTGTGAAGTTTTATTAAGTGTGTACAGCCTCAGGCTGAACACGGTGTCCGCGTCTTTTTTTTTTAATCTTGTGGTATTATTTAAAAAAAAAAATCTAGGGTGTCCTTGAAAAAATATTTCTGAAGGAATCAGATTTTTCTCCGGGGGTTATCTCATATTTTTTTTCCCAGAGATATGGGAGTTCTATATTTCTTCAATGTTGAGATTTGCTGGTGTATCTCAGCATCCAGAAGTAGTTTCAAAGTTTTTTTTTCAGAAATTCTTTCAGTTAATGATTTTTTTCAGTAAAAAAAAAGGTAGTTCAATGTATCTTGGAATTACTCAGAGATTCATCCAGAAAACTCAGCGAGATTTCTTCCGGGGACTCTTGTATTATTGCCTTCAGTGATCCTAAGCAAAATTCATCTAGTAATTCCTGCAAAAAAAACTGCAGTGCTTCTTATAGAAGTTCCAATAGTATTCGTCCTTACATTTCTCCAGGAGTTCCTCAAGCATTTTCTCTAGAATTTTCTCCTCGGATTCAGACATTTCTCCAGAAACATTTCGTAGTTTCTACTGCATATCCATTGGAAATATCTCAAAAGATTTTTGGAGCTCCTCCAGGTTTTTTTTTAGATCCTCCAGGTCTCTATTGAAGGATTTTTCCAGCAACTCTTTCGCAATTCTTGCAGCAATTTCTTCAGAAAATTCTCCACACATTCTTTCACGTTTGTCTGAAACATACTGGAAAAACTTGTAATTTATTAGTAGGCATGAAATGTTGCTAATTGAAAAATTGGAATTTGTGAAAAAAAAAATCGTTTTCTTCATAAAAACACTTGTAGTTAGTGGGCCAAACAGGAGTGTGTTGTGGATTGACATCTAAGTCGAAAGAGAGATGAGTTTGTGAAATAGGAGTGCTCACGGTGCGGCTTCGGAGTCAGTTTGGCTTTGTATTCCGCAGAATCATTTCTTGTTCTGTGGCTTAGTTGGTTAAAGCGCCGGTCTAGTGAATACGGAGTCGTGGGTTCGAATCCCACCAGAACGCGATTTTTTTTCACAAATTTCAACTCTCAATTTGTCAATTAGTAACATTTCGTGCCTTTTAATAACAAGTTTTTCCAGTATGTTTCAGACTTACCAGCAAATATGGTAAACTGCCAGTAAAATGGGCAATATGTGTCATTGTGTTATATTTCTGAATTGTTGAGGATTTCAGCCCAAGTCTGTTCCCAGGAATGACTTTAGGAATTCATTAAGACAATCCAGCGAGAATTCCTCCAGGGATTCTTTTATTATCACTTCCAGTGATCCTAGCCGAAATTCATCCAGAAATTCCTGCAGAAATTCTGGAAAAGTACTTGAGTGTTTCGCCAAATATCTCCCTAGAAATTCCTCAAACATTTCCTCTTGGATTTTTTCCAGGAATGCAGACATTTCTTCAGAAATATTTGCTAAGAATTTCTACTGCACATACCATGGAAATTTCTCAACAGATTTAAAAAAAATCCTACTCTATTGAAGGACATCTCAGAGAACTCTTCGACCCTTTCTCGATAAATTATGATGGAGTGTTTCCCAATTGTTTACCACCAAGTGTTTCTCAAGGAGTTTCCCCTGGTATTCCTCCAGAGATTCCTTTAAAATATTTTTAAGAATTTTAGTTAAATAAGATTGAAGATTGCTTCATAGATCAGTATTTCAAAGATTTCTATACGAATTTCAGCAAGAAATTTCTTTAAAAGTTCGCATAATATTACCATTAAAAATCCTGCGGCACATTCTCCAAGAAGAAATCCCTACAAATGTACTTTATAAATTGCTTCTGTGAGAAATGTCTCTCATTATTCTTACAAATATTCCTCCAGAATGTTTTTCAGTAGTTTTTTTTTTAATGTCACGAAATATCATAAGGGGGTATTTTTTAATTTCTTTTAGAATCGCTTAAGGATTTTCTGAAGGAATCCCCGAAAGAACTCCAGAAGATACCAGTGAAGATTCCTAGAAGAAATTGTTGAAATTTTTTTTGCTAGGGTGTCTGGACTGAAATTTCTGAAGAAATTTTTGAAGCGATTTCTGGATAATCCTTGGGGGAGCACCTGAAAGGATTCCGGAGGTATATCTGAAGGAATGTATAAAAAAATACGATAAACTTCTTTACGAATTCTGAAAATAATTCCCAGGAAAACTCCTGGACGAATTTGATTGGTGAGTTTTTTTAAGCAACCCCCGAATTCACTACCGTATACACCTTAAAAGAATTGTTTTGAACAGTTTCTTGTAGAATTTCTTAAAGATGTGAGATGAGGACCAGCTGCAATTTTTGGCAACCAAATTCTTGGAGGAATTATTTGAAGAATCAGTGAGAAAATTGTTTAAGGATAGCAAACTTTTGAAGTAATCTCTTCCTTTACATGGAAAAACTGGAGAACCATCTGCAGAGGTACTCCTAGATTGGATCTTGAAAACATCCTTGAGAAGTGTCAAGCAATTAAGCTCAGGAAAAGCTCCTCAACGACCACTGGTAAAATGTCTGGAAAAATTCGTGAAGAATGGTGTGAATGAATCTTAAAACGAATTAATAAAACTGTGATTAGCAGTTTACATGGAGAAACTCCCAAAATAATCTCTTGAGAATGCTCTAGACGAATTTCTGGAGGAATGCCATGGAATAGTTCGTGTGGGAATTCATAAGAAATACCTGCGAAAATCTTTAATCTTAAAAGTTTTCCAGAAGAATACCTGAATACCTGAAGGAAGCTCTGGAGGGATTCCAGCAACAATGTCTGAAATAATTCTCTGGAGAAATTCCGTGAAAAACCCTTAGAGGATTTTCAGCAATAATTTCTGTATTAATTTCAAAAGAATTTCTCTAAGAAAGAATGCTGGTTTTTCAAAATAAAAACATATTTTAAAACTAAGTTACGAATAAAACCAAAAAAAAAATTAATTACCAATCATCTTAATTGGTTCGGCAGCATTGGAACCGGTAATGCAATTACTCCTTCCCATACATACATTTCGAGGAAGCAGTCAAAACTGTAACATGAACAAGAATAATTCCAGAAATGCCATTGTTCTACGCCAAATTTTACCTCAGGGTTGAAACATAATCACATCCATAGGATATGAAATCTTCCAACCGGCACGCTATTCACGTCCGAACAAACACTGACCAGCGTCCATTGTTACCTACCTACTCATCAGCATGGCATAATTCTGACTTACCAACCATAGAAACCGACTCACTCGCAAAACCGCGCACTTCCCTTTTTGTTTCTGTGCCGGTCTTACCTGTACCACCCCCTCACAACCGAACCGAACAGTGGTCCGACTGGCCGGCCACTTCCATTCCAGCGAACCATTATTGATGGACCCACGCTCGCAGTGCAGAGGGCCGTCCATTGTTCTAGACTGATGGAAGGGAAAATAGCACGCGTTATTGTGATGGACCATTCAAGTTCCAGCTTGTTAGTCCGTCGCGTCGCGTTGGTGGCTTTCGCCACCACCCACACTTGGAACAGGAACATCCGACAGTAGCTGATTGCTGAAACTAGATACTGCTCAGCGGTGGAAGAAGCGGTGGAAAGAATTTCGATAGTCTGCTCTAGTGGAAAATCGGTAATTGTTCGATGAAAAACACTTCCCATTGTCGAAAATCACAACCAACCAACAGTCAGTCAGTCAGTCAGGCATCTAGCCAAGCTAGTAGCCAGCCAATCAGTCAGGCAGCTCAGCTACTGGGCAAAAACTATGCTCCTGAGAATCTGGGTCAAAGAACAAAAAGTACTCCAGTCGGTCGGTGGGAGGCAGGAATAAAAAACGTTCACCGGTCGAGACAGGATGCGAAAAACTCTGACTACGTGTGGCCCTGCCCTGTCCTCTGTTCGAGATGAGCTGTAATTAATGATGTTTTGGTGATGTTTGGCCATGGTTGGCTGTGGCGGAGTGAGCGAAATTGGAATTGATTGTTTTTGCTGATTTTGGGTATTTATCCGAATGAGGCTCTTGAGCATATTTATGATGAATGGTCTATTTTTTTCAGAAAAGATGTCAGCGATACCGATTTTTTTTAGTATATTCTGAGTTTTGCATCTCTCTTAATACATGTTGGACTCGATTACCCGGAGTTGGGTTCTGATGCGTCTCAAACATATATCTGTGGAACGGAATGCTCTATAAAGCTAAAGCCAACTTCGATTAGTGGTCAGTCAAAATTTCAGCTTCTTACAGCATTCCTTTTGCGAGATATTATTTTGGGAAGCGCCAGAACCCAAATCTGGATAATCGAGACCGACCTGTAGTATTAATATGAACTTGAGCTAGTAGGTCTAGTAAAATATTATAGTCATCCAACATTGAAAGACAAGATTATATTTCTCGAATTCTTCTGCATTTTTAAAAATCAGATCGAAGCTTCGAAGAACGAAAAAAATTCTAATGAACTTGCTTCACAGGGCTATTTATAATCTGGATAATCAACTTTTGAGTATGTACTGCGAAGTTTTCTAGAAAGGTTTTAAACTCACGTCAGAAATAGAAGTTGACCTTCAATGTTAGCTTGTTTTGTCAATTATTCAAATGCGTCGATAGGTGTTTCTTAATTGACAAAAAAATGTACAGGAAGTAAGAGACGTTAGGCAGAAAGAGCGTTCTGGACAGGGCTAAACTGAAACTCCAAAAAAAAAAAAATGGCTACAGTGCTGTCATGGTAAAATCAAAGCTGTCCAACTAACAGTCGCATGCCACATACAAGCGTGCATGCTGAATTGTTGCTTTGTGATAGTAATGATAGCTGAACCAAAATTATGCTGTACACATTACTGTACAAATGCTTTTTCAATTGAAAAAGTAGCCAGTGTTCAACCTTTCCTATCGGTATTAACAATGATAATTCAAAACACTTTTCAAGAGTTAAATATTCGACTTGCAGTAATTTCTATGAAAAACAGTTTAACAAGACCTTTTTCAGCTTCTTGTTAAGTTTATGTACAAATTAGCACATAATGTGTTATTCTCAAGTCTAATAAGCGCTTTTGTTTCATCATTTTTTTCCTCCCCTGTTGGGGAAATTAAGCCACTGCGTCCAATAGGCTGAACTTTTGTGGCATTTGTTTCATCATACTTCAACTCAACGTACAGGATGAAAAACACGTGTTTTTTTTTACTGAACAGAAGCTGAACTAATATGTTGTTCAGTTGTTAACCAAATGTTCTGTGGTTCTGTGCTAATTCACCACTGCTGAATAGCAGTCGAAATGTTATCATTAATCAATCACGGGAAGTTGATGTTTTGATTTGAGTGCTTCAATACATCATCAAGGAGGGCGCAGATAGGAAGGCATGCGGCTGACAATCGACGGGTCTCGAGTTCAAATCTTGATTTGAGTAAATTAATGTGGTGTTATTATTTCATAATTGTTGTTGATAGCATTAAGTGTCAATCATACACTCTCGTGGAAATTGAAACATTTTGAATTTTGTTTATTTTCAATCATTTTTGCTAAAGCTGAATAACAGCTTTACTATATATTTCCAAAACGCTTTTAACAACAAACAGTTCAGTAGGAACGCAACACTATGCTTCATAATTTATCTTAATTTGTGTGAACAAACCCCGAACAAAGGTTGAAAGTTATCCAAATGTTATTCAGCATCATGCTGAACTAATTCGATATGAAGGTGCTTGTTAAATGAGTAATCAAATGGTTACTCATGATTTTCAAATCTCAACGCCCCCTTTACAGATAATATCCCATAGGAATCACTTCAATATTATGAGTTATTCCGGGGAAACCACCCATGAAAAAAATGTCATGATTTTTTTCTGTAATAATTGTGGAAAGGAAATTCTTATAGGTATTCCTTCTATGAGTTCACCAGGAATTCTCCTGAAGATTCTTTTAGAATTAATAACTTTCCTGTACTGCTCAAGATTTTTCTCCATGATTACCTTAACCCTCCTTTGGCATTAGGGTCATTCTTGACCCAAAACGTACACTACGTCATCGAGCTGCTGCCAACGTAATGCAAACGGAAGGTTAAGGGACCACAGTAATTGCTTTAGGGATTCTATAAAAATTTTCTCGGAATTTTTATGGTAAAAATATTCTTGCTGAATTTTCTAGAATGATTCAAGCAAGAATTCCCTCAAAGATTTCCCCAGTATCCCTAGAAAAAGCATTCCTGCCCATGCATCCATATGAAGATTTCTGCAGAGATTACTTGGATTACTCTAGAAAATTTATTTGGGTCTTCATCGAAAGTTTCTCAAGAAATGTCTTCAAAAGATTAAGTTCACAAATCTCTTCAGAAATACGTTCCAAAATTTCTCCTGGGACTCTATTACCGATTATTTAGGTAATTCCTTCAAAGATTGTTACGCAAGTTCATGTGTGTTTCGTCAAAAATTTTTTGTAGGATTTTTTTTCCAAATTCTTTTAAGAATTCTTCCAGAGATTTTTTTGCGCAACTTCTGGAAGAAGTCACTGCGAACCGAGCTGGGAATCGCACATCGATGATGTGGAGTGGCCAAATATCCAAAGTATCTTTTTAAAATTTTGCTCTGTTTGTTGAAATTAAAAAAAAATATTTAAAATGTTGATGGTCAGTTTTCCTCAACCAGCGCAATGAATCCATTTATTTTCCATACTCTGTCCCAGCAAACTCAATATGCAAAACAGATTTGACCAACAAAAAATTTTCAAACCATTGTGCGGTGCACAAAGTTGTAAAAAGAAGTAAGAAGAAGAAATGTAAACATCGGTGCCGTTAATGAGCTGTCTAATCTCTCTCAGTTGAAAACATTCCGCATTGAAATTTCTGAAGAAATATCTTAAACTCTGAAGAAGTCTGTGAAGATATTTTTGAAAGAATTCCTGACGGAATATCGGAATCAAACCGAGCTAGAATTTCAGAGAGAATCTCTGAAGCAATTTTTGAAAGAATCTCCAATAAAATTTCTGTAGAAATATCAGGCAATACCTTTGAAAGAATCTCTAGAGGAATATAGGAAAAAAATCCTGGGAAATTCTTGAAGAAACTCCAGCATGAAGTTTTGAAAAACTTCCTAAAGAAATGTTTCGAAATTTGTTGTTTTTTTTTCGGTGAAAAATTGATTTTCACCGAAAAAAATCAACAAATTTCGAAACATAAAACTCAACGGTGACCAAAACCCCACAAAGTTCCTAGAGAATGCCTGTGGAAATTCCACAGAAAAGCCTTGGCCGGAACTCCTAAAGGAATCCTTCAATAAAATTTCTAAAGGGGTTTGTGGAAGGTTTTATAAAGAAAATCCATGGAGAAATTTTAAACTTTTGATTTTCTGAAGGAACCGCTGAATGCATTTCTGAAAGTATTCCTTAAGCAATTTGTGGACATATTTGTGATGGAATTCCTATTGGAATTCTTGAACAAAAAAACATCTAGATAAGCTTGCGTTAAGGTCCCCTGAAGAGACTCTATTTCTCAATATTTCTAGAGGAATTCCTGTAGAAATCCCTAGGAAACATTTCTGAACAAATTCCTCAAAGTATCCACGGAGTAATTCTAAGAGTTAACTTTGTTGGAAATGTCGAAGAAATTTCTGGGAAAATACATGGAGAAATATCTAGAGGAATTTTTGAAGGAATGTATGGACACCTGAAGGAATCTCTGGAGAAATTCTTGCAGGTGTTTTTTTGGAAGAATCCCTGTAGATGTTTTCTACGACTTAATCTCTGGAAGATTTTTCGTAGAAACCACTGACTGGAAGAGTTTATGAAAGAAGGTTTGAAAGAATTTCTGAAGTAATCCGTGTAGAAATTTGAGAAGAAATCACTGGAGAATCCCTTTAAAAGTTTCTGATGTCATCTTTGGCGGAGTCCATGGAAATCTATATAGAAAAATCCGGGATAAATTTCTAGAGAAATTCTTAGGGCGAAACTTTATTCATTCATTCCATCATATGTTAGTTTTATTTTTTTTAATAAACAAAGAAGCAATATTTTTAAACTCGGTTTTCATACACATTTAGAGAAATAATCTAGGTATCTCCTGAATGTTTATCCTGATGGAAATAGTTTTTCGTAAAGTTTTTTTGTAAAAACCCAATTAAAACAAAATTTCTAGAAAAAAATGTTTTAGAAAAAAAACGAGAAACATTTTGCGCCAGAAAAAAAAATCAGAAGATACCTTTATCCTTCCTCAAAATGTGTATGGAAACCGATACACATTCATGAAGGAATTCCATAAAAAATGTCTGGAGAAATCCCCAGGGAAATTACTTAAGGAATCTCAGGAAGAATTTCTGAAGCAAACTTTGCAAGAATTCTTTAAGGAGTCAGTGGAAGATTTTTTAGAGGAATTCGAGCAAAGAAATTCTAAAGGAATTCTTTATTTTTGATTTTCGGAAGAAACCGCTGAAAGAATTTATGAAGAAATTCGTGGACAATTTCCTGCAAGAATTTTTGTACGAATTTTCAAAGAATTTATGGAGGAATTCCTAAGGAAACCCATTGAAGCAGGATTTCTTGGAGAAATTTTTGGAGGATCCTCTATAGATAATTCTGAAGGAAATTCTACAGCAATTTCTAAAGATACCCATGAAAGGTGTTGAAAAAAGCCTTCAAAAGTAATCGTTGAAGAATTTTTGAAAGTCATTTTTAAAAGATTTTCCAAAGGAATCCATGAGGAAATTCCGGAAGGAATGAAAGGAAGGTTTTATAAAGGAGTTCTTTAATTAATTTCTGGGGTTATCTGTAGAACACTTTGGATAAAATTATCAACTAAATTTCAGAGATATGTACAATGGCAGAACTTTTTTTAATTCTTCGGAAATTTTATTAAAAGGAATCGATTTGGGTATATCTAAAGGATTTTTTACAGGAATCAATTCAAATGAATCTTTTGATTAATTTCTGTAGCAAACTTTCAAAGAATTTGTGAAGGAATCTTAAAAGGATTTCTGAAGAACACACATGGATGAATACCCGAAGCAATCTTTGCAAGATATTCGAAATTTCTTAGAAATATCTAGTGATACGTTGAGTTAATCCCTTTAAGTAACTCTAGAAATCTCTGGAGAAAATTAAGATGTGGATCTTTGATACATTTTTTATGGTCCCATAAAATTTTTTCCGGGGAATTTTGTGGGTCGTTGGGCGCTCATACTGGTAGGAAGTTGATTTCTACTGTGATTTCAAGAGCTGGTTACTCAGTGAGTTACTTGGAATAAGCTCGACGACACCACTTGGTTGGCTATAATGCACTTCCATAGCTTTCATTACCAAACTCCCACACTACACATTCGCTAATGAAACCTCCAGTAACACTCACATAATATGTCCATTCAGCCGCAAACATCTTCCCCAAAGGAAGCGAATGGAAACACAAAACTTCCGCATGAGCACCACCATTTAACCCAAAGTCAGCCAAGCAGACACACCCACTCTTACCCACGTGCTGCCAAATTGAATTCAACGAATATTACCTACTACCCCATATCGGACCACGTGTAGAGACCCCACACACCTTGGAGGTGGTTCGCTTGGGTGCCTTCCAAGGAGCATTTGGGCATCGAAGCGTATCATCTACCCCTGTGGCGGCGCAGGCGTTTGTCAGCGGGGACACATTTGCTCCTTGCTCCGGTTTTTTTTTCATTCCTTTTCCGCATCCCTGGTTTCTTACACTTGGTGGAACTTGAGTCCATTGTCGGCCGGCTGACTGTTGGTGCCGACTGCGTGTGAGCCTCATAATTCAGGTATTTCCCCAGGCGATCCAATCAACCACCACCGCACCGGACCAGGACCAGGAGTCAAGCCGTTTGCAGTGCACCACGGCGTTGGGTTTCTCTCGGCGTACGGTTCGTTTGTGATGAACTCTAGGCTACTAATGGAAGAAACCCAAACCCGGAGAAAGGCGTCGCATGTTAATCTTGCAAACCGGAGAAATATTGCCACAAGAAGAAGTTCTGTCGTCGTTGCCTACCGCCGCCGCATCAGATGGCCGAAAGGTGGGCATAGTCGCTCGCTCCATTTGCCGAATATATGAATTGCAGATCCTGGGGTAAATTAATGGGCTCCATTGCCACCAGCTGTGAGCCATTCGTTTGCTCGTTTGCCGAAAATATTCACACAATCAACAAGGTGTGGAACGTTTGTTTGGGACCCGATGAGTAATGGTTCAATTTCCACGTGTTTGATTTGCGCTATTGGACGTTTGCATGGTTCAAATGAGGTGACATTTGCCATTTTTAGGAGAATTATTAGTCTATTCGTTTTATTTTTACTTTTTGCTGCTGTGCTCTGCTCTGCTCTGCTCTGCTCTGCTCTGCTCTGCTCTGCTCTGCTCTGCTCTGCTCTGCTCTGCTCTGCTCTGCTCTGCTCTGCTCTGCTCTGCTCTGCTCTGCTCTGCTCTGCTCTGCTCTGCTCTGCTCTGCTCTGCTCTGCTCTGCTCTGCTCTGCTCTGCTCTGCTCTGCTCTGCTCTGCTCTGCTCTGCTCTGCTCTGCTCTGCTCTGCTCTGCTCTGCTCTGCTCTGCTCTGCTCTGCTCTGCTCTGCTCTGCTCTGCTCTGCTCTGCTCTGCTCTGCTCTGCTCTGCTCTGCTCTGCTCTGCTCTGCTCTGCTCTGCTCTGCTCTGCTCTGCTCTGCTCTGCTCTGCTCTGCTCTGCTCTGCTCTGCTCTGCTCTGCTCTGCTCTGCTCTGCTCTGCTCTGCTCTGCTCTGCTCTGCTCTGCTCTGCTCTGCTCTGCTCTGCTCTGCTCTGCTCTGCTCTGCTCTGCTCTGCTCTGCTCTGCTCTGCTCTGCTCTGCTCTGCTCTGCTCTGCTCTGCTCTGCTCTGCTCTGCTCTGCTCTGCTCTGCTCTGCTCTGCTCTGCTCTGCTCTGCTCTGCTCTGCTCTGCTCTGCTCTGCTCTGCTCTGCTCTGCTCTGCTCTGCTCTGCTCTGCTCTGCTCTGCTCTGCTCTGCTCTGCTCTGCTCTGCTCTGCTCTGCTCTGCTCTGCTCTGCTCTGCTCTGCTCTGCTCTGCTCTGCTCTGCTCTGCTCTGCTCTGCTCTGCTCTGCTCTGCTCTGCTCTGCTCTGCTCTGCTCTGCTCTGCTCTGCTCTGCTCTGCTCTGCTCTGCTCTGCTCTGCTCTGCTCTGCTCTGCTCTGCTCTGCTCTGCTCTGCTCTGCTCTGCTCTGCTCTGCTCTGCTCTGCTCTGCTCTGCTCTGCTCTGCTCTGCTCTGCTCTGCTCTGCTCTGCTCTGCTCTGCTCTGCTCTGCTCTGCTCTGCTCTGCTCTGCTCTGCTCTGCTCTGCTCTGCTCTGCTCTGCTCTGCTCTGCTCTGCTCTGCTCTGCTCTGCTCTGCTCTGCTCTGCCTAAGTTAAGCTACTTATAATAAACATTTATAATAGATTTTTACCATTTAGTATAAGCAACTCCGGCCTCGAGGCCAACCCCAAAAAGTGTAGGGGACTTCTTTGATACCCCATAGTGTTTTACAACTTACGAAGGTTGACGAATGATTTGAAATGTTGCTACTTTGCTAATTAATACTAATCAACTGCTGATTCCACAGCAACGCCCATTGTCTACTGTTAAAAAGCATCCAGCAGGCATGAACCGAACCGTATGATATTATTTTATTACAACGTAACCAAGTACTCTCCAGCATGGCAGATGAGAGGATTCATTGTCAACTCAGCACCACAGCATCCCCCAAAAGCTTTCACCTTCTAGGCTTGGATCACGTGAGACCCAGTCAGTTGCTGTTGCTGCAACCCGGCATATTGTGTAGGTGCCTGGCTCCGATGTCAAGTTCCACTCATCGAGGTCGTCTCCTCGTCTACGGACATGGTTCTACACAAACAGAGGCCATTATGGTCCAGGTACGGCGGCCGCCCACTCAACTCTATACGCTTACATCCTATCCGCACGGTGGGCTTCCACAACCCATACAATGCAGAATGGGCTACCGTACCAACACAAAACCCCCTCGGAGTACAAGAGGAAGTGCATACACACTGGCACTGTCTTTCCCCTCCAGTATCCGCTCTAATTCCTCACCGGCCGTCGCGTCGCGTTGTGTCTACCAGTTTGCTTCCGCGATGTAATAACTGGAGCGGAAGCTTTTTGCCTTCCAATGTCGTCGCTCCACATTTACACCATTCATCTTACACGGTGACTGGCTCTCTGGCAGACTGGCTGGATGGATGCTGAGCCTATAGATGGGTGTAAGCAGAGCGTGCGATGACACGAGAAGACGATATGAGCTTACCGATTCCGGAGCTGTGGCTGTAGCCTTGATGATTGTTTCACGAGGATGACGGCAGTGGCGACGATGAAGACAAAATGAAACTTGAAAACCGTATCCGGTTGGTGTGGCAGTGGTGTCGGATTTAAAAGTTTTTTTTTTCCTGGGAACTCTGATGCAAGAGCGATACGTGCCATCGGTACACCCAAACCTCTATTCAGGTAATGTGTCGGGACTGCCTAAAAAGAAATTTTTTACCTAAATGGATTTATTACTTACATGGATTCAGTTTATTACCTAAACCGATTTGAAGATTGCAAAGAAGTTTAAGAAGGGCGAGTGTCCTGGAGATTTCAAAGGGGATTATTTATGCGGGATTTCAGAGGGCTCTCAAGGGAGTTTCAGTAGGCGGTGGCTAGAGGCGTTGCATGCGGGATTCAGGGGCGTTTTCGAGGGGTTTAGAAGTGTATCTGTTGCATTACATGGAAATCAATGTGGTTTTAGGAAGATTTTGAGGGCATTTTTAAATGCTTCAGAGGATTTGAGGCGCGTTCTGAGGCATTACGCAGGCGTTATGTATAACACGTCGTCATCGGACATTATATTACATAACATCGGATCCAATACGGAACCTTTTGAAGCTTCTGAGGTTGGATGCATGTCCTATAGACCTGTTCACTTTGAAACTTTTTTTCTCCGATTCTACGTGACACATCAAATTATCAATCCACATGCAAAACATGTCTTCAGTCCAAAATTGAGCCAAATTGATCAAGATTTAAAGGTGTATCAAATCGATTTTGTGTTTTTTTAACCGTTTTCACAGAAATTTACTCATAAATCCAGAAAATTGCTCCGAAAGGGTGCCGAAAATACCGTTAGCTAGACCGTTAGTATATAGCTAGTACAATACTCTACAACTTTGCCGAAGATACTACGGTGTTTAAATTGCTTATTTCGAAGCTATTCAATAATTTTAGTTGAAAAATCACGAAAAAAACACGATATTTTTACGGTTTTACATATAAAAGTCATGTAATTTTACATTATTTTACGTGACTAAATTAATTAGCTATTTCTCCTTTGTGTAACGAACATTTCGTTCATACATCGTTTTTGTGTAGGAATTCGTTTTCAATGACTAATTATCAAAAGTATGTCACGTTGATACTAAAAATCGCATAGAGTTGCCAGCACGAATTAAACAAAGTAACCCATGATTGAGACGTCATGCCATCGTATTCCAATGTCTTTTGATTCAAGTATCAGAAATAGCTCAGATTATAAGGCTCGAGCCTGCGGATCAGAAGGTCCCAGGTTCAAGCTCAAATACATAATAAACTTTTTTTCTTTCTTTGTAGCAGTTAGGATGATGAATCTGCCATGACTTACACGCAATCTCTCAAATAATGATGATCGGGACCTGCCAATTAAGCCCATTCCAGGACTAGCTAGATATTTAGTTTCTTTGTGGACAAGAAATCGTGTCGACGAGATCAGCTGGACGAAATATTGGACATCTGTTTGATACCGATTAATTTAGCTAAAACAATTCAATACGATGATGGAACTGCTTGTGGATGCAAAACAACTGTGGAGATTACTTGCATCTATCTAGCCACAAGCAACACAATTACACGATAAAGGGAACTTCATTCTTACTATGCACTCTACGGTTTCGAAACAAGGCTATGATGCCAAATTGCAATGAGATGCAGAGCGTAGTCTCATTAATTTATAGCTGGATCGAGAAGCAAAAAAATCCTATTCCAGGGCTCGAACCTTGAATCTTTGAATCGGCAGTCTCATGCTCAACCATCTACACCAAATTGAAACTGAAGCAGATGCGACAAAGAAATGCAATGACGTTTTAATCATGGGTAACTTTGTTTAATTTTGTGCTGGCAACTCTATGCGATTTTTAGTATCAACGTGACATACTTTTGATAATTAGTCAATGAAAACGAATTCCTACACTAAAATGATGTATGGACGAAATGTTCGTTACACATAGGAGAAATAGCTCATTAAATTAGTCACTTAAAACAATGTAAATTTACATGACTTTTACATGAAAAACCGTATAAATATTGTATTTTTTCGCGATTTTTTAACGAAAATTGTTGAATAACTTTGAAACAAGCAATTTAAACACCGTAGTGTCTTCGGCAAAGGTGTAGAGTATTGTTCCAACTATGTTTTAACGGTGTTTTCGATAACTTTTCGGTGCAATTTTCTGGATTTTGGAGTACAATTTCGTGAAAATGCTCGAAAAAACACAAAATCGATTTGATACACCTCTAAACCTTTATCAATTTGGCTCATTTTTGGACTGAAGACTTGTTTTTACATGTGGATTGATAATTTGATGTGACACGGGTAGGCCAAAACAAGTGAACAGGTCTAATGTCCAACCCTTTTCGGTGTGGTAGTTCTGAAATTATATTGCATGGCTGTGTTGGTTGTTTCGAAAGAGGGGAGGGTGTGGTTTAGTGATGTTTATAGGCATTTCAGGAGGTTAGGACATTTATAGGCATTTCAGGAGGTGTCAGGGGAGGTTAAGTGGTTGTCAAGACGTTTCAATGCGCTTCAGGAGGTTTCAGAGGAGCTGGTTCTCAGGTGAGCTTCACGGTAGTTTTAGTGGGTTTTAAAGACATATCCGAGGCGTTTTAGAGGCCTTACAATGTACAATTCGTTTGAAGGCGTTTCTGAACGTTCCAGGTAGTTTAAAAGGAATATAGAAAACTTTATGAGCTCTCAGTTAATTGTCACGGAGATGGGGATTTCAGATGCATTTCGAGACGTTTCAATACATTTCAATGCAATTTTGAACATTTTTGGAAGTTTCAGAGGAATTTCAGAGAGCTTCTTAGGATCTCAGATGCCTTTCACGAGGATTTCAGGAAGCTTTTAGGGTGCATTCAGATTCATTACAAGGCTAAAGGAGCTTCGAAGGCTATCAGGTGTCCTTTACAAATAAGGAATATTCAGAAGCGTTATAAAACGTTACAATACTTTTCAGGGTGTTTCAGAGCATTTAAGGATGCTTCAGAAGAGTTTTCGGGAGCTTCATAGGTTCAGGGAGCTTTCAGGGGGTTCCAGAGGTGCTACAATGCGTTACAATGCGTTTCACTGCTTTTTAGATCGTTTCAGGACATTTCAGGATGTCTCACAGGGCTATAAGGGGGCTTTGCAGACTCTCCGGTGAGCTGTACGGACGGAAGTATTAAGGAGGATTCAAAGGTGTTTCAAATGCGTTTCTAATGCTTTTCAAGGAGTTCTTAGGGGGTCGACACGATCTTGAATTAGCTTCACGGGGATTTCAGGAGAATTTCAGAGGTACTTCAAGGGGCTACAATGCATTTCAGAGCATTTCAAGGCATTCCATGATGTTTCAGAGGGATTTCGGAGGGCTTTTAGTGGGCTTCACTTACTCTCATGCTTCACGAGGATTTTAAGAGGGGGGGGGGTGGTCTAGACGCGTTTCAAGGCGTTACAATCCGTTTTAAGGCATTTCACAGGCACTCAGTAAACCTCATCACGGGGATTTCGCGGGTTTTCAGATGCGTTCCAAGGAGTCACATTGCTTTACAGTGTGTTAATTGTATTTCATTGCATTTCAAAAGGTTACATAGGAACTAGAGGGCTTCACATGCCCTCAGATTAGCTTCACAGGGGTTTTAGGAGATTTCAGAGGCATTCGAAGACGTTCGGGGTTTCGAGGCATTTATGGCATTTTACGGTATTTCACTGCGTTTAATTGCATGTCAGGGTGTTTTGGAAGGTTTCATCGGGGTTTTATAGTGCTTCATACGTGTTGCGGTGCTGACACTGATTTTTAGAGCAGACCAAAGTCTTGTTTGTGGTGATCAGCTTAAACTAGAAATACTTTATTTAATTGAATTCATAATTTTACAATAGTATTAATACTTACAATCTTCAGTGGTTCATCCGCACTACACAATTGGTTTCTAACCTTTTATAATAAATTTCAAAGCCTAATGTAAACGCTTCAAGCACTTTTGCTGTACGCTCGACTAGCTAACTCGCAATCTTCTGATTCTCCTTTCATCTCAATTCCTTTCTTATCAATAAATATGTATAGAGTAGCCAGCTGCATTCGCCGCGCTAACAATACGCTTTCAGCTAAGCTTCACGGGGACTTCAGGTGTGTTTCAGGTGGTTTCAAGAAACTGCTTAAAGACATTCCAGACTGGTTACGATTGTGGATCTTATGACCTGAACACATGAATTTCATCCAAACACCCTGCCTATCCAAACTATGGATGTACACTGCAACCTCTTTTTATGCACATCGCTCGGGGTGCATAAATTAAAAATGCGCGTAAATTATAAAATACATAAAAAGAGGGAAACTTATGCATAAATTGGGTCTTGCTGATGGGCATCCTTTAGTCAAGATTTGTTGGCGTTTTAGTGGTATTACGGAGAATTTAGGGCCATTTCAATAGTATTAAGGGGGTTGCAGAAACGATTCAGCGGGCATTAAGGGAAACTCAGGAGATCTCAGCAGCCTTTGAAGGGCGTTGCAAAGAGTTCGAGGGCGTTTGATAGCATTTCAAGGGCGTTTAAAAGGGGTTTTCAGGTGCGTTTCAGGGGGTTTTTGAAGCTTATCAATGGCACCCAAAGGGTATCAGAGACATTTCAATCTGATTATGATGATTTCAGGGACGTTTTAACGAGATTACGAAGCCACCACCAGTACTTGTGCCATGTCGTACGGTTCCTCTTAATAGCCAGATCAAGATGTTGGACAATCAGTATATTCCCAATTTTGTTGTATGAAGGGTCAAAAGGGAGTGTGGAACACCTTGTACTTTGACAAATGCGCAATCCACTTCAAGGGCAGAGAATCTCCTTCCAACAAAATGTTCCTACCCCAGCATCCAACACCTCGCAGTACATATCCGTAAATTGGGCCTGGTCACCACAACTCCCTCATCCAATCTGCAATAAGCTTAATACCCTCCCTGTCCCCCCTGATTGATTGAATTTTGTGAACATATCAATCGTTGTTAACTATCTTACCTTACCATCATGTCTACCACTCATCATGTCCACTTCGCACATCTTGTAGAATTGGATTCCTTTATTCAACCTGTGGAATACACTTAATATCTCTTCTTATCTCCCCCATCATACAATTTTCTAGCACTCTTTCTATAAATGTGATTTGTTTTTAAGTCTCAGTTTGCAGTGCTATGCATGTAATGCATCCCATGTAATGTACCTAAAATGCTCCGAAACCCCCGAAAACTTCTTTCTAATGCATCCGTAACGCCTCTGAATCCCGCTGAAAATGTTTTGATATTTCCTGAAATGCCTCTCAAATTCCTCCCAAACCCCAAGTTACGCATCTGTGACCCACCGAAACCCTCCAAAAAGCCTGCGTTACACCTCTGAATCCCGCCAAAAATGCTCTGAAACTCCCTGAAATGCCTGAAAGATCTTCCAAAAATCTCCTCGGACCCCATGTAACGCACCTAAGACGATTCGAAACCCCCGAACGTATCGCTTACGTAACGCCTCTGAATATCCCCGAAAGTGTTCTGAAACTATCTGAAATGCCTCCAAAATCACCAACCACCCCCCACCTCCCCAACCCCATGTAACCCACATGAGACCCTCCAAAACCCCCAAAACGCCTCACCAGCGCCTCTGAAACTAGCCTTAAATGCTCTGAAAATTCCTGAAATGCCTCCGATCACTCCTAAAGACCCACTTGGACCTCATGAAGAGCACGTGAGACCTTCGGAATCCTCCGAAAACGTACCTGTAACGCCTCCAAAACCCATCGAAAATTTTCTGAAACTTTCTGCAATTCTTTCGAAATCCATCTCAGATTCCTCGAAAACCCCTCTGAGATCTCCTGGTACCCCGCTGAATCTCCTTGGAACCCCCTGAAACGCCCCTGTAACGTCCCTTAGCTCTCTCCTATAAACACCCTTTGACTGCTGTTGCAATATCTACCGTCATTATTAAATTTTCTTACGTACAATTTTGGTTCTTGTTAGCTTTCCCTCTCTTTATGCAGGGCATAAAAAGGTGCATTAACTCTTCATGACGCGCGCCCTTGTAAAAAGTGGAACACCACCAAAAAACTTCGTTCTTCGTATACAGCGCGAGTGCGGTGCAGTTTTAGAATCAAATAGGCGCGCGTATTCTTCTTCTTCTTCTTCTTCTTCTTTATGGCTCGACGTTCGCACTGGAACTTGGCCTGCCTCTCTTCAACTTAGTGTTCTTAGAGCACTTCCACATTTATTAATTGAAGAGCTTTCTTTGCCTGCCATTGCATAAATTTGTACATTGTGTGGCAAGTACAATGACACACTATGCCCAGGGAGTCGAGAAAATTTCCCCGACCGGAACGGGAACCGAACCCGCCGTCCCTGGATTGGCGATCCATAGCCTTAACCACTAGGCTAACTGGAGACCCCAATAGGCGCGCGTATTGAAAGGTTAATTAAAAGCGCATAAAAATAACATTTATACATGTTACAGGGGTTTCCTTTTAAGATGTTTTCAAGACTTCCTTTCCTTCTGTTCCAAGTTACTTCTGAGATTCCTTGTTTTAAAAATTTCTAGATTGTTTCAGCATTCTTCTAGAAATTCCTACTTGGATTGTCTAGCATGTCTCCAAGTATGTCTTGCGACATTTTATCGACATCTTATCGGGATTCCTCCGGGAAATTCTTCTAGAATTCTATCATGAATTTTCTCCGAAGATTACCCCATAAGTTCTTAGTGAGATAAATTTAGGAATTTCACTCTGGATTTTTTTTTTCAGGTATCCACCAGAAGTTTTTTTCCGGGATCACTTAAGAAGTTCCTTCCAGGCAGTTTGTGGATTTTTTCTAAACTGTTAAGTTGGCTCAATAGTCGTCGTCGATGTCGAATATCCCAAGTAACCACGATGCTGAAACCTTATCTCGGATGCAGATACACGGTATATTCAGAGCAACCATTACTTTGAGGGGGTTTTCCCAATTTCGGCAAAAGGCGGAGAGGTTTAATCCACCCCCCCCCCTCCATTCTCCTTGGTTGATTTAAAGTGGAAATGGCCAATTGTGCGACTGAATTAAGGTGAATATATAACAAAGCCACACCTTGAATTTTTAATTTTTTTTTGCATGTAAAGCAGTGAAGAGAATTGTCAGACAAAAGAGGCGCAAAACAAGCAACAAAGAAGACGCGGCGATTACTCTTTATCCCAACTGGTAACAGATAATGACATGATCTCGAAATTTTTTGTTGCAGACAAACGGAAGCTGAATTTGTTTCAACTCGTGAATCATCAATTATTACAAACTCAAAATCGAAACTTTTTGATGATACATCTTCAGCAGCGTTGCAGTGTTTACCGACTCGAAGTTACCGCTCGAAAATCACAATGCAAGCTTAAAAACCTCTAAACTCGTGGTGCACGATCTTTGTCCTATTCTGTTCACGTTGGGACAAACGTATGTTGCATTGGGTGGAATATCGCAACAAATTCAGGTTGCGACATTGTCGTTATTGTTGCGCGATGGTTGAATTTTGATTCACTGATGTAAAGTAATGATTGCTTATACAGGGGATGGCCAAAATGTTTCCCGGGTAGAGGTCAAGTACTGGCGATCAAAACGTGATATTGGTTTGATTGATATAAGAGATAAAAGATCTTGCAATAATATCTGAAAAATGTTCCTGGAACATCTGAACAATATCAAAATGTGATATTTCAAGATCAAACGAATAGCTTACTGCTATTGGTTAGATCTTACAAGATCTAAATGTGATCTGATGATGATGTTCCAGGAGTAAATTTTAGATATTATTTTGAGATCTTTTATCTCTTATATCAATCAAACCAATATCACATTTTGATCTCAATATCATAATATGCTATTATCGAGCTTTTTTCCTCTACTCGGGTTAGGATAGGCAACTTTTTTTCTCTCACAAAAAAGTTCAACATGCTATAACTTTTCATAGAGTGCATAAAAAAATCTCAAATTTTGACTGTTTGTCAACCTATTATGTGTGCATCATTGGTACAAATTTGGGCTCGATTGATTAATCTTTCGCAAAGTTAGAACCGTTCGGGTAAAACACTATTTTTTAGACAACTCATTTTAGAGCTGTCATATCTCGGAAACCAGTGAACCGAATTGAATGAAATTTTGAACGTACACTAACAATATACAAATTATTTACAAACTATTAAAACATATATACTTTTTGAACGTTGAAAAAAGTTATCATAGCTCGACACTTTTTGGACTTTACTTGAAAAAGTGTAATTTTTTTAAGTCAATGGCAATAAATTTTAATGTTGATGTCCAAAGATTTTCCACTTCTGTTCTTAAGTTATCTATAATCAGATATATTGGAGCCTATTTAGATTAAAGGAAGAACACATTTAGTCATTTTTGTGTGGTATTGTAAATTTGACTTATTTTCCTCTATATGAGTAAAAATTTCAACCCGTTATAAATAAATTCGCCGTGAGAAAATATTAAATTTTATAACGTTGAATTAAGTATCAATATATTGTTGATAAACGTTAAAAAAAATCATTCAATTCGGTTCACCGGTTTCCGAGATATGACAGCTCAAAAATGAGTTGTCTAAAAAAATGTGTTTTACTCGAACGGTTCTAACTTTGTGAAACATTAATCAATCGAGCCCAAATTTGTACCAATGATGCACACATAATAGGTTGACAAACAGTCAAAATTTGAGATTTTTTTATGCACTCTATGAAAAGTTACAGCATGTTGATTTTTTTTTGTGGGAGAAAAAAAGTTGCCTATCCCAAACATTTTGGCCACCCCCTGTATATCTGCATGCAATAAGGTTTCAGTACCGTGGTTACTTGCGACATTAAGTGCAAAACACCAAACATTTTTCTCCAATATTTCTTCTGGAACTCAAAAAAAAAAAAGCTATTATTTATATTAAAAACACAAACGCATTTAAAATTAGGGGTACTCATTAAACAGATTAAATTGTTTCATGATTTTGCGAATGAAATAATCAAAGATTGCCTTGGTGATCACGATGTTTAATCAGTTTAAACAGTTTACACTGTTAAGTGAATCACCCCAGTATTTTTTTATATTTATTTTTATTTTCCAGCATTGGAGAATCTAGCTTTTTCTTTTTTCCTACTCATCCTCTAAGATAAACAGGCGAAACAGCGGGATAAAAGTGAATGCCACCCGAAACCCCTTTCCATCCTTCTATTTCTGAATCCTAGATTCGCCAGAGATTTCCAAAGGAATTCCTGAATAAGGTAACTTTAGAATTATTAAAATGGTTTTTCATGAAGAAATTTATGTGAAACTGCTGATGAAATTGTTAGACGAATTTTAGAAGAAATTGCGAAGAAAACTTCTCATAATTTTCAAAATATATGAAAACTATAACTGCATGCAAATGCTTACCTGAGGGTAATTCGCCGTTTCGAACGTAACCGGTGAAAATCATGCAATTCTAGGAACAGCGATCAATATTATAAAAACAACTGTACAGCTTGTGTTTTAACATTTTTTTCAAAAAATCATTGTGAAGAGTTCTGAAATAAGTCCAAATTTTATAAAATATTTTCCAACAAATTTCCGTGAAGTATATCTTATGTTATGTTAAGGGCAATAACTAAATTTGCTTTAAAAAAAAAACGGAATTCTTGGAATACTTTCTGTTGCAAGTTAGAAAAGATTTCCTTATATGATTTCTTCAGTTTTTTTTGGCCTATTAAAAAAAAATAATGAAAAGTTACCGAAGCCTTTGAAAAAATATCGAAAAGATTATGAGATGAAACCAATAAAAAAAGATTCTGTCTAAATTATCGTAAACTGCTATTTCTAAAATTTTCAAATAGTAATTACACATTTCTTTCTCCTTACAGGTACACCATCGTTGTCCCAACTACTACGATTGCCTTTTAGCATGTACCAGAGAAACATTTGAATCATGCTCCTGGTCAAAATTTATTTAGCAAACTTCAGATGGCGACCGTGACAATACATTGAAATAAGAAAATTCACAACGTTTTATTTGTCCTGTTTCCTGTTTGTCCTGAACAGTATGAAAAGTTAAAAGATGGCATCGTGAATGAATGAATAGGTTAGAAAGTATGTGTTAATTGCTGTAGCTTCATGGACAAGCTCGTTAGAGTTCCAAGATAACCACCAGAATGACCAACTTTAGCATCTACTCGTGAGTAGTTTGAGTAGTTTTGACCGCACGAATAACACAAGCAACTGAACCAAGCTGCGTATACGATCTTCTTGTTTCCTGCTTATTACAAATGAGCAAAAAAGAGCACTGTTGTCAGAAGACCACTTTTTGAGATTTGTGCATTTGAGACTCTACTAATGTAATGTTGAACTGGAATGCAATTGTTTGTGTTGTTGGGGGATTCCAGAAATATGCGTATTCCCAATTCGTGGCACATACATATGTTGGGATTTGTTTAACTGTGGCTCAAGTTTAAAAATAACATTTTTGCCCAAATTTTCCAAACATTATGTATAAAAAGTATATCCGGCAACACTGTTTGCCATTAAAGCAATTTGTAAAAATGTATTACAATACCGTTCCTTGAAAGTTTCATTTTCATTCAAAACGATCTGTATGAAAGTCGATGAAGAGAAGGCGAGGTTTTATGGATAATACGAAATGAACGACAAAAGTAGCGTTTGTAATAACGTTCGTTTTCCTTTATCTCCGATTGATAGTTTTAGGGTAAGTGACGTTTATTTTTTATCTAAACTACAGGTATAGCATCCATAGCTGATACTCTAATGAAGAATTGGATTACAGCCTCGTCTGAATCATCTGTAGACGCATGGCACGCTGTGAATACATACCTACAGGCGCTCAGAGTGAACAAAAGTTTTCCAAGTCAGCGAAAGTTTTCCGCAGCTTACGCAACGCAGCATCAGCGACGGAAAACCCGAAGTGAATTGTTGCGGGATTTACTCTGCTTCGAAAGTTTACCTCTCGGCACACCATAGGATTATAGGTTGGTGGCGTGAATGAGTTGATTAATTTCAGCAAGGCTTGTTTGCTAAACAATTAACTAGTTTTCGGTAATGCGGTAAAAACGAGTACTGTGTGTGTCAAGTAAAAAACACCTGCGGTCTAGCTCTTGCTTAAGATAGACCTCCTAGGAGTGGGAGAATCCCAACGGAACGACATGATCGTCGCAGGAGATAATTCAATTTTCACACCTTACCATTCTCACACCCCGACCCAGCATCCAACTGACGACGTCAACTGTATCCTTTCTTCCTTTGAACCATCGTCGTCGTATGGATCAGGAGCAGCTTGCTTATTAAAACCGTAAGGCTGTGACCATAGTGGGTAAGGTAAGATGCGATCGGATGCGATAAGTTATGAGATGAGAAGAGGGATGTTTGATAGGCCATAGTGCATGAGCTTTTCAATGGGAGTGCGCATGTTGTTTTCACATCTTTTTTCGTCTATTTCGTGCGCATAAACGACTCGCGTGATTTGATCGATGAAGTCGCTTGTGTGTTGAAGCGCTTCTTTGGATGTGGGTAGTGAAATGATCGTTTCATCTATAAGAGCGGAAAGATAAAATGCACCCGCTTTTTGTTTTGCGCGGGTCGTTGTTTTTTGCTATAACTTAGTCAGTTTTGATCCTGTTGCAATAGCAAAAACCGACCAGTTCAAAAAAAAAACAAGTGTAACTGTACAAGATTGAGATTATTGAATTAATTATTTGAGAAAAGCATGTATAACATGTAATCATATCCGCGTGAGCGATGTCTTTATGTATACACATATTTTTACTTTCCGAACTGGGCTATCTGAGTGTTGATTTAAATTTAAATCAATATGAGACTGTTACACTGATTTTCGGCATTAAAACATTACTTGATTGTGCTGACCTCGGCGAAAAGAAACAAAAATTCGGCAAGTATGTATTATTTAAGGGTATAGGTTTTTTTTTATTACAAAATTTTCGGTGATATCTACGAAAAAAGATGTCTCTAATAAGTACACAATATTCATCATAAGGACTGTATCGTTAATTAATGAGTACATCTTTGAGGCCCTGTATTAAAAAGACTATATCTTATTTTGACAACTGCTGTGTGTTTATGTGTTGCTAGCGTTGTAAACCAAAGATAACCTTCATTAAAAGTTAAAGTTTTTCCTCAAGTGGAGCAACGCGAGTGTTTACGGATGAGAAGCGAAAATCGATTGTGACCAGGTACTGCTATGAAAAATAATTATCGCTAAGAAAATTAGCAAAGGTTGGAGGTGTTAGCGTTTTTTCTGTCTAAAATGCTGTCAAACGATTTGGTATGCATAACACACTGATAAACTAACCCGGACGCGGCAGAAAACCAGGTGCGTCCAAGTCAAATTTGGACAGCAAAATTTGCAAAATCTTCAAAAGAAAAAAGGAGGTATTCATCATAGATTGCGCAAAAAAGTGTGGAACGACTATTGGTATGGTTCAGCGCGCCAAGGAGCGTAATTCTCTGAAGACTTACCCAAAACAGAAATGTCCAAAAAATAGTCAAATTCTGGCGGATTATGTGAAAACTCGGGCTCGGAAACTGTACGACGATGTTTTGAGCAATAAATACATGTGCATAATCATGGATGATGAAACGTATGTCATATTGGACAACAAGGCACTTCCAGGGGCACAGTTTCTCACTGTAAAGCGTGGCACTGATGTTCCGAATTCGGAGAAATCGATTTTTTGCAAAAAAAGTTGGGAAAATGTATTAGTTTGGCAAGCAATTGGTATGTGGTATGTGGTATGAAATCGTCACCTTTCTTCACCGTCCCAAGTATGAACGTCGATATATACCGGAAGGAATGCCTCCAGAAACCAATTCTGCCACTCATCTGAAAGCACAAAGGTCTTACATTATTTTGATCGGATATAGCATCCTGCTACTATGTGCGTGACACCTTTGACTGGTATGAAGAAAACAATGTCCAATTTGTGGAAAAGGCAATGAACCCTTTAAATTGCCCGCAAATTAGACACATTAAGAAGTATTTGGCTTTGATGAAAAGGAAACTACGGCAAAAGGATAGAGGAGCAGAGGACGTCATCAAATTCAAGAAAAACTGGGCCAACCCAAGCAAAACCATCGACGGAACGGTTGTCCAAAACCTTATGAAGAACACCAAGAAGAAGGTGCGAGAGCTCGCAAGATCCACGAAAAATTAAATATAAAATGATACCATGGGCTTTTCTGACGGTCAATAAACAATGTAATTGAATTTAATTTACAAAACAAATAAGACTTTTTCAGATACAGCAATTTTCAGGTGTACTCATAATTAATGATACAGTCCTTATAGTAGGTAAAAGAGTATCAATCGGAATTGAAGTCACACTATTTTCGTTAAGGGATCTAGTTTTGCCTGACAAAGAAAAAAGCAGAACTTTTCAATCAGAATCCTTTTAGCAATTAAGTTGAATACCATAAAACCTTAAGCTTTCTAACTTGCACATGAATAACATGCACTGGACAAACGACCATATCAAACATTGATCACTTGATTCAAATCCCGAACAGAGAAAATAAAATGTTTTCTTATACACATATAATCACAAAATTATGCTGTAAAAAACTTTAACGATTTGATGGAATACTATTTTATATGCAATGAAATATGTTATTTTACATAGTGATCGATAGACAATATGATAAATTTTTATTACGTCCGGTCCATCAAAATGTTATGTTATGTTATGTTTAAAAACAACAACATAGTAACGCATTTTATATTACCTACTAGCATTCCCAACACATTAAATCCGCATTGCTTTACATACACAACGAGCGCAATCATAAAATCCATACCCGACAAGCATTCTCTTGCGTTCTCTTGCGATCACATGCGTCGAAGCAGCTCCATCGCATCTCCGCACTCATCGCAACTCATCTACTATGTGCGATTCATGCGTTCTGCATATAGTTTCCACAGAGTGTGCTTCGACGCTTATCCGATCTCTTATCTCTTTGCATCGCACCTCAGCCACTATGTGCTCAACGTAAGACGAACGACGACGGATGGCGTACTCATTGAGCCGTGGTGTTGTTAGATGCCGTCTCTCGATAGCAGTCGATTGAAGTGGTGGGTGCCACAGATAACTTACCTTTTAAGATCATTATCGTGGTGGATGATTTTGAGTGAGGATGAGTTGAATTAAGCTAAAGGTAGTGGTAGAGTATAGGATAGCTGCTTGACTGCTTTTTATAGACGAGATTAAGTGTATTTTATGATAAGGCATAACGGAAACAGAGGAAATCTATAAAGCTGAATATTTTACACGCAATAATACAATATGCCACAAGATGAAGTAGATTTGACAGTTTTCCAGAATTGATAAGATGTCTTATATAACCAAATCAGAAATAGCGTGGGTATTCAGCATTACCATATTGAGGGTGCGGGTTTCATTCCCAGTCGGTTCCGAAAATTTTGGTAATGGAAATTTCCTTGGCATTCCACTGCGAAGAGTATCTTCGTGAAAGCCACACGATACAGACTTGCAAAGTAATTGTTGGCAGAGGAGGCTCGCAGTTAAAAACTGCCGAGTTGCTCAAAGAACAGTACTAAGAAGCAGGCTTTGTCGTAGGTAGTGAAAACATTACGGCCAAAAAAAGAAGATCAATCTCTATTTCAGAACTAACACCACTAGTTCTGATTGTGTAAGGTTTTTTTTTTAATTTTTCATCGGAAATTCACCGAGTATTGTGTTGTTCCATGTTGTGAATGCATATGGTTTGGTTTATTGATGTGTCCTTTGTTACGTTCAGTTCATTCCTGCGTGGAATGGGCTTATAGTTTCTGCTCCCTGATGGGGTGGAAACGCGCGACAGTATGTTTTCGTATAGAAAACTGGTCGATTGTGCGCGAAAGTTAGTGTTCATTGATCCATTGTCAAATCACATCACCAACCATTGGTGACTCCCAAATTGAAAATGTGCCCTAGCCTACTAACACAAAATCCTTTCTGAGACAAACGTGGAGATGCAGCGACTCGCGGTCTGTATAACAAAGTTTGTCTCACTCACATTCCCTCCCATCCTCGATGACCGCAAGGACGTGGCCGGTGCCGTTATTGACCTTACTAGAAGAGCTCTCGAACTGTACACACTGAGAATAGTAAGCTAGTCCCAAGCCCTATTCATTGATTCCTTGTGCAAGTTCGATTGTTCTAGTCAATCACGGAGTAGCAACTACGAATTGTGCGGTCATCTATGCTCATGCTCATGGAAGAATTTTTCATCGGAAATTCACCATGAGATTCTTTTAGGGACATACTGGAAAAACCTGTAATTATAAGGCATAAACAGGTTGTTAATTGACAAAAAGAACGATGAAATTTTTGTAAAAATAAAAACGCATGCAGGAATTAAATGGCTACGCAGTCTTCAATACGGAAAACGAAGTTTATTGTTTGCCCGGCGTTTCGACACTGGGGTTTTGTGTCATCTTCAGGGGTAACTAATTGTTCGTTTTTGATCTTATGTTTCGTCGAACAATTAGTTACCCCTGAAGATGACACAAAACCCCAGTGTCGAAACGTCGGGCAAACAATAAACTTCGTTTTCCGTATTGAAGACTGCGTAGCCGTTTAATTCCTGCAGTAAACTTCTCAGTCGATCCGCCAAGAGATAAAAACGCTTTCTGGTGGGATTCAAACCCACGACTTGGTATTCGCTAAACCGGCGCTTCAACCAACTAAGCCACAGAACACGTAACAATTCTACAGAGTAGAAAACCAAACTGACTCCAAAGCCACACCGTGAACACTTTTTTTTTTCATGTATTTCTTTGTGAATTCTTCCAGCGAATGCTTCTAAAAATGTTCCAGTGAATCAGGTATCAGGTATCAGTAGGTCGGCTCTAGAGGCACGTTCTCCTCCATTTGGGAAATTTGTGCCATCGCCATGAACACGAGCCTATTCATCATTTACCTGACGGAAAAGGGAAGGAAAAAGGATAGGAGATGGGAAAGGACTGGTAAGGGAATAGGATCGTCATACTCGCAAAAGCGTACCACAATGGGTTCACATAGCGTCCTGAAAAGGACACTGTAATAACGCATAAGCGTGCCACAATGGGTTCGAACAGCGCCCTGAGAAGGGCACTGTGATAATGCATAAAGCGTAAAGAGAGCCTATAGCTCTTTACCACAGCGGGTCAAGAACAACAGAACGTCCTGAAGATTCAGGTTTCTGAAGTCAGTTTCACTTAATAAGTGTTTCCCGAGTACTCGGAAACGCAATTGCGCAAAAGCTGGACAGTTACATATTAAATGATACGAAGTTCCATAATCGGATTCACAGCTATCACATGCAAATGAATCAGCTTGCTGAATATTCGCCATGTGATAACTGAGTCGGCAGTGGCCAGTCAATGCTTTGACCAGCATGCTGCAACTCTGCTTTGACAGATTTGTTAGATACTTTGCCACCCCTAGAGATGGCTCAGTACAATACAATTTTGTTTGACGACATGACTCCAAACTATTCCAGTATTGTTTGTGCTGAGTGGCAGCCCAGGTGTCAATCTGAAGCTTCACCCAACACTTGGATACCGGAATAGCTGGCTCAGGGCCAATGAAGTCATGTGATGCTCCAGTGCGAGCTAACTCATCAGCCAATTCATTTCCAGCGATGGAAGAATGGCCAGGTACCCATACAAGGTGAACAGCGTTTGCTGAATTCAGCTCCTCAATTTGAGTTCGACAAGCGATAACTATCTTCGACCTGGAGTTGGCCGAAGCAAGTGCTTTAATAGCAGCCTGGCTATCTGAACAGAAGTATATTACTTTGCCCATTACGTGCTGCTGAAGTGCTGATTGCACTCCGCACATAAGAGCAAAGATTTCGGCCTGAAAAACGGTGCAGTGTCTGCCAAGTGAATAAGACTGATACAGCCTTAGTTCACGAGAATAAACACCAGCACCTGCTCGACCTTCTAGAAGGGAGCCATCAGTGTAACATACGATGCCGTCTGAAATACTTCTCTCCAGATAACCAGATGTCCACTCTTCCCGGGAAGGGAATTTCGTGGAAAATGTCCTATATGGAAAATTACAAGCAATTGTAAGATCACTTGGAGCAAGGACAACTTTGTCCCAATTCACCAAAAGTGGAAACAACGAGGTGTGTGTTGAACTGCGGTTCACAGGAGTTTCCTCTAGTAAACCCGAGTACCCATAGACGGTAAGTGCAAGAAAGTGCTTCTTGTTTGAGATGAATGTGTAGTGGGACAACGTCAAAGAGAACTTCGAGCGCTGTCGTGGGAGTTGAAGAGAACGCTCCAGACATCGCCATTAAGCACATCCTTTGGAGATGGCCTAACTTTGATTGGACCGTTCTCACTTCGCCCTTTTGCCACCACACAAGACATCCATAGGCCAATATTGGCCGAACAACAGTTGTGTAGATCCATTTGATATACTTGGGTTTTAGACCCCAAGTTGTACCAAAGGTTCGCCGGCATTGCCCGAAGGCCATACAAGCTTTCTTGATTCTGAACTCAACATGAGGTGTCCAGGAAAGCTTGGAATCAAGAATGACTCCAACGTACTTTACCTGTTCAGTCACATTGATTTCAGAATCAAAGAGACGTAAAGTTCGAACACCATTACGGTTTCGCTTTTCCGTGAAAAGAACAATAGATGTTTTACTCGGATTTACCGAAAGGCCATATTGGCGACACCAACCCTCAACTACCTGAAGAGCGTTTTGCATCAGGTCGAAAAGGGTGCTGATGCACATACCGACTAACAATGTTAGGTAGTCGTCGGCAAAACCATAAGTAGGAAAACCGCTATTATTGAGTTGCCTCAATAGCGTATCTGCTACGAGATTCCATAAAAGTGGTGATAAGACTCCCCCTTGGGGGCATCCACAAACACTCAATTTCCTAATCGCCGCTTGACGCAATGTCGAGAAGAGATGTCGGTTTTTGAGCATTTGGTGAATCCAATTGGAAATCATTGGGGATATACCATGACCCCGTGCGGCTTCCAATATGGCATCGAAAGGCACGTTGTCAAAGGCACCCTCGATATCTAAGAAAACACCCAAGCAGGATTGCTTTTGAGCGAATGCCTTCTCGATATCGTAAACAACTTTGTGTAAAAGAGTCACAGTGGACTTTCCAGATTGGTAAGCATGTTGGTTCACATGAAGAGGCACATTGGCCAGATAAACATCACGGATGTGATGATCCACAATGCGTTCTAAGCATTTCAGAAGAAAAGAGGTCAAACTGATAGGTCTGAAGCTCTTTGCTTCTTCATACGACGCGCGACCCACTTTCGGAATAAACTTCACAGTAATATCCCGCCAGGATTTGGGAATATACCCTGTAGCAAAACTGCAAACAAGTAGTTGTTTCAAAACATGTTTGAAATGATCAAATCCCTTCTGAAGCAAAATAGGATAAATCCCATCTGCCCCAGGAGATTTGAAAGGAGCAAAGCTATTAAGTGCCCATTCAATCGATTCTAAAGTTATGATACTCCGAGCCGAAGCTAAAGAATCATAACTACAAGAAAAGACATCAGGTTCATCCGAAGATGTAATATCCACACATCCGGGGAAGTGTGTACTGAATAAACATTCTAAAACTTCCTCATCAGAGGAAGTGAAATCACCATTTGGCAAACGAAGTTCGTTCACTTGAAAATCCTTAGATTTTGCAAGGATTTTGTTCAATCGACTGGCTTCACTCAGACTGGAAACATTTGTACAAAGGTTTTTCCAGCCGGATCGTTCAGCAGACCGAAGAGCTTTCTGGTAGGCCTTGCGAGCCGACCTGAAAGCCTCCGATCCAGCCGAACGTCGTCTGTTCCAACTCTTTCTACATTGTTTCCTAAGCTTCGCCAGATCGGAGTTCCACCAAGGGGTTCCTCTTGTGGTCTTCACAGACCGCAGAGGGCAGGCTTCTTCAAAAGCTTCCATGATGAAGGCCGTTGTGGTATCAACGGCATCATCTAAATCACTTGGAGTGTCAATTGATGGTGAGTATCCATGAAATTTGGCTGCAACCAAATCGGTAAAGAGATCCCAGTTGGTTGACCGGGGATTCCTGAAACGCAAAGTTTGCGAAGTAAAATTCACATGTTCAAACAAGATGTAACGATGATCAGATAAAGATTCTTCATCTGACACATGCCAATTGGTCAGCTCATGACTAATTCTGCTAGAGCAAAGCGTTATGTCTAACACTTCCTCTCTACCAGATACCATGAAGGTTGGGCGGTTGCCTATGTTAAGTAATCCAAGATCTGTACTACTCAAGTATTCCATCAAACTGGAGCCTCTCAAATTGATGTCTGAGCTGCCCCAGATTATATGGTGAGCATTAGCATCACTACCAACAATTAGCGGAAGGCCTTTTGAAGTGCAGTATGCAATGACTTGCTTGAAAGCATCCGTAGGGGATGGTTCATCATGCGGTAAATAAACCGAACAATAAACGTATTTCCTGTTGAGGTTTCCAACAGATACATCTATTATGATAGCACATACATCTCTGGTAGTTAGTTCAGAGATGAGTGTAGCAACGATTGCGTTGTTGACAAGCACACATGCTCGAGGCATGACACGTGAGTTTGCCATTTCATTTTTACTGAAAGTAGCAAACACCGGATTGACAAGGTTTCCTAAATAGAAATTCCCCTTACGAAAGTAAGGTTCTTGGACTAACGCCACTTGGGCTGTACCATTTTGCATAAGTCTACAAAGATTGATCGTTGCTGTTCTTTTGTGCTGAAGATTGATCTGAGCTATCCTAACCGTAGCCACTACCCAAACTAGGCAAGATTAAACTCTTAACAATCACAGCACAAAAAAGAACAGCAACAATAAAGCCAGATCGGTATCGAATTGAGTGCGCCAAAGGCGAGGATGCACAGAATACACTGTGTAAAACGCATAATGCGAAACCATATAGGTGAAAATCTAAACTAATTAATAACATCTTCATAATCCCGCCCTTATTCAGCCTCAAGTATGAGATTGAAGAAGGGCAGCTGATTGTCTCGGAGAAACACAAGGTCCACCGCGCTATTGCTCCGGTTAGCACAGTAAGGGCAAATACTGTGGAGGGTGCCCTGGTACTCCACAGGCTCCGTTTGCGGTTAGGTTTTTATTAGACCCCCCTAGCCATTCATTCCTAGGCACGGTAAGCATAAAGCCGCATAACACCATGAATTAGGGGTCACCTGATTAGTGGATTCCTACCACTGGAACAGGCGGTCCGTAGTGCTATTCTTAGCCAGTTGAACTAACCGCTACCGACACTACACAGCTATCTAGGCTGATCGGGAAAAGAAGTTGATATTGGTGATCAACTTCATACGGGCCCGAAAAGCCGTCAAAACCAAACTGACTCCAAAGCCACACCGTGAACACTTTTTTTTTTCATGTATTTCTTTGTGAATTCTTCCAGCGAATGCTTCTAAAAATGTTCCAGTGAAACTGAAACTCTAGTACGAAACTGTGCAAGGATATTCAAAAACTTTTAGAGACTCCATCAAACTTTCTTGCAAATATTCTTTTAGAAATTCTTCCGGGGATTATTAAGAATTTTAGCTTAAGATACCTTTAAAAATTCCTTATTATTTTCCTCCGTAAATTAATCCAAAGGATCCGAGTCCAAGAAAATATTCTGCAGACTTTCTCCAAAGGATTCTTCCTGATATTGATGTTTGATATTGATATTGATCACTCAAGAGTATTCTCCAAGAAATCTTGTAAGTAGATTTTTATGGTTTTTTTCTGAAACTCACCAGGAATTACATTAGATTTTTTTTCTAGGGATTCGTTAATAAAAAATCATCGGATATTTCTTCAGCGATTACTTCTGCATTTCCTACAAGCATTTCTTCAGATATAATTTCAAAGATCTCATAAAATTATCCAGAAATTCTTAAGAGATTTCTGGATTTTTTTGCACACGCTAATCTGTGCGTTTCTATAAAATATTTTTCCGGGATTTTTCTATGAATTCCCCTATATTTTTTTCACTGGGAGTTCACCAAAGAATTTACCTGGAAGTTTCACCAAGAAGTTCTTGATAAATTCGTACTGATAGTCGTTCAAACATTTTTGAGGATTTCTTCATATATTGCTCGAGAGATTCATTCAAAAGTACTTCTCAAGATTTTTACAGGGATTTTGCAGAAGATTTCTTAAAAAATCCGTCAGGGATTCTTCCAGAAATTCTTGCTGGAATCCTTAAAAATTCTTTATCTCCGGAGACTTTTTCCGAATTTCAGAGATCTCTTCAAAAATTTCTGCCTGGGATTTCTTTAAAAGTAAAAAGAAAATCGGGTTAAGTACTGTTTCTTTTTAATTTCACTAATGATTTGTTGCATCCTTTGACAGATACGTATTTCGACTTCAACTGTATCATCGTCTTCAGTGTCTCGTACTTGACTCGGCTCATCATCATAATCATTTCTATAAAAGTTTTCCATTAAGTTTTTCAAAGAATCTTTTGAAAAATTCATTACAAATTTTATTGAGCATTTTTCGGAAATCCTTCCCTCCCAGGAGGTTTTCAAGATTTTTTTTGAGAAATTATTGCAAAAATTCCCACATGTATTTTTCAAGATATTCAGGTATCAGAAGGCCGGCTCCAGAGGCACGTTATCCTCCATTTGGGACATTTGTGCCATCGCCAAAATAACAGCCTATTTCATCATCTACCTGAGGGAAAACGAAGGGAAAAGGATTTGGATGGGGATAGGGACAGGTAGGGAAATAGGAAAAATACCCTGGAAGAGGGTACTAACGCACAAGCGTACCACAATGGGTTCAAACAGCGCCCTGAAAAGGGCACTGTAATAACGCATAAAGCGAAAGAGAGCCTATAGCTCTTTACCACAGCGGGTTAAGAACAACAGAATATCCTGAAGATTCAGGTTTCTGAAGTCAGTTTCACTTAATAAGTGTTTACCGAATACTCGGAAACGCATATCAAATGATACGAAGTTCCATAATCGGATTCACAGCTATCACAGGCAAATGAATCAGCTTGCTGAATATTCGCCATGTGATAGCTGAGTCGGCAGTGGCCAGTCAATGCTTTGACCAGCATGCTGCAATTCTGCTTAGACAGATTAGTTAGATACTTCGCCACCCGTAGAGATGGCTCAGCACTATACAATTTGGTTTGACGACATGACTCCAAACTATTCCAATATTGTCTGTGTTGAATGACAGGGCCAATGAAGTCATGTGATGCTCCAGAGCGAGCTAACTCATCAGCCAATTCATTTCCAGCGATGGAAGAATGACCAGGTACCCATACAAGGTGAACAGCGTTTGCTGAATTCAGCTCCTCGATTTGAGTTCGACAAGCGATAACTATCTTCGACCTGGAGTTGGCCGAAGCAAGTGCTTTAATAGCAGCCTGGCTATCTGAACAGAAGTATATTACTTTGCCCATTACGTGCTGCTGAAGTGCTGATTGCACTCCGCACATAAGAGCAAAGATTTCGGCCTGAAAAACGGTACAGTGTCTACCAAGTGAATAAGACTGATACAGCCTTAGCTCACGAGAATAAACACCAGCACCTGCTCGACCTTCGAGAAGGGAGCCATCAGTGTAACATACGATGCCGTCTGAAATACTTCTTTCCAGATAACCAGATGTCCACTCTTCCCGGGAAGGGAATTTCGTGGAAAATGTCCTATATGGAAAATTACAAGCAATTGTAAGATCACTTGGAGCAAGGACAATTTTGTCCCAATTCACCAAAAGTGGAAACAACGAGGTGTGTGTTGATGTGCGGTTCACAGGAGTTTCCTCTAGTAGACCGAGTACCCGTAACCGGTAAGTGCAAGAAAGGGCTTCTTGTTTGAGATGAATGTGTAGTGGGGCAACGTCAAAGAGAACTTCTAGCGCTGCCGTAGGAGTTGAAGAGAACGCCCCAGACATCGCCATTAAGCACATCCTTTGGAGATGGCCTAATTTCGATTGGACCGTTCTCACTTCACCCTTTTGCCACCACACAAGACATCCATAAGCCAATATTGGCCGAACCACAGTTGTGTAAATCCATTTGATATACTCGGGTTTTAGACCCCAAGTTGTACCAAAAGTACGCCGGCATTGCCCGAAGGCCATACAAGCTTTCTTGATTCTGAACTCAATGTGAGGTGTCCAGGAAAGCTTGGAATCAAGAATGACTCCAACGTACTTTAACTGTTCAGTCACATCGATTTCAGAATCAAAGAGACGCAAAGGTCGAACGCCATTTCGGTTTCGCCTTTCCGTGAAAAGAACAATAGATGTTTTACTCGGATTAACCGAAAGGCCATATTGGCGACACCAACCCTCAACTACCTGAAGGGCGTTTTGCATCAGGTCGAAAAGGGTGCTGATGCACATACCAACTAACAATGTTAGGTAGTCGTCGGCAAAACCATAAGTAGGAAAACCGCTATTATTGAGTTGCCTCAATAGCGTATCTGCTACGAGATTCCACAAAAGCGGTGATAAGACTCCCCCTTGGGGGCATCCACAAACACTCAATTTCCTAATCCCTGCTAGACGCAATGTCGAGAAGAGATATCGGTTTTTGAGCATTTGGTGAATCCAATTGGAAATCATTGGAGATATACCATGACTCCGTGCGGCTTCCAATATGGCATCGAAAGGCACGTTGTCAAAGGCACCCTCGATATCTAAGAAAACACCCAAACAAGATTGCTTTTGAGCGAATGCTTTCTCGATATCGTAAACAACCTTGTGTAAAAGAGTCACAGTGGACTTACCAGATTGGTAGGTATGTTGGTTCACATGAAGAGGCACGTTGGCCAGATGAACATCACGGATGTGATGATCCACAATGCGTTCTAAGCATTTCAGAAGAAAAGAGGTCAAACTGATAGGTCTGAAACTCTTTGCTTCTTCATACGACGCACGACCCACTTTCGGAATAAACTTTACAGTAATATCCCTCCAGGATTTGGGAATATACCCTGTAGCAAAACTGCAAACAAGTAGTTTTTTCAAAACATGTTTGAAATAATCAAATCCCTTCTGAAGCAAAATAGGATAAATCCCATCTGCCCCAGGAGATTGGAAAGGAGCAAAGCTATTAAGAGCCCACTCAATCGATTCTATAGTTGCAATACTCCGAGCCGAAGCTAAAGAATCATAACTACAAGAAAAGACATCAGGATCATCCGAAGATGTAATATCCACACATCCAGGGAAGTGTGTGCTGAATAAGCATTCCAGAACTTCCTCATCAGAGGAAGTCAGATCGCCATTTGGCAAACGAAGTTCGTTCACCCGGAAATCCTTAGATTTTGCAAGGATTTTGTTTAACCGACTGACTTCACTCAAGCTGGAAACATTTGTACAAAGGTTTTTCCAGCCGGATCGTTCATCAGACCGGAGAGCTTTCCTGTAGGCCATGCGAGCCGACCTGAAAGCCTCCGAACCAGCCGAACGTCGTCTGTTCCAACTCTTTCTACATTGTTTCCTGAGTTTCGCCAGATCAGAGTTCCACCAAGGGGTTCCTCTTGTGATCTTCACAGACCGTAGAGGGCATGCTTCTTCAAAAGCTTCCATGATGAAGGTCGTTGTAGTATCAACGGCATCATCTAAATCACTTGGAGTGTCAATGGATGGTGAATATCCATGAAATTTGGCTGCAACCAAATCAGTATAAAGATCCCAGTTTGCTGACGAGGATTCCTGAAACGCAATGTTTGCGAAGTAACATTTAAATGTTCAAAAAAGATGTAGCGATGGTCAGATAAAGATTCTTCATCTGACACATGAAAATTGGTCAGCTAGTGACTAATTCTGTTAGAGCAAAGCGTTATATCTCACACTTCCTCTCTAGCAGATACCATGAAGGTTGGGCGGTTGCGATGACTTGTTTGAAAGCATCCGTAGGGGATGGTTCATCATGCGGTAAATACACAGAACAATAGACGTATTTCCTGTTGAGGTTTCCAACAGATACATCAATTGTGATAGCACATACATCTCTGGTGGTTAGTTCAGAGATGAGTGTAGCAACTATTGCGTTGTTGACAAGCACACAGGCTCGAGGCATGACACGCGAGTTTGCCATTTCATGTTTACTGAAAGTGGCAAACACCGGGTTCACAAGGTTTCCTAGATAGAAATTTCCCTTACGAAAGTAAGGTTCTTGTACCAAGGCCACTTGGGCTGTACCATTTTGCATAAGTCTGCAAAGATTGATCGTTGCTGTTCTTTTATGCTGAAGATTGATCTGAGCTATCCTAACCGTAGCCACTACCCAAACTAGGTAAGATTGAACTCTTCGCAACAACAGCACAACAAAGAACAGCAACCATAAAACCAAATCGGTATCGATTGGAAACCGCCAAAGGCCAAAGGATACACAGAATACACTGTGTAAATCGCATAATGCGAAACCATATAGGTGAAAATTTAAACTTATTAACAACATCTTCATAATCCCGCCCTTATTTAGCCTCAAGTGAGACTAAAGAAGGGCAGCTGATTGTCTCGGAGAAACACAAGGTCCACTGCACCATTGCTCCGGTTAGCGCAGTAAGGGCTACATACTGTGGAGGGCGCCCTGGTACTCCACAGGCTCCGTTAGCGGTTAGGTTTTTATTAGAACCCCCTAGCCATTCATTCCTAGGCACGGTAAGCATAAAGCCGCATCACACCATGAATTAGGGGTCACCTGTTGGTGGATTCTTACCACCGGAACAGGCGGTCCGTAGTGTTATTCTTAGCCAATTGAGACAATCGCTACCGACACTACACAGCTATCTTGGCTGATCGAGAAAAGAAGTTAATATTGATGATCAACTTCATACGGACTCGGACAGCCGGTACTTCTCAAGATTTTTACAGGGATTTTGCAGAAGTTTTCTTAAAAAAATCCGTCAGGGATTCTTCCAGAAATTCTTGCTGGAATCCTTAAAAATTCTTTATCTCCGGAGACTTTTTCCGAATTTCAGAGATCTCTTCAAAAATTTCTGCCTGGGATTTCTTTAAAAGTAAAAAGAAAATCGGGTTAAGTACTGTTTCTTTTTAATTTCACTAATGATTTGTTGCATCCTTTGACAGATACGTATTTCGACTTCAACTGTATCATCGTCTTCAGTGTCTCGTACTTGACTCGGCTCATCATCATAAGCATTTCTATAAAAGTTTTCCATTGAGTTTTTCAAAGAATCTTTTGAAAAATTCATTACAAATTTTATTGAGCATTTTTCGGAAATGCTTCCCTCCCAGGAGTTTTTCAAGATTTTTTTTGAGAAATTATTGCAAAAATTCCCACATGTATTTTTCAAGATATTGCTCCTGTTGTTTCGTCTGAAAAATCTTCTGAGATCCCTGTTGAATTAGTTCATATATTCCTCCAGAGATTTTCAGTAGGTCCTTCTGAAATTTTACTAAAATTTCTGAAGAATTCCTTGTTTGTTTGTTTGTTAATGTATTTACGACACTTTACACCTGAAGGGTGCATTCGTGTCGGTGAAGAATTCCTTACTTATTCCCTTAATCCTGGAGATACCTTTGGAAACTCCTAGAAGAAAAACTTGAAAATTTTCTGGAGGCATTCCTGATTGAGAATTCCTTAAGCAATTTCTGGAGTTGTCTCTGGAGGAATTCCTCCCAGAAATTATAGCTGGGATTCTTCATATATTCCTTTTATTTCCGGCGACTTCTTCTGAATTTTAGGGATATTTCCAAGAATTTCAGCAAGAGATTTCTTCAAAAGTTTTTCGGATAATTCTCCAAAATTTTTATTACAAATCCTTCCTATGGTTTCCACAAGATTTTTTTGAGAAATTAGTTCGTTTATTCCTGCAAAAAATCTTACAAGGCTTTTTAAATTGGTGCTGCGGTTTCATTAGCTTTATTTTCTGAGATATCTATAGATATCCCTGCAAAATTTTCTCATGTATTCCTCAGAGATTTTTCAGAATTTCTTACAGGAATTGTACAAAACTCACTGAAGAATTCTTTATCTAGTACCTGAAGGATTTTTAAGAAAACCCTTGAGAATTGTTATCCTTGAAAATTTTCCGGACTAATTCCTGGATAAAAAACCTTAAGCAATTTCTGAAGCTATCTCTGGAGCAATTCCTGGATGAATTGCCTAGGAAAGGGAGACTTAAGGCCAAGACAAAAACCCCCACAATTATCAGAAAAAAAAATCAAAAGTGACTTCTGGAGGAACTCTGCAAGTAATTCCCAGGAAAAGTGCTTTGGAAATTTCTGGAGAGATTGTGGGTAAGGAAAAGTCCGTAGAGGGATTTTCTGAAATCAGAATCCACACAAACTACAGACATGTGTACTAATTGAATTCTTGAAAAAATCGCTCAATAAATTTCTGAGTATTATTATAATATTATAAATATAACTGGAGAATTTTGTGAAGAAATGCTTGAAAGAATTCCTGGAGATAGCTCTGAATAAATTCTCAGAAAAACTTCTTGTACAATTTTTGTAAGGGTTTGTACACAAACATCCCGAAACAACTACCTGTAGAAATTTTATAATCCTGCAGAAACAAACAAAAATCCTAGAGAAATTTTGTGAGCATCCGAAAACCACTGAAGAAACAGAAAACATTTTTTTGAAGGAATATCTGAAATATTACATGGAAGTATTGTAGTACCCTTTGTAATTATAAATCGAAAAATTCATTGAAAAATTCTAAAGACACTGCAGTAATTTTTGCTAGATTTTTTTAGAGAATATTAGGAAAAAATATAAAAGAATCCCTAAAGGATTAAATCCAACGCAACGCCAGGAGAAATACCTGAGGAAACTGTTGGAGAGACATTTGGAGGATTTTCTAGAGAAATTTCCAAATAAATACCGGATAAAATCTCTAAATAAATCGAGAAATTCAAACATGTTTTTTCTGAAAATGTATGCGGAGAAAAATCTAAATTTCTGAAGGAAAATCCCAGACAAATTTTTTTTAAAATCTCCGAATCTTTGTGGAAAACTTTCTTCTGGAATTGCATGTTTTGACGAATTAATTGGAAAAATTCCTGGAGAAACACCCGCAAGAAATTCAAGAAAACTGTTTAGAAGAATTTAAAAATAAATCCCAACGAAAAACTCCTGAAAAAAAATTCATGCAATTTTTTTGATGAAATTTCTTTAGAATTTGTTTTTTTTTATTTTTGTGTATTTTAACATATACAAATCCTACACTTACCATTAGAAATGTTTGAAGATATACATGCAAGCATGAAAGAATTTCTTCCAGAATCCCTTAAAAAGGAATTCTTAGGAAACACGTGCACAAGTTTCAAGATGAATCTTTAGAGTATATTTTTAAAGAACCCTAAAAAAGTCACAAAAAAGAACTCCTGAGGAAATTCCTAAAAGAATCTTTGGATGAATCCTCGGTAGAAATGTTCAATGAAATGCATGGATAGGGAAGCATTTTGTAGGGATATCAAAAGGAATCTTAAGAGGAATTCATGCTAGAAGCATTCTAAGAAATCCTGCAGGAATACTCTTTTACTAAACATTCCATTATTTTTAGAAAACACTGGAAGAATTTTCATAAAAATTTCTGACGGTATTTTTGGAGGCAACCCTGTAGATTTTTCTTAAAATTTATGCTAAACTCATAAAAAGAATTCCATCAAGATTGTCCCTTTCGCAGAAATTACGGTCACCACATCAGGCACTAAAAATGTATCACAAATAATGGTCGTTGATAGAAGTTCACGACTTTCGTTATATTTTGTAAACTAGTGTAATTGGTAGCATCTTTGAAAAAATCATACTCTGAAGCTGAAAGAGAGATGGTTTGTGAAACGAGGAATGTTCATGTTGTGGGCTCGGGTTCAGTTTGGCTTTCTATTCCGCAGAATCATTACCTATTCTGTGGCAGAGTTGGTTAAAGCGCCAGTCTAGGGAATACGGAGTCGTGGGTTCGAATCCCACCAGAATGCGTGTTTTTCACAAATCCATCGCTCAAGTTTTTCCGTATGTTTTAGACACACCAGCAAATCTTTTAAATGCCAGTAAAGGGCAAAAATGTAACATTCTACTCTGATCTAGATTCTGATTGAAGTTCCACTTTGCTGGACCGTGAAACAGTACACAAAACCTTTTAGCCTAGTTCCCCAGCAAAAAAAAAATACTGCTTCTTTTCCTAGAACCAACATGGACTTTTCCTACTGCCATCAAAAGTCGCTCAGTTCATTTCGCTTCAAGAGCTCGGCGGTTTTCTTCCCGGAAACAAGTGCTTCCACGCTGTGATCCGTTGTTCTCCACTGTCTTCTTCGTCGTCACCGTGCCTCGGTAGCCCAATTCGTTTATCATCTGGCACTACTGCTCCAGAAAAAGGACGACCTACCGTTGCGTTGTTGGAGTCGCCCGACCTAGCTATATGCTAGCCAGGAGCCGGGCAACCGAGCCAAAGCGTGTGCTTGCAGCTCGTCTCGTCTCGCAGCTGTTGGGGGAAACTACTCTCATAATTTCCATCAATTTTGCATTTTCAATTACAGTAAGGACTTAATTTCCGATGGTGAAGTTTTGTGTCACAAGAAAGCATCTAATAAAGAGGAACTTTCGCCTCGTTCTGGTGCAGCAAGCAACGAGCAGCAAGTTATGGGGCGACGGGCAACAATGCAAGAGATGCACGTCTGTCTGTCGGTTTGGACTTCGTCCCACGTAAATCACATGGCAGTACCTTGAACCAATTCAGGATGGCAAAGAACTGGGGGAGCCAAGGAGGCGTGAAGTGACTTTGGTGGTTTGCAATTTCGCCATCAAAGTATCCATTAACGTAAATTGAAACATGAAAACTGTTCAATTTTGAGGGTGTGAGGTCCCCTGAATTACAAGAGGAGAAGATTGAGAGCTCGATTCGGTTGCTCTGCAAACGACGGCGTTTCCCTACTGGCACACATATTGGTATCGTTAAACGGGGCACAGTAATGTGGGGTGATGGTGATTGCTTTGAGGTATGAAAACCTTGCTTCTTCAACGTTGGCCACGACAGCTGTTTTTATTTCGTTTTTAAGCTGTGCAGAACTGGCGAATAACTTAAAAGTAGCGAACAAAAACGGACAAAAAAAATATTTTGAGGGTGTATTGGATTGAGTCCCTGGTTCTGTTGCGTTCTTCAATTTTTGGAATCGACTGCGATAGATTTTAGCTTGAAAATGGCTTTTCCATTCTTGACAAAATTCAAATACAGCTATTTAATCTTGCCCGACGTTTCGGTCTCTTTTAGGACCTTCCTCCGGGATTCAATTATTGCCTATTTTTCGTCCAGTGTTGTTTTATCGAACAATGATTGTTGGACGGATGGTGTTGCGATCTTGTACTTGTAAACAAATTTTATCAATTATTCTCTCATCATGGTCCTTCAATATCTGTAGTTGTTGTTTAAGTATTCATCGTTTTGAATTTAAGCCTTGTTGCTTAGATCACACTAGCCATACGCTAGTAAAACCTGGTGTGTATCAGTGGAGAACATTCAACGGCTGTGATTTATTAAATAGATGGCTATGGTATTTAATGCGTGCATGATTGTGTCACATCAAGGATCCAGGTCTACCATACTATTAAAACTACCCCAACCAACGGTAAGCATTAAAGCACCGGAGACCAGACTCAACCGTCCCTTTCATGTGCGTGAGCCGAAGCCGGGTCATTTAGAAGCGAAAAAAGCGGCACCAGCAGCAGCTGGCACGTTCCTAAAATTGAGAATTTGATTGAAAATGAAATAAGACTCTTTTTTGGGGGCCAAGCTGGATGTGGTGCGATGGCAGCTCGACGGACGGTCGAGACGATCTCTGCAAAGTGGGAAAATTGAGCCATTCTTGTTGCTTTGATTCGGAAACGTCTTCTCTTCGCAAGAATCCCCAACATTATTTAATGGGGGGACTTATTGCTGGTGATATTATTGAGTTTCATTCTACACACCACACCGTCATTTCCATTTGGTCCGCACTTGGCTGGTTCAACACCGAAGCATCGCGTCGCCGGAAGACTCTTGTGCGAACGTTCACAGTCTGTCTGGGGAGCTGAAGAGTAGCCGCCGCCGTCGCCATCGACTTCAGGCGAGGAAAATCGGTATCATTTCAGCCGGAAATCACTTGAATGTACCCGACTGGGGCAGTCTTCAATTGCGCTCAATTGTGAAAATGAACGTGTATAGAAAAATTACGTTGCACCGGCGAATGGAAATGGCTCGCTTTATCGAGTGCTGCTGAGCTGTGCTTGTTGAAGCGGAAATCGTTGAATCGATTCTTTCTCTGCAATTGCAATTTCAATTGCACGGGGAGAAATACCTGCTGAACAATAAACGCCTTTTACATTTTCTGCTCAGGGTGGAAGCTGATCCTAGATGTATAATGCAGGTAATTGAAGAGCTAATCATTTGTCAAATGCGTATAATATGCATCGTGTTAATTGAACGTAAAACAAGCAAATATTTTAGCTTCCTCGTCACAGAATAACCCCTACATGATATACAATTCAAGTTCATTTTACTCATCCGGAAGTTCAAATCACTAAACATTTGGTACTATACCGCTTCTCTAAATTTTGTGCCCGCAAAGTACTCCATTAGCCGATTTTTATTTTGATATTTTCCACGGCAGCCAATTATAAGTCAAAACTTTCACAAATAAATCAACAATTGCGATAAACCCTCATTAATCCACCTAACGATGATGGCGCCCTTTTCGTGCTTTCGAAAACTTATTTCAACAACAAAGAAAATCAAGTGGCATATTAATAAATATCGCATTTTCTTCTGTTAAACAAAAATCCATTCCATGGAAAAGATATCATATCGTTTATATGGCTTTAAAAATTTGAGCCGCCATTTTGGATTCTAGTTCATAATCTTGGAAATTCTCGCTATTTTTGGACTCCAGGCTTCCATTTAATATGGGATTTGAAGGTTTTTCGGAACAGAAAAAAAAACGGACAAATTGTAAATAGACAGTGACAAAAAGGTATCCCTTAAATGGCAATAAACCTTTTATAGCAAAAAACAACAAATGACGGTTAAAAGTAAAAAAAAAACAACCACTACACGAAGAAGCAACAATTTTAGTCGATATGTGTTAAGTGTAGTCCAATGTGTTAAAAGCAATGAAAATGACTATAATAAATAACAGACCTGAGGATGATCCAATAAGGATCGAAACGTTGGAAGAAGAAAACATTTAGTAGTTTTTTACCCGAAAAGACTGAAACGCCAAAAACTATTCGGAAGTCTTCAAAGCAGTCGTCGTCAATATGGAGCCTAAAACTCCACGCCATCTTGGATATTAGACCACCATCTTGGTTATTCTGGTTGCTGTTTTTGGACTCCGGGAATCCATTCTATACCGTATATGAATGATATAACTAAAACACAATTGAACCGCCGCAATCTTGAAATTTGGATTTTAAACCGCCATTTTGGATATTGTTATTGCCATTTTTGGACTCCACACATCTTCTACATATTAAATATACACATAATTCATTATTTTTGAGACGCCATCTTGGATATTCTGGTCATCATTTTTAAACTCCGGTAATCCTCTCCATACCATATAAACCCATATTGCATTTACAGCCTAAAAACAATTGAATAGCTGCCATCTTGAATTTGGAGCCACCATCTTGGATTTTAGACCGCCATCTTGAATATTCTGGTAATTATTTTTGGATTCCAGAAATCTTCTCATACCAAATATACCCATATTGCATAGGTCCCAAAAAACTCCATTCTGAATTTTGAACCACCATCGTGGAATTGAGGCTACCCCAAGGGCTGCCCTCTTTATGGTCGTCATTTTTGGACTCCGGATATCTTTCTCATACGAAATATACCCATATTGCATGGTTTTTGAGCCTTAATCTCCGTTAAACGGCCGCCATCTTGAACTTTGAGCCGCCTTCTTGGATTTTAGACCACCATCTTAGATATTGTGGTCGTGATGGCCACATCTCGTTGTGTAACGCGGTTCCCTCGTACAGGACGATCTACGGAGTTCCTTCTGAACGTTATTCGGTTGGTCCTTGGACGTCTCAGAGTTTGCCGGCGGCTCTAGACTGGATGAATCGAAGAGTTCATTTGAGACGGACTTCAACTGATGCCGATTAAGTAGGCTATCAAAAACTCGATACTTTCGCGGTTGTGACTTGGCTGGTGCCTGGGTAGGTGTCACAATGTGATTTGTTGGCGTCACACTAGACCAATTCGAGTGCTCATGCTGAGCGGACTTTGCATTGCTGACGATCGTCGCAACGTGATTTAGTGGTTTCACGTTGGACTTGTCAAAGTACTTATTTTGAGCAGGCTCTGACCTGCTTTAGATGCTTTCCATAACACGACTCTCATTCTCGCTGAGTTGGTACTTACCAGCCAAGCTCACCGATAGCTGCTCTAACCTTAGCAGCGCTTAGATGTGTATCCGGTCCAAGTCCATCTGCAGCTCTTCCTGTTCTTCGAACCCCGATGCTGGGATGCGGTCCAAGATCTCCTGGTGAAGCTTGGCGAACTCTTGGAAGTACGTGCCTAACTTCTTCTCATACATACGCAGGAGCGATGACCTTATCTTCGACGGGTCGTGTTTAGCCTCCACCAGGTTTCCGATGATGTACCGGATCTTCCGCCTGACCTGGTCACGGAGATGGATGAGCAGCTGCGTCTCGTCCATGATGTGGTCCTCAAATTTCGATGTGCGGGGTCTCATCTCGAATGCTACACCCACTTTGGGTACAGCTCACTTCGAAGGTTGGTGGTTGGTCGACAAGTCCTCTTTTCGGTGTCTACTCAAGAATTCACCGACGGTGCCGATCTACTTTGAGAAGCGGAAATCGTCGACTGGTCGCCTTGTTGACCGGGGGCGATCTTCTGATCGGCGAGAGATCTTCTCCTCGCTGTCTCGATGACAAGCAGGGGCGGTTCCTCTTCTACTGATACCTCCTTGATCAGCAGATCGCTTTGACGATACCTACCGCAAGGCTCACTGACCGGTAGAAACTCGGCGCTTCTCGGTGGTCTTGCAGGCTGTAAGTACGATACCTTCGGTGCCGATCGTCCTCTGATCGGCGGGAATTCCTCTCGTCTTGTTGGCCAGGGAAAACTTCTGCTGGGGCCGATGACCTCGGTGATCGGCGGGAAATCTTTTCATTGGGGTCTTTGCCGGCGCAAAGATGCCACCCTTCATACTCGTCATACTCTGACCGCAGTTTTGGTAAAATCACACTCAAAGCAGACTCATGAACCGCTCCTGCGTGAGCAAACTCGCGCGCGATTCTGAATCATTTTCTCACGCGCGAGATTTTCATGCAAAATCTCGCTCTCACGAGTCAAGCGCCGAAATCTCGTTCGCTTGTAAAACGAATCCAAATCAATTTGAACGGCATTCAATGTTATTGTACGCTAGATTTGCTTTTGTTCTATCATATAAGCCTAAAAACTTTGATGTAAATAATAAGAATACAAAGAAATAAAGCAATGAGTGAAATCGCGAGTCAACTCATGCATGATTTTTTCGGTGGTGAGTTTGGTGAGTCAAGAATCGCGCGTGAAACAACTCAACCATGAGATTTGAGATTTTGAGTTTTTACCAACACTGCTCTGACCGGCAGAATTCTTCGGCTGGTCGCCTCGATGACCAGCAGGACACTTCGCTGCGGCCGACCGACTCCTCGATACGCTGGTGTCCTCACCGGCGGTAAGGATGTCACCGTTGATACCGATCGTCCACAGTCGAGGCATGGATTCCTCGACTGGATGCCTTGATGATCAGCAGGACGCTTCGATGGTGAACCGGGGTCTGATGGCCGGTTCCACTCCACAGGCACTGAATCCGGTTCGAAGGACCACATGTTGAGGCGCCACAATGCCTCCAGCGAGTAGCTCTTGGATTCTTGGCGCGATAGAGTCTCGCAAGACCTGGGGTACCAGAAATCCTCCGTTGATCCGGCTCGAAGGACCAAATGATTGGGGCTCCGCAGTGCCTCAAGCGGGACTTCTTCCTCGCAAGAAAGAAAAATCACGGAATAGTACTTCCAACACTTCTAACACTTTATTCAACACTAACTTTGCGTTGTCGAAGCCACGCGAACGTTTGTACACTTCGATATTACTTATTACTGCTTGACCGTTTGCCGGGTCAAATCAAACTATTTTCTCGTTCGGTGGTAAGTGGTCCCGTGCTGTCGCCGTATTTACATTTTATGGGAGCTGGAGTGGCGTTGTTCAGTCTTGTAGGGGAAAATGGGGCACCAAAGCGTTTATGGGAAAGTCGGTCACTTTCGCCACCGGAGCGTCCGATGCGCGAGAATAATTCTGGTCGTCATTTTTGGGCCATTTGGAGCCTAAGACCACGGTGAGTGAGGGGGGAGGCCGAAAGTTCAGGAAAAAATGACCACGTGGTTTATGGACAGCCCCTTAATAGAAAATCCTTCTGGAATTCTTCTTGGTAATCATCAAGGAATGCCCAATAGTATTCCCGAAGATATTTAAAAACATCTTCCACAAATTCCTCATGCAAATGCATCATGAACGCCTGCTGGGTTTCCTCCATAATTTCCCCATGTGGTGCCTCCAGAGTTTTTCCAAGCATTCCTCTTGAAATTTATCGAAAAGCTCCTCAGGGATAGCCTCAAGAAATTCTTACTGGGATTCCACTACTTATTTTTTTTATGGTATGGACCATTCCAGGTATTCGTAGAGGGAATTCTCCAAGAGATCTTACTGGGATTCTACAAGAAGTTCTTACTGGAATAACCCAAGAATGCCTGGGTAATTTCGAAGAGCAATAACTGGAGAAATGCCACCTGAAAATACTTGAGAAACTTGAGAAATCCTGGCAGGAGTTCATAAACAAATCTCATCAAGGATTGTAATCGTGGGATATGGTTGATAGAAGGTTCACACATTGGTGCATGAATGCCAGGCGTAAGGTGGAAGATTAGAGCATTTATTACTCTGAAGATACGCGGCACAGTTCACTTGATTACATAACTCGTAAGCGGCGTGGCGGCGGCACACACGTCTATCTGGGAGCTCCCCTAAAACATTCTGAAGTTCTCCCTATGTCACTCAAACTTTCCGGAGCTCACTGAAACATCTCTAGAGGATTTTACCACTCTCAAAAAATTTGCTTAAACATTCGAGAACCAAAACCCCATGGAAGTTCTATGAGTTTTCCAAAGCCTCCAGGAACCTTATTTCAAACTCCCGCTTATAAGGCTACATATTTTCCAGAAATCGAAATGAAATCTACGGAAACGCCTTAAAATCGCCGTAAGATTTTTTTTTATGAAACTGAATAAACCGATGGGAACTCTATTAAATCCCCCTGAAACGCCGTGAAACTCTGAGGCTCTCTTTTGAGAAGATTTTCGTAACCCCCTGAAAACCCCTGGAATTCCCTGAAACGCTATGAAAAATCCATTTCGAACTCCTGCAATACATACCCCCTCACAAAGTCCCATAAAGTCTCCGTCTCCACTCTCTGAAACGCTATGAAGCGTATTTAACATTCCTTTTGCATAAGAGTCGTTTTTGATCTAAATCGTACACTGCGTCAGCGGGCTGTTCATAACGTGGTGCGATAGGAAGATTGAATCCTTCTTATACCCCACATGACAAGACCACGATCTCAGTCAAAAACTGTGGAAGTGCTCATAGCACACTGAGTTAAGACGCAGGTTTTGTCACTGCGAGGACGTTATACCAAGAAGTAGAATAATCTACGGAATTTCAACGCTGGTGTAGCTCATCTCCCAAATAACTTTTTTTTTATCTGTATTGACGAGATTTTTGTCCCTAGACTAGTTCATATCGGGACCCACGCTTCACTTCGCTTCCGAAGGACGAACTCACATTTTGCGAGTTTGTCGGGAGTGAGATTCGATCCCAGGTGCTCGGCGTTATAGTCAAGTATTCTAACCATCACACCAGGTAAAACTCCTTACTCCTATATAAGCGCAACATCTTAAATAAGGCAGATTACATTACCAATTACTATGTGGTCGTCCAGGCACGTGGATCTGGTGGGCAGACGCTGCTGCTGTTGCTGCTGCTGCTGCTGCTGCTGCAGCTGCTATAACATGCTCTGATCTCACCCGCAAGAAAAGCTTCTTCTTGGGTGGAAAACTTTTCAAACGCCAATTTCTCGAATTCACCACATCGTCGACCTAGTCGCCGACTGCCGGCTTCCACCCCCAGCGCAGCGCAAGCACTGACTGACTGGTGTAATTAAGGGTAAATTTCCTTCGCTTCAAAGAAGTGTTGTTCAACAACGCCAATGGGTTGAACGCTGCTGTAGATTCGCCTTTGAAGCGGTTCGCCGTGTTGGCCATAATTGCGAGTTTTGCGTTTCAGCTCCGCTGCTTGGTTGGTCCGTCTCGTCCCTACGACGTCGAGGTTGGAAAGTTGCTTGTTGCTTTGTTAGCGCCTTTCGGAAGTTTGAAGCCAACAAGAGGTAATTTCCGACAATTAAAGTTGCCAGTTTGACATTAATGTGGAGTGCGATGGGCAGTAGTGATTGTTTATACAGTACATATTGAGTTATTCGCTACCGAAAATAAATCTTTGATAGTTCGACGTTGAGCTCTACCCCAAAATTGTATCGGACCAGAATCGTACTGCTTCGACACATTTATCACACTATTTGTGTCAGGACTCCAACCTTTCCAGGTATCGACTCACCGTAACCAACATTTGGTTACTTGACTTTCCAAACTACCCACCCTATAAACCGAACTCAAAGTGCGACGAAGAGGAATTATTTAAAAGCCTTTCAGACTTTCCCATTCGAACCAACCCCCTGATAACATCCCCTTTGGTGGATCCAACCAGCCCGTCAATCGTCACTCGTTCCTCGGTTTCATGTGTCTCAAGCTTCCACAAACCGCTTGTCTACTACTGATGGGAAAGAGTTGGGCAAAATGCATCTGGTAAATAAAAATAGAAGTTGTTCCATGTGGACGTGGAGTTTCAAAAGAAGTCTGAAAAGTTTCAGGGTGTTTTAGGGGCTTTCAAATTGGCTTCAGCGAAGTTTCACGAGACTTTGGGGCATTTAAGGATATTGGCGAATGTTTTGGGACCATTTCAGGGGACCTAACAGAACTTTAAAGTGTTTCAGGGGATTGCAAAGTGTTTCATTGAGGTTTCAGAGAGGTTTCAGGAGGGTTCAGTGAGTTCTGATGGGCTTTTAATCGATTTTTGATTCAGAGGGTTTCAGGGTGTTTGGGAGCTTCACGGGACTTCAAGGAGGTTTAAGTCAGATTTTCAAAAAGTTTTAGAGGGATCAAGGTTTGAGTTTAAAATTGGTTTCTATTGGTTTCAGTGAACTTCAGGGAATTTCAGGGGAGTTTCAAGGGAGTATCAGGAATTTTTTACTAGATGTTTCGGATGTGGTAATTTCAGGGCATTTCAGTAGATCTCAGGGGGCTTCAAGAGCATTTCTGTGGGTTTCAGTGTGGGCTCCAGAGTGAGAGCACTGAGATTCCAGTATTTAAGAGCGTTTCAGGAGTTTGGTAGGGTGGGGCTGGTAAAGGTGTTTCAGGGAATTTTAGAAGAGCTTCCTGGCATTTCAGAAGGGGTTCGAAGCATTTGAAGAGGTTTCAGGGGATCTCAAGGGTTTTCAATGCATTCGGAGCAGTTTAGGGGCTTCAACCGAGTTTTTGAGGTTTCAAGGGATCTGGGAGGTTTTACAGGGTTTGAGAGAGTTTCCCATATAGCCAAGACGTTTCAGGACGTTCAATGGGATTTCTGGAGGTTCCAACAGTTTCCAAGAAGGATTCAGCGAGTTTCATGAATATTCAGGTTATTTTAGTTGGGTTGTAGGGAGTTTCTGACGAGTTTCCGATAGTTTCAAAGGAGCTAAGGATTAATTTTAAGACCTTTATAGAAGATTTAGGGAGTTAACTGGGTTTCAGAGAGGTTTCTTTGACTTTCAGGATGTTTTAAAGGAGTTTGCGGGTGGCTTCTGAAGAATTTCAAGGCGTTTAAGGTGCTACAGTGGTTTCGGAAGAGTTAAAAGGCTTATCAGGGGTAGTGGAAGGGACTTCATCCGGGTTCAAGAGGGTTTTAGGGAGCTTCAGAAGAATTTCCGCGAGTTTTAAAAGGTTCCACTGCATTTAGAAAAGCTTCAGAGGTTCTGGTGGCTTTTCAGAGAATTCCAGAAATGAAGAGAGCGAAAGGAATTTCATTGGGAGTCAAGGGGGGTTTAGAAGAGTGTTTAGAGATTTCGGTGTCTTTTAGTATTTCAGGACGTTCAATGGGCTTATATGGGAGTTCTATGGGTTTCGAGGCGTTTCAGAGGCATTCAGAGCAGTTTTATCATGGTGAAATCAGAGCTGGTTACTAAAGGTTTCCAAATTTAGGCGTCCCTATACTTGTACGATCTCATAGAAATGACTTTGGTATTACCCGGAAAAATATGTGTTAAAAATCTGTATGAGTACCTGAAGAACTCCTGCTGGAAGGCATGTTTGAATTGCTGGAAGAATCAATCCTTTAAGACATTTCTACGGTAATTTTCAATAGAACCTCTAGAAAAAAAAACCCTGAAGCAAACCTTAGGAACCAAGGAATACCAGTATGAATTCCTGAAGGAAGATTTTTTTTAAGAAACCGTAACAGGTATTCCCGAAATAACTCGAGGAAGATTTTTTAAAGGAAACCCTGCAGATATTTTTAAAAATTACTGATGGAATCCTACGTTGGTTTTCTGAAGAAAGCCCTGATGAAATTTCTGCAGGAATCCGAGAACGACTTTCTAAAGCAAGTCTTGCAAATATTTCGAAGGAAAAATCGTTTGGAATTCCGGGAGGAGACCACATGGAAGAATTTCTGAAGAAACTTCTGGAGGAAATTCGACTTAATTCGAGGAAGCTTTTTTAAAAGAATCTCTGGAGGGAATGCATGAAGCACTTTTGGCACGAAATTCAAGAAAAGTTTCTCTACAATTTTTCAAATATTTTTTTTGATGAGTCAACAGAGGAATTCCTTAAGCAACCTTTCGAGGAATTTCCATAGTAATTCCTGGATGAATTTATGCAGGACACTTGAGACACTTGGCACACTGAATTCTTAAAGGAGTTTCTTAACCTTCTGACAGCCGCACGGTCAGTTACCTTCGCCAGCATCACGCAAATGTTGTGTACTATAAGTGAGTTTCTTTCAACGTATTGTGTAAAATAAAGGAATCTTTTGATAGTTTATGAAGGAAAATTGGAAGAATGTCCAAGGAAGTTCATAGAAAGTTTTGCAATATGTAGAAGAATTTTTTTTTTGTGTCTGTATTTGAGAGGCTTTCAGCCTGGTCGCTGGTTCGCCTCAGTAGAAGAATTCTTGGAGAAATTCCTGAATGATTCTCTAGATCTAGAAGAACTTCTAAAAGCTACTCTGAAAACATTTCTCAAGTAATCTCAGGGAATCCCTAGAGCAATTTCTAATGAAATCCTTAGGAGGTTTTGAAAAATAATTGCTGGCGAAATATATCGGGAAATCCTTAAAAGAAATTTCTGAGAGATTCTGTGGAAGACTTTCTTAGGACTCCTTGGAGAAATTTCTGGAGCTATTCATGGGGGAATTTCAGAAGGAATCCCTTCAGAAATCCTTTCAGAATATTTCCAAATGAATCAAAGATTTTTTATAACGACTCTGTGAAAGAATTCCTAGAGGAATCCTTCGAGAAATTTCCGAAGCAATCCCAAGAGGCATTTCTTGAGGCGGACATGAATGCTCCCTTCTGGTGAGAAGTGTCGTTAACAAATAATAATAATAATTTCTGGAGGATTTTCCCGAAGATTTATGAAAACCCCCGGAGGAAATTCTGAAAATCTCTGAGGGATTTCCTGAAGAAATCCGTGGATATATTTTTAAATAAGTAACTAGAGGAAAAGATATACAGGGGGTGGCCAAAATGTTTGGAATAGGCATTTTTTTCTCTCTTACAAAGTTGAACATGCTGTAACTTTTCATTGAGTGCATCAAAAATTCTCAAATTTGGAATGTTTGTCAACCTATTATATGTTCATCATTGGTACAAATTTGAGCTCGATTGGTTAATCTTTCGCGAAGCTATAACTGTTTTCAACGTTTGAAAAGTACCTATGTTTTAAAGTATTTTCAATAATTAATATATTGTTTTTTTTTTATCTTTATTTAAGAGGTTTTCAGCTTGAGAGCCGGTTCGCCTCCTGTATCTGGAAGAATCCATACAGAAGTTTCTAAAGGAAACCCTAGAAAATAACAGAAATCCTGAAGAATTCATTAAGAAATTCCTGCAAGATTTTCTGAAGAAATCACTGAAGGACATTTTGAAGAATCCCTGGAGGAATGTTTGGAAAATTTCCTGACGGAAGGATATCAGAGGCATTTCCGTGGACATCAAGGGATTCGGAGAAGTTTTAGTATTTTAGGGATTTATACAGTATGCGGCAGGAAAAAATGCGAAAGTGTTTTCCAACTTCAAACCTCATTTTCCTCCATTTGACGTTAACTAATCTATGTTTCAACGTTCCATGATCTCTAACAGGCTAATTTTCTGGAAAGTTATTTAAAAAAAATCCCTTTTTGGGCTCAAATATTTACAAGACAGCACCTGAAGCTGAAGATCATCAAAATTTTCAAACCACTGAAAAGCACATAGGTCGCTAAATTTCATACCTGACAAAACAAAACTTTTAATTATCTCTACATTATCATCATATATATGTATTTATTTCATCTGGTATGTGAAACTACTTGGCTCTAGACTAATATGGCCTGGTTTTTCATCGAATTGAAGCTATTTTTTTACTATTATAGCCATTTTGTCTAATGACCATTGGGCGCGCAGTTTTTTGATACCAACTTTTTAGGCTTACATTATCACATGCTAAAAATCAAATATGTTAATTTTTATTTTGTAGTGCTAGCATATAGACGTTGACTGATACACTGTCATTAAAAAATAATCATATATATCCTCTATTCAGTGTGTAATAGCGCCTTGAACTTTTCGCATTTTTTCCTGCCGCACCCTGTATATAATTCTACGAGACATGGCTAGTAACCTGCACCGACAGAACAGTATCTTCAGGGCGCAGTTTATACCGACATCCCACTCCCCACCATCGCCATACATACACTCCGACCGACCCGAGCGTGGAGCAAAGTCAATTCACTGGAAAAATTTCGACATCGCATCGGTTTGTGTTTGTGCGGTTTTACAAATTCAACGTTTGCGAACACTTTGTGTGCCGGCAGGATAGAAATCAGTATGTTAATGGTGAGGGAGGCTCCATCGCCATCGCCGCTCACCTACCCTTCTCCACCCTCCAACGTCGAAGCACACTCTAAATACAGGGGGAGGCGGAGGGGGATGGTTCTGTTTCAGAGCGTAGGGCTTTGAATGAAATCGGTTCCGAAATGGAAAAGTAAAACATGTTTTGGTCTTTTTTTCTCGCATAGCTCACGTTTCAACCCATTTGGTTGCGATGATGTCGAGTCGTCGAGTAGGCACTTTGGATTGACAAATAAACCTATTCTGGCAGGGTGGAGTAGCTGTGTCTGGGGCTGTAGCGATGCGATGGAGCATCGTAGGGAGCTGTCATGAGTCATGAGCAAGAGAGAGAGAGTGACAGGGGGTGGTGATGTTTGGTTTCGGGTTGCAAAAGCTTTTCCACAGTTTTGTTTGTCGAGTAGGTACCTACGCATGCTAATTTGTGAACACATTTTGTTGGGTTGTCTGCGGTTTCGGATCGATTACATTTTAGAAGTGAAGCAAATGTGTTTCGATTGAAAGTGATGTTGAGAGTCGATGATGCTTATTTCATTAAGTAGTACCTACATGAAGCAATTTTATAGAGCTGCTAGTCTAGTTTAGTCTAGTTTACTGTGGCCAAAAAAGATTCATTAAATGGCACTAAATGTACCATGTACAAAACGCTAATAAGAACGGTGATCTCTTACGACGTTGAGACCTGTGCCATGCAGGGATTTGTCAATTAGTTTTTCGGTGCATGGAAGGTGTGTGGCGACGACAGATGAATCACGAGCTCACTGCACTTTACGACAAACCCATCATTCATAAGGTGGCCTAAGCCGGAAGGATACGGCACGTATACGGAAGGTAGGGCATGTTGCAAGAATGCTGAACAACAACTGTTTCAAGTTTGTATTCATCACAGACTTGTTGGTACTAGAAGGCTAGAAGAATGGGCGGGATGGGTGGACCAAGTGGAACGACAACTGGTGACCAAAACGCGTGATCGAGGATGAAGACTTGCAGCTGTAAATAGTGTAATGTAGCGAAATATTGTTAAATATGTATTATCATATATAAATTAATCCCATAATATTCCTTCAGTTGAGCTTCAGGACGTTCAGAGTCGTTTTATGCCTTTTTTCGAAGAGGTTTCATAGAGGTTTTGTGGGATTTCAGACTTTTAGGTGAGCGAGCTCCCAGGGGTGTTGGGTGACTTCACCGTTTCAGAAAGGTTTACACCGCTGGCATTTTAGTACGTTTCTGAGGATTTCAGAAGGGCTCTCAGGGGTTTTAGGGGGCTTCACAGCCACTCAGGTGAACGTCAGGGGGGCTTCAGGGAGATATCCGAGAGCTTTAGAGGGTTCCAGGGGGTTCTTGACCCTCTAATACCCAATCCCGCCTTTAGACGGGGTATCAGGTATCAGGTATCAGTAGGTCGGCACTAGAGGCACGTTCTCCTCCATTTGGGAAACTTGTGCCATAGACGGGGTATAGTTTGAGCATTTTTGTAATTTTTGTTTCGTGGAAAATCAGTTTTTTTATATTTTTGGCTGATATTTAGGACTGTTCTGTACCGTCGTGCGGGGTGTCATTGGGCCAAAGTGGGGTGACATTGGGCCACTATTCCGCATGTTTAGAATACGACGGGAATGCATATTGTGTGCTAGACTGCTAGAATACATAATTCTAAGATACTTTGCATCCACCGTCGGATTCTCTGACTTATATTGAATCCGTGGGATCGATGGACCAATGTTACCCTCTAGGCCCAATGTCACCCCGAACGACGGTATATCTCAAAATGGTTTTTGGTGTATTTTAAAGCGTACCTATTTACATTTTTTTTTAATCATTGAAAAATTTATGTTTTAGTTACCTTTTAGAAGTCATTGTTTATTTTGTATTGAATCGCTACAATTAACATATTTTAATTTTTTCCCAAATCATTCTATCCTTGTTTAATAGTTTAAGGGAATCGAATACACTCTAAAATTATTTTTCTTAAAATTACACAGAAAATGAAATTGACGTAGCTTTGTTTAGGGAAGGGGGGAAGTCTGGGATTATGGGACGAACGATGTATTAGGTACATGGGAAAATATGCTACGGGGGGGAGGGGGAGTAAAAAATCAACCAAAAACGGCTACGTCATTTATGAACGCTCCCTTAAGACAAAACTATATATATACCAAATACATCAGCAGCATTAAAGGCTGATTCTGGATATGGTTTACATACATACTTATTTGAATAACAAACTTTATCAATATATCAAATCTTTTCATATATTGGGATGTTCAAGGTGTTCCAAACTGTACTGAAGTTTTGTCCTTCTAATATACAGGAATAACTTTGCTCTTTTTAGCTACAAATTGTGTCGTAGCATAAACTGCTTGACTGTGTGAACCTATTAGAAATTCGGGAATGGGATAATGCAGATCATCCAAACTAACTTGCAGTTTAGAACCTCAGATCTACACTCGTAACAGTAGTCATTTCCACTAGGCAGAGTAATATTACTTAATCAACTATGGAAACTGAATCTGCTTGAAGACTAATATTCCGGCTTGAGCCCTTGACTATTGAGCCCTTAACATCCACAGCTGTTAGAATAGTTATATTCACTATAAACTCTAACATCACATAACCAACTATTGTGAATGACCCCCTTGGAACCATACGAGTCATTCCAAAATTCTTCAGGGATATTCCAGACCAATCAAACTACTCCGAAGAGCAGAACTTCAGGTCTCTACTTGTAACTGTAGTCATATCTATTTTACGTAGTAACGATGCTTGATGAGCTGTGGCAACCAGACCTGTTGTAAAATTTTTAGATATTATTATGTACTTTTTAGACATTCAGGATTGTTCAAACTGTCCTGGAATTACGCTATGGAAATCTACGGCTTCATACTAGTTATTCTTGCAACGAACCGTTCTCCAACTATTACCTACGGTACCCTAGGATTTGCACAAACCATTCATAAATTCATTTGGTGTTTTACAAATTATTAAAAAGACTCCGAGGAGCGGATTAAAGAGTATACGTTGCATGATTAGCTGAAAATAATTGACGTATTCGATGACTAGGGATATTAAGCGTCTGCAAACTGTCTTGGAGTGTAGTCGTTAACATCTATGACCATTACATTGTTATGAACTGTAACATTACATGCAACTTTTATCAATCACCCAAGGAATTGTATGACTCATTCCTAAATTCTTTTGGGTCCTTTCAGACTAATCAAATAACTCTGTAGAATAAAACTTAAAATCTAAATTCATTGCAATAGTATTATCCGCATTATAGTATAAAGTTGCATGACCAACTATGGGTACCGGAACTACTGGAAAACTGATTTACATTATGCAAAAATGTTGGGTCATCCATGCTGTCCTGGATGTAAGTCCTTGACATCTACAACTGTGCATTAATTGTTTTCGCAATCAACTGTTTTCCAACTATGATCGATGAATCCGTTGAAATTGTACACACCAAACTACTCCGATGGACAGAGCTTTTACAAAATAACGTTCCCTATGGTTGCTGGACCTTTTTGAAAGCTGACAGATACTACTCTATTCTTTAGGGCCATTCAAAGTATCCCGATCCTGAAGCTTAGCTCTAAATATTAACAATCACTACAGTAGTTATTTGCACCAAACTTTTATTAAGATCTTTTGGGGTATTCCAGACCAATAAAACTATGCTAAAGATCAGTCCTTCACATGATTCCTGCATATGCAGGAAATCCTGCAAAAATTGTATAATGTCTCATGAGTTGCCCGGTAATCTTTCCTAGACCCACTATATAAACAACATATTTATGGGGGTGGAGCGGATCTGGTGTGATGGTTGGAACACTTGACTATCACGCTGAGGACCTGGGATCGAATCCCACTCCCGACAAACTCGCAAAATGTGAGTTCTTCCTTCGGAAGGGAAGTAAAGCGTGGGTCCCGAGATGAACTAGCCTGGGGCTAAAAATCTCGTTAATACAGATTAAAAAAAAAAAACATATTTATGATCGCCAAACCATTCGTCTCTACGGAATCACCAAGAAGGCATTGCTTCAGAGAGGGGCTAGTGCACAATGCACCCTCAAGGTTAGCCACTCGCTGAGTTCTCGGAAAACAGGCAGGGTCGACACCACGCCTGTTACCAACTGTACAGCAAGTATCAAGAGCTTATAGCGGAAACGAACCAGCCTTGGGCTGAATGTCTCGATAAAAAAAAAATTATGAGAAGAGATACCACGATTTCACCTGCACACAAATATGACCCTATCAGACATGGGACCTTCACCTGCCCGACCTCGCCGGGGACCCCTTTCCAACCGCGGGCTCGGATTCAATCCAGTAGACCGACGCCACGACAAGAACGCTACTAGGATGGGGAGAACATTGGCGGCCACTTAATCGCTGTAAGGGTAGATTTCGATTGCAGGGCACCGGTATGACCTCTTAACCCCTGGACCACCTCTTCTACCGCATCTGAACTAGCCATTCTCCGAGTCAACGCGCCACCTGCTCAGTAGCTCCAAGACGATGTGAGTGATAGCCGTTGAAACGGCATTCCAGCCAAACTCATCCCTACACATCCTGTGGACAAGATTGTCCGGAGTTGTGTTCTCTCCGCATGTGGCAAACATGTAGTCACGCACTTTGCGAAAACGCCTTAGTCTTGTGGTGAGCCAACTCCAGTTTCCTGGACCCCATTCACGCCTTCACAACCTTGATCTCCACTCCCACTGGGAACTCTCACCTCAACACCTCGTCGTAGAGGGCATTCCATAACACCGGCGGACCCAGGATGGAACATTGCGGGACTCCTCAGGCTATATGAAAGCACTTCCGACCCACCTCTGTGTCGTAAACGAGTACTCGATTCTGGAAGTAACTTCCGAGAATCTTATACAGGTACCTGGGTATCCCCAGACATAAGATACAGAGTTACTACTTCACAGTAGTGAACCCCCACCTCTTACGCTGGAGCGCTATCTTGGCGGTTTTTATAACCGACAAGATAGCTCCTACGGTCGACCTTCCCTTCCGAAAGGGAATTGGTTACTCGAGAGACCATTTACACCCTCGGTGTAGCTCAAAATTATGTTAGGGATGATCTTTTCGAGCACCTTCCCGTGTCGATCAAGCATATTGGTCTATAGGCCAACGGGTCTCCGGGTGGTATCCTCGTATTTGGCAATAGAAACAGGCTCTGCCTCTTTCATACTTCTGGGAAAACTCCCTGGTCCAGGCATTTCTGCATAGCATACTTGAACATCTCGGGAGCCTCTGCAATAGCTACTTTTAAGGCCAGGTTCGGAACTCCATGCGGACCTGGGGCCTTACCTACGCTAAGGGAATTTGCTGTCCCCGCAAGTTCCACATCAGTGACCCTCTCCTCATCGTCAGCCCTAGTCCCCGACTGTCTTACGAAAGGAAGTAGAGAATTAGGATCATAAGGGGGAGAGCCATTACACCTCTCGTCCTGGCCATCACGATCCTGTAGGCATCACCCCACGGATTCGCATTGAAATTTGACAGAGACCCTCAAATCAGGACTTTTAGCTTGCCCTTATATCAATCTTCAACGCAACTTTGGCAGCAGGTTTCGCTCACGACGGAGCGCCTCCCTAAATATGTACCTCGTCGTTGAAATATGATATTTTCAATCTTCGATGGCTTGGCGTTGGTCCAGCCGCCTCTTTCTCTACCCACTGCCTGCTCTTGTTGTAGACGATACTGTAGCGAACCGCCAGGTTATCGCGATGAGTGTAGTCATCTTCTACCCAGCTCGAACTACATAGCTAATCGATTCCACTCCTAATGGCTAGTTTCCACCTGGTAAGTACTGTGTGAAAAGATAGGACAAGTAATGGTCACGTAAAACTATTGCCATCAAAATTACTTAAGCGTTCGCAGTTGATAAGTTTGCAGCCAGAAAGATTTGTCAACAGATGGCACTGTCATGCGATGCTGCCAGTCATGTCATATGTCGATGTAATATTCCGTGAGTAAAAGTGACATTTCTCTTTCTTTTTTGTTTCTTCTTTCGTGCCAAAGACGTCAGTGGGCATTAAGCTGTTAGTTAGTACACAGGGGCCTTAGGCCTGTAGTACACAGGGGCAAATGTTTGACAAGGAAAGAACTCAAGAAACAACATTAATTTGAAGCGGAAAACGCAATGGGGTCGGCAACGGAATGAGGAAGTAATGCGGTATGTACTAAAAAAAACCGCAAGTATGCCGCTGTGGTAAAACACAATGAGGATTTCCTGCGGTTAATTTCAAAACAACTACAGTTCAGTGAATTGTTTGTTTCCTGGAAGAAAGGAATTATGTGAGAATCTGCAGCATTGTTCTTGCTCTATTGAAAGAAATCTGAGGTTTCCTATTTCCCGAAAATTCCTATATGAGTTCTTTCAGGAGTTCCCCGATATTTTTCTAGAATGTCTCCCAGGAGTAAACGGAAATACATCCAAAAGTTCTCCTCCAGTTCTTCCTCCAGAAGATTATCCCTCCGGAGTTTCCCGGGTATTCTCGTGGGAGTTCCCCGGGAATGCCTCCAAAAGTTCCCCGTTAATTCCTTCAGGTGTTTGCCGGGAGTATATCCAGGAGTTCCCCGTGAATTGTTGTGGAAGTTCCCCGGAAATTCCTGCAGAAACTCCCTTGGAAGTCTCCAATGAGTTTCCAAGAAATTCCTTCAGGAGTTTCCCAGGTCCTCATCTAACATTACCTCGGAAATTCCAGCAGATGTTCACCAATAATTCCACCAGGAAGTTTCCGGGAAATTTTCCAGGAGTTCCTCTGAAATTCGCGTGCAATTTTTCCAGAATTCCTGCAGGACTTCCGCGGAGGGATTCCTGGAGGAATTTCCCGGAGGAATACCCGAAAAAAAATTTGAAGCGATCACCAGAGGATCTTCTGGAGCAAATCTCCAGAAATCCCTTCTGAGATTTCTACAATAATTCCTCCGGAGATTCCTCCAAAAGACTCCATTAGGATTTCCCCTGGAGATTCTTCCGAGGAATCCTCGAGGAATCTCTGGAGGAATTCCTAGAGGAATCTTTGGAGGAATTCCTGGAGGAATCTCTGGAGGAATCCCTGGAGGAATCTCCGGAGGAATTTCTGGAGAAATTCTGGGAGGAATTTCTGGAGGAATCGCCGAAGAAACCTCTGGAGGAATTCCTGGAAGAATCTCCGGAGGAATTTTTGGGGAAATTTCTGGAGGAATCTCCGGAAGGTTTTCCCCGAGGAATTTCCGAAAAACTACTGCAGGAATCTCCAGAGGAATTTCTGGAGGAATCTTTGGATGAATTATTAGAGAAATCTCAGGAGGAATTTCTGGAGAAATCTCCGGAGGAACTCCTGAATGGCTACCTGGAGAAATCTCCGGAGGTATTATTGGAGAAATCTCCCTGATGCCACTCCTGATGTAATCTTAAAAGAAAATCCTGTAGAAATACCAGAAGAAACTATAAAAGGAACCCAAAAATTTACTCCTAGAGAAGATCTAGAAGAAGCTTCTGAAGGAATCCCGGAAGAAGTTGCTGGAGAAAGGATTTCCCAGATAAATCTGATAAACAATTCCAGGAAAAATCCCATAAGGAATTCCTTGACGATTCAAAAGAAACGCCCGGAGAAAACCTACAGGAATCCCGAATAGTTCTATTTTAGAAAAAAAAACTTAGAGAAATCTTAGAATGCATTACTATAAAATCCTTCAAGGAACTCTTGGAATGATCCCAGAAGGAATTCCTACAGGAATCTCCGAATAAATATCTGAGTGAACTCCGGAAAAAAATACTAGAGAAATTCCGGTTGAAATTATTGGAGGATGGTTCGAAAAAAAAACTCCTAGTAGAATCTTAGAAAACACCTCTGGAGAACACCCTGAAGAACTCCTAGAAGATCATATTCTATTAATTCCTGGAAAAAATGCAAATCTCAGACACGTTTTATGAGAATTCCCTGCGAACTCCTGATGCATGTTCCGGGGAATTTCAAGATGATTTTCTGCGTAATCCCAGAGAAAAACCTTTGCCAGAAGATTAATCACAAAGAATCCTTCGTGGATCTTCATAAAATTTCCCGTGAAGCTTTGTCTCAGTATTTCATCAACAACTCCATAAAATAACCGCCAGAGTCCTCCAGCCGTATTCCGAACCCCTAAATTAGTTGTCTCTGTAATACCATTAAAAGTTCCCTCAGAATCCCATCGCAATGTCTTTCATCAGTATTTTCCTTGGAAAGCTTCACAACTCCGTTGGGATCTCACTATCTGGATTTTCCCCAGAATCCCACCCAAAAGTTTTAAATTGAATCATTTTCCCCACACGCGCGCAAGAAAGTACATTTTAATTTCAATAACATTTCCTGAGGGAACGAACGAAATTTCTCTTAGTCCAAATCGTAAACAACCTGGTGCCCTTTTCTTCACATCCTTCTTACAGTATCGTTTCGTTGAAATGCTGTCAGTTAAACAAATGTCAAAATTACTTACGGAAAAAAGTGAAATTTTACTTGAGCGCTCTACTTGGCAACAGGAAACTTAGCCAAAGATACTTTATGCCCAAGGAATTCGATGAAACTTCCTTTACGAAATGTTTCTGTACTGACCGGGAATCGTACTCATCACTCTAATCATGCTTGAGCTAAATACACGTATACTTACCGTATCGGCAATATGGGTCCTGAAGTTTAATGTTTATTTCGTGTGAAAATGATACATTCCATTCTGCCGACCAATTTTCTTGCACTCACAAGGTACCCCAATCATATCCAATCATAATCCAATTCAAAAAAATATTGCACTCTTCGGTCGACTGACCGCCTCCCATTGTTTTCATTCATCCAATTCGGAACGGAAGAAAAATTCAATTTGACATTTATATAGGTACTCGGAAAACAATGGATGCACAACATTGTGCACCAACCTGCCAGACACCCCGAAATACGTTCATACCCTTCACAGGGATTTTTTCTAGTTGTGTTTCGGCCGACGACGACCGGGTGAAAAACTGGAAAGTGAAAAACTCACCCCGAAAAAAAAAAGCCACAGGGTTATGGAGTTTCGGCGAAAAATTCCCACTCAAAAGCGGGATAAGTCGCACAAATTTTCAAAGCCAAAATCACACACCGCACAACGAGCGAGCGACAAAGCTCCTGAATCCTCCAGCGCCAGTGCAGTGGTAGCGGGCCATTTGGGCCATTCGCCATACTTTCCTAGAGCGAGCAGTGAGCACCCGTGTCGGTGACAAGTGGTGGAGATAAAAATTGTGCACCGAGTACCCGAGTGGCCCCACTGGGAAACTTGGGGCTGTTCGCTGTTGAGCCCGCTCGCACCTTGGTGATTCCAACCTATAAGTTCAAGGGGGCTTTGTGCGCGCCGCACTGATTGCACTGCCAAAAGCGAATTCCGTGATTGTGGCCTCCCACCTCAGAGTGAGCGGTGGGTGGTGGCGATGTGGGAAGTGAGTGGAACGACCGAAATAAAATAAAATAACCCGACAGGTGGTGCTTCGAGTAGCAACAGCGGTAACGGTGGAATTGCAATTCGAATGGGGTGCGTGAGTGTGTCTGTTCTGTTGTGACTTCGCCTCCACCAACCAGTGAACATAAGGACTGTATCGTGTGTATGTCGTTTGATTGGATGATCACCGCGTGAGGTGGGTGGTGGTGCGGAAGAGGATAAATTATTGGAAAATGAAAATTATGAGTCCCCACAGAGCTGTTCACGGTGTGGCTCTACCAAGAACATTTATTTCGCCATTTGACTGCAACGAAGGGTAAAGGATTATTGTGCTCCGTGTGGATGGTGGAAAGAATATTTATTCGGAATAATCCTATTACTTTTTGCTTCTGTGCCATTTTTTACGAAAATATTGATTTAGACTCCATCATTCCACAACAAGATTTCTATTCTATTCTATTCTAGTGCTTGCACAGCCAGTATTGAAAAGCATCCTGGAAATATCAAAATTTCTTCTGATATTTTCTTGTCAACATTAATATTTGCAGCATGTCAGAGACGGGACACAAATATTAAAATGGCCAGGCCCACTGTGCAGACTAATGGGTTGGAAGATAATTCAAAAATTTAAGGCAATCAGGTTATCCACTTGTGAATAACATGATTGACAAACCTTTTTGAATTGAATAAAGGAAGAAACGGGGACAACCGTACCAGCCGTTTCGTATTAGGGGAATGGTGTTTGAATATAAAATCGTTGGGAGTGGTGCGGCTAAGAAGGTTAATGCACACTCCGTTTAAGTTGGCGTCTCTTCTCCTGGGATGGGACACAGGCATTTGTCCATGTGTCCTGGCTTTGGAGCCTAGGCTTAAGCGCCATTACTCGCTCTCTGAAACGAGAAAAAATATAATGATCCCTTCCCCGAAAGTACAGTAAAAGAAGCCCATATAGTAAGTACATTAAAATACGAAATTTCTACAAATATGCCATTCAATCAGAAAACTATGATATGATAAGATTCGAAAGTCACATCATCAAATATAAATCAATTTCTTCCTGAACCAAGTTTGGATCTTGTGATTATCACAACCAACCAAAATTACAACATTGCGGGGAAAAAAAAAACAAGGAGGCTCTGTCATTAGTTTAGATTACTCCAGATTCAATTCTACACTCCCTTTCATGTCCGTTGCGCAAGGCCTCCGGGTCCGTTTGAAAACTTTACAGATGCGTGAATATATACATATATCACTATTTGCCTCACACAACTCCATTATTACTTTGGACTCCGCCAGCTCAGAAGCGGCATGGCCATTTGAAAAAAATACCCGACAGCATCCTGGTAACGGAAAAACACTCGCGAAAACGAAGCAGAAGATTATATATTGTACGGCAGAGAACGGTTTCCTTGTCCGGGTTTCGGAGCACCAGTTGAAAATGGCCCGTCACTGCACTCGAAAACAAAATAAGAAAAGGAACATTCTCACCGAGTATTTCAGCATATCTGGATCTTGGTCTGGGTGAAGTCCAAGCATTTCCGAAGAATAACAGAACAGCCACAGGATCTGAAGTAAAATTCAATCACCATCTTCACTATCTTCTTGTAGGCATAAAGCACCACTTTCATTTGTTTTTCTTCCAAATTATTTAACATATTTACACATTTTCCAATAGAATTTGTTAACTGAAAAGGCCAATTGACGACCTCGCGATTTTTTTTCCGCAAAATAGCACTGACTCCCGGAGTGGTGTATTACTGGCAGCCGAACCACCCGCTGTAATGTCACAAGCCACTGCAATCCACACGAGGGTGCTGCCATGCATAGGACAGAATGCGACGAAAAATATTCGGAACACGCGTCTACCGGATGTATAAGGATAGTAGACTCACAAGCGAACGATCCGGAAGGCATAGCACCAGCCAAATCACCGATCAAAACGCGAAACAAAAGGAAACCGGAGCTCGAAAAAAAATGTGACACGCAAAACAAAACTCGACCGGCCGCGGCAAGGCTTACTTCGATCTTTTCCCATCATTCCACAACAAGATTTGAACATAATCATATTTCTTCAACATTTTCAACCCCTCCTGCTACACCACTCAACTACAAGCATAGATCCGAAGGAATTCTTTTAATTTGCAATCTAAAGGCAATAAGCTGCTTTCGTGTCTAAACTTGACTGAGCCAAGAAGCATAGACGTAAATTCTATTCAAACCCAGGCAGAACGATTATGCTTATCGAAATAGGAATTCCGTTCCCATTCCACCCTCTTGTGCGTAGCAGATAGAGGCAAAATCATTTTCCCATCGATATTCTCGATAATAGGAATTTATATCCGGCAAACACGTACACGAACCGAATCAATCGGATTCCTTTCCAGAGTTGGTTGGGTATTTGGTTTCCTTAAAAAGAGGGTTGAATTTATGTTTTTAAACCTGCTTCTGAGAGCTAGGAAATTTTGATAATAGAACTTGAGAAGCCATATTATTTCATTCATAACATATCAATCATTCACATCTTCTTCTTAAAAAATGCTCTTACTACACAAGTTTTTAAAGATTTTCACAAGCCAGAACGTCAACAAGATCAATTTGTTGAATGCACTCTAAGAAAAATTAATGTAAATTTAAGTCCATTTGGATGCACATAAAAGGAGCGACCAGTTTCACATAAATTTACCCCTTTTATTACAAAAAAAAGTTGGAGTTAGCAATCGCTAGAAACGAATCAACAGATAAAACATATGAAAGTAAAATATTCAATTGGATTCGAACACTGGTCTGCTAATTGAGAGGCATAAACTATACTTCTAGGGCATATCACTGAATTGTGAGATAGATGAAACTGTTGAGCATTTTTTTTTATTGCCGTACGGGTTTGGGCCGAAGGGTCTCAGATTTTCATGAAACTTTTTCCACAGGCAGGGCTCATAGATACATGAACCAAAAATGAGAAAAATCGCCTATTTTCCCGGAAAACTCAGGCGGAATTTTTTTATTTTCTCTGATACTACTTACTTTGAAAAATCATAACTCAAGAACGAAGCATCGTAGAAACAAAGTTTTTTTTGGAGAATCAGAAATCAAAAAAAAAATGAAAAGGAAAAAGTTTTCCACAAAATTTTTCACCGTTAAGGAAATTCACAAAGAAAAGTCGGAAAAACTATGCCCGAACTCGCGGAAAATTTTCAAAAAAATATTTTGCGAAGGTAATTTTATAAGCTTTGATCGCTGAAATTTTTGGGACGGACTTTTTTTTTTCTTTCTTGAGTTATGGTCAATTTTGTGAAAAATAACCATGAACGCATATATTATATGGTCATTTTTCACACCAAGCCAAGCACATAACTGCAAGTAGTTAGCTGCAAATTTCTTTTAGAAATCTGATTGTATTTTTTTAATTTTTTTTCTGGATTTTTTGTTTAACTTAATCATGTTTTCAAAAATATTTATCATAACTTAACCATTTGTGTCTTCTGAAATTTATTCAAATTATTTACATCCGTAAAAAAATATCAGTAATTATAAGACGAATCATGGACGTACAGGAACACCAGGATGAATTCACGAAGAAACTCCAAACGAGTTGGTTTTGAAATCCTCAGAAGAAATCCTGCTGGAATCACTGTATGAAATTAAGGAATGATCTTTGGAGAAATTCATGGAGGAATATTCAGAGGAATACCTCATGAGAATCCGAGACACAATTCAGCAAGAATTTCCAATGGAACTCATGGAGTAATTCTTGCCGGAATTCCTCGAGCAGGAATTTGTGGAGAACCAATGGAAGAATTTTTGAAGGATTCCCTGAAAAAGTTTCTTAAACAATCTATGAAGGTTTTTCTAGAAAAATCCATAGAAGGTTTTCTTAAGAAATATCTGGGGGAAATTTTGAAGGAATCAATGGAAGACTTTCAAAATAAACCATTAGATAAATGTTGAATGAAATCAATGGCACATTTCCCAATTGAAGACCAGAAAAAAATCTAAAGGAATCCAAACTATGTAATCTACTGGATAAATTTAAGAGGAACTTTATTAAAGGTTTTCTATAGAAATTCAAGCCGAACTTTATGTAGCATTCTCTAGTGAACAGTAAACAAATTCGTAAGGAATCAATAGAAGATTTTCTTAGTGATGTGAGAGATTTTTTCTTTCAAATAAATCTATAGAAGACTTTCTAAAGGAAACTTTGATTGAATTTCTACAGGAATATACCCCTAAAAGTTTTTTTTTTTAAAGAATATCTGCAGAAACTTCTTGAAGGAATCATGGAAGAATATCTAATAAAAGCCTTAGAAAAAAATCGGGGGGAGTCATGGGAGGATTCCTTTCACTAATTTCCGAATATATTCCTAGATAGAGACGAACCAGCCAAGAGCTGAAAGTCTCTTTAATAAAGACAAATCAATCAATCAATATATTCCTAGATAGTTCCCTGATAGCCGTTTTGGAGGAATTTCCAAAGGAATCCTTCAGAAAACTTTTAGAGAAATCTTCACTAAAGTTTTTGAAGAAATTTTCAAAAAATTATTTGAAGCTTTTCTAACAGAAACCCATTAAGAAATTTGGAAGAAACACTTGGTGAATTTTGTTGAGGAGATCATGGAATATTGAATTTGTTTCGAGGAATTTAAAATAAAAAAAACTCACTGGTAGTTTTCTGCAAGATTTACAACAGTTAATGTAAAAAAAAAACATTTATTGAAAATAAAACAATCGTATGACTAAATAAGAATCATCTGAATATTTTCCAGTTAAAGTATTTTTGTCAACACTGTAAAATATTTTCATGAGTGCGAAGAAAATGCTCGGAAGTAACCTCAAGACATCCCCCAATGAGAATGTTTTCGAATTTTCAATTTCAAATTTTCGATAGAATTTCGAGAATTAAATAAAAACTAAAATAGTTTCTCGGAATAAAATAGAAGATGAATTCCCAGGTAACAGATAAAAATTCAAAATAATGCCAAAGGCTGAAAGTCTCTTTAACAAAGACAAATCAATCAATCAATCAAAATAATCTAAAGAAATCTGAATTTGGGAATACGAAAGAACATCAAAAACACAATGATAAGATTCATGAAAATAATATATGCCTTGTTTGCGCCCAACATTGGCAATACGCTAGAAGGTAACAGGATGAAGGTAACATTGAAATGCTGGCACCCTTGGCCAACCGCACACTACGGCTGCGGTGGGATGGGCACGTAGCTTTTATGCTGGAGGTACGACAAGCTAAAATCATATTCAGCAGAAAACCCAGAAGAGACCGTTGGCTTCGTGATAGGCCGTAGGTCCAAATGGTTGCTGCATACCGAGGTATTTGAAGATACAAAAAAGTGACAGAAACAGAGAGAGAATGTGAAGCAAATGTAGAGGTCGAGGTTCATTTTAAGGAAAGTGTTGCGGCGAAAAATAGTAACTCTACCTTGGACGGCGCTATTGTCATTATTCAGTCATTTGTAGGAAATCGGGCAACAATAGACCAGATGATAAGTAAACAGCAGGTCAACTAGGCTGCTCACCTGACCAGTAAAAAGTAAGAAAATATATAAGTAATTTAATTTCAAGTCATATTGATCCGGTTTACCACCGAAGCCCGCTACGATTTGTTGCCAAGTCGGAGAACACACTGAAGAATTGTAAGTCTTTTGTATACCTAAGAAACCGATTCAGAATTTAATCAAATATATGGATTTTTGCAGCTTCAGCTGAATAACACTCTCTCTCTCTCTCTCTTCTTGGCGTAACGTCCTCACTGGGACAAAGCCTGCTTCTCAGCTTAGTGTTCTATGAGCACTTCCACAGTTTTTAACTGAGAGCTTCCTCTGCCAATGACCATTTTGCATGTGTATATCGTGTGGCAGGCACGAACATACTCTATGCCCAAGGAAGTCAAGGAAATTTCCTTTACGAAAAGATCCTGGACCGACCGGGAATCGAACCCGTCACCCTCAGCATGGTCATGCTGAATACCCGTGCGTTTACCGCCTCGGCTATATGGGCCCTCATCTGAATAACACAATAAAATCAGTTTAAGTTAGAAGAATTTCGTGATACGGACATGGAAACAAAATGCACCATTTGCGACAGAGTAGTACCAAAAACGGAGTGTATAACCTGCAATGGCTGTAAAATCGTCTTTCACCAACCCTGTTTGGATGCGACGGATTCCACACCTAACCCGATGTGGAAATGCAAAGATTGTGATACCACTAGTCGACAATCAGAAATCGTCTTAGGGCCGATTTCTTCACCCTGGCTTAAGCGTTAATCCTGGTTTAACTATATGGGTAAGCCTGGCTCACCGGTTAAGCCGAGGTGAAGAAATCGACCCTTACAGCTTCGGCAATTAGATGACGAGATAGCTCTCGAAAGAGCCTATTTGAAGAAAAAATATGTATGATCTACTTCGCAAGCATTCCGAATCGGTTCAGAGAGACATCGATCGTTTAGAAACACTAGCAGTTGATTTCGGTACCTCAGCTGAGTCTCGACGTCGAAACAAAGAACAGAATGCCAGTGATTCACAACTCTCCGAGGATTCATCTCTACAAAAGTTGATGGCGAGACAAATCATTCCTTCCGATCTTCCATCATTCTCAGGAGACCCTGAAGATTGGCCTATTCTCATAAGTAGCTTCAACAATTCAAAAGAGGCCTGCGGGTTTAGTAATGTTGAAAACCTAAAAAGGTTGCAGCGCAGTCTCACTGGTTCTGCACGTCAGGCGGTAAGCAGTAAGCTTTTATTGCCTGAATGTGTGCCGCAAGTCATCACTACTTTGAAGCTACTGTACGGTAGGCCGGAGATATTAATTGCATCGCTGTTGGCCCGAATCAGAAAAATGGACCCTCCTGATGCGGAAGACCTTAATTCTCTTGTGTGTTTCGGGGCCGCTGTACAGAACATGACCGATAATTTGATCGCAGCAGAGCAACAAAATCATCTGACGTACCCGTGTCTATTACAAGAGATAGTTGACATTTGAAAGATGTAGGATTTTCAAGTTATGTTGGAATCAAACCTAAAATTTTAATTGGATCAGACAATACCCACTTAACGACTCCAAGCAGAATATGTACTGGGAAAATAGGGGAACCAATAGCTTCCCAGTGTAGACTAGGCTGGAGTATCTATGGATAAAAATACATATAATTTTTCGTTAGGAATGCAGTAACACTCCTAACAAATACGTCGTATTACGGGGGGAGGATGTTGCGGCGAAAAATAGTAATTCTACCTTGGACGGCGCTATTGTCTTTATTCAGTCATTTGTAGGAAATCGGGCAACAATAGACCAGATAATAAGTAAACAGCAGGTCAACTAGGTTGCTCACCTGACCAGTAAAAAGTAAGAAAATATATAAGTAATTTAATTTCAAGTTATATTGATCCCGTTTACCACCGAAGCCCGCTACGATTTGTTGCCAAGTCGGAGAACACACTGAAGAATTGTAAGTCTTTTGCATACCTAAGAAACCAATACAGAATTTAACCAAATATGTATATGGATTTTCGCAGCTTTAGCTGATTAACACAATAAAAGCAGTTTAAGTCTGCTGAAAGAACTTCTGCGGCATTTTTTTTTAATTTTATTAACGACATTTTACACCCAGGTGCATTCATGTCGAGAGAATTCGTAATAAAATTACAATTAATTCTAAGTTTTAGTTACTGAATTAAGGTCTAGCGCAGCTATCAATTTTTTGTGCCGTTTTGATTGCTTTCGAAACTTGACAAGCCATCCATCGACGTCATCCTTTGCGGGATCCGGACCTGAATCATCTGTGTCTGTGTCTTCATTCTCAGCTCTTTCTAATCCAGTTTCGTCAACAACGATTGAACGAGCCGCGGTGATCGGGCCCATTGTTTCCATCTGATCTGCTTTTTTACGAGGTGGTGCGTTGCTATCCGTTGGGCGCGTTTGACCAATGTCTCGTTTTGACTGCTGCCGGTGACTTTGTTCAGCTACTGCGTTAGCTTCGACGTTATAATTCTCGTTTGCAACATCCATCGGTACGGGGTTGTCAGCCTCACTGCATTCGTTTGCTGGTTGGGTATCGCATGTGTTTGGTGCCAACGTTACATGGCGCGCTTTATTTTTGTTTGCTGCTTCCGAGCACTTAAGCTTAGGATGTGCTTTTTGTCCGCATCGCATGCAAGTGGGTATCTGCGATCGATAAGATACAGCGGTTAGCTGATCTTGTATTCGGATGAACGATGGTATATGTTTGGACAGTTCAATGCGAACTACACGGACGCCGTTCGGTATTCCACGAAAACACTTTTTCCACAACTCGCGGGCCACTGATACTACCTTTCCATATTGCTTCATGTGTTCGGCAACGGCTGAATTGGGTACACTTGGCGGGAGATCGTGTACACAGACGTTGATAGCTGTATCCTCTACAGTGCTGAAAAATTCATTTCGTCATATCTGAATTCAATCACCTACAACTCATTTTAGAAGCTGAACCTGAGAATATGGTGTATGAAAAACTTGTTCGGCTAGACCAGTTCTGCAAGAAAGTCACGGAAAAACTGCTATTTTTCGAATATTTAAGGTAAATGTCACGGACCACTTTCAAAAAATGCCAATGATATTCACGGTGAATATCATTTGGCATTTTTCAAAGGTAGTCCGTGACATTTACCTTAAATATTCGAAAAATAGCAGTTTTTCCGTGACTTTCTTGCAGAACTGGTCTAGCCGAACAAGTTTTTCATACACCATATTCTCAGGTTCAGCTTCAAAAATGAGCTGTAGGTGATTGAATTTAGATGTGACGAAATGAAATTTTCAACACTGATCCTCTATGTACACCGGAATGTTGAAGTTTTTCTTCCCTGCTTGCATGGAGTGTTTTAGATGATGTGCAGAAGCCAACCGTTCTGCAGCTTCTAAGGTGCGCAACTCAATAAGGGCGCAGTTTCGGATGGTATGTAGTTGGAGATTTTTGACGGATGCCATCTCAATCTCAAGTGATTCACACAGGAACTTTTCAATGTCTCCCGCATTTGGCCGCACAGGGAGTACATTGAAATCGACGACCAATGTATTTTTGCGTATAGAAGCCATTGCCAGTAAAATAAACAATGGTAATTCTATTGCAAAAATCGAAACCGATACGATGGTTTGCTCTGCCGCAAAGAGTCGACCGATCCGATCGCGCGTTGGCTGACAACTCTTCTGCGGCATTTCCTCCTGGCAACAGAAAGCAACAGAAATAAAATGAGAGATTAATTCAATACAACAACTGTTTTCTTTAATCTCTTATGTGAGAATTTCCTACATCGTTATAAATTATCAGAAGTTCTAGCCGCATACGTACTCGGTTGGAGTTTTATGACGCAAGGTTGAGGGAATCCGCCAAGCCTTAACAAGTTTTCGAGGTTTCCACGGTAAACAATTCGTTACGTTCTGCTACCGAAGCTGATACCTTTAGTTCGTCCCATGAAACTCAAAACCATCCAACCCAATCGGCCGCGTCGTCAGTCGACCATGTGTCATCCATCCACCCACTGACCGCTTGACAAGATCTACGATGAGCAGGGGCGTAAAGTGAAAGCCCAAAAACAGTAAACAGTCCTATTTGTACTGGTTCTGGTTGTCGTCCGTGTCCTCCCTGAGCTGATTTACATGCCCGATTGGATCGACAACAATCCATTGATGGCTGCGAGAGGAGGTGGGGCTGGCGCTGTGTGGTTTGGATCAAACGAATGGAAAGTGTCGCCCAGCACAAGCGCTTGCAGCTAGGAAAAAGTGTCGTCGACGACCAAGAGCACCAGTAGTTCCAACAACCAAAAGGGAATCGATAACAGCTAAATTCAATGTCGATGTCACTATCACTTTCCGATAAGCGCCACTACCACCGGTCGGTGTTGTAGGATCATAGAAGAGCTGCGACGATGATGATGGGGAGAACCAGGGTTTGCATGGTCGGTCAAGGGTCTGCGGTAAGTGTCCGAGGAGGGGCAGCGGAGGAGGTGTTTCTCTGTGGTTTCCGATCATCGAAACATGGATTCCCTCGCTCGGATGTAGGTGTGGAATTGCAGCAGCAGTAGTAGCAACAGAGGCGACGACAAGAGGGAAAGTGTTATTTTGTGATTACACGCCTTTGTGTTTGCGTAGGATGGCTTCGGGGGAGGTGGTTTTGGGGTTTGCTCGATGTGATTTAGTCATGATACCGGGTCGGCCAGCAAGGGAGGGATCCCGAGAAATGATAGATAACATATAACATAGGAACATATGTAGACAATCCTTTGCAAACAGGAGGTAGACCTCATATATTATGCCACATTATTCACTTCACAGCGCTTACATTGGGCAATGGCGAATTCTCCATCACTTTCATCACGATTTTGTTAAATATCTGCACACTCACAGCTATTGCAAGATGGGATTTAAGGTATTCAATAGATTATATTCAACTGACCAACATTTGTTCTCGTTACGTTCCATCCTTTCTGCCGGGGCAGTATCGAGAACAACCGTATCATACCTCTTTCCTCCACACACACTACTGTTTGAAGTAGGTGATGGACAACTTTGCTTGCAGGGTTTGTAAACATATCATTTACTGCGTACACACACGAGCCAGCACGTTGGAACAAACCATAACTCAGTGTGGAGCTGATCAGGGTGGTTGGTTGGAGAAGAGCAATGGGGGTAGCGTGGCCGGCCAAACGAGCACGATGGAATGTAAATAGGATAAAGTTTATTTTGTGGAAAATGACATGCTCGGACGAGATGAATTCTTGATACATTGTATAGTTATTGAATTACCCGTGGAAGCTACAAAGTTTTCAAAGCTTACCCGTCCGTGCTTGGCTCTGTCCGATGATTTAATTTTCACCCCTTATCGAGCGCTCGAGAATCAATCGGTTCGATCAGTGAAGTGGGTACTCGTGTAAATGAAACACGTTTTCTTTTCACTGTTCATCAGGAAATTAAAAAGAAGGAAGTCGATCAACGAAATGAAATGTACCGAAGAAAGTTGGCACAAATCCATTTCAAATCATCCAACGCTTTGGCGCCATCCACAAATTACGTAACGCTCTAGGGGGAGGGGGGAGTCCGGCCGAGCGTTACGGCCCATACAAAAATTTTCAGGTTTTCATACAAAAAAGCGTTATGGAGGGGGGAGGGGGGGGGGTAAAAAATTGTCGATTTTAGCGTTACGTAATAAATGGATGCTGCCTTTCTTCCTCCCATCTAGGGGATAGGAAAGGTCTTTTCTTAGGAGCGAATTTTTCCCTACTCGGAAAAATGCTAAATGGGTGGTCGGATGGTGATCTTTCACGCGTGCCAGTAAAATGCTGCAAACACTAGCAAAAGGCTGTATTTTACTCTCCGGTATTCGTTGGTCGGGCGATGATGATGATGGTAGCGGTGGCAACGGCTTTCCGCACCATCAGCAATAATCAAAATGAGTTTTTTTTCCTTGCTTTCGGGGGTTTCCAACTTTTTCTTTTGGTGTTCCTTTTATTTGAAGTATTAAACTTCAGACAAACTTGCAACTGTACATCTTTTGAAAAAAAAAAACTGTTAACAAACTTTGAATTACCAATGATTGAGTCTAATTCGTTGAATTGGTGAGTTGGTTTCAAGTTACCTTTCATCTTATTAAGCTCATGTTTTTCACGTTCACCATGGTTCACCAGGCTTTTCCAGAAATGATAAGACGAATTTTGTAGAGCAGCCATTTGGATGGATGAAAAACAAACTATATTTTCACACATGCCCTGCTCTTATGTATAAACATAAAAAAAACCGAAACTCACAAGTAACATTACACTCTTGGTTTGTAAGTGACAAAACTTTTCTTGGTGGTACCTCAAACACGTTCTGTCCAAATCGTACTGTTTTTGAACAACTTTGCCTAACATACATTTATGAGCAGGAGCATAGACGACCGAACCATACGTCGATACTAAAGGAGATTCTATTTTATTATCGAACAAATTGGGCTGAAGGGCCTCAGATTTTCATGAAACTTTTTCCGCAGCCTGAGCTCATGGTTATATGAACAAAAAATAAATTGAGAAAAATTCAAGGTCGCCTATTTTCCCGGAAAACTTAGAAGGATTTTTTTGTGTTTTTCCCAGACACTACTTACTTTAAAAAATCATAACTCAAGAACGGAGCATCATAGTAACAAAGTTTTTTTTCAAACATAAACGCAAATTTTCTCAGAAACCAAAAAAAGTAAAATATGAGGCGAAAAACAAATTCCAATAAAATCTCCGCCGTTGAGAAAATTAATATAGTAAATTTTCAAACAAATATTTTTGAGAACGTTATTTCATAAGCTTTGATCGCTGCAATTTTCGGAATGCACTTTTTTTCGTTCCTGAGATATGGCCAATTTTGTGAAAAACGACTATGTAAGCCTATATTATATTTTTCACTAAATTGGCCATAACTTAGAAAAGAAAAAAAGTGCACTCCAAAAATTTCAGCGATTAAAGCTTTATAAGCTTTAATAATAACCTTCTCAAAATAAATTTTTGACAATTTTTTGGGAGTTTGGGCATAGTTTTTCCGGCTTTTCTCTATGAATTTTCTTAACGGTGGAAAATTTTGTGGAAAATTTTCCCACTTTATATTTTTTTTTCGGATTTATGAGAAAATTTGGCTTCATTAAAAAAAACTTCTTTCTTGAGTCATTTCTTGAGTCATTATTTTTCAAAGTAGTGTCAGAAGAAAACAGATAAAAATCTACCAAAGTTTTCCGGGAAAAAAGAGGACTCTGATTTTTTTATTTAATTATTTTTTGATTATGAGCCCTGCCTGTGCAAAAAGTTTCATGAAAATCTGAGACCCTTCGGCCAAAACTCGTACGGTAATAAAAAAATCCCCTATTCTGGGTGAGGTATTCATGAAATCGAAGGAATGATCCTATTCCGTGATTGACCAGATCAATCGAAATAGTACAGGGATCCAACAAACGAAGCTCTGGAGTAGCTTACCGTTCTCAATGCGCACTTTCGAGAGCTCCTAACTTTATTCAGTTACACCAAAACCTCTATTTAGGTAACGAATCGGGACTGCCTAAATAGAATTTTTACCTAAATGGATTCATTACCTAAATGGATTCAGTTCATTACCTAAATGGAGTACAAGGTTGTAAAGAAGTTTAAAAAGATGAGTTACTAGGAGATTTAAAGGAGGTCATGTCTGGATCATGTGGAGGGAGTTTCAGATGGCTTTCAAGAAGTTTCAGGAGGGGATGGGTTTCAGGAGGGGAGGGGTTTCAGGGGCGTTTTCGGGGGTTTTGGAGGGTCTTAGATCAGAATTGTCATTCAAATGACTAGCTGTGCACGAAACACGAAAAACCCTGCAAAATTCCGCCAGACTGAAAAATTATTGATTGTCGGGTCAATTATTATCGTATGTTGGGCCATTGTTCTACCAACATCGAACATCTGTTGGGTCTATGTCGGGTTTGGTGGCCAAAATAAAAACAGGTGAATGATAGGTTGATATCGGGTTTGACGTCATCAATGCTGGAGCTGATATCAATTGAATGATGGAAGGATGGTTGCATATCTTAATTTCAGCTGGAAATGACGCTGTATACTGACACTTTTGAACAATGCACGGAAGGGGGGGGGGGGGGTTAGGGGGCATATCTCAACATTACATCCCCCTCCCTCCCCTCATATCCCCTTAACACCACTCACTACTTCTTTCCCGTAAATGAACCTTATACTCCAACTGATCTGAACACAATCTAATTCCATTTAGGTAACGTTACCTAAATGGAGGGACCTAAATAGATTTTACCTAAATGGATCCTACCTAAATGGAGGTTTGAGTGTATTAACTGCACCGGCCGCGTCCTGACGATCATAGGGGAAGGTAAGGAATATTAGTATGACATGCGTTGCTTTTAGAAACCAGGATAACCTCTATTTCTCCACAACTTTCACGAGAAGGAGTTTTTATTACTAGAGAGGGAGAAAAATTAAATATGCTCTATATTAACTTTTTTCGAATAAAAACAGTTTCCTTTCGATGAATATATAATACATGTCGACACCGAAGATGACGGCCAAAAGTATAGAATTACATAGCCTAAGCTAAAATACACATAAGTAACAACCATAAGAAAACGAACCACTTAAATTATTTCATAAATAAAAAAATAGTGGTTTCTTATCATTTTGAATGACACCTTAAGCGCGAATCACACTCCATTCTAAATGCAAACGTTTCAGTACCGCAAGATTTGGAAAAAAAACCTAATTAATCCGCCTTTCTCGTGCCTTAGAAAACCCTTTTCAATAAAACTCAAGTGACATGTTGATGGTTATCGCACCTTCATACGTTTAACAGAAATACATTTCATGGCGCCAGATCATAGTGGTTATATGGCTTTTGATGTTTGAGCCCTAAAACTCTTAAGAAAAAGCCACTATCTTAAACTTGGAGTTGCCATCGATCTTTTATCTTGGATATTCTGGCCGCCATTTTGGACTCCGGACATCTTCCCCATACCAAATTGTACTCATATTGTATGCTTTTAGGGCCTAAAACTTTATTATCAGTAATTATTGTGAATTTGGAGTCGCCATCTTGAATTTGGAGCAGCTATCGTGGAGTTTATGGTCTCCAATGTTACAAAAATCGCCACAGTATGATGTATCGCATTGGGACTAGGTTCAGTTTTATATACGGGCACTTCTATTGCTGCTGTTCCGGATTATTGAAATTGCCATAACTCCGGAACGCCTTGAACGATCCGGACCATTTTTAATAGCAAAAAATGCTCTAAAATCGGTAAAAATCGGCCAATGGGAAGTTTCTTAAAAGTGAGTGACCTTTTTCGTACCGTCGATGGGGGTGACAATGGGTCTCATCAACTATCGCTAATTTATATTGATAACTTTATATTATTTCAAAAAGAAGATGTTTTACACGTCATGATGCAGAATAAGATGTTTAGCAATAATCGTTCTTTTGTTGAATTTGTGGCTAAACTTATATGATGAAACAACTAGTAAATCACACTGAAAAAATTTCTCCTTCGTAATGTTTCACACAAGTACCCAACCATAAATTATCTTAAAAGTGGTTAGCTGTAGGTATTACCTGGTTGATGCAATGAAAAAAGCGGGCTGTCAATGCACTTTTTATTCAAAAATTCTATATTTTCGACCCTATGTCTAAATATTAAGAATGGGGGTGAGATTGGGTCAAGCAAGTTATCGAGTGCACATAATCTTAACTAAAAATTCAACTTGTTATTCAGTCCCCATTTGACGTTAGAGTGGTGCCATGTTTACAGTATCTCCATAAAAGCACGATTTTTTTTTCGAAAATATGTCGAGGAAGTGTCAAGCGAGTGTGTTCATACGTTTAGTGCCTAAAATCATGTATAACAATAAACCCATGCGTTTGCACAGCTCCTCTGATCATCAGCTAATCTTTAGTGTACTGCAATATTGTAAGCTTACAAAATAGACTTGATAGCGTTTTTCTTCTCAACTCATTTTTTAAATTTTAAGGAAATATCGTGAAACTACCAGACGGTAGTGGCCTTCAGGAAATACTGGGCCATGAAACCGGTAACATGACAAAATATCGGAAGACGAACAAACGTCGAAAAATACCTTTTTTTTTTAAATAAATCATTCAATGCGCCTCTCTTTCATTGTAATCCCCCCTCCTCTCATGGAGGTTGAAGCTTTAAATCAGGATGGTTATGGTGGCTAAAAATGGCGATACAACATACAAACTTTATTTTATCAAATTTCAACCAATTTTTCGATTGTATTAGTCTTTTTAGGTGGAATAATCATCTTTTAAAATTACCTAAATTTTTATTCGTCATGTTTACATTATATTTTAAGTAGGTTTACTAGATATGATCAATAAAATTAACTTCTATTCTTAGATAGGCGACTTCGAATACTTTGACCCATTCTCACCCCCTCTAAGGGGTGAGATTGGGTCAATTTTCAATCATTTGTAGTTTAGTGGACAATTCATATAATGTGATACTTTCTTGCTAAACTATCATTACCATATAGAAGAGTATACATACCAAATAAAAAGTTATTCCGACTTCAACTGCATTTGTTATTTAACAAACAATCTTTGAGTATCCTTTTTTGACCCATTCTCACCCCCAACGACGGTACACATACATACATACATACATACACACATGCATATACCCAGACATCATCTCAATTCGACGAACTGAGTTAATTGATATATGTGACTTGGGCCTCCGAGCCTTCTATCGAAAATTATTGTTTTGACTGAACATATAGCCTTTCAGTTCTTTTTTATGAACAAGAAAGGCAAACAAGTTTTCAAACTAGTCAACTAGTTTTTAAGATATCGTGATCCCTAACAGCATTTTTAGTTGTTTTTTTTTTTTGTGGGGTAAAACATTATTTTCTCGCTATGCGTAGGTGTGCCTCTAATTTCTGGAGTGGAGCGGACCTGGTGTGATGATAAAAGCACGTGACCATAACGCCGAAGACCTGGGATCGAATCCCTCTCCCGACAAACTCGCAAAATGTGAGTTCTTCCTTCGGAAGGGAAGAAAAGCGTGGATCCCGTGATGAACTAGCTAAACATCTCGTAAATATAGATAAAAAAAAGAAAAAATAGTGAAGTCTGTTCTAGGAATTATTTTCAACACACTGTCCCCTAGTGCTCGTCATAACATTAAAGAGATTTCGATAATATTTTCTTGATTGTAATTTCCTTTAGTAGTTACTTCTTTTTAAACAATGCTATGTTCCCTTTTTATTTTGCATTGCAGATTGAGATTTATTTTTTCCCAGAATTACCGAATTGCTTGAGAAACCGTTTATGGGATATCAAACTGTCTTGAGAACGTAATTTCTGGTGAATTTCCTCCATTGTTTTTCGAATGTTTTCTGTTATTATCACAGAAGGGCCATTCGTGCAGGAATTCAGTTTTTTGAGTTCGGCAATAATCCTTCCCATGTAGTTCTTTAGAATTTCTCCACGAATACCTGCAGGGACAGCGCCAGAAATTCATTTAGGGATTCTTTCAGGATTTATTGCAATTTTTCCGGAATTTTCAGGGAAAAAAGATTTTTGCAGGATTTTCTAGAACTATTTCAGCAAGAATTCCTCCAAAGATTCCCGCAGGTATGCCTTTTGAATGCATTACCATCCATATATCAAGCCTTACTTTACCAAATACCGTATTTAACAAAATCCACGAACGGAGAAAATTAAAGGGGAAGTTCGCTGTTCCCATAGCAACTCATACATTGAGCATTTCAGAAACGTGAAAAAAAAATTCGGGTGTTTTTTTTTACGAAACATCCCCAAAGGTGAGTGATACCAATACTGCCCATGATAGCATATCAGTCCCATCTTTGCTGGGTTTCCTATTCATATGGGACAGTTATGCGATCAGAGGCAGAGTAGTCCTTAACAAAATTCAGCGCATCATGTGAAAATCTCTTTTTTGTTTACATATGTTACATACGGTGTTTGATAAAGTTAGGCTTGATATATCAGCGAAAGGGATTTTTCCAGAGATTCTTTCAGGAGCTCTTGGGTCTTTTTTAGGTGTTTTTAGCGAAATTTCTCACTAGTCTACTGGTTTCTTCGGAAATTCCTTCTGAGATTCCTTCAAGAATTTTTTAGGAAATCCTCTCAAAGATAGCCACAGAGATTCGTACAGGTATTTCTTCAAACATTTCTAAAGGATCGCTTCCGATCATATCGACACCAACATTTCAAAAGGGCGTAACTGCTTTTGGAATCATCACCTTCTTTTAAAGCTGTGGATCATGTGTTATGATTTCCATGTTTTTCAGAACAAGTACCAGATGGGAAAAACTCTCCTTTTTCCGACAACCACGGTGGTTTGAGTGTAAGGGAGACAGTACGACCTACAGCTTTGAAAGAAAGTATTACTTCCAAATGCAGTTACGCCCTTTTGAAATGTTGGTGTCGATATTACGAACATTTCCCCAAGGAGTTTTTCTTTGGAATTTCTTCAGAGTTTTTTCCCGAAATTTCTCAAAAGATGCAATGTCAGTTAACATATTTTAACAGAATTTCGAAGATTCATTCAGCGAATATTTTAGAAGTTATTCTAGGCATTTCCGTTGGAAATTTAAAAATTTTCCTAGGAACTCTTGTTGGAAATCATGTTGGAATTTCTCCAGAGGTTCCTGCAGGTATTACTCCATAAATTCAGGGATTCTCTCAGGCATATATTTTAAAATTACTCTAGAAAGCTCTCAGAAGTTTCTACCAGGAGTTTTTCCAGGGGTTTACTCAGAAGTTTCTTCAGGTATTCCTTTACAGTTTGCTTGGGATTTATTATGACCTAAGATTCCGTAAAAGAATCGTCAAGAATTCTTTCAGATTTTTTTACGGAGACGCTTCAGGAATTTTTCTAGAGATTGTCTCGGAAATTCCTGCAGAAATTGCTCCAGAATCAATTTATTTGCATGTTTACCTGCAGAGGGTTTTCCAGTTCTTCCAGATTTCTAAAAAAATACATTTTTTTAGATATATTTATTTCTTCAATGGCTCTCTTATTTTTTTTATGCTGCAGGTATTTCTCAAAAATTTTTCAGGTACTTCCCGGATTTTTGTACACGATTCCCTTCAGAAATTATTTATACAATTCTTCTAAGCATTCATGCAGGGGTTTTTAGTGCAGTTTTAAGATATTATTGTTGTGATTTCTCCAGAGGTTCCTTCAGGTATATGTTCTATATGTTCCATATGTTCAGGGATTCTCTCAAGCATTTATTTTTAAATGACTCAAAACCAAGATTCTGCTAAAAGTTCATCCAGGGATTGCTTCAGATTGATTCTGACCTAAGAATCCTTGAGAAATCTTCAGGGAGTCTTTCAACAATTTGTTCTAATTCAACATTTAATAATTTGTTCTCTCCTGTTATTCCAAATTACTAAAAAATACATTTTTCATATGTTTTTGCAATGGTTCTCTTAAGAATTCTTCCAGGATTTTTTTGCTCAATTTCTTCTAAATGTTCCTGCAGAGGTGTCTTTTGGAGTTTTCTCCTGAGGCATTCATTGAGAGATTTCTCCAAGAGTTCCACCAATCGGTAATTTCTATAGACATTTTAAGGGATTTCTTCCGAAATTCCCCAGCAGTTTTCTTCAGGAACCCCTCCAGAATTTTTTCAAGCATTTTTTTTCTAGTAATTACCTCTATGTTTTTCCTTTTTTCTCCCAGGCATTCTTTCAGATGTTCCTCCAGAGATGAGTTCAGAAATTGCTTCAGTAATGTTTGATCAGGAATCCTTCCAGAAAATTTTGATGAATTTCTTCTTGGAATCCCCAAAGGAATCAACAGGATTTTTATGGGATTCCTTCAGACAATAGAGAGAGATATGTTCAGAAATTCATTCACGAATTCGTCCAATAACTCTTTCAGTATTTTTTGTGTAATTTCTGGAAGATTTTATCGAAAAAATCCCTGGAGGAATAGCTGAAACAACCTCAGCATGGATCTCTCAAATAATTCCAACCGCTGGAGCAATTTTTAAAAAAGAGTTGCCGAAATTTCAGCAGGAACCTCTGAAAGAATTTCTCAAGAAATTGTTTGAGGAACCCTCTGTAGAATTTTAGAAGAAATCTGTTGGATTTTTGAATAAATTTTCAGTGGAACTCCTGAAACTCCATCGAAGAACTTTTGAAGAAAGCCTTTTCTGGCATTGCTGAAGAAATCCCTGAAATTCTGAAGAAGTCTTTGGAGATATTTTGAACGGAATCTCTGAAGGAATTTCAAAAGTAAAACGCGCAAAAATTTCTGAATGTATCGCGTAAGCAGTTGATGAAAAAATTCCCAGAACAATCTTTCTAGATCACTCATTCCAAAAGAGGGCGAAATCATCCCCTGGGAGGCGAAAATCAGACGGAAGGGAACAACAATTTGAAAGTTCCAAATTGAGGGAAAAATACTCAAAAGAGGCCGATTATTTAATGATCGATCTGTGGCTAACATTTGAGATTAGTTTACGGGCTTACGAAGGGATCAGTCTTTTCTCTGGCTTGATGAGAATGTTTGCTTTCTCATTCAAAGGCAGATTTTTTTTATAAAACTTCCTATCAAATACATACATGGAGAAGTTTCAGGCGAACTTCTGAAAGTGTACATAGGGAAAATCCAGGGAGCAGTTTTAGTGAAATTTCCAGACCTTTATGGAAATTATTAAGACTCTCTGGTGTTATTGTTAACACATTGCATTGTTTAGGGAAGCTTCCTGGAGAAATGTTTTACTATGTTTATCAGTCGGAGTTATATAATAAATTTCTAGCAATCCATACGTAAGTTCTCTCGCAAACTAGTCACGACTGGGGCATGAAAATGGGTTTGTTGAATTACTTGAAATTTCGAAAACATCAACGAAAATTTAATTGAAACTTAGGAACCATATTAATAAACATATATAATTCATTGTCGAGGGCCAATAAAATCACAGCTGTAAAGGCGTGACAATGACCATGCTGAGGGTCTCTCTCTCTCTCTCTCTTATTGGCGTAACGTCCTCATTGGGACAAAGCCTGCTTCTCAGCTTAGTGTTCTATGAGCACTTCCACAGTTATTAATTGAGAGCTTCCTCTGCCAATGACCATTTTGCATGCGTATATCGTGTAGCAGGCACGAAGATACTCTATGCCCAAGGAAGTCAAGGAAATTTCCTTTACGAAAAGATCCTGCTGAGACCATGCTGAGGGTAATGGGTTCGATTCCCAGTCGGTCAGGCTACGCTTTTATAAAAATAAATCACTTGACAAGCTTCGCTTTGTTCACTAGTTCAAATAATTTGACAACCTCTGCCGTCGCGTAGAAGCTGCAGGATAAAAACCAACTCAAGTACACCGCTTCCAACCTAGAAGGAAAACGCCAACAGTGTTCCATCGCACGAACAGAAGATTCATCCAGTTCATTGCCAGGGGCATGAAAGCTCACTCAATCGTTTCGGGTGAACAAACGAATGCCGCCGGTACGAAAGAATCCGACGGGAATGGAGCAAACTGTGCGCTGATTTATGCACTTCAATTTATTAGATTTCTTTTGATGGCATCTGCAAATCATGACGGAGGCTGATTTCTTTGAGCTGCTACGGTGCGCAAGCATAGAAGAATAATTTGGTGGCTATGCTGCAGTCATTATCGAGGGGGACAGCCTGAGGGAACAGCATTACGTAATATTTTTTTTATGTGACCCATAAAGGTTTTAAAAATCGTTTGATAACGAGCTCTTTGTCAGCGTTTAGAAAATGTGTGAACTTTTCGAGTGGGCGAAGCTTTGTTACACAAAAAGAAAAAAGGAATGAAATTTTGCTAATTTCATTGAGTCTGGAACGAGACAACGAACGAGGTAAATAAGTGTAAAACTCAATGGTAATCGTAGTGTTCTTTTCTGTTGAGTGTTGTTACGATAAATTTCATAACACGAGTCTTTTTGAATAAATTATTACAGTATTGCTTATTTGGTTGTTTCCTCTATCTGTAAAGGGTTAAAAAAAAGAGTTTTTTTTTGAATTTTCACTGGTAATTCATAATGGCATTCAAAGTTTTCCTTCCAATAGGAACTCATTTTGAAATGATTTATTTGTTAAAGTGAAGTCCCGTTTTTCGTTCTTTGTCTGAAAGCAAAAGAAATATACTAGCTAGCCTCGATGGCTGACATCCGGCTGCCTTTAAAGCAAGATACTTTTCCGCTGAGCCCCCTCATTCAATGCAGCATTCCAAAAATTATATGCAACAAATGCTACCGGATCGCTTCAGAGATGCAACAACAGAAAAGGAAGAGTTGGAGAACGCCCCCTCAAAACGCCTCCAATATCTACTGCAGAAATGCAAAGTTCCCCGAAACCCTGCTGAACGAGAAAATGTTTAATTCAACACAAAGCTGCTGCAATGCGCGCGCGAAGTTCGCGATGTCGAGATTTCCCCGGCGCGGCATCAGCTTTCGTTTCTTGAGCCGCGAGCTCGAGACCGAGAGAGAAACAAACAAGCCACCATCATCGGTCGCCGGAGCGCTGAATTATGCACTGCCGTCGGTTTTTCGGATCTCCGGCGCTTCATTGTCGGTAAATCTTCGATAACAAAGTGTTTTCGGGTTGGTTTGGGACAGTAAACCGATGCGGATGGTTGGAGGGGTGGGGAGAGCGCGCGGTGGACACAAGTGATGCTGTGTGTTCTTGGCCATCTGGTCACCGGAACATGGACCATGAATTATTCATTATGGGGAAAGTGCTTTCGCGGATATAGTGGGAAAGATCTGTCTCTGCAGATCGTTGCAAGCTTTATTCAAAGATTCGGATGACAACGAATTGGTTACTTTAAATTCTGAATCTGATACGGAGAGCCGCATATACCCAGCATCATTGATATAAAAGTTGAGTACAAGTCTATAGTCTGTTAGTAACCTGCTGATGAATTGTGCAAAGTATATCAAAACTTTTCACTTTTAATCAGTTCATGTTATATCGTGCATGAACGGCTTCTACTACATAATACATAAAGCTTTCTTCATGAGTGCAAAGTGAATTTGTGTGTCAATCAATTTTACGAACAAGCGAAAAAAAAGTTAAATGCCCAACTAGCAAAGATTTTATTTACTAAGCTTCATTCGACCAGTAAATTGTAATTCACCCGAATCTCCATTTAGGTAACGAGTCCGGACTGCCTAAATAGAATTTTTACATAAATGGACAAGGACATAGCCAGCTTTTCGGTCAGTGGGGGGCTAGCACCCTTAGCAAATTTCTACCTTCTTTCTTTTATAACTAAACGCAACACGATAAAATTGAATATGATAACATTATTTATAATCTAAAAGCATTATTAGACCCTTCAGCAGTCACGTTGTTATATTTTGAACCATATGTTAAAAAAAAATTCGTCTGATCTACACAAATCAACGTGGTGGTATCAGGTATTAGAAGGCCGGCTCCAGAGGCACGTTATCCTCCATTTGGGGCATTTGTGCCATCGCCAAAATAACAGCCTATTTCATCATCTACCTGAGGGAAAAGGAAAGAAAAAGGATTTGGATGGGGATACGGACAGGTGGGGAAATAGGAAAATACCCTGGAAGAGGGTACTAACGCACAAGCGTACCACAATGGGTTCAAACAGCGCCCTGAAAAGGGCACTGTAATAACGCATAAAGCGAAAGAGAGCCTATAGCTCTTTACCACAGCGGGTTAGGAACAACAGAATATCCTGAAGATTCAGGTTTCTGAAGTCAGTTTCACTTAATAAGTGTTTATCGAATACTCGGAAACGCAGTTGCGCAAAAATTTGACAGTTACATATCAAATGGTACGAAGGTCCATAATCGGATTCACAGCTATCACATGCAAATGAGTCAGCTTGCTGAATATTCGCCATGTGATAGCTGAGTCGGCAGTGGCCAGTCAATGCTTTGACCAGAATGCTGCAATTCTGCTTTGACAGATTTGTAAGATACTTCGCCACCTTTGGATATGGCTCAGTACAATACAATTTTGTTTGACTACATGACTCCAAACTATTCCAGTATTGTCTGTGCTGAGTAGCAGCCCAGGTGTGAATCTGAAGCTTTACCCAACACTTCGATATTGGAATAGCTGGCTCAGGGCCAATGAAGTTATGTAATGCTCCGGTGCGAGCTAACTCATCAGCCAATTCATTTCCAGCGATGGAAGAATGGCCAGGTACCCATGCAAGGTGAACAGCGTTTGCTGAATTCAGCTCTTCGATTTGAGTTCGACAAGGGATAACTACCTTCGACCTAGAGTTGGCCGAAGCAAGTGCTTTAATAGCAGCATGGCTATCTGAACAGAAGTATATTACTTTGCCCATTACGTGCTGCTGAAGTGCTGTTTGTACTCCGCACATAAGAGCAAAGACTTCGGCCTGAAAAACGGTGCAGTGTCTACCAAGTGAATAAGACTGATGCAGCCTTAGCTCATGAGAATAAACACCAGCACCTGCTCGACCTTCGAGAAAGGAGCCATCAGTGTAACATACGATGCCGTCTGAAATACTTCTTTCCAGATAAACAGATGTCCACTCTTCCCGGGAAGGGAATTTCGTGGAAAATATCCTATATGGAAAATTACAAGCAATTGTAAGATCACTTGGAGAAAGAACAAGTTTGTCCCAATTCACCAAAAGTGAAAACAACGAGGTGTAAGTTGATGTGCGGATTACAGGAGTTTCCTCTAGTAGACCGAGGACCCATAGGCGGTAAGTGCAAAAAAGTGCTTCTTGTTTGAGATGAATGTGTAGTGGGGCAACGTCAAAGAGAACTTCAAGCGCTGCCGTGAGAGTTGAAGAGAACGCTCCAGACATCGCCATTAAGCACATCCTTTGGAGATGGCCTAATTTTGATTGGATCGTTCTCACTTCACCCTTTTGCCACCACACAAGACATCCATAAGCCATAAGCCGAAAAACAGTTGTGTATATCCATTATCCATTTGATATACTTGGGTTTTAGACCCCAAGTTGTACCAATTTCCCGAAGGCCATACAAGCTTTCTTGATTCTGAACTCAATGTGAGGTGTCCAGGAAAGCTTGGAATCAACAATAACTCCAACGAATTGATTTCAGAATCAAAGAGACGCAAAGGTCGAACGCCATTACGGTTTCGTCTTTCCGTACAATGAACAATAGATGTTTTTCTTGGATTACCCGAAAGGCCATATTGGCGACATCAACTCTCAACTACCTGAAGGGCGCTTTGCATCAGGTCGAAAAGGGTGCTGATGCACATACCAACTAACAATGTTAGGTTGTCGTCGGCAGAACCATAAGTAGGAAAACTGCTATTACTGAGTTGCCTCAATAGCGTATCTGCTACGAGATTCCACAAAAGCGGTGATAAGACTCCCTCTTGGGGGCATCCACAAACACTCGATTTCCTAATCCCTGCTAGATGCAATGTCGAGAATAAATATCGGTTTTTGAGCATTTGGTGAATCCAATTGGAAATCATTGGAGATATACGATGACTCCGTGCGGCTTCCAATATGGCATCGAAAGGCACGTTGTCAAAGGCACCCTCGATATCTAAGAAAACACCCAGACAAGACTGTTTTTGAGCGAATGCTTTCTCGATATCGTAAACAACCTTGTGTAAAAGAGTCACAGTGGACTTACCAGATTGGAAGGCATGTTGGTTCACATGAAGAGGCACGTTGGCCAGATGAACATCACGGATGTAATGATCCACAATGCGTACTAAGCATTTCAGAAGAAAAGAGGTCAAACTGATAGGTCTGAAACTCTTTGCTTCTCCATACGACACACGACCCACTTTTGGAATAAACTTTACAGTAATACCCCGCCAGGATTTGGGAATATACCCTGTAGCAAAACTGCAAACAAGTAGTTTTTTCAAAACATGTTTGAAATTCATAATCAAATCCCTTCTAAAGCAAAATAGGATAAATCCCATATGCCCCAGGAGAATTGAAAGGAGCAAAGCTATTAAGAGCCCATTCAATCGATTCTATAGTTACAATACTCCGAGCCAAAGTTAAAGAATCATAACTACAAGAAAAGACATCAGGTTCATCCGAAGATGTAATATCCACACATCCTGGGAAGTGTGTGCTGAATAAGCATTCCAGAACTTCCTCACCAGAGGAAGTCAGATCGCCATTTGGCAAACGATGTTCGTTCACCCGGAAATCCTTAGATTTCGCAAGGATTTTGTTTAACCGACTGACTTCACTCAAGCTGGGAACATTTGTACAAAGGTTTTTCCAGCCGGATCGTTCAGCAGACCGGAGAGCTTTCCTGTAGGCCTTGCGAGCCGACCTGAAAGCCTCCGAACCAGCCGAGCGTCGTCTGTTCCAACTCTTTCTGCATTGTTTCCTGAGTTTCGCCAGATCAGAGTTCCACCAAGGGGTTCCTCTTGTGATCTTCACAGACCGTAGAGTGGTGGTAGCGGTGACCAATTTCTAGAAGATTAAGAATTTTAATTAACTCCTGCATTATTTTGCTCTGATTTGTTGTTAATGTCAAAAAACATTCATGAGCAATTATAGCTGAACTCTTAGGGAAATTACGAACTCTTTTGAGGACTAATCAATAATTTCCTGATTCCTGTTTGCGTCCGTTTAAAATGATCTTTCCATTCTGTTCTTCAGAAATTCTTGAACAAAATCAAATAAATCATCAGGTATTCCTGGAGAAGTTCTTGGATACATTCCTGAAAAGATGATTTGATGACTTTAGAAATTTCCAAAGGAATTCCTAAAAATAACTTTTGAAGAGAACCTGAGAGGAAATTCTAAAAAAATCACTTGAGGAATTCCCGGAGCAATCCCTGAAAGACTTCCTGAACAAATCCCTGAAGAAACACCTAGATCAACCCATGGAGTAATTCTTACAGGAATTCCTAGAAAGCCATGTGGAATCCCTGGAGGAATTCGCGAAGGAATCCCTGGAAGAATTTATGAAAATATACCTGGAGGAATTCCTGGATAAATTATGGCAGCCTATTTATTGCACCCATAAACATATACAAACGCTCCATAGAAAATCAAAAAGTGCTCCATAAAGAAAGGACAAATGTTCCATGAAAATGTGCAATGTTACCCATAAATAATTAAAAACGTTCCATACTTTATAAAAAATGTACCGGTAAAACATAAAATTTTCTCATTAAAAATGAAATTTTGCACCAATAAATAATACTGAAATGCTCCATAATAAAGTGCAAATGCTCCATATAAAAATGCAAATGCTCCATAAAAAATAAAATTGTACCCATAGAAAATTGAATATTGCTCCATAGAAAAACTAAATTGCACCATAGAAAATAGATGAATTCTCCATAAGTATTATCAAACTGCACCATAGAAAAAATGAATTGCTCCATGAAAAATTTATAGCATATTCTCATAATTTAATTCGACAGGGCTGAATTGCTTTACATTGCACTGCTTTAGTGGTGCAAATGCTTAAAGTTATGGAGAATTTTCATTTTTTTTTGTGGAGCAAATTGTATTTTATGTGGTGCAGTTTGATAATACTTATGGAGCATTTGTCTTTTTTCTATGGTGCGATTTCAATTTTTCATGGTGCATTCTAATTTTTCTATGGTGCAATATTCAATTTTCTATGGGTACAATTTTAATTTTTCATGGAGCATTTGCATTTTTCTATGGAGCATTTGTATTTTATTATGGAGCATTCCAGTATTATTTATTGGAGCAAAATTTCACTTTTAATGAGAATATTTTATGTTTTACCGGTACATTTTTTATAAAGTATGGAACGTCTTCAATTATTTATGGGTAACATTGCACATTTTCATGGAGTCATGGGTAACATTGCACATTTTCATGGAGTCATGGTTCATTCTTTATGGAGCGCTTTTTGATTTTCTATGGAGCATTTGCAAATTGTTATGGTTGCAATAACCTTTTGCCATAAATTATGGGATGAATACCTAGTGAAATTTCTGAAGAGATCTCATGAGCAAATCCTAGGTGAATTTCTGGAGGATTTCTTGGAGGGAATTTTGAAGAAATTCCTGGAGGAATTCTGCGAGGAATGCCAAGAAAAGTGTCAAAGGAAATCTTTTGAGGAACTCATAGAGGAAATCTTCTGTAGGAATCCTTGGAGTAATTCCTGAAGGAATCCGTTAGGCAATTCCTGGGTAAATCTCTAGAAAGAATCGTGGAGGAATGCCTGGGGAAACTTCTGAACAAATTCCTGGAGTACGACCCAGCGGAAATTCCTGCAGAATTTCCTTGAGAAATTTCTTAGATGAATTCTTGGAGCAATCCTTTGAAGAATTCCTGGAAAAATCTCCAGCACAACTCTGGGAGGAATTTCTGGAGAAATTTCTGGAAAAAATCCCTTGAGGAATTCCAGAAGGAATTTCTGGAAAATCACCTGAAATAAATTTCTTGAGGATCCCCTGGTGAAACCTCTGGGAATATCCCTGGAGAAATTCGTGGAGAAACCCTGAAGAAAACCCTGAAGCAATTCCTGGACGAATTTCTGAAAACATTCCTGGAGGAATGTCTGGAAGAATCCCTGAAAAAATCCTGAAAGTATTCTTGGAAAATTGTCCGGAAGAAGCTCTGAAGAAATCCCTAGAGGATTTCCTGGAGAAATTCCTAGACGAATTGCTGACATAATTTCCAATAGATTCCAGGAGCAATTACTGGAGAAGTTCTTAGTGGAATTTCGGAAGAAATTCCTGGAGAAATTCCTGGATAAAATCCTCGAGGTATTCCTGTGGGAATTGCTGCAGGAATAACTGAAGGGAATCCCTGAAAAATTCCCGAAGGTATTCCTGGAGAATTTACTGGAAGAATTTCTGAAGAAATCCTTAGAGTATTTCCTGGAAGAATCCATAGAGCAAATGCTGGAGGATTTCCTGGAGGAATCCCTGGGAAAATCCCTGTAGAAATTCATGGAGAAATCTCTGGAGGAATCCCTGAAGCAATTCCTGATAGAATTCCAGGAGAAATTACTAAAGTGATTCCCGACATAATTTTTTAAAGGATGTCCAGGAGCAATTCCTGGAGGAATTTTTGAAGAAATTCCTTGAGGAGTTTCTGAAAAAAAATCCTGGGGTAATTCCTGGAGGAATTCCTGGATATAATCCTGGAGGTATGCCTGGAAGAATTCCTAGAGGTATTCCTGTGGGAATTGCTGGAGGAATTAATGATGGATTTCCAGGAGGAATCACTACAGGAAATCTTGGCAGAATTACTGAATGGCTTTCTAAAGGAATTCTGGGAGATTTCTATTTCTATTCTATTATTTATCTATTTCTGGTAAAAATCCCTTGAGAAAATCCTGCAGAAATTTTCAGAGGAATTTAGTGCGGAATTCCTGGAGAAGTCCTCGAAGGAATCCCGGGAAGAATCCATGGGGAAAACCTTGAAGACTTTTGTAGAATTCTCTGGAGGAATCTTGATAGAAATTATTGGAGGAATACTCGGAGGAATCCCTGAAAAATTCCTTAAGGTATTCCCCCTGAAATTTCCCGGAAGAATTTCTGACGAAATCCATAGAGAATTTGCTGGAAGAATCCTTAGAGGAACTGCTGGAGGATTTCCTGGAGGAATTCCTGGCGAAATTCGTGGAGGAATCTCTGAAGCGCTTCATGAAGGAATCTCAGGAGAAATTCCTGGATAAATCCCTGAAAAGTTCCTGAGGGTATTCCTGTAGAGTTTCCTGGAAGAATTTCTAAAAAAATCCCCAGAAGATTTTTTGGAAAAATCCTCAGAAGATTCTCTGGAAAAAATCCTGGAGAAATTGTTGACATAATTTCTGAAGGATGTCCAGGAGCGATTCCCTGATCAATTCCAAAAGAAAATGCTTGAGGAACTCCTGAAGAAATTCTTGCAGTAATTCCTGGAGAAGTTCATTGATAAATTTCTGGATAAAATCCAGGAGGAGTTCCTGGAGAAATTACTGGAACATTTTCTTTGAAAATTGCTGGAGGAGTCCTCGAAGAAATTCTTGGAGTAATATCTGGAGGAATTTTTGCAACAATTACTGGATGAATTTCTGGGGGAATCTCTAGAGGAGCTCTGGAAGAAATTTCAGGAAAAATCCCCTGAGAAATTCCCGTAGGAATTTCTAGAGAAATTTCTGGAGGAATTCCTGGATAAATCCACGAAGAAATTTCTGAAGAAATCCCTGGAGAAATCCTTGGAGAAATTCGTGAAGAAATCCCTGAAAAAGTTCCTGGAGGAATTTTTAGTCGAACTCCTGGAGCAATTGCTGGATGGAAATCTGGAAGAATTCTTGGAGTGATTCATGAAAAAATTCCAGAAGGTATTCCTAGAGAAATTTCTGGAAAAATTTCTGAAGGAATCCTTGAAGGAACACTTGCAGAAATACCTAAAACAATTTTTGTTGACATTACTTTGAGAATCCCTGGAGAAATTCCTGGAGGAAACCATGAAAAATGCACTGGAAAAATGAACAATCACTGGAGTAACCTCTAAAGGTATCCCAGGAGAAATTCCCGGAAGAATGTCTGGTGAAACCCATAGAGGAATTCTTGAAAAATTCTCTGGATCAATCCATGCTGGAATCACTGAAGAATGCTATGAAAAAAATCATGGAGGAGTTCGGCGGTGCATCCTTGCAGAACTATCTCAAAAAATTTGAAGGCATCGTGGGAGGAATTCTTCAAGCATTTCTTGCAACAAACCCCAAAAAAAAAACTATCTGAACCCTACAAGATACCCATGGAAGAATTCATGGTGGAGAAACACCTGGAGAAGTTCCTTGAGGAATTTCTGAAAGAATCCTCGGAGAAGTTCCTGAATAAACATCATCACCTAAAACATCAAACGCTAATTATTAGAATAGTTGATTTAAAAAAATATTGGAACTCTGAATTATTGATAATCTTTGAGTTGGCATGAATTGAAAAAAAAAATGGCCAGGGAGGGGGGCACGGCCCCCCCTGCCCTCCGTTGGCTACGCACATGTTAATGGATTCATTACCTAAATGGATTTCATGGTTGCAAAGAAGTTTCAGAAGGGCAAGTGGCTTGCCGATGCCAAGGGGGGGGGGGGGGGGGGTGGGTCTAGGCTTTCTGATGTAAAGGGGGGATGGTCAGAGAGATTTCAAGGGAGTTTTCAGGGGGAGTCAGAGGCGTTTCCAGGCGTTTCAGGAGGTTTCAGAGGGCTTTTAAGGGGCTTCATTTGCTCTCAGGTGAACTTCACTGGGGATTCAGGCGTTCCAAAGCGTTTCAAGGCGTTTCAGGGCATTTCAAGAAGCTTCAGAAGTATTTAAGGGGGCTTCAGAGGTTATCAGGAGCGTTCCACATGGATTTTTTTGTGTTTCAGAGGTGTTTCAAGGCGTTTCAGGAGGTTTCAGAAAGGTTTAATGGGGCTTCAGAAACTCTCAGGTGAGTTTCACGGAGGTTCCTTGGGCGTTTCAGAAGCGTTTCGAAGCGTTTCAAAGCGTTTCAAGGTATTTCATGGCCTCTCAGAAGGTTTAAGGAGGTTTAAAGGTGCCTTCAGAGGGTGGCAGGTGAATTTGACGGAGGTTTAATAGGAGTTTTATAGGCATTTCAAAGCGTTTCAAGGCGTTTCATGACATTCCAATGTGTTTCAGGAGATTTAGGGGGCCGTAAGGGGGCTTCAGAGGCTCGCAGATGTATTTCACGGAGGTTTCATAGGGGTTTCAGAGGAGTTTCAAAGCGTTTCAAAGCATTTCAATGCATTTCAGAGCGTTTCAGGGCTGTTTAGAAGGTTGCCGATGTAATTGAGAGGGCTTAAGTGGCACGCAGGTGAATTTCACGGAGCTTTCATGAGGGTTTCAGAGGTGTTTCAAGGCGTTTCAAGGCGTTTCAATGCGTTTCAGGAGGTTTCACAGGGGCTTTAGGGGGCTTCAGAGGCATTCAGGTGACTTTCACGCAGGTTTTAAAGAGGTTTTTGAGGCGTTTCAAAGTATTTCAAAGCGTTTCAGGGCGTTTTAATGCGTTTCAGGACGATTCAGGATGTTTCACAGGGGTTTTAGGGGGTTTTGGAGGCTCTCAGGTAAATTTTACGGAGGTTTAATAGGGATTTTAGAGACGTTACAGAGCGTTCCAAAGCGTTTCAAGGCGTTTTAAGGCGTTTCAAGAGGTTTCACTGGGGTTTTAGGGGGCTTCAGAGGCGCGCAGGTGAATTTCTTGCAGGTTTCATAAGGGTTTCAGTGGCGTTAAAATGCGTTTCAAGGCGCTTCAAAGCGTTTCAAGGCATTTCAAGGCGTTTCAAAGCGTTTCAAGAGGGTTAAGGGGGCCTCACAGGTTCATGGGGTTTGAAGGTGTTTCAAGGCGTTTCAATGCGTTTCAGGAGATTTCAGAGTGGTTTCAGGGGGTTCAGAGGCTCTCAGATAAATTTCATGAAAATTTTATGGGGGTTCTTAAGGCTTTTCAAAGCGTTTCATGGCATTTCAATGGTCTCAGAACGGTTTCAGGGGAATATAGAAGTCCTTTAATTTTTCCTCTAATGTGTAAATTTCTTAGAGACAACCAAATATGTTAGTAGATCCGATGATCTATTCTCATGGAAGTTCTTGGAGATCCTCAAACTGACAATGAACTCATCACTTGATAGCACATGTCGACATGAGGCTGTGTAAGCATAAATTTCATTAATAATGCTCCAATAGATCACTGATTACGCTTGTAGATCATATGGCCTTAAGGACAAGGTATTTGGAGTACATTGCTCAACATTTCTAGAGCACCGTTTTTAAGAACCGTTGAACGGATTTGGATGAAAATGCATCACGCTAATTGTTCAGTGGTTGTCAACAGCGTGATGCATTTTAATCCAAATCCGTTCAACGGTTCTAAAAAACGGAGCTCTAGAAATTTTGAGCAATGTACTCCAAATACCTTGTCCTTTACTTCAGGGAGTTCTCGGATACTTTTATACAATCATTGAACCAACCTCTTGATAGAACATAGGTGCCTGGGGCTGTGTGAACATAAACCTCATTCTTAAAGCTCTTGGATACAACTAGTAGCCCTCGTAGATTCGATGACCTATACTCAAGGGAGTTCTTGGAGACCCTTAAAGATTCTTCGAACTCAAAACTTGATAGATCATAGTTACCTGAGGTTGTGTGAGTATGAACCTTAGTCGTAAATCTCTTAGAGACAACCAAATACGTCAGTAGATCGGATGATCTATACTCAAGGAAGAACTTGGAGATCCTCAAACTGACAATGAACTCACCACTTGATAGTACATAAGTACATGAGGCTGTGTAAGCCTAAATTTCATTCATAATACTCCATTTCGTGGTTTATGTGATCAAGATGGGTTTTTGAAGCATACTTTCTGGGTGTGTTTTTAGCAATTAATGTTACCGTTCTTCTGAAACTGCATTACTTCTTCAAGTCCTTCTACCATTAAAAGTACTCTCATTAAAGCAAACTTTTCTCCCCATCCCGAGGAACATTCCAAAACCGTAAAAGGCACTCACACGACATGTTATTTAAATGTAATCATCATTAGTAGATCATTGTTCGAAGTTGCACTTCACGCGAAGCGCAAAAAACGCCTACAATCACTTGAACCCACCCACCTCCTGGTGCCCATATCCACTTGAATGGATTCTAGCGATTCGGAGAAACAAAGCACACTTCAAGTGTCGAACTTTTTCTATTTCTGTGCAGTGGTGGTAGCTAGTAAATTGTATTTGTTGCTCCGCCGCACTTACCCGATTGTGTGTACTGGCACTGGGGTACTCGAAGCTCCATCGGGTCTTCCTGCTCTCCTCTGGAATTGCTGGAAGCGAGAAAAAAGAACTTTTCAAAACTGCAAGCAAACTTTCGTTTTATGCTAATGGTGTTTTTCCCTCTGCCATCGCCTCCGGTTGCATCACGACGACGACGACGGCTCATGAGACCACCCGGGCAGGCAGGGGTATTTACCTAACCAGGTAGAACCTGGTGTTCTCAACTCCGTATAAGTGCTTTGCGGATAAAAGAAACACCTGCCAGACAGCCACTTACTGGTTGTGGCACCGTCGTCGTCGTCGTCGTCTTAGACGACATCAGGACCATCAGAGTCGCGATTTACATTGCGCTCACTGCAACTGGATCGCTGGGGAAAGGCAGTCAGGTGGTTGAACGGTGTCAAACAACGATGATGATTGGGTTCACTTGGAGCTTTGTAATGTTAGAACTATTTACACAAAAAGGCGACACGGTTGGCATTTGATTGGTCTTTGTGTGTAATGTGAACTCTGGTACCGAATTGTGGTCTTCTGATGGGGCGATGGACTGGGTAGGTTCTTACGTTTGTGTTATTACTTGCCTATGATCCATAGTAAAACAAAAAAGCCACTGGTCACTCATAACTTATAAGAGAAATACTTTCTTACTTACTTTCAGTCCTGGGCACCCACGGTGGTGCAGAAGGCCGAATGGAAAGATTTCCATCCTGGGCGATTGCCAGCCATCGCCTCGACCTGTGGCCAGGTTAAATTTCTGTCGACTTGCTTGATTTCGTTATTGACGCTGCGCCGCCATGAGCCTCTGAGTCTGCTTCTGCTGCGATGTCCTGCTGGGTTCCAGTCTATCGGTTATTTGCATATATCGTTTCCGCCCCTGCGTAGAGTGTGGCCGACTCACCTCCACTTTCGCTCCCAAATTTCTGTCGCTATCGGCTTTTGATGGCATCGACTATGGAGATCCAATTGTGAGGCCACCATGCACGAATTATAAATCGCAGGCATCTATTGGTGCAGACCTGCAGCCGATGTGTGTTCTCCAATGATATACACCAGGTTTCACTGGCGTGTAGCAGCACAGATTTCACGTTCGAGTTGAAAATTCGGGTTTGGTACGTCGAATCTGATTGTTTTTCCATACATTTCTTAAACTCGCCTTCTTGATCCGTGTACCTATGTCGATCTTGGTGCCGCCATCGGCCACCGTTTGGCTACCAAGATATTGGAAGCTTTCAACATTCTCCACTGATTGCCCAGCTACCGTAAATCTGGAAGGGTTGACCGTGTTTACATCCAACGATTTGGTCTTGTTGACTTTGATGGTAAGACCTGCCGCTGAGGAGCGATCGGCAAGATCATCGAACTTGATCTGCATATCAGATCGCCGTTGAGCTAGGAGAGCAACGTCATCAGCCAGTTCGAAGTCATTTAGGTGCTCCACGGTAACACAAGTTCACAAAATAAAACGAAAGTCGTGAACTTCTGACAACGACCAAAATTTTTGAAGTACAATTTAGTGCTGATTTCGAAACCAACCTTCAAAATTTTTTAAGTAGAACAGTTTTTGAGTTTTAGGTCAATACCGAGTTTTGCAACTTTTCAAAATATGTAATTTACTAAAATTCAAATATATAACGTTTTGTTCAACCAATTTTAAATCTTTTTCTATAAATTAAAAGCTGAATACAATACCTTTCGATCATCTGAATACAGGTTTTGCGTCAGATTGATGAAATTCAAGATATTGGTGAGTTTTTGGGACGATCTTCTTATATTTTAGCAAAATTCCCAAAAATTTTTGAAGAAATGTATTTTTTTTTTTCAATAAGAAAAAAACAACTTCTTTCTCGACGTTTATTTGACATATCATATGTAGGCGAGTTACAGTAAAAATTTCAGCTCAATCGGAGCATTGATTACGAAGAATGGGATGTTTGAAGTGAGCGACTTTGCTTAAAAATAGAACAAAAATCGATTTCAAATCATCAACCTTGTATAGAAAGTCGAAAAAAAATCCGCTCTACTGTAATTTTTTTCTTTCGCGTTTTCGAACTCAGGGCATGATTCTACACCAAAAATGATCATCAGCTTACCGAGTTCAAAAATGCTCTAAACTAGTGTAATGGGTTGCCACAGCAATCTACGATTTGGTTCACGGTCAATTGCACCTACCTGGATCTCGTCAGTAGCGGTGATATTATTTAGAGTGGGTCAACGTTGTATGGAGAAACTTTAAATTTGATCGTATCAACCCGGAACAAAGCTTTTTCAATCCATATTAGCGTCCGAAACAACTGTGCAAAATTTGGGAGCGAATGGTTGCGTCCCCGTATTCCGCATTGCGATTGAAATTTGTATGGAAGTTAGTATGGGAAAACGTACTTTTTTGCATTTTTCTCATAAATTGAAATTTTTCGTCTAAAACAATCCAACCAATGACGTTAAAGTATAGCCTAGGATATGCCGAAAAACTTTGCCGAAGACCGCAAAGTGATCCGACGCTTGTGAAAAAAGTTATTCGCCTTGAAAGTTAGACCAAAAATTGAGATTTTATTATTGATGTTATTCCTTTACATGTTAACTGTTAAGCACCACCGGGCAATCTGTACGTTATAACTTTTTTCACAAGTGTCGGATCACTTTGCGGTCTTCGACAAAGTTTTTCGGCATATCCTAGGCTATACTTTAACGTCATTGGTTGGATTGTTTTAGACGAAAAATTTCAATTTATGAGAAAAATGCAAAAAAGTACGTTTTCCCATACAAAATTCCATACAAATTTCAATCGCAATGCGGAATACGGGGAAGCAACCAATCGCTCCCAAATTTTGCACAGTTACTTTGTACGCTAAAATGAGTCGAAAAAGCTTTGTTCCGAAAAATCGACTTTGTTGACCCAGTCTATTATACATCCTTGCCACGATCCAGCAAAGACCCGGATGGGATTAGACAAAGCACCGCAGTACTCTGCACGAAAATGCCCAGAACTGTGCTTCAATGAGGCCGATGATTTTCTCAGGGAAACCCTTGCGTCTGAGGGCTTCCCACATGTTGCCGTGATTGAGAAGGTCGAAAGCTTTTTCGTAACCAATGAACACCAGGTAGAGAGACTCTTGGAATTCAATGATTGGCTCCAGGATGATACGGAGCGTGACAATATGGTCCACACAGGATCTTCCGGCACGGAATCCTGCTTGCTGCCTTCGGAGAGATGCGTCAATCTTCTCCTGTATCTGGTTAAGGATCACTTTGCAGAGGACTTTGAGAACGATACACAGTAACATGATGCCCAGCCAATTATCCCAGGTCAGGTCACCCTTCTTGGGAACCTTTACTAAGACGCCTTGCATCCAGTCGGCCGGAAATGTCGCGGTTTCCCATATGTTGCAGAATGTGCGGATGCAACGGGGTCAGCTTTGAGCATCTCAGCTGATATGCGATCGACCCCTGGGGCCCTGTTCGATTTCATGCTACGGATGGCTGTTTCTATCTCCTGCACTGTTGGAGCTTTGATGTTGGGATTTTTTTCTGGAGGGGGCCCAGGGGGGCCTGACTTGTTATGACTTTTAAGCGGGATGGGCGCCCGATATGTGAATATGCAAATCGGCATTGCAGTTTTGAGGAATAATTCCTCCAGGATTTTTTTCCATAGCTTGTTGCAGCGATTTCATCATGGATTCCTCAAAAGATTCTTGCAAGAATTCACCTAGACATATCTTCGTGGATTTGGCCTGGGATATTTTTAGTGGTTCTTCCTCATTGAGGTTTCCTTCAGGAATTTCTTCAGTGACATCTACAGGCATTTCTCCATATATTCCTTCCAGAATTCCGCTAGAGATTGCTCCAATAATTCCATCTGGAATGTTTCGAAGTATTTTTGCAGGAATTTATTTAAAAATTCATTCAGAAAATTATACCAGCGATCATTTAAAAATAATCCAGGAGTTGCTTCAAACATTTGTACAAAAAAAATCTTTAGGGGTCTCTTACAAGTATTCCTTCAATAATTCGTCCAAAAATTACTACAGACACGGATTTCTTCAGATTTTTTTTTTCCAGGGATTCCTACAAATATGCTTCCAGGGATTCGCTAAGAAAGCTTTCCTGAGATTCCCTAAGGAATTGCTCATAGGGTTTCTTCAGAAATTTCTCCAAGAATTCCTGCAGGGAATCATCCGCGAATTCCTTCTATAATTCTTTCAGTAACAACTTCCGGGGTTATTTTAAAAATGCCTGCAAGAGCTCTTCTTGGGATTTCTTCAGAAACTCCTTCTGGAATTCCCTCAGAAATTGAACAATGTATTTATTCTGGAATTCTTCCTGGGATTTCTCCGGGAATTCCTCAAAGGACTCCTCCGGGAACTGCTCAAGGGATTCCTCCAAATATTCCTCTAGGAATTCTTCCAGGATTCCCCTGAGAATTCCTGCATGGATTCCTCCAAAAATTTCTACAGGGATTCGCCCAGGAATTCCTCTAGAGATTCCTCTAGGGATTCCTCCGGGAATTCCACCAGGGATTCCTCCTGCAATGGTCCCAGTGAGTCTTAAAGGAAATTCTCCAGAAATTTCTCCTGTGATTTCTAATGGAATTTATGCAGGGGGTCCTCCAGGAACCGCTCTAGAAATTTCTTAGGGAATTCCTCTAGAGATTTCTCCAGATATTCCTGCAGGCATGTCTCCAGGCATTCCCCCAGGGGTTCCTCCAAGGATTTCTAAAGGGATTCCTTCGGAATTATCACAGGAAACCCTACAGGAATTCCTTCAGAAATAATTATCGCAGTTCTCCAGGAATTTCTCACAGAGTTAGTCCAGGAATTACTCTATGGATTCCTCCAGGGATTCCTGCATAAATTCCGCCTGAAATTCCTCTAGAAATTTCTTCAGGGATTTCTTCAGGAATTATTTCAGGTATTCCTCCAGGCATTTCTTAAGGATTTCCGGCAAGCATTTCACCGTGAACTCCTCCAGGAATTCCACCAAGAGTTTCTCCAGGAATTACCCCAGTTAAATTCAGAAATTTCTTCAGGAAATTTTCCAGGGATTCATCAGGAAATTTTTCCACGAATTTCTCCTCCAGGGATTCCTCTAAAGACTCCGCCAGGAATTTTTTCATGGATATTCCAAAAATGGCCCCAGGAATACACCAGGAATTCTTCAGGGATTCATCTGAGGATTCTTCCAGAGATTCCTCCAGGAATTCCTCCGATGATTCCTCGAGAAATTCCACCAAGAATTTCTCCTCGAATTCCTCCAGAAACTGCTCTAGCAACTCCTCCTGGAATTTCTCCAAATACTCATCTGGAAATTTATCTAGGAATTTCTTCAGAAATTTCTCCAGGGATTCCTTCCAAAACTCCTTTAGAGATTCCTCCAGGAATTAATTTAAGGATTCCTCTAGAAATTCTCCCAGGAATAGTTCCACGGAATTGTCCCAAGAATTCCTCCGGGGATTTCTTCATGAATTCCTCCTAGGATTCCGCCATGATTTTTTTTCCTAAAATTCCTCCTGGGTTTCCGACAGAAATCTGTCCAGAAGTTGCTCCAGGCATTCCTCCTGAGATTTCTCCAAAAATTGCTTAAGGGATTCCTTCAGGGATATTTTCCAAGAATTCCCACAGGGATTCTTCAAGAATTTCTCCAGAAATTTCTATGAAGATTCTTCCAGGAACTCATCAAGAGCTTTCTTCAGCATTAGCCCAGGAATTCCTACAAAAAATCCTCCAGACATTAATCCTGGAGTTCCTCCTGGAAGTTCTATAGAAATTACTACCGCAGTTTCCATCAGAAATTCCCCCAGAAATTCCTCCAGGATTCCAGGAATTACTCCAAGAATTCCTCTAGGGATTCCTGCATGAACTCCACCTGAGATTCCTCTAGGAATTCCTACTGCCATGTAATTCTAATTCATATTTCTGGTATCCTATTTCCAAACAAAACTAATAGAGTCAATCACATAGTCCATATTGGACAATGATCTTGTAAAGTGTGACAATCAATTTAAACGCATATTATGCCAAATCAATTTCGAGACCAGAATGAAAATTTTTCGAGACCAGAATGATTGGTTTATTGGTCCATACACTTGCTGGTCTTTGAATTGCTATTTATTTATTTAATATAATATTAATACTGAATAACTAAAGAATATCATTCAGATTAGGAAAAAACTCCAAATAATGTATGTAATAAGGTGTGTTATAATAATGTTCAGTATTGTAGCAATTTGCTTGGGGGTGTACCAGTATATGGGGCGCTAGAATTTGGAAACCTTGAGTAAACTGCTCTGATGACTCTCGTGACTTTGAGAATTTCTACCTTTGAGGAATATTTTATAAATTTCCTTCAGATCGCCGTGAACGTGCCTTAATTCATGGGAGCAGGCCATTAGGCCGAAAGCCGTTAGACCGAATGCCGTTAGGCCGAAAGGGTCGTTAGGCCGAATAGGTTGTCATTATATGTGCCTACTGACTACTATCGTTTTATATTGCACAAAACGAAATAAACATGAGAAAAGTCGACATTATTGGGGAACTGTGGGGGATATCAATTTGGGAGGCTAAGTAGAAAAGATTTGTAATACAGCATCTCGAAAAAGTTTATTTTTAGTTAGAAACAAAGTGTTATGGTGAACGAGCACAACCAAAGCTATCGACAGGAGGATAAAGATATTCAGTACAGTAACATTGTAACATAACTATACTACTTGCAAATGAATGTAATACAAATCAAAAAGGCTATTATACCTAAACTAAAAGCATCAGCATGATCGTGCTTATCATTCTACCATTAGCAGAATACAAAAAAAGGAAACAGCGCAAAGGCAACCAGTTCAATATAGTAAAATAAAATAATTAGGCGCTGTACAAAGTGTAAGCTCAGCTGTCAATTGGAATCGCTTACGTAGTGCCCTAGTGGACAAAAAGCTGTAAGGATAAGTGGTGAAGAATAAATATAACATTTCAGCTATTAAATTTGTCATTGGAGATTTTTCCTTCTTTTGAAAATAGGCTGTTCTTTCTAGTTTAACTATTCTACTCATTATAAGTAATTCAGCCATAAACGTTTTCATAAGAGTATTTCCTTCTTCTGTACACAGGTTTTTCTTCTAGTCTAATAGATATTCTCACTATGAGCATTCAAGCTTTTAAATCTTTCATAGGAGATTTTTTCTTCTTCTAAACATAGTCTGTTCTCTCTAGTTTAAGTATTCTACGCACATTACAGCTTAACAGTTATTATTTTTCATCAGAGATTTTTCCTTGTTTGAAAATAGTTTAACTATTCTGCTCATTGTAAGTATTACAGCCATTAATTTTTGCAAAAAAGTTTTTCCTTCTTCTGTACGTAGGCTTTTCTTCTAGCCTAACTGTTATACTCACTATAAACATAACAGCTATTAAATTCTTCATCGGAAATTTTTCCTTCTTTTGAAAACAGGCTGTTCTTTTTTCATTATAAAGATTACAGCCATTTACTTTTTCATCAGAGTTCCTTCTTCTTCGGAACATAGGCTGTTTTACTCATATTCGTGTTATAGTAATCAACTTTTTCATCTGAAATTTTACTTCTTCTAAACTCTTTCTAGTTTAACTGTCCTGTTTCACGGCGGTGGTCTACAGCTGCTCTTTCTAGTTTAAATGTTTTACTCATTATCAGGATTACAGCCCTCAACAGAGTTTTTCCTTGTACTGAACATAGGGTATTTTTTCGTAATATTACTTTTATACCCACTATAAGCATAACGGCTAACAACTTTTTCATCGAAGATTTTTCCTTCTTTTAAACATAGGCTGTTCTTTATATGTTTTAGAGAACTCGATTCAGTTGCACTTAATCTTGTTAATCATGTTCTGGAACTCTGAATTTTTTTCCGGTGTAACTATAATTTAGACTTTAAAACGCGAAAAACTATCAGTTTATTTATTAAATTAATTATTCAAAGCCAACCAAAATTTCAAGGTCGAAGACTGTTTCCCTCAAACATTAAACAGTTTCTTTCCATCCAGTTGCCTAAGCAAACCGTTAAACCTTACAACCTATTTGACCTAGTGATCAGTTCGGCCTAACGGCATTCGGCCTAACGGCATTCGGCCTAACGGCATTTGGCCTAACGGCTTTCGGTCTAACGGGGTAGAACCTTTCGGAAATTTTCCCTAAAACCATTTAAAAATTCCTCCAGAAATTTCATTCTGAAATTTCTTCAGGAAGTTCAACAGAGAAGAAAAATATTTCCAGAGACTTTCCACTATACCAAGAATTTCCTTATTCCATTAGAAATTCCTACAAGGATTACTTCCGATTTTCTTTTAATTTCTTCTTCTGGTGATTTTTTCCGAAGATTTCTCCAGGAATTTCTTCGGGGATTGTTTTAGAAGTTCTTCTAGAGCCATATGTTTATTGCACACTGTGCTTTTCTTGTTTGGGAAGAGACAAAATCGCAACATTTTTTTTTTTTAGATTTTATCATTGCAGGGATGAGCGCCACATTCCAATTTTAGGCTACCTCTGTCAATGAGAAATTGTCTCAAAGTATTTGAGTTATAATGAGCTTTTTTCTTTTTCTTGAGCGCAGTGCATAATGGAATAAAAATATTCTTCACATAAATTAACAGTGTACTTTTGTATTTATTATTTGTTCCAATTGAGGATCTTATGGAGCGCATAATCCATATAGATCCGACCCAATTTGTGAGCTGATATCAACAAACATGTTGACGTTTGTTCCACAATAAGAAATAATGCTACACATATGATTGTTATTTGTATGTAAGGGTGGTCAAACTAAAAGAAAAACCTACATGGAAAACAACACTCTGACATAAATTAAGCTGTCAAGCACTATAAATTCATAAATCAATTTGAACTAAGTTCAATAGTCATGTTCTTTGGAGTCCTGATTATAACAATATCCGCACTAGACATCATAGAAGCAGGTTTCAATAGTTTGGCCGGACCGGATGATCTGTTTCATTGAGATTTACGAACGATACAGCATCGATTCCGAAACCGACAACGTACAGTGTTTGATTTGCGAATTTACGTCTGCCTGGTTGATTGTGCGTGGCTCTGAAGCGAAAATTCCGAATCAGCTAAATTAGCTCCAGAGCAGTGTGATAACATTCAGAGAAATCAAATGAAATACACAGACGGAGGTGGTTCCGGAACACATGTGTATTTTTGTGTATATCTACCAATGCATTTAGTCAACGGCAATCGACACCAAACGGGAGGGTGTCTATGAAACACCGGAGATTGATTTGGGCATCGGATTTTACTGATTGCCTCTACGTAGGAGTATTGTTTGAGAACAATAAGATAAATTCTCTTGCTTGGTGTGGGATGAATAGATGGCACTGATTGCTGAAATTTTCTTCCTGGAAGATATCCAGCAGTAATTTGATAGTGATTTTATACTATCTTAAAAATGCCCAATGGTATATTGGCTATCTTAAAAATGCCTAATGGTATAATCTGGTAAAGTCTATTGGCACTGAGTTCGCAACATTCAGAGCGATCGATAAACACTAAGCGCAGAAGCAGGCTCAGTTGGAACGCCTTTCCATGCAGAAGAAGATGCTCTCATACAACAAACAATACTTTAAAACAATGATGTTTTTTTGAAAATTTGTGTAGAACATTATTTTCTATAATTTTATCAAAAATGTTTCAATAAAAATCATCGAGCGTCTCTGACTATAACACGCAATGGTGACCCAGTTCATCAGCCCGATTCCCTCAGCTGTGAATGCATAATTAATGCACCTCGCCTAAGCAGATTAATTTTTCCCTAAATTGCACTCGAATGTGTCAACTGTGCATAAAATGACGGATTAAGTATAATTCCCTGCGGTCATCTAATTCGGTTCCACGGCACAATCGCCTGAGTTGGCGGCGGCGACTACCATTTAATGGTTTTCGTAACGCGGATTATGTACCTCCCCGACGCACAGTCCTCGGCCACCAGACCACCAAAAAGTCATTTCGTCTACTCTAGAAGTGGGCATTTTGCACATGCAATGCACAGCGGGTAAATGTTTCGTGGTTTAAAAAAAAAAGCCATTTTTAGTTTAACCACCATATCACTTGCATCTCGCGTACGTATTCATTTATTTCTTTTGTTATGTAGCTTATTCTTTATTGTTGTTTATTTTATTATTTTCATATTATTTCAGTAATTTTATTGATTCCTCTAATTTTTTTTGTTTATTTTTTCTATTTTTTCTTAGCAATGTTTTTTTTTTCGTTATGGGAGCTTTTTGTTGATGAAACAATTCAGCTTGGTTAGGAAATTGAATCAGGTTTAGGAAACCATCGCATGATAAATAGACCAATACTGCCCGAAATAGCAAAAGGGACCCTATCAAACAGAAACACAAAATGTATAGGTTCTTTGAAAAAAAAAGGTCAGTACTTTGTAAGATATTTGTTTGAAATCAGTAAAGAGTTACTCAAAACAATTGACTGGGTTTATTCGAGATAACATTTCACCTGGTGCTTTTGTAATCTCAAAAATATGTTTATGCAATTCAGTATCATAATTTATATTTTGTATTACTCATTTTGGAATCATAATGGCCAATTTTTCCGAACTGGCTCATTATACAACTGAAATGAGTTGCATAATGAAAAATAGTTGTATAATGTTCATAATGCAACTCATTTGAGTTGCATTATGAACATTATGCAACTCAAATGGGTTGCATTATGAAAAATTAATTGCATAAAATTTTGTATGGAGCTCGTTGTACGACTCGTGCTGAAAAAATCAACTTTTTGCAACTCATTACATAAATAACTATTGCTGAAGTACAACTGCCACCTTTCAATTAGTTTCATCTTATTCTAGTTGGATTTTAGCAACTGTCATCTTGTGTTGTCTCTATTATAGTCTCATTTCTGCTCACTGTGCCCACTGTGCAACCGTCAACCGTCGTCGCTCTTAGTGCATCATCTCATGTCCAACGCGAACAATCGTTCCTTGTGACGTGAGTCCCACATTTCGCGTGATGTACCGTCCACACATGCAAGCCCTAAATTATGACTCCGGTACCATTGCCAGTTTCCGCGCGCACGGTAGGCAACCCTGGATGGAAGTAATTTAACCCCTCGCGGTTTTCTCCTCCAATGGTGGGGCTAAATTTCCCGCGTCGACTGGTAGCAGCCCAGAGCCTGCACGACGTAAAAAGGAACAGCACATTCGTGACCCGGCGACAAAATTAAATTAGTGGTTTATAATGAATGTTGTGTCATGAACCTTCTCGTGGCTTGCGGGGGGCTGCTGCTGCAGCATTTCGTGCTCCGGCGCAACAAAGAGATGTTGCGCTGGTGCTGGTGCTCTCGAGGTATATGTTGTTGCTGTTGGGTGGCGTGTTATCCAGACTCCTCGTTTGCGTTTACGGTTCACGTATGGCTTCGTTGACACTACGTAATTACTGCAATTTGTGGTGTTTTTTTTCTCGCTGGAACGGTCCAAGAATGGTGCGCAATTGCTTTATTTTCGAAGTGTTTATCCAAGTGCTGAAAAGAAGGTTAGGGGCTGTCCATAAACCACGTGGTCATTTTTTTGGGACTTTTGAACGCCCCCCCCCCCCGCGTGGTCATTAGTCCATACAAAATTTTTTATTTGTCCATACAAAATGGTCATTGGCCGAACCCCCCCCCCCCTCCTGACCACGTGGTTTATGGACAGTCCCTTAGTCTTGTTTCATTAGGAAGTCGTTAATTCTTTGTTAAGTGGTTAAGCTTATGGATCGCCAATCCACAGACGGCGGATTTGATTCCCGTTCCGGTCGAGAAAATTTTCTCGTCTCCCTGAGCATAGTGTCTCCTTGTGCTTACCTCACAATATACAAAATCATGCAAGGGAACGTTTTTTAGATGACGTAGTATTTTAGGAGGAGGGGGAGTGGGTGGTGGTGAGTCTGGGATTGTGTGACGAGTCATGTATTAGGAAAAGGAAAATACAATGAAGGAGGGGGGAGTTAAAAATCGGCTAAAAACACGCTACGGCTACGTCTTTTATAGACACTCCCAAATGGCAGACAAAGAAAGCCCTTCAATTAATAACTGTGGAAGTGCCCAAAGAACACTAAATTGAAAACAGACAGACCAAGTTTCAGTGGGAACGTAGAGCCACACAGAAGAAGTAGAAAAAGAAGAAAAAGAAAAAGAAAAAGAAAAGAAAAAAGAAAAAAATGAAAATGAAAATGAAAAAGAAAAAGAAAAACAACATTGCTTGCTTGAGCCTACCAAATAAACGAATAAGTAAAAAAAAAATTTTTTTTTTATGATGAAGAACATTTTTTTAGCCTTCAGCAAACGCAAAATGAGACAAATTGTGAAGTCGTCAGTGGAGTGAAATTGAAACGAAAAATTTCGCATAATTATTCGGTTTTCAGTGCTATGGGGGGTGGTTATTAATAGTTTAGATCTTCTGGCTTCCATTTGATGAGCCATTGGAAAAGGCTAGTTTGAAAACCTGCAATTATCTGCTATTTTCCATCTGATATGACGGAAATTACGCATACGACGAAGTAGATTTCTGTCCTATACCAATATTTTATTTTAAAGCCACACTAATAATAAAGTCGAATGAAAACACCAATTTCTTTCTTCTGGAGTATTTATATCAGTAAAAAAAAACTTATGGTGGCAGCTCAAAACAAGGCTGGCCCAAGTTAAAAATTTTTTAGGCTCAATTTGAAATTCTTGCAGTAGTTTTTGTGGCAACCGTTCTAGAAGATCTTTTTTGTTTTCTGTGATTTTTTTTTCGTAATGTATCTTTTAAATTTCTCCTGGACAACAAATTTCTCCGCGATTTTATCCAAAAAAATTTCTGCGACTTTTCTAAAAGTACCTACAATAGTTCAACTTATTGGACGCGGTGGCTATTTGGTTAAAAATTAAAAAAAAAAGTACCTCAGAGAATTTTTCAAATAACGCCTCCGAAAATTTTCCCTAAAGTTCTTCCGATAATGCTGCTAGAGTAGTGATTTGATACTGATGGGGAATTCAACCTTGCTGGCAAAGATACGCAGGGAATTCTAGGAGGAGAGGACGGGGGGTCTGGAATGGTATGAAAACGACTGTGTTCAAGGGTAGTTGCAGAAACTCCTTCGTGTGCTTTTTTATATTTTTCTACACTTCTTCTACAAATTACTCTGAATGATTTTTGAACGAACATATAAAAAAAAATCCTGCAGCAGTTCTTCCACAAGGTTTACGGGGAGTTTTTTTTGGCCAAAGACCAGATTATATCTTGGAGTAATATTTGGAAAACTCCTAGAGAAATGCTTAGAAAAATATGAAAAATCCTTGAAGGAAATCCTTGGAAAGCACTATAGGATATCAGGCGGACAAAAATCAAAAAAGTGACTTCCACCAATGCTTGTTCTGAAATTTTCTATCAATAATAAACATATAAACTAAGAGAAATCTAGAATTTCAGGTTTCTAGCTGATGTAGTTACAAAGATATTGAGTATCAAAGTTGAATAAAGCAAAAAAATGTAATTTTCGCAAAAAAACAACACATGACGAATTTCGCGCCAACTCGACCAGTGGTTGGCAACACCCTCTCAGAATCGAATGAAACTTGGTGGGCATAAAGACTAGGTTTTTATAAGCAACTTTGCATACTTAAATTTTCGAAAATTTTCAAGAGTAACATTTGAAGAGGGCCTAACTTTTTTTCGAAGAATTTTTTAAAATCGATGTAACTCAAAAATGACAAGACCTATAGAAAAGCGTTGTATGGGGGACTTTTAGAGAATTGTCCAAGCTTTCATGAAAAAATATTTTAAAAATTCTAAATTCATTTTTACACGCTAAAAAATATATTTTTAAAATTAAAAGTCAATTTACAGAAAATGCCCACTTTTTTATGTTTTGAAATTTTTTTTCCAAGAAAGTCAATATTGTTGCCTAACTTTCCTCCATACATCACAAGATGGGCACTTTTAAGGAAAAAAAGTTTTTCTAACAAAAACTTTTTCATGTTATTTTTTTTAGCGTGTTGCGCATTAACTCGTACAGGATGTATCAAGAATCCTTATACCCATTTAATAACACTCAATGGGCATTACAACTTTGTTTGATTGGGTGCCTTCTTTTTCTTGGCGTTACATCCCAACTGGAATAGAACCTGTTTCTCAGCTTGTTTTGATATCTGAATGCTTAAAACAGCATTCTGTTTGCTGAGCTTGCATTATTGTGTGCCTAGAACCAGTGAACTAACATCATTATTAGAAGCGAATGATAAAGAATCGGTTTTATTTCAACAATGGCCAACCACTGATCGATGCAATTTGGAAACTATTACTAAGACTATAGACGAGTTTGTTCCGTATTTTGTAGAAAAAGTTGATAAGCTTATATCTCATGATTTCATTTATAGAGAACAATCCTCATTTTTGCGGGATAAAAAAGAATCTCTTAAACAGGGTGAAGTATTAACAATGTGTGACATTTCAGAAAATTATTCATTTATCATTCAAAATTCAGCTCAAGGTTACCATTGGAATAATTCTCAAGCTACCATTCACCCCTATGAAGTGTACTATAGAAAAGAAAATAAGTTGGAAAGCTTGAGCTTTATAATAATATCTGAAGTACTTACACACGATACAACAGCAGTTCAGTTATTTATATCAAAACTGCTGGATTTCATTAAACAATCGATTGATTTCTCAAAAATTACTTTCATGTCAGATGGAGCAGCAGCTCATTATAAGAACAAAATAAAAATGCCAGTTTGTGCAGTTTTCGGTCCAATTATGGATTGGAAACAGAATGGCACTTCTTCGCAACTTCACATGGCAAAGGTCCATGTGACGCTGTTGGAGGTACTCTCAAGCGAATGGCAAAACGAGCAAGTCTTGCTCGAGATTATGGAAACACGATCACAACTCCTCGAGAACTGTATGACTGGGTAGTTAAACAGTCAGATATACATATAACAAAATTGAATTTCTGCTTTATTTCAAATGAACAATATGCAGAAATGACGGATGAACTTGAAGAACTATACACATACAGTCACGTAAAAACAATACCTGGTACACAAAAATTTCATTCATTTGTGCCAATTTCTGAAGCGAAGAAGTTTTCGAATTCGAAAGATAATCCAAAAAAGTTTACTTTGTTTCAGATAGACTAAAGATCTAATATTCAAAAAACGTTACAATAGAATGTATAAAAGAAGGATGTATATATTGTAGAAAAGAAAATAATTGAATACACATATACATATGTACATATTTCATCAATACACAAGCGTTTTCATTGATATAAAACCCTAAAAGCAAATTTGTCTTGAGCCCTTTCCAATATCAAGCACGTTTGCAATGTCAAGCACGTTAAGATATTAAAAAAGTAGTTGAGCCTATTAAGTTTTAATGGATTGTCATTAGGATTCTGGATACATTACTGTACGAGTTAATGCACAACACGCAAAAAAAAAATAAAATGAAAAAGTTTTTTTTTAGAAAAATTTTTTTTCCTTAAAAGTGCCCATCTTGTGATGTATGGAGGAAAGTTAGGCAACTGTATTGTCTTTCTTGGGAAAAAAAATCAAAACATAAAAAAGTGGGCTTTTTCTGTAAATTGACTTTTAATTTTGAAAAGATATTTTTTAGCGTGTAAAACATTTTTTTATATTTTTCAAATACGGTTTCTTGAAAGCTTGGACAATTCCCTAAAAGTCCCCCATACATCACTTTTTTGTACAACTTATCATATTCGAGTTATATTTTTTGTGAAAAAAAACGGCTGATGCGCAACACGCTAAAAAAACTAACATGAAAAAGTTTTTGTAAGAAAAACTTTTTTTCCTTAAAAGTGCCCATCTTGTGATGTATGGAGGAAAGTTAGGCAACAATATTGACTTTCTTGGAAAAAAATTTCAAAACATAAAAAAGTGGGCATTTTCTGTAAATTGACTTTTAATTTTAAAAATATATTTTTTAGCGTGTAAAAATGAATTTAGAATTTTTAAAATATTTTTTCATAAAAGCTTGGACAATTCTCTAAATGTCACCCATACATCACTTTTTTGTACATCTTATCATATTCGAGTTATTTTTTGTGAAAAAAAAAAACGGTTAAAGAACTTTGACTCTTTTTAAATGTTAGTCTAGGTTAATTTTGAAAAAACAAAATACGCAAAGTTGCTTGAAAAGGTAAAGTCTTGAAACCTACAAAATTTCATAACATTCTGAGGGGGTGCTGCCAACCCCGAAGACGAGTTGGTGCGAAATTCGTCACATAAATTCAAATCGATAATTTTTAATTAATATCATCATTATCTATTGGTTTCAATACATCATTGGTAAGGTAATGAAGCAAGTTTTCCAACAAACAGTTGGGTTTGTGAAATAGTTGAACAATTGTAGGTGTTCGCTGCACAGCCCACTGTTCTTAACTCAGGCGCCACAATGCAATCAACGGGCGATCCGGGAGGCACCATCAGTCAACAACGACGACGGGCAAAATTGAGCTTAGGACTACGGCAATTGTTTTGATAGGCAAAGAGAACAAGTTAAAATTGAATTAGTTTTGGATTGGAGATTGGTTTTCTATTTGAAATAAATAAAAAGGTAACATTTTTCTGCTAATTACATTAGGGTACTTACGAGATAAACTTACAGGCTAGGATAAAAAACTATATACAGCAATTAAATGTTAGATAGATTGGACAGAAATAGTACGGACACTAAATTGTAAGTACACACACGAACATTATTGATAAACTTATGCTAAACATGAATAAATATTAATTTTAGCTTTGAGCTTATTACCACCCTAAATTGGGCCATTGATTTGCTGCAAGGAACTCCGTCGAAATCTATCCCAACAGTAGGAAAAAAAGGTACAAGAAGAAGAAGAAGTTGAAAAAGGCATGAGATTAAAATTTTGTTAATCGGCATCTTTTTTTCCCAAACATTCCCAGGCTCAAAATCAGTTTATGGTCAAGCTTTAGGTCTACACTAATGATTTTGTATGCGAAATGCTGCGGTAAATTGCGGTCTTGGGAGATTCAGCGTTTTTTACGCACGGGACCGCCTGGGCGCGCCTCTTGAGATTAAACGACGATTCTCAAACATTCTAAGCAAATTCCCTTGGAATTAATTTTGGAATGTAACTACACAAGAGATTTGATCATTCTAAGCACAAAAAAAAAACAAAATAAAATATAAAAAATTAAACAAATTCAAACTTTATATATATTATCAGTTATTTGACCATATTGAAAATACGCCCATTTCAAAACTTGGTCGTGATGTTTAAAAATGTTCATAAACAATACACTGGAACCTCTTTTTATGCACATGGCTGGGACTGCATAAATTAAAAATGTGCATAAATTAAAAATGTGCATAAAAAGAGGGAAATTTATGCATAAATTAAGTTTGGGCTTCAATTAGAAAATCTAGTTTGCGAGAACAGATCTTGCTCCTGGGCAGATGAGGTGGGGCTAAGGGGGTTTTCAGAATGTTCCCAGAGAGCCCTAAAAGGGGGTTCCAAGGGGCTTCAGGGGCGTTTTAAGAGGTTGTTTCGGGGGGTTTGAGGAGCCTTACAAGGGTGTTCTGTCAAGATTTTTTGGTGTTTTCATGGGATTACGGAGAATTCTGGGGTATTTCAATAGTATTAAGTGGGTTTCAGGGGCGTTCCAAGGGGCTTTAGGGGCAATTCAAGGGATCTCAGGAGACTTTAAAGGGCGTTGCATGGGGTTTGAGGGGCGATTTAAGGTATTTCGGAGTCTGTTCTAAAATTTCCTGAAATGCCTCAAAAATCCCCCTTGAACCCCCCGGCGACCCTATGTAACGCACCTGAGAGGCTCCGAACCCCACGAAAACTCCTCGTAACGCTTAAGTAACGCCTCTGCATCCCGCCGAAAATGCTCTGAAACGTCTTGAAATGCCTCCAAAATCCCCCTTAAACCCCCTCGGACCCCATGTAACGCACCTGAGAGGCTCCGAAACCTACGAAAACTCCTCGTAACGCTTAAGTAACGCCTCTGCATCCCACCGAAAATGCTCTGAAACGTCTTGAAATACCTCCGAAATCCCCCTAAAACCCCCTCGGACCCTATGTAACGCACCTGAGAGGCTCCGAGCCCCACGAAAACTCCTCGTAGCGCTTAAGTAACGCCTCTGCATCCCGCCGAAAATGCTCTGAAACGTCTTGAAATGCCTCCGAAATCCCCCTTAAACCCCCTCGGACCCCATGTAACGCACCTGAGAGGCTCCGAACCCCACGAAAACTCCTCGTAACGCTTTAGTAACGCCTCTGCATCCCGCCGAAAATGCTCTGAAACGTCTTGAAATGCATCCAAAATCCCCCTTAAACTCCCCGGCGACCCCATGTAACGCACCTGAGAGGCTCCGAACACCCTGAAAACTCCTCCGTAACGCTTCCGTAACGCCTCTGAATCACGCCGAAAATGCTCTGAAACATTTTGAAATGCCTCCGAAATCCCCCTTAAACCCCCTCGGACCCCATGTAACGCACCTGAGAGGCTCCGAACACCCCGAAAACTCTTCCGTAACGCCTGAGTAACGCCTCTGCATCCCGCCGAAAATGCTCTGAAACGTCTTGAAATGCCTACAAAATCCCCCTTAAACCCCCTCGGACCCCATGTAACGCACCTGAGAGGCTCCGAACACCCCGAAAACTCCTCCGTAACGCTTCCGTAACGCCTCTGAATCACGCCGAAAATGCTCTGAAACATTTTGAAATGCCTCCGAAATCCCCCTTAAACCCCCTCGGACCCCATGTAACGCACCTGAGAGGCTCCGAACACCCTGAAAACTCCTCCGTAACGCTTCCGTAACGCTTCTGAATCACGCCGAAAATGCTCTTAAACATTTTGAAATGCCTCCGAAATCCCCCTTAAACCCCCTCGGACCCCATGTAACGCACCTTAGAGGCTCCAAACACCCCGAAAACTCCTCCGTAACGCTTCCGTAACGCCTCTGAATCACGCCGAAAATGCTCTGAAACATTTTGAAATGCCTCCGAAATCCCCCTTAAACCCCCTCGGACCCCATGTAACGCACCTTAGAGGCTCCAAACACCCCGAAAACTCTTCCGTAACGCCTCTGCATCCCGCCGAAAATGCTCTGAAACGTTTTGAAATGCCTCCAAAATCCCCCTTAAACCCTCTCGGACCCCATGTAACGCACCTGAGAGGCTCCGAACACCCCGAAAACTCCTTCGTAACGTTTCCGTAACGCCTCTGAATCACGCCGAAAATGCTCTTAAACATTTTGAAATGCCTCCGAAATCCCCCTTAAACCCCCTCGGACCCCATGTAACGCACCTGAGAGGCTCCGAACACCCTGAAAACTCCTCCGTAACGCTTCCGTAACGCTTCTGAATCACGCCGAAAATGCTCTTAAACATTTTGAAATGCCTCCGAAATCCCCCTTAAACCCCCTCGGACCCCATGTAACGCACCTTAGAGGCTCCAAACACCCCGAAAACTCCTCCGTAACGCTTCCGTAACGCCTCTGAATCACGCCGAAAATGCTCTGAAACATTTTGAAATGCCTCCGAAATCCCCCTTAAACCCCCTCGGACCCCATGTAACGCACCTTAGAGGCTCCAAACACCCCGAAAACTCCTCCGTAACGCTTAAGTAACGCCTCTGAATCACGCCGAAAATACTCTGAAACATTTTGAAATGCCTCCAAAATCCCCCTTAAACCCCCTCGAACCCCATGTAACGCACCTGAGAGGCTCCGAACACCCCGAAAACTCTTCCGTAACGCCTCTGCATCCCGCCGAAAATGCTCTGAAACGTTTTGAAATGCCTCCAAAATCCCCCTTAAACCCTCTCGGACCCCATGTAACGCACCTGAGAGGCTCCGAACACCCCGAAAACTCCTTCGTAACGTTTCCGTAACGCCTCTGAATCACGCCGAAAATGCTCTTAAACATTTTGAAATGCCTCCGAAATCCCCCTTAAACCCCCTCGGACCCCATGTAACGCACCTGAGAAGCTCCTAACACCCTGAAAACTCCTCCGTAACGCTTCCGTAACGCCTCTGAATCATGCCAAAAATGATCTGGAACATCTTGAAATGTCCTCCTAAACCAAAACCCCTAAAAACGCCTCCATAACGGCTTTGAAACCAGCCTAAAATGCTCTGAGACTCCTGAAATGACTCCGAAATCCCCTTAAGACCCACTCGGAGACCATGTAACGCACATGAGACCTTCGGAAACACCCAAAAACGAACCTGTAACCTTCCTTTGCTCTCATCTGTAAACACCCCCCGGTCGCCGTTGCAATAGTTCCTGTCATTATTAAATATTCTATGCACAATATTGGTTCTGAGTAGTTCTCCCTCTTTTTATGCAGGGCATAAAAAAAGGTGCATAAATTAAAAGTGCATAAAAAAAACATGCATAAAAAGAGGTTTTAGTGTATATTTTAATCGAACCAACTACAGAATTCCAACAAATCCTTGAAAATATGACGAAAATATTTTTGTCCGCCTGCTTGTATGGGAATCCCCCATAGTGGAATGTTTCCTATTGAATTATTGAAATTGATCATACCTGAATTGAAAGAGTAAACTTTTAAAGAGTATTTCGACACTGATTCTTATTTAGGGCCTAACTGACATTTTCGAATTCTCTTCATCGATCCTCTCTTTGTGTTATTACAGAATGTATATTGAGTTTTCTAAAGATTTTTTGGTTGAAATACGAAGAAGACGACTACGTCTTGCTATAGAAACAAAAAGAAGAATGATTTTGTTCGTTTTGATCAAGTTATTAGCGCAAGAGAGAGTCGACGAAGAGAAATCGATCAAGTCAGTTAGGCCCTCATGAAAAATCATTGTCGATTTGATGAAAAAATATCTATGTTTTTGTGAAATTCTTGGAGAATACTCTGAGAAATCGAAGAGAACATTTCTGTAGGATTCTTAATATAAAATCTTGAAGAATCGCCAGGCGAGTTATTAGGAATTCTCAAAGTAATAGCTATAGTTAAATTTCATTGAATTCTTAAAATTTTCTGGACGATTTCTTGAAAGATTTCTAGAGGTTATCCTTGAAATATTTCTGGAAAAACCATTGAAAGATGGTCAGGAGCAATTCTGCATCGAGAAACTTTTTTGTTTAGCATTTAAAAATTCCTCAGGAAATATTTAAGAAATTTTGGAAAATTTCTTGGAACAATTCCTGGAGAAATTCTAGAAAAAATCCTAACAATTTTCAGACGAATCTTTGGATGAGCTTCAGCACAAGTCAATGAGAGAATTTCCGCCTTAATAGGTAATCGCGCCACTTGGGCGGTGGCTTCTATTTTCGTCTGTTTTCCGCTATAACTCAGTCAAATTTGAACCAATTGACACAATTTTTGGAATGCGGTGAGATAGGTATAGTATCCACCCGTGTACAACATGTCAAGTCAATTGGTTCAAAATTGACTGAGTTATAGTGGAAAACAGACGAATAAAGAAGCCACCGCCCAAGTGACGCGAAACCCTAATTAAATTAAAACTCCTTCTCTACAGGAATTCTTAAAAGAACACCTGGAGGAGTCCAAAGAGAAATAATTAGAAGAACGCATAACGGAGTCCAGGGACAAATTCTTCGCAGACCTGAAAAACTCGTCCTTTCAGGAGCCTTTGCAGGAATTTCTTTAGCAAACCCAGGCGGAATTCCCAGAGATTCTTTTCTATATTCATGGATAAATTCCAGGAGGAATTTTTTGAAAATTCTTTATAGTTATCCTAGAAATAAAGCCTTGAGTAATCTAAAGATGAATTTCAGAACGAGTTCTTGCGGAGTCTTTCGTATAATTTCTAGAGAGATCTGTAAAATTTCTCTTCCGGACTTATTCTACGGAGAATTTCAGGAAAAGTGAAGAAAGAATTCTTTGAGGAAGCTGTTGGGGAAAATCATGGAGATATTATTGGGATAATGAAAAATTATTAAAATAAGACGTGAAGCATTTATAATTCCCCGGAAGAATTCCTGTGGACATGCCCGTGCACAGAAAAGGCAGAACGAAGAAATTTTTCGCATTTCTGGTAAGAGGCGGAGTGGGGCGGCCAGTTTACGAAAATATTGCTAAGAGACGGGTGTAATCCCTAAAAGCCCTCTCTTGAGCACGGGCTTGTCTGTAGGAGATCCAAAAATTATTTCTGATGAAAATAATTGCATTCTGGATCTCAAGAGCGATTCTCATAACAATGCCTGCAGGAATTTAGTATTCCTGTATTCCTGAACAAATCATAACATTAACTCTTCCAAGAGTTTTTAAAAAAAATCCCGATTTTGTTTGAAAAAATACGAATGCAGTCCCAGGAAATCCTAATAAACATACATGTAGATGTCTTTTTTTGGATTTGTCGGAGAGAGGCTAGGTAAAATTCCTGAGAAATCTTTAGAATAAACATCAAGTAATCTCTGGAAAAGTTTTAATTTTCAGTATGGAGGAATTCAGAATGATGGAATCATTGTCGAAACCGTGGCAGAGGAACCTCAAAAGGTTTTCTAAAGTAATCTTTGCGAAAATCTGAAAGAAACTCTCGAGAAGACATTTTTTTGGAAGAATCTTCAGAGTTAGGCATGCTCGGGAAAAAAACAGAAGAATTCATACGGAAAATATTAAAACATCATGTTCATACAGGAATATTTAGAAAAAAAAACCCTCAAGGCATTTCTAAAGAAATCCGAAAAGAAACACATAAAATTATTTTTGAAGTAACATTTGAAGGATTTTTCCGAAGAATATTTTGAAAAATCCCTGTATCTGTGAAGAGTTTCTCGATTCTTCCTGAAATCATACTCCTTCCGATATCAACAGAAATTGTCAACTTCTTTCGAAGTCACTTGGCATCTTACTTGAGCCCCACAATCCTCTTTACATTCCTCAGTTATTTTTTGATTCATCTACTAGGATCTTCAGTTTCTTATTATCACCTCAATCAGTTTGAATTCTTCTTCAATCACGTTTGTGCCTCTTTTTTAGCATGGAACTACCCTATTTCACATAACATCTTCAAAAAATTACAAGATTTCCTTCAAGCTATCCAGAGAACAGAAGATAATGGTAAGGTGTGTGTGAAACATAACGATAGAGAAATGTTTTCAGAGTTGTTACTAGTAGTTTCAAGATATACGAATGCTTATACAAAATAATCATTCACAGATGCAACTGTGGAAGTGCACTGATATGGAAGGTTTGTCCTTGAAGTGTTGAGTAAAGATGAAGAGGAGAGGAAGAATAAAAAGATTTCCGTCGGCAGGATGTACGATGCGAACTGATCTTTCTTTCATAAGTTTTCCAAAAGTCCAAAAGTAACCATTTGTTTATCTCTATAAAAATAAGCACAATTATACTAACTTCCAATTATCTCCCATCACTCGAAGTCTTCTGAAGCGTTTGATCCTTCTGGAGTCGATATAATAAGATCCAAAGGGATAATTAGCAGCATTTCTTCGTTAAACTAATTGGACTACTTAATCAATCCAGCGTAGCGCATTTGTTCAGCGTCCAATCCGTAGCGTTCCATCTGGCGTAATGACTGCGCGTCTGAAAAATCTCCGGAATGCTAAAGAAAAACAAAACAACACCAATTACTGCCTTCGACAGCTTGGAACGCGGTTGGAGGACTCGCTGGAAGTTGTTTCATCTAGCAAATAAAAGAAAACATTACATAAAAAAAAAAACGAAGAAAGCACACATTCCCAGTCCCGAGACCCAAACAACATCAACCCGAAAGCGAGCTTGTCTTTCACTTCACGTAGCTCCGCTCGATGTCGGTTTATCCTCCCTGACTCGTTCCTTTTTTCCCACCACCAAGACCAAAGGCACTCGGAGTCGAGAGCAGCCTCATTATTCAATTGCAGAGTAAATATAACAAAATTATGAAAAAGCTAACAATGGTAATAAAATTATGAGTGAGAGTTTGCAGCGGCCGGCCTGGCAGTTTCTGTGCTCCGAAGCGTGACACTTTGAAGGACTGGGATAACAAGGCAAACACACAGTTCCTTGGTTCCCGTTGGTTCGGTTTGTTTGAGTGCGAATCTTTACGGATCCCTGACTGGCCGGTTTGTTTCAACCAAGCGACCAAGCGAAGCACTCTTCACCCTTTGGCGGCTGACTCACTTGAGTGTTGGGATCGGAGGGAAGTTCAGCTGGTGAATCCCGGAAATCGGTTCAATAGGTCTCATGGTATACCCAGACCCACAACCCGATCCGAACAATTTTGATTGAAATCAATCCCGAAGCGAGGAACGTGACTTTATTCGACTGGTCCCCCTGTTAGAGTTTACGGGCGTTTCAGAGCTGCATCCAGATTCCCACGGTTGCACCCCGTCGTCGTTCCGTCGTTATTTTATTTCGTACACAATTGTGAATGCTTAATAAAATTACAACGAGAACTGTAAGTTGCACGTTTCACTTTCTCGAGGCGGAAAATGGAAACTTTTTAATTACATGACGCTTTCTTGCTGCAACAACGAGAGAGCGCCGTTCTGCTGGGAATGGGTTGCGTTTTTGGATTTCTGAAGAAATGGGTTTCCTATTTTCCTGTAGCTTTTACTGTGTAAGTTTCGTTACATGATGGAGCCATTTTATTTTAATTTATTGCTAACGAAGCTTGCTGTGCTGCATGTTTTCACTAGAGCAAAAAGAACTTTTGACACAATCCACGTACTTCTACACCACGATTTTTAAACTTCATTGAAGGATATTTAAAATTTCATTATTTTTGCACCAAAGCAAACCCGAGTAGATGAAAATAACAAGTGAATAACATATCAAGGTATTTATTTTAAATACTACCATACCTTGATATGCCCTTCATAAGGTGGTAATAAGAGGCAAAATAACAAAAATAAATACCAAAATTTTGCATAAATAACACCTAGAAAATAACAGGTCTTGTTATTTCAATAACGAATGCATACCTAAAATGTCAAGTGCTGCATTTGTTATTCCAAAGTTATTGAATAACAATCTTGTAACAATTCTTGTTATTGAATGTTCCATTTGTTCGATGACTTCATGATGTAATAGCAAATCTTGTTCTTCAGTTATTTTCACTGCTAAACCAACAAATACTACATCAATATCAAACTCTGCTCAAATACCTGTAACTGTTATTGTGATGTTCTCATAACATTTCGTAGAATAACGCAGCAATAACAATTTCAGGTATTAGAGCACATGTTGCTCTTCGCATGTTATTTGTCAGGTATGCTCTTCTGCTCGGGAAGCTAATTATTGTATTCTTCTAATAATACTACTAAACTTTGGAATTGAATCTAGAGAGTATCAAATTGGCGTTAAGTCACCCAGATGTCAATTTTTCCCGGGAAGAGAATTTCGTGGAAAATGTCCTATATGGAAGATGAGAAGCAATTGCAAGGACCACTTTGTCCCGATTCAAGAAAGTGCTTCTTGTTTGAGATGAATGTGTAGTGGAGAACGTCAGAGAGAACATCCATAGGCCAATATTGGTTCAACAACAGTTGTGTAAATACATTTGAAATACACTGGAACCTCTTTTTATGCACATGGCTGGGACTGCATAAATTAAAAATGTGCATAAATTAAAAAAAAAGGCATAAAAAGAGGGAAATTTATGCATAAATTAAGTTTGGGCTTTAATTAGAAAATCTAGTTTGCGGGAACAGATCTTGCTCCTGGGCAGATGAGGTGGGGCTAAGGGGGTTTCCAGAATGTTCCCAGAGAACCCAAAAAGGGGGTTCCAAGGGGCTTCACACTGGGGCAGAACTGAAAATACATGGAAAAAACCTCTAGCTCGTCGGGATGTCGAGATACTCATTTGGTGACTTCAGAGAAAATATTTCTATGGACATGGTCGATATTCTGAGCGGTAGGTAATTTTTCTTACGTTATTCGCATAAAAGTCCTATAAGTCATTTTGGCCAAATTGCATTTTAGCGATACGGTGTCTTCGGCAAAGTTGTTTGGCTATTTATCCTGAAAAAGTTTGCTGAAGACGTCAAATTTCCAAAGCCTACTATTCTTGAGATATTGACCGATTTATAAAACACCTACCTAAAATCGATTTTTTTCATCAAAATACGTTTTTAATCAAATTTAATGTCCGTTTTCGAGTTATAATAATGAAAAATACTAAAATAAAACATATATCGAGGAAATTAGTTGGAAAAAATAAAATATACATTGATTTTATATGGAAAGTTCCCGAAAATCACGCAAAATGTATATAGGACGTTCTTGCAGTCGGGCAAGTTCGGGCAAGTTTTTTCATCGGCAATCACCTAAAAAATACATTAGCTTTCATGTAAAAAAAATTCACAGACATGATATTTAATGATTTTTTCTAAATTGAGTTCAAAGTTTACTGTTTTGGGTAAATTAATACAAAATTTATGTTCATAAAATACTACGTTTTAAGATGCCAAGTGAACCATAAGAAGTATAGATACCATCTAGTCATAGATTTAGTTGTTTCTAATCTCCAAACAAATTGTAAAACACAAAAATGTCCCAAATGCCGCCAAAAAAAAAGCATGCCTTGATTTTATCATTCGTTAATGATTTATACACACGTAATGTATTTGCGTGATGATTCAATGACTGTTTTACAACACATCCAGATTTTGTAGAGATCTAGACAAATGTTTGCTTCCTGTGATGGCCACTAATTTGAAAGACAGCTAAATAAAAGAGGAATTAAATAACAAAGAATAGTTATTAAATGGTATATTTCTGATGAATTGTTATTAATTTTGCTTAGTACGCAAAATATTTCAATATTAAGTACGTATGACTAGGTTAAAATAATTGAAAAGCTTTTCTACATTTTTTTACTCACATGCTTTTGAGATTTTAGATCATTGAGTACATTTATTTATGCTTATAACTCTCCACATTTTTTTAATATCTGAATTAAATGAGATAATAATCATACAATCAAAAAATATTCATGATGTGTGACTGTATAACGCATTGACGAATGATAAAACCAAAGCATACTTTCATTGGCGTTTAGGACATTTTTGTGTTTTACAATTTGGTTTGGAGATAAGAAACAACTAAACCTGTGACTGAATTGCATCTATACTTTTCATGGTTCAATTGGAATCTTAAAACGTAGCATTTTATGAGCATAAATTTTGTACTAATTTATCCAAAACAGTAAACTTTAAACTCAATTTAGAAAAAAATCATTAAATATCATGTCTGTGAAATTTTGTTACATGAAAGCTAATGTATTTTTTAGGTGATTGCCGATGAAAAAAACTTGCCCGACTGCAAGAACGTCCTATATACATTTTGCGTGATTTTCGGGAACTTTGTATATAAAATCAATGTATATTTAATTTTTTTGCAACTAATTTCCTCGATATATGTTTTATTTTAGTATTTTTCATTATTATAACTCGAAAACGGACATTGAATTTGTTTAAAAACGTATTTTGATGAAAAAAATCGATTTTAGGTAGGTATTTTATAAATCGGTCATTATCTCAAGAATAGTAGGCTTTGGAAAGTTGACGTCTTCAGCAAACTTTTTCAGGATAAATAGCTGAACAACTTTGCCGAAGACACCGTATCGCTAAAATGCAATTTGGCCAAAATGACTTATAGGACTTTTATGCGAATAACGTAAGAAAAATTACCTACCGCTCAGAATATCGACCATGTCCATAGAAATATTTTCTCTGAAGACACCAAATGAGTATCTCGACATCTCGACGAGCTAGAGGTTTTTTCCATGTATTTTCAGTTCTGCCCCAGTGTGGGCTTCAGGGGCGTTTTAAGGGGTTGTTTCGGGGTGTTTGATGAGCCATACAAGGGTGTTCCGTCAAGATTTTTTGGTGTTTTCATGGGATTATGGAGAATTCTGGGGTAATTCAATAGTATTAAGTGGGTTTCAGGGGCGTTCCAAGGGGCTTTAGGGGCAATTCAAGGGATCTCAGGAGACTTTAAAGGGCGTTGCATGAGGTTTGAGGGGCGATTTAAGGTATTTCAGAGTCTGCACTGGAACTTCCTGAAATGCCTCAAAAATCCCCCTTGAACCCCCCGGGGACCCCATGTAACGCACCTGAGAGGCCTCAAAACCCCTGAGAACTTCTCCGTAACGCCTCTGAATCCCACGAAAATGCTCTGAAACATCTTGAAATGCCTCCAAAATCCCTTTTAAATCCCCTCGGACCCCATGTAACGCACCTGAGAGGCTCCGAACCCATCGAAAACTCCTCGTAACGCTTAAGTAACGCCTCTGCATCCCGCCGAAAATGCTCTGAAACATTTTGAAATGCCTCCAAAATCCCCCTTAGACCCCCTCGGACCCCATGTAACGCAAATGAGAGGCTCCGAACACCCCGAAAAATCCTCCGTAACGCTTCCGTAACGCCTCTGCATCACGCCGAAAATGCTCTGAAACATTTTGAAATGCCTCCGAAATCCCCCTTAAACCCCGTCGGACCCCATGTAACGCACCTGAGAGGCTCCGAACACCCCGAAAATTCCTCCGTAACGCCTCTGAATCACGCCGAAAATGATCTGAAACATCTTTAAAAGTCTAAAAAAAATCCTCCTACGCCAAAACCCCTAAAAACGCCCCTGTAACGGCTTTGAAACCAGCCTAAAATGCTCTGAGACTCCTGAAATGACTCCGAAATCCCCCTAAGACCCACTCGGAGCCCATGTAACGCACATGAGACCTTCGGAAACACCCAAAAACGAACCTGTAACCTTTCTTTGCTCTCATCTGTAAACACCCCCCAGTCGCCGTTGCAATAGTTCCTGTCATTATTAACCCTAAAAGGGATACCTTCATGGCCTTAGTTTAGTCACCTCGCTGAGTGTGTTCCATCAAAGACGAGCTCTGAAAGGCGCCTGGGGTCCAATGGGCCCCAGGTATCCCTTTTAGGGTTAAATATTCTTATGCACAATATTGGTTCTGAGTAGCTTTCCCTCTTTTTATGCAGGGCATTAAAAAAGATGCATAAATTAAAAGTGCATGAAAAAACATGCATAAAAGGAGGTTTTAGTGTACTTGGGTTTTAGACCCCAAGTTATACCAAAGGTTCGCCGGTATTGCCCGAAGGCCATACAAGCTTTCTTGATTCTGAACTCAATGTGAGGTGTCCTGGAGAGCTTGGAATAAAGAATAATTTTAACGTACTCTACCTGTTCAGGAATCTATGACAAAAGGTCTAAAGACAAAAAGTCGAAGCACAAAAGGTCGAATGGGACAAAATATCGAATGGGACAAAAGATCGAATGGACAAAAGGTCGAATGATGAAAAGGTCGAAAAGGGCAAAATTTTTATATAGCCTAAAGACCAATTGGAAAACTTGAAAAAATGATCAGAATTCGACAGAAAAACGACGATTAAAAAATAGAACCAGTGATACCAAAATTATTCAACAACTTCAAAAAAAAAAAAGGATTTTTGGAAGATAGAAAAGTGTCTACTAAAAGGTGCAATAGCTTATATGCAGCAATATTTTTCCTGAAATATACCCAGAGATCCTAATAAAACTTTACACATACTAACTCCTGGATAACCTCCAGAGATTTCTGCTGAAGATTTTTCAGACATTCTTCCAATACATTTTCCAGAAACTTCTACTTTCACTCTTCTGCAAGAACTGCCGCATGCAACATAGTTGTCCCATTTCTATGGGAATCCCTTTTAACATGGGACAACTATGCTGCTTACGGCAGAGAAGCTCCCGTGGAGGTTTCTAGGGATATTCCGTGGAGTTCCTCAACAAGTAAAGGAACTCCAGGGATTTCCCTTAAACTTTTGCCAATGTTACCTCTTGATGAATCTCCACGAACTCACCTCAGGGCTTCTCCAGGTATTCCTTTTGAATATTTCCCTGCAGATTCACTAGGGAGACCTCCTGTAGATTCTCCAGAGAATCCAGAGTTCCTCCAAGATTTCTTCCATTCTTCGGGGATCGAACATGGGGTTCTTTATGGACACCTCCTGGAGATTCTGAAAGGATTCTTCTTGAAAACTCATCATCGTTAGGAATGTCAGGGAATATTCTCCAGGGATAGCTGTAGGAGATTTTCCAGAAGACCTTCTGGAGATTCTTCATGGAGATTTCTCAGAAAGACTACCCAGAGATTCACCAAGGGTTTACCTTATCAGGTATCAGGAATCAGAAGGCCGGCTCCAGAGGCACGTTATCCTCCGTTTGGGACATTAGTGCCAACGCCATACATATAAGCCTATTTCAGCATTTACCTGAGGGAGAATGGGACAAGTTATGGAATGGAATTAGTGCCCCAGAAGAGTTAATGAACGCATAAGCGCAACGAGAGCTCATAGCCCATACCACAATGGGTTTAATCAGTTCCCTGAAAAGGACACTGTAAAACACATAAGCGTAAAGAGAGCCTAGAGCTCATTGGAGGTAGCTAGTGACGTCATGCAACTTTCAATATGACATTGAAAAGTACGTCATCGAAAGCATCCACAATATTCAAGAAATCACCCAAGGAAAAGCTACGTTTGAGCGAGTACTTTCTTGAAAACATATACAACTTTGAGTAAAAGAGTCGCTGTGGACATCCCAAATTGGAAGGCATGTGAGTTCACATGAATAGGCATGTCAGCCAGACGAACATCACAGATGTGATAATCGACAATGCGTTTCAAGCATTTCAGAAAGAACGAGGTAACCAGAACGAGGCACTCATTGCTTCTTTAAACAACGCACGCACCCTTTCGGGATAAAACTATCAGGTAATTTTACGCTATGAAAATACCCAGTAGAAAACTACAAGAGTTCAAAACATGTTTGAAATACTCAAATCCCTTTGAAGAAAAATAGGACAAACCCCCATTTGCTCCTGGAGATTTGAAGTAAGCAGAGCTTTTTTGGGCCCACTAAGTCGATTATATAGCTATAGCTCTCGGGCGTAAGCTAGAGATACGTAACTAAATATACAACAGAATGGTATATCCGAAGATATTTTGAACCATCAGATCAGAGTTCCATTCAGGAACACCTCTTATGATCCGCAAAGACCGCAGAGGACAAGCTTCTTTCAAAGCAATAGTTATGGTATATCACAATTGAGGGCGTTGTAATAACAAAACCACAATGAAACTCTCTTGGAGTAGCAATGGAAGCGAGTTATCCATAAAATGTGATCGCAACCAATTAGTACAGGTTCCCCCATTTTTGAGCAGGGGCGCCTGAATACGCAAAGTATGCGAAGGGACATTCAAAAGTACAAAGAAGGTCAAATGGAGGAAATTGGAGGAATTGGAGGACGCCCTAATTCTTCACAGACTCCGTTTGTGGTTAGGTTTTATTAGACCCCCCTAACCATTCATTCCTTGGCACGGTATGCATAAAGCCGCATAACACAATGAATTAGGGGTCACCTGTTTAGCGGACTCTTACCACTGGATCAGACGGTCCGTAGTGTTATTCTTAGCCAATTGAGACAACCGCTACCGACACTACACAGCTGTCTAGGCTGATCGGGAAAAGAAATTATCATTGATGGTTAACTACCAAACGAGCCCGAACAGCCCATCAAAAAGGGAATATACTCCAGGGATTGCTGTAAGAGATTTTCCAGAGGACCTCCTGAAGATTTTCCGGGAAAACCTCCTGGAGATTCTTCATGGAGATTTCTCAGAAAGACTGCCCAGAGATTCACCAAAGGTTTACCGTGGAGCTTTGCCAGACATTTGCCCTACAGTTTCCTAAAGAATTCTTACAGGAGATTTTCCAGTCATTCTTTCTAAAGAATAGCCCGGGAATATCCTACGAGTTTCTCAAAAAAATCCTTTGGAATTTTACAGAGAAATCCCCGCGGATTTTTTCAGGAATTCCTCGTAGAGTTTTTTTTTCAGGAATTTTCAGTGGAGTTTCTCAAGGAACTTGACGATTTTTCAAATGTTCCCCCTATTCTCCCGTGAAGTTTTTCCAGGAAGTCTTCGTGGATTTTTTTCAGGATTACTCGTGAAATTTCTCTAGAATTTTTATGCGAAGTACCTCCGAGGACTCCCCATGAAGTTTCTTCATGGAGATTTTGTAATGAAACTCTAGAGATTTTTTTTAAAGTTTTTTGGGGAAAATCTCCAGGTATCCCTAATGAACATTCTTCAGAAGTTGTAGCCTGTCCTGGGAAACATAATCGAGATATTTTGGGGATTTTCCCTGTAGAGGTATTCCTCCTGTATATTCACCGGGGGTTTCTCCCGAATAATCCCCATTAGGCCGTCCCTTATTTTGCAAAAAATAGAAATGTTATAAGTTCATTAGTGGAAAATAATTATTTTAGCTAAGAAATGATCGTGTCAAAATTTGAAGTCCATATCTCAAGGCTAAGTGGTCCCTCAGGGGGCCTAAATTTGTCAAAAATGGTATGGGATCAAAAAAACATGAATTTTTTTTTTTACGCAAAAATACGCTATTTTACTAAAACCGGTGATTTTAGGGCCCTATAGGGCCGGAAATGTGCTTAGATTTGCGATATCTCTACTCGTTTCTGAGTTATAGACAAAAAAAAAACAACCGAAAAATCAGCAAATTTGACCATTTTTTTAATCCCGAAGGAATCCTACCCTATTTTGTTCAATATCACACACGATCATTTCTTAGCTTAAACGATCATTTTCCACTAACGAACTTATAACATTTCCATTTTTTGCAAAATAAGGAATGGCCTAATCCCCAAGGAGTTTTTCCAGGAAGACTTTGTAGATTTTCTAGGGGTTGGTACATCAGATTATTTAGAGATTCCTCCTGGATCTCTTAGAATTCACTTCGTAGAGCTTTTCCAGGGATTCCCAGTGGTGTTCATCAAGGAATTTCACGTGAAGTTTCTCCTAAAGTTCCTTGTGATGAACCTTCTACGATTCTTCTTGGATATTTTCCATGGCCTACTATTGAAGATTCTTTGGCGATTCCTCCTAGAGGTTCTCCAGGGATTCGTGCTAGCAAGCCTCCAAGAATTTGTCCTGGATATTCTCTAGAGATACGTCTTGGAAATTCACCGTGGATTCTCTGATTATTATACATCTTAAAGATGTCCCTGAAGATTCTTCCTGAAGATTATTCTAGATTTCCTTCACGGTTCTTTCCTGGATAGTCTCCACGGGTTCATCAGGAAAGTTCTTCACGGAGACCTCCTGGAGATTCTAAAGATTTTTCTCTTGGAAACTTCTCAGTGATTCTCCCTAGAGATTCTCTAGGATTTTTTCTAGAAATTCTCTAATGATCAGTTGACATCGTCCAATGCAACCTCTTAGAACTTTACCAGAGATTCTTTGTAGAGTACCTCCTTACTGTAGCCTTTGAGGGGTTCCCCTTGGTGCTTTGTGAGAGATTATTTTTAGAGTTTACCTAGTGATACTTCTTGGAGTTTATCCAACAATCAACATCTTGTATCGACTTTTCGAACCAGAATACCCTCTTCGAATGAGTGTAATCAGTTTCGTACCTTTTAATTCCGCCCTATGTTGCTTATCCTTTGACATGTCAAAGGATAAGAACATAGGGCGGAATTAAAAGGTACGAAACTGATTACACTCATTCGAACAACAATCAACAATTTCTCCGTGAAGGTTTTTCAGAAACTCTTCGTTGGATTTTTTCAATGAATACTAGTAGTGTTTCTCTAGGATTTTAACACAAAGTTTCTGCGGGAACTCCTCATGAAGTTTCTCAAACGACTACTCCTAATGAAACTCCAGGGAATCTTTCGGAAGATTTATTAAAGATTTTTCGTGGGATTCTCCAGGAATACTTCTTGGAGATTCTCCAAGGATTGGATCATAGAGATTTTTAAGGAAGACTTCCTAAGAATTCCGCATGCGATTCTCCAGAAAATTCTCATGGAGTTCTACCATGAATTCTTTCTAATGCTTTGTCAGGGAATACCCTAAGCGTTTTATTTTCTTGAGCTTTCCGCATGGGTGTCCTCGTAGAATTTTTCCAGTGATTTCCAATGAAGTTTAGCAAGCAATGTTATGTAGCAATGTTAGTTTTTCAGGATTCTGATAAACCTTCTACAAGTATTCGTGGAGTTTCTCCAGTGATAGTTTTCGGATATTCTTTTGGGATTCTACAGGTATTTTTTCCTGGATATGCTTCAGGGATTCGTAATGGGCATTCTCTGCCCTGGATACTCTGTAGGGATGTGGAAATCTAAAGATTCTCAAGGAATTCGTCGTGGAGATTCTTTATGGGTATTCCTCGTATATATTCAAGGGTATCCACTAGGGAGATCTCCTAAAGACTCTCTAGAGATTATCCATCATTCTTCCGGGGTTTCTTCTTGAATATTAGTTAGATTCATCGTGGAGGTTCTTCATTAAGACTTCTTGGATAATCTAAAATGATTCCTCTTGGAAACTTTTCAAGGATTCCTCTTGAAGATTCTTCAGGTTTTCTTCCTGGAAATTTTTCAAGAATTTATCTTTGATATTGTTAATATTTTTAAGGGAATATTATTAAAACTTCATCAGATTCTCTTCGTAGAGATTCTTCAAGGATACCTACTGACATTTTTCATGGGATTGCTTTTGAAGCTTTACCAGGGATAACTCTAAGAGCTGCTCTAGATTCTCTTTGGAGTTTATCACTAGTTGTTCGTGCAAGTGGTAGGTTCACTAGGTTCAGTAACATATGTATCTTCTCTGGATTAAAACACTTATTAACGGTTACATATTTTATTACACGGTATAGCACGGTATGGTACAAGTGGTATGGACTACGTTGTGTTTATGACTAACTACATTTGGTGATACATATAGTTATTGTATGATAGTGATTGTGGGGTTAGAGTTCTGCACCGTTGTCCGAACACTAGTGTTTCTGCCTGGATTTTCTTCGGTGATTCCAATGTTTCTTATTATAATTAAAAAAAAAAACTTCAATTCTGCAAAGAGTTTCTGCGAGGATTCATTCAGGAGAGTTTGAAAGTTCTCCAGAGATTTCCATGATAATTTTTCAAGGAGTCACAGTGAACTTCAGAGGGACTCAGGGGATTCCAGGGTAGTTTCAGAGGGCCCCAGGGGAGTTCGGGCGTGTCAAGGGTTCTGCAGAGGTCTCTAGGGAGTTTAATGGGGTTCCAGAAGGTTTCATGGGGCCACAGGGGCGCTTCCGGGGTTAAGGCTCAAATTCGATAATAAAAAATTGGTTTCACACAGGTTTTTAATAATGACCATTTTTGGCCAACATTTTGTTTTCATCGATCGTTCTGTTACCTTATTGTATCCCCGGTTCGTAACCTTCTGGTTATCGCTAAACATTTTTGTGAGCTTTGGGTGTGGACACGTCTGCTAACTTGCGTTCATTGAAGGAGAGGGGGGCGTTGGAGTGTTCAAGTGTGTTCAAATGTAAAGGCGATGTGCCCTGAAAATGCGAAACTAGTTCCAACTAGAGCGCAGCGAATACGTACTAGCATGAATCGTGAATATTATTCTGGATTGTAAAAAATTAAAATTAGACAATTTGAAGTCACTTGCATTATGTGGAAGCAGGGCTGGACCTAAGGGACCGCTCCCCCACAATCCTTAATCTGGGCCTGTGTGGAAGCATCAAACTATGTCACACCTTTTATAGTCCAAACTAAAAAGTCACGCTGCAATGCTCTTCCCACAAGAAAACAAAAACAGTATTATCCTCCGATCCATGCTGCCACCTGGAGCAATTTTACCACGCTCTTGTCCCAGTTCTCCCAGTAGCCCGAGCAGAAGAGCGAGTTCAGTATCGAGTAAACTGTTGCCGTTTTTTTCACCACTATTTCTCACGTACCTATAATCATCTCCGGGGCATGCAATCGCCATTTATAGATCCTGCCGGAACCAAAGAACATGGTGCACTACCATCGACCATCGCCGTCCTCCGATGGACCAAACTGAACACCCCCATATGCCAGCCAGCCGCTCAGTAATATATGGATGCCATAAAATACCAAAGCCGACAGCTAAAGACCCACTTTGAGTGTTCCGTTCCCTGCTGAACAAAGCGTTCCCTGAGGGAGCCGCACAGGCGAGGCGTCCAGAGCTGCATCGGCTACCTACAATGCAGCTCTCTAGCAATGTGCGACTGCACCCAGCTAGCAGCAATAGGTACCTATCATGCATTCGAGGGAAAAAGTGACTGAATCGAAGCTGAATCTATCTAAATATCATTAATACAGAGAGGGAGAAAGTGGCCCTTACTCGCATCCGGGCACTGGGCCATATCTGGAACCATCTGCAACTGCAAACTGAGCCTTGATCTAGGGTAGACGGTGTGAGTGGTTCGAAGTTTTGGATAAAAATATCATGAAGATGTTCCCATTTTTGTAAAAAAAACGTATGTGGAATAGAGCAAGACACGCCTACAATTAGAGAAATTAAAAGCACAATTGCCCAAATATATCCAATATCACGCACTCCGAGTAACGGGACTTATTAAAGAGACCTATGAAGCATCCCTAACCAGGAGGCCCAAGCAACAGTTCAGAGGCGTATTCTATGGTTGGCAGGAAGGCAAAGAGTGTAGCTCATGATGCAGTTTTCGGTTTTTACCATGGTCCTCGTCGTTGCTGCCGTCCCAAATTGTGTTCAACATGTTGTACCGTCCGTCCGTACGCCCAGGCTGGTCTCCATGTTCAAATAAAGTCCAGCCGTTTCGGTTCCATAGGACTATGTCCCAGGATGCAACAGCCAATGCAACGAGCCAATGCCGACGACGACGACGATGAGAGATGGGAATCTCACCCAATTCCGGCTTGCAAAAGCGAACTGGACCATTGCCGTCGCACAGACACACACCGAATGCTGCAGAAATAACAACAGCAACGACAAACAGGCAGTGAGCAACAGTAAAATTCACTCTGAAAACTGGGAAATGGGAATATCGTTGCAATCGCAAATGGGAAAGGTTTTCCTGGAAACGGCACGTGGCGGTGGCGGCTAGTCCACTAACATCGGTTCACTGCTGCAGCGCAGCAGCAACAGCAGTGCGATCGAATGTAAAGGTTCCACGGAAAAGGCTCAGGGTGGGAATAGACCCACTGTGGATTCATAAATTTGGACTCGATTCCGGGTGCATTTTCCTAGTTGGGATGGAAAAAACGACGATCCCAGGTACTGCCTCACATCAGGATCTGTAACATAGACGACCATCCGGCCAACCGAACGACCGACCAGCCAGTGATAGCAATCATAAAATCGGAATATTGAAATTAAATATTAACTTTTATGGTTCCATTTCGGTTATGAAAGGGAGACTTGGTTACGAGCCGGTGTAGAAGAGTAGCCAGGTTACCAATTGGTGGCACCTTTGTGGGTCTTGTGGGTGATACGTTGAGGTTCTGTGAATTAGAGTGCTGTACGGCGTTGCATCGTAATTTTATTTTATTATAAAATATGAAATTGGTTATTTTACATAGAAATGGTGGAGCAGCAGAGTTGCAGAGCTGGAATAATAACAGTTTCCTGAGCTCCTGTGTGTCTGATCAATGCAGTCTCCAAAATAATTAGTTTTGGTTTCAATGTGGAAGAATCACCAACAACTAACAATGAGTTATAACATCAAAGTCAAACATGAGCAACGTTTAGTACTCAAGCCCTCAACATTGAAAAAGACTGCTAGTCGCAAACGAAATAAATATAGCTGTCCGAAAAAAAAAACAAAGTAGTGGAATTAAACGGAATTTGCTTGTCCTTTTAGATTTTCTTTTAAAAAGTTATTCATTGTTAATTTTTCTCAGTGAAGTTAAAGTGAAGAGTTTTTTGAAACTCTCTCGAGTGTTTTACATTGGTGTAAGTGGTGTTTTTTCCTAGGGGCTGCCAGCTTTTGTGGCTTTTCAACCACTAAAGCTGATTCGTCTGGTTTGTAAAATTTTGCATGCAAAAATGAGAGTTGTGAATACTGCAAGCTAAAAATTTTGAACACAACATTAATAGTGACAGTCTGCACATGAACATATTTTTATATAGCTTTTTGCGGGTATGATTCCTGAAAACTACTAAATTTTCACAGCTATAATGGTACGTATTTTTGGAAGAAAAACATTCTTCGGATTTGCGTGACAATTTATTTGGAAATGGTTTTGCAATTTATTATACGATAGGGGTGGTGGGGGTAAAATGGACAGGGTACTGTTTCATGGCTTTAATTGTTTTTCAAAATGTTTTAACGATTGAAGCTTATGCCTAAGCATGAATCATTATACTTCTGCTGATCATGATCATTAAAATCAAATAAACCTATTCAAAATGACAAAAACTTCAAAAATCACGTGAAAAATCGGAAATGATGTAAAATCTGCTTATTATTGCTAAGGTTTTCTCGTAAGTTATTTTCAAATTATTACAAGTTTTATACCCTAAACCAATAAAGACCACGTCGAAGATTATATTTGACCGAAAAAAAAGGTTTTGGGAATAATTTTAACATAATCAGACTTTGGGGGAAAATGGACAATCGGTTTAAATTTCATCAAAATTTCATATTTTTCTTTGCAAACTCCAAAAACATCAGCCGTCATACCTATCGTGAGATAGTTGAAGTAAAAAGTTATAAAAAAATATTTTATATCAATAAAATATATTTTTCATCCAAAACAGTGCTTGTTTTTTTTACATTTTTTTACAATAATTTTTTAAATGTGTTTCAAAGTTTGTATTAAAAAATAGAAAACAACAAAATAAAGGTATCGTATGAAATTTGATAGTTTGTATTCAAAAACATAGAAATAATATGCTGTTATATAACTTTTAACGACTTGTTCACTTTACCCCATCGATTGTCCATTTTACCCCAACCGATTTTTTTCACGCTATTTTGATGCACGTTTTGATGAAGGAAATAATCAAAGAAAACTATATTTTTTAAATGTAATCCCTTACAAGACTTCTAGAGTATATCATTATCTTCCATGTTACTCGGAAAAGCAGATGGATTTTGCCGCATTTCCACTGGAAACGACCAAAATGCTTAGGTTGTCCACTTTACCCCCACCACCCCTAAAGATTTCTTTTGGTATTCTCTCGGTAACTCTTTTGGAATTTGCAAATTTTTTTCGACAACTGCTTTGGATCCTCTCCGGAAGTTTCTATTATTTTTTTTAGAACTTTGGAATTTCTTACAAAAAATCTATCGGTACATCCTTAAACAAATTGTAAAGGTTATTATATGGAAACTTCTTCAGCTATTCTTTTGGGAATCAATGTGGCTTATTTTTAAATTGCGAGTGTTCTAGCATTTCATATGGGAATTCTTTCAGTGATGTCATTTGTTGATCATTCGGAAATGGCTCCCCAAATAACAAAAGTAGCTGCGTAAGAGCTTATGGACCAAACGCTTATGTGAAAGTGGTTGATTAAGCTCTTATACAGCAAAAATGTTAGTTGGGTCTAGGGTTGTAACTTCCTCGCAAATTCCTTCAGAAACGTCTTCGGCAATTCCTTGTGCATTTTTTCATTCGAAATTTTATTCAGTGCTGTATTTTTGAATTTCTGTATCTTAGTCATTCTATAATCGTTCGACAATTTCTTCGAAAACTCCTTCGGCAAATCTTTGGCAAATCCCGTCTATAATTCCCATTACAGTATATAAGTACGAATAAAACAAATTCATGAAGATTTCCTGGGAAGTGACAAAGGACAAGTTCATCAAGGTTTCTTCAGTAATAGTTTAAGAAGGAATTCCGGCAACAGCTTCTTTCTGAGTATTTCCGACTATTCCGATGAAACTTGCTTCAAAAATTGCTTTTGAATTTCATTAGGTAATTTTTTGGAGACTTCTTTGGTTATTACTTTGAGAGGTTTTTTTTTGCAATTCCTTTGGGAATTACTCCGACAGATTGCTTAGAGAATTTCTTGAAAAAAAAATCTATTTTTTGAGCATTTCCTTAGAATTTGTGCAAAAATTCTTTAATTTTTTTTATTACTTTTTGAAATTCCTTGGTTTTTCTAACAATGAATTTGAAAATTTCTCTGGCAAGATCTTAGAAACAGCTCATTACGAAAATCGTCACGTAACTCTTTGCGGAGTTCATACACAGTTTCTTTTGCGTTTTTTTTGAAAAATTTCTCGTAAATTTATTTGTGAATGCTTGCGATATTTCTCTGGCAACTGGAACATGTTCCACCCATTTATTTGTGGAATAGGATTTTAACAATTTCTTTGAAAATCATTTATAATTTCTTCAGAAAATCTTTGGCGGCTACACTGATTGACAAAAAACCCAGATTAATCCACCTAGTGGTGATAGTGCCTTTCTCGTCGAACATGAACTCATGATCTTTCTTTGGTTGGGATACGACTGGGATGATTTTGCTTCACAATGTTGGCTTCAGCCTTTTGGGGGAATCGAAAACACTAGTTTATGATTTTTTCCGACGTTCCGGTCCGTATGGGGACTTTTCAAGGGTTCAATCGGTCAAGGTTTCCTAGTCAAGATGGCCTCGATTAACTTAAAAATGTCACACGGAAGTTTTGGTATTTATTGAGTCCGTTCGGTTTAAAACCGTCGTGATGCGGACAATCTCCTACCTATCGGACGGTCTAGAATTCGGTCCCTGTTCTTGGAATCTTCGACTATTGCTTTGTTTAGCTAGTTTCTGTGCATGGCCATCATTCCGAAGCATGATATTTCCGTCGACGTAATGCGAACTGTTCCCGAATCCTGAGAATACCTTATTTAGAAAAGCAATAATTTTAATAAAATTGGGAAACTTAATAATTGAACATATTCCGACGTTACGTTAAACCTGAGACGAGACCGGACAACTGGCTTCTTATTGATCTTCTTTTCTTCCAAAATGTGTGTTGTTTATTTACGTTTCGCTTCGATCGTCATTCGGGCTAGTGTTGCCAAACATTTTATGTGGCTTCAAAATCAAAGTTTTTTTACGGTGAATATCATTCTTTGAGTAATGTGGAATATAAGGCGGGTGAAACGTAAATGAGAAGTACCCATAATTTTGTCATAAGTAAAGGGGGACGGGCAAATAATAACTTCCATAATTTGATTGATTGTCCATAGTGTGTTCGTAAATCAAAACTAATGAACGATTAGTTCTAAATGATATTTGTAAACATTATCATCATTTGTAAATTCATCATCGAAAACAAGCGATTAAGGCACCGATTCATTTCCTACTTTTGGTGTTTTTATAAGCGATCAATTCTAACAAAAATACAAATAATAATGAACAAAACAAACCGCGCTTCAATCCTTCATTTTGAGTAGAGTTAAATTGGTAAAGCACCCTCCCGAGCAGTTGAAACAATCTCCGTAATAACAGTTTTTGAATGTTGAATTTCTTGTCAAATTCTCAATACATTTAATTAATTATTACGAATGGAAAAATAAATTCACTTCCATTATTATAATGCACTTATATCATAAAGAAAATGAATGCGGACCGTATTTTCAATCGCTTTTGACAACACTGCCCACACGCGGTCGGGAACGGTCGGATAGTGTTTGCTTTTTTCTAATGGCATAAAATCAACCAATCAGCAGCTGGTCCGTTTTGGCCCCATATCGAGCTACGTATTGACCGGTCTTCAGTTGACTGCCTGAGCACCTTCACTATCACTGAAGATGACCGATCAACATCAAGACGATTATTACAAGCTAGGATATAACGTCTTTCACAATCACAGATGACTTTACGGTCTTCGACATAGTTTTTTCTTCACACTTTAGGCTATATTTTATTATCATAGGTTTCAAAATTCATGTAAAATTTGACAAAAAATCAGAGGGGTATGTACAGGACACAACCGCATGACGTAAACTACGTAAAACAGTTTGTTATGAACGACAAAGAACTACTATGCAATTTCTTTGAATCAATATTAGAATTTGTAGTGGCTAATAGTTTTGAAAATCGTTAATTTTAACAAGGTAAATTCTGCCAGATTCTAGTGGATTCTGGGGATTTGTGTTGGAAATATTTATAATAAAGTTTGATGCATAAGCAAAGCCTGAAGAAATTCCTTTATAACTATACACTGTACACGCAAGAAGGAAGCGTACTCGCCAGATTCGGTGACACGACCAGATGATAAGACAAGCTGTTGCATAAATAGAGTCGAGTCAAGTACAAGATACTGAAGACGACCTTACAGTTGAGGTCGAAATACGTATCTGTCAAAGGATGCAAATTCTTAGTGGAATTAAAAGGAACCGTACTTAACCCGATTTTCTTTTTATTTACAGATATTCCCCTAACAAGCCCAGGTTAATCATCATCAAGCTGTTGCATTTAGTTTAGGAGTAGTTTTCGAAATTCGGCGGTTTTGACACTTATGTGACCAGCGTCACTTTGTCAGAAAATCTACCGTTTACTCTTTCTTAAAACTGTTCTCAAAAGGGCTGTTTGGACAAGAATTTGTTAAAAATATTGCATGTGTCATCAATAATTTCGTTGTTCTGCCAGCAAATGTCAGAACAGCGACAATGATAGGCTTTGTAAGAATAATTGGTTTGAGAGTCCCAATTTTCAAACACTTGTTATGATGAAAAGGAATGCAATAGTGCAAAGGGCGCACTAGAGAAATGTTGCCTTTTCTCCGACAAGATGCGGTTTTATTTCCACAGAATGCTTTTGATGTAGTTGGTTTCAAATTCTTGGCGGTAGCAACTTTCTCGGAAAATTCATCGTAACCTCTTTCAGAAAATTGTTGGCCCTCTAAAGAACTGTTCGAACCAATTTTACAGAAAATTGAGCTTCTATACGACAAAACACCAAATGCTTTCGAATAATTATCTCATTGAATATTTGTATAATTTCGATAAATCATGCAAATGTTTAGGCAAAATTGTAAAACCTTACGAATTTTGCGAAAACTTACACACATTGAAATATGGCAACACTAAGTAATACATTTCATCAAAATGAAATTTTCTTCATCATCTGAAAAGAAGAAAATGTTTTCGAAATTGCCAATCAACTAGCACAGTTTAAACAAAATTGTATTGAATATTTCATGGTTGCGACGGAGCGCTATTCAATTTTGTGTCCCGAGATTTCATCCTAAGAAAATTATTCTTTCACTCCTGTGGGACATTTTCGTAGCCCTTACAAGGGCTGTTTTACTACAGGCGCGATTCAGCGGTGTAATTTTGTTGGCTTCTGCAAAGCTACCCGGACAACAGGACGCCCGATGAAGCCAGAATGAAGAAAGTTTCCGCTCCCGCCGCACCATCAGAGATCTGATCCGGTGTGAACTGGTTAGCAGCCCCACTGGTACAGCGTACAGCGATGCGAAGACGACTAGCAACAGCCAACGACCACCGCGCCCGGCTAACCAAAGCATACTGAAGGGAGAAGCAAACGGAGAAGTCTTCCGATGCGTTCCCCTCGAGGTGTGAAAGAATGATGATAGATAAGAAGAAGTTTGTGTGACCCGGCGTCTTTCTTGGAAAATTATTCGGTTCTCTTTTGTGGAAAACATTTTCGAAGCCCTTAGAAGGGCTGTTTAAATCTATATGCTGAACAATAATTATTCAATTATTGCGTACATGAGGTGAAATCCGGTAGTTTTGATAACCAAATCCAGAACGGCAGCGTTTATTTTGCGTGACGATGTTGTGCAAAACGTCGGGCAGCAATCCCTCGCTGTTGTCGTGTCGTGTCAGTTTTGCCGTGCACCAGTGTGAACCGGTTGGTGGTGGCTCCAGTAGCACCGCGCACGACGACGATGCGAAAGTGAACACACGAGAGCGCAACCACCAACCGACAACCACCGCGCTTGGCTTGCCAAAGCATACTGAAGGGAAAAGCAAACGGAGAAACTAGCTAGCTGTCCTCCGATGCGTTCCCTTCGAGGTATCACGAAAGAATGATGGAAGATGAGAAGAAGACAATAACTTATATACTAGACGGCTGTATGGCAAAGAAGTTCAAATTCCCCTCTCGCACGTGATTGGTTAGATGAAAGAGGGGTGAAAATTAGTGATGCCATACAGATTTTTGCACAATGCATACCAATTGCTTTCGAAATATAATTATCTCATTGAACTTTTGCAAATCGATCAGCACAATTGTAATGTTTAACAAATAATTTCTATGAATCATGCAAATTTTTCGGCAAAATTGTAAAGAACATTTAAGAATTTTGCGAAGATCTACACACATTGAAATATGGCAACACTGAGTAATACATTTCATCAAGATGCAAATTTCTTCATCATCTGAGTTGAAGAAAATGTTTTCCAATTGCCAAACAACTAGCACAGTTTCTGCACATTAAATTTTGAATTGAATATCTCATTGTTGCGACAAAGCGCAGTTCAATTTTCACACAGCGCTCATAGTGATTGACACTTTATGCGTCCCGGGCTTTCCTCATGAGAAAATGATTTGGTTCACTCCCGTGGGACATTTTACAATGGCTGTTTTAATTTACTTGCAGTATTACTGCAAGCGCGTTTCATGATTATGTTAATTCCGATGTTGGCTTGTGCTGCCCGGACGCCCGATGAAGAAAATTTTAGCAGAGATCCGATCCGGTGTGAACCGGCTGGCGGCCCCACTGGTACCGCGCACGGCGTTGCCATAACGACTAGCATCAGCCAGCCGACGACCACCGCGCACGGCTAGACAAAACATACTGTAATTATTCGGTTCACTCCCGTGGGACATTTTCGTAGCCCTTTCAAGGGCTGCTTAAATTTACTTGCAGTATTTCCGCGAGCGCGTTCCATAATTTTGTTGATTCCGATGTTGGCAGCACAACCCGGACGCCCGATGAAGCCAGAATGAAGAAAATTTTCGCAGATTCGATCCGGTGTGAACTGGTTGGCGGCCCCACTGGTACCGCGCACGGCGTTGCCATGACGACTAGTATCAGCCGACGACAACCGCGCACGCCTAGGCAGAACATACTGAAGGAGGCTTTCCTCCTGAGAAAATTATTCGGTTTACTCCCGTGGGACATTTTCGTAGCCCTTTCAAGGGCTGTTTTAATTTACTTGCAGTATTACTGCAAGCGCGTTCCATAATTGTGTTAATTCCAATGTTGGCTGGCGCTGCCCGGACGCCCGATGAAGCCAGAATGAAGAAAATTTTCGCAGAGCTGATCCGGTCTGGTTGGCGGCCCCACTGGTACCGCGCACGGCGACGCGACGACGACTGGTAAAGCAAGTGGCAACAGCCGACGACCACCACGCTCGGCTAGCCAAAGCATACTGAAGGGAGAAGCAAACGGAGAAACTGGCTAGCAGTCCACCGATGCGTTCCCCTCGAGGTGTCACGGAAGAATGATGGAAGATGAGAAGAAGACAATAACTTATATACCAAGCGAGAAAACCCAAAAAATGTGCTCGCTCGTGATTGGCTGGATAAAATTAAAACATAGGTTCACTTTTCCGCAATTTTCAATAGTTTGCTGTTGAAAATCAATAGTTTTCTCTATTTGACATGAAAGGGACATAGTTTTGCGATTGTTTGATGGCAAAATTTTAAAAATCGGTCAATAAATGGCTGAGTTATTAGCGTGCAAAATCTTTCATAATTTCGTGACGGTCGCAAAATTTAGATTTTCATTTTACACCCGGTGCCGTGGTACAGTACCGTACCTTCCCCATAGACGTAGTTTACGTCAAAATGCAAGCAAGTGAAATTGCCCATCTAAATCCCATAAAAAAATTCCCAGTAGTTTTAGACGCAAAAGAGGATTGAAAAAGCTTTGATGCGATGATTGTCATTTTCTCATATAACGTTGACCTATCCTACTGTATATTTTACACCTCAGCGATTTGATGAGATTGCTTTAGTACAGAAAAAAAGACATATCAATTGTAACATATTGCTATTATATTCATCGTTACAAAAAAATAATCGCCAAATGCTAATCAGGTTGCGTTTCACAAGCCGCTGCTGGCTTGATGTTGGTAGTGAGTAGACGTCAAACGAGCAAAAACGATTAATATTTGATTCAACCGTTGAAAACAAGGACGATGGAGAGCAGTCCTGCAAAATATCAGTGTCAGTGCCTGTTTTTCAGCCGAAAATGAATGACTGCGGCGGTCATTTTCAGTTCCTCGATGTGAGAACTGACAGAGTCCGAGAGCTCCATTCATGAGCAACCCAACAAGGTCAATTCCCAATCATTCACACACTACTCATGTTGACAGGCCATTCGTCTCAAGCGGTGGCTTCTGAGAGTGAGTGCCCTATACAATACCACGGGTGAAAACACTCAAATACAGAAAATTGAATGGAAATTTAGCCCGGTCAGCTCTCGCTTTCAGCACGCTGCATGTGAGTGTGAGTACCTATTTCATTTCGCTCCCGTGTTGCTGATCGGAAAGCAACATTGACAGGAAAAACAAAACGAAGAAAATAAAAAAAGCAAAATATCGCTATCATAAAGGCCTGTCGAAAAATTGCAGTACAGGTCGGACTCGATTATCCGGAGTATTGATTTTTATTTCACTCCGGATAATCGAATTCTCCGGATAATCGAATCACGAAAAAAAAAATTAAATCGGAATTTAAATAGGGGAACTTACGTATTTTCAGCAGTTTTGTTCTCTTCGTCACGGGGGGTTTTTTGAAACCCATTGAACTCAGATTTGGCCTCAAATCCTTCCCAACCATGCTGAGTTATATGCCCAAATTTCGGGCAATTTGGCCCACAAAAACCCCCCATGACGAAGAGAACAAACCTGCCGATAATACCCTTCGTCACCCTATGTCTAAAAATGGATTTTTTTCCTTATGCTATGTGTATGAAGCAGTGGCGTAGCTCAAAATTTGAAATAGGAAACGTCCATAAATTACGTAACGCAAAAAACCCTTCCCCCATAGTCCTACTTTTCGTATAAGCCTCCTGAAGTTTTTGTATTGGTCACCTATGTTGAATTCTCTCTCTCCTCTCAAAACGTAACGTAATTTATGGATGTTTTCTCAGAATCTAGCTCAGAATATTGTATACAGTGGGCCCCTGATAGTATTTTGGGCTGACAAAATCGTCACAGTGTTTTTGTGGATTTTGAGCTAAATAAAAAAAAGTTCTGATTCTATAAAAAAAAAAACAAAATATACAGTTGATGAGGGATGGTGAAGGGGAAGGGTTGTGGTTTATGTAAATTTGTGTCAGTGTGTATAGACAAAAACATATGTAATGCATAGGGCTGTAGTAAAAACAATGTACTTTTGCTGTTTCTACTTTTTGTTGTCTATGTTGGCAAGATATCTCTACTACAACACAGCCTTCTCTTATCAGTTTTGCGTCCCGACAAACAGACAGTTGGTAAGTGAAGTGTAACGAGTTTATACAGCTTGAATTATAAAATTAAGCGACGAATAAAAATAACTATTACAAATAACATTTCTCATTTCTGACTCATACTGCCCGAGCAGGATCCGTTATTGTTTCCTTTCCGCATTATTTTGAAAAGACACTACGCCTACACCGTCTTCAACCAGAGGTTGCACAGGCTGAACGTATTCTAATCCAGAAACAGCCTTTGCGCTATGTCTATAATACACAGGTGATACTGGGAGTGGAGATTCCGTAAAAGCACGCTTAATACAAAAATCGTCAAAATCTTGCTAGAGGGATCCTTGTAGAAATCTCTAATAGAATTCCTAGATTTGCCCCTGGAGGAATTGTTGAAGGAATCCCTAGAGGAGTCACAGAAAGAGATTTGAAAAAGGTTCCTGAATCACTACAGAAATCACTGTAGATCATAAAAGATTTCTTTAAACATTTCTTTAGAAATCCCTAGAGGAATCCATGGAAAATATCCTGAAGGACTATATGTAGGAGTTCCTGCAGAACTCCTTAAAAATATCCTGAGGAATGTCTAGAAGAATTTCTGAAGAAATCCAAGAGTTTCTGCAGAAATTTAAAGAAAAGAAATTCATTGAATAATCCTTGGAGAAATACCAGCAGTAGTTTTGGAACTTCCTCTCTAAAGGACTTCTGGTGGAATATCAATAGAAAATTCTGGAGGAAACTTCAGAGAAATCCATGGTGACATCTTAATTAAGGTAAAATTCCACGATAAATCCTAGGAGGAATCCATAGAGATTCTTCGGAGGAAAAATCCGTGAATGAATACCAGTAGAAATGCTAGCGGGGATTTTCGGCTTCCAGTCTAAGTATAGAGACATAGAGATTGGAAACCGAAAATCCCCGCTAGCATAATACCAATCACAGTCGATCCCCTTATACCTGTAGAAATTCCTGATGCAATCCCAACAAGAATTCCTGGAGCATTTTTTGTTAAAACTCCTCGGAAAGAATCTGAAGAAGAAATTTCTGAAGATATCCCAGGGGAACTGAAGGAGTCCCAGACGAAATTCTAGGAGAAACACCCAGCAATATCAAAAGGAATTCATCGGTTCTGGGTCATTTGGCCGAACGTCATGGAGCCGAAAGGGTCGATTGGCCGAGTGCCGTTTGGCCGAAAAATGAATTATGAACTTAAGGCGAAACTGGAAGCATTTCCTAATTTTTTTGGTTTTTGATTTTTTATTAAATATTGAAGCAATATTTCCAAAATCGGTTTTCGTGCACATGTGGTGGAAAAAGTTTTCCATTTTTGCAGAAACCATTTTTTTTGTGAAATTATATTCAAAAATGGTTTCTGCAAAAACGAAAAACATTTTCCACCACGAAAAAAATCAGGAGATACCTTGATCCATACTCTACATGTGTACGAAAATCGATTTTGAAAATATTGCTTCGTTATTTAATAAAAATCAAAATCCAAAAAGTGAGGAAATGGATCCAGTCCGCTGTTTCAATATAACTTTAAAGAACAGCCATTGATTTAAATAAGGGAAAATATTGGCAGTTTAAAAGCCATCTAATTCCTGAATATTGTCGTCGCGGTTGAAATCCGAAGTTTCCCCCACCCGACAATCGAATTTTCTCAAAATCTATACGTGAAACCTAACGTCGGACGTAGTGCGCTGGACAGCGGATCTGGCCCTCTATACAGCGCACTGTGCCCGACGTACGTCCGACACATCGTTTAAGAGAAAAATCGATTTTCGCATGTCAAACATGTCAAATTTTTCGCATGTCAAAAACTATAAAGAATAGCCTATGATTAAAAGAAGGAAATACTTCTGATGATTGTCAAAAACATCCTCTGAATTCTTTAAAAAAAAAAAAGACACTACACCGTCTTCAACCAGAGGTTGTACAGACTGAACAAGCACTAACATATGACAACGGACAACACACATAACACCCAGTGGCCCAGTGGAGAATTTTCCGTTTGACGAAAAGTTTTCCCCGACTGGAGCGGGAATCGAACCCACACTCCGAGGCTTACGAAACGTCTAGATGACTGACGCCTCTAGCCGCACGGTCACGAAGCCCACGAAGTCCCTTTTGATCATGATTTGGCCAAATGGCATTCGGCCAAACGACCTTTTCAGCCAGATGGCGTTCGGCCAAACGACATTCGGCCAAATGGCCGGACACCGAATTCATCAAACTTGGAAGCTTTCGACTATTCTGAGTTTGTACCGGTAATCCATCATTGAACGAAATCTCTGGAGCATTTGCCCTTGGAAATTCTGGAGGATTCCCAGAAGTAATATCCGAAGGAATCCATCCAATGCGTCCTTTGAAAAATGCCTTGATTTGCGTCTGTTTTCAAAGGATGCCGTATATCATTCATTGCATCAAATTTTGCATTTATTTTTCGCTGAAACAAAATTTTAAATTGTTTGGCCCTTTTTAACGCGAGATTTGTTTGTTACGTAATTTGAGTATGATGCCAAAATATATCAACTGCTGTTAAGATTGATTGTGAAATGGTAATGTCTAGTGTAAAACATAATCGGACCAGAAAGCCGACAAAATCGGGTCAGCATAGTAGGGCCTGGGACCATTTATGCAGGGGGGCCTATTTTGGGCACTTGTTGCTATAACTCAGTTAATGTTGAACCGATTGACTTCATTTTTGAAACACGATCAGATACTTCAATCGGTTCAAAATCAACTGAGTTATAGCAGCAAGTGCCCAAAACAGGTCCCCCTGCCATAGTTCCAGACCTTATTATAATACAAATACTAAATAATTCAAATGTATGCATTACAATATAAAAATAAAACTCAATAAAAATGCTCCGGATAATCGAGTCTAAAATTCCGGATAATCGAACCCCGGATAATCGAGTCTCCGGATAATCGAGTCTCCGGATAATCGAGTCCGACCTGTACTGCTACTCACTCTCCAATGGAGAGTGAGTAGAGTAAGACGTCTGTATGTATGTGGCCTTAGTTCAGTCAAGATTTTGTTCTCTTACACATATTTATCGCTTGCATTGACTTTGTTCATTTTTGTAGTTCCTGCGAAGCACCCTACGAAGCACCCAATGCTGGTTTTGCATCACTATCGGTAGCCTCTAATGTGGTCTGAGCCTATTTTTTTGCTAATTGTTCCTCATGGTTTAAAAAAAGACCGCGGTTGGATGTGTCGCATGCTTCCGGCTGGACACCCTAGATTGGTCCCGGAACACTATCGGTAGCCTTTATAAAGATCTTCGTTGTGGTCTGAGCCTATTTTCTGGCTAATCGACCATCACGTTATTCAAAAAGTCGCTGTTTAATGTGCCGCAGGCATGGGTTTTGATCTCTACTACATTTGACCACTTCCTGCGGGACACCCGGAACCGGTTCCGGAATTCTATCGGTTGTTTCAAATTTGATCTGAAACTATTTTCTTTTATTAACCGTTTATCAGGTTGCCTGAAGAGCTTGCGATTTGATGCGTCGCATGTAAGGTTTTGGTTAACTTTTGTACTTGGGTACTTCCGGCGTGACACCTGGAACCGGTTCTGCAACACTACCGGTTCCGATATGGTCTGAGAATGTTTTCCTGCCTACTGTTCATCAGGCTATCGAAAAAGCCGCTGTTTGATGTATCGCATGCATGGGTTTGGTTTACTTTCATATTTGGCCACTTCCGGCGTAACACCCAGAACCGGTTCCGGCATACTACCGGTTCAGATATTGTCTGAGAATGTTTTCCTACCTACTGTTTATAAGGTTATCGAAAAATCCGCTGTTTGATGTGTCGCATGTATGGGTTTGGTTCACTTTCATATTTGGCCACTTCCGGCGGGTCACCCGGAACCGGTTCCGGAACACTACCGGTTCATATATGGTCCGAGAATATTTTCCTACCTACTGTTCATCAGGCTATCGAAAAAGCCGCTGTTTCATGTATCGCAAGCATGGGTTTGGTTCACTTTCATATTTAGCCACTTCCGGCGGAACACCCAGAACCGGTTCCAGAATACTACCGGTTCAAATATGGTCTGAGAATGTTTTCCTGCCTACTGTTTATCAGGTTATCGAAAAATCCGCTGTTTGATGTGTCGCATGTATGGGTTTGGTTCACTTCATATTTGGCCACTTCCGGCGGGTCACCCGGAACCGGTTCCGGAACACTACCGGTTCAGATATGGTCCGAGACTATTTTCCTGTTTACCATTCATCATATTTTCGAAAGTGCCGCGGTTTGATGTGTCGCATGAATGGGTTTGTATCGTTTTCATATCTGGCCACTTCCTGGGGTACCGATCCGGAACACCTAAATGGCCATAACTCCGGAACGGCTGGACCGATTCGAACCATTTTCAATAGGAAACAATGGGACCAGATTCCGCGTCGAATGAACCGTTGGTCATTAAAATCGGTTGAGGTTTACTGCCAAAAAGTGATGTGAGTTTTTTTTGTACACACACATACACACACACATACATACACACACACACACATACATACACACACACAGACATCACCTCAATTCGTCGAGCTGAGTTGATTGGTATATGTGACTCGACCCTCCGGGCCTTCTATCAAAAAGTCATTTTTGGAGTGAACATATAGCCTTTCCAGTACACTTAGTGTACGAGAAAGGCAAAAAATGCCGTGATCAGAGACCCTTTTAGTAGCACATGATAGTGCATGGAAAATGTAGAAATATGCCATTTTCAAAACTGTTGGGGCACTCTTAGGATTTTTTAGGTAATTTGAAATTTATTTAGTTTTTAAAATCTGGCTTCAATTTTTGAAATCGTCATCAACCTTTGTAGATCTTTATCTTGAAAATACTAATTTGTACATAGCTGAATCCACAATCTGACTTGAAAAGCATATTTCATAAACAACTAGTCAAAATTTCAGCCAATTTTGACATTTTGTTAATTTAAGACTTATACAATAGAATTTTATAAAAATGTTTTAATTCAATTACATAGTGCAAGACCCTAACCTATCTTTTCAGCCTGATTGAGCTTCGCAATACTTTACTTATCATCTAAATAATTGACTGTAGATTTTCGGAAAGAAAATAAGAATGCGTTCCTAGAAAGTAGTAGTATATTTTTATAGGAATTAATCTGGCAATTCTCTTGAGAATTTCTCAGTAAATTTTTACTTGGAGTCTTTCTTTAAGAATCGCTTCAAGTTTTCTTGCAAATTGATTAGGCAATTCCATTTTTTTATTTCTTTGAATATTCTTCTGGAAATCACAATTCTTTTGTAAATTGGTCTGAATTGAAAGCTTCTGAATTGCAAAAGGAATTAATGGACAATGAACCAGCAATTCTACACACATGCCATATAAAAGTTAAGACAGCACAAGTTTCGGTTGTGTATAAGATATTTTGACGTTATTCTAACATAATGTTAAAATGACGTTGAATTTATTTCTATACAACCAAAACTAGCGCTGCCGTTACACTCATATGACATGTCTGTTGGCAGCTCAGGACCGAAAGTCTAAAAATAAAAAATAAAAAAAAATCTAAAAACAAAATTTCAGAGGAATCACCGTTGAAATTCAAAACAAGTTTTCAATGAAACTGCATATCGAATTCCAAAAAAACTACCGCCGAAATTCTAAAAAAAATAGGCCGAAGGAATCCTCCAAAATTTGACAATCCATCATCAAAGGAATAAACACTGGAATTCCCATAAAAATGACGAAGCAGTTCCTCACGAATTACAAAAAAAAACATTTCTACTCTACATATATATTCACAAAATTTTCCAAGTGATACAATTTTCAAATGCCTTTTTTAAGAAATTCAGAAAGCAATTTTCAAGAAATTTTACAGATATAACTGAATTAACTCGCAAATAAATTGCTGACAAAATTTTCAAATGTATTACTAAAGGAAATACCGAATTAACTCTCCTGACTGTAAAAATAAGACACTACACCGTCTTCAACCAGAGGTTGCACAGACTGAACATTCACTAACATTAGGCAACGGACAACACGGAACACCCAGTGGACCAGTGGAGGATTTTTCATTTGACGAAAAGTTTCTTCCGGCTGGAGCGGAAATCGAACTCTCACTCCGTGGCACTCACTATACGCCTTAATGACTGACGCCGCTAACCGCACGGCCACGAAGCCCATGTGATTATTTTTAGGTAATTGAATGCTGCTGTAGTCGCGACGACTGTTAGGTTCGATCCGGAAATAACAAATTTCATGTATTACGAGAATCGAATGATGTCTAGTTAGAACCGAAGATACAACATTTCTGTAAAAATGTCAAAATCAAATGTAAAATGTAAATTTCCCCTAATACAAGCAATTTTATACAGATTTTTACTTCTAACAATTATTTTGGAAAATTATTCACATCATACCTGATTGTTTTAAACTATAAAACAAACAGATTATCTAAATAAATGTTAAGTTCAGGCTTAAAATACATATTTACGTGATTTTGTGATGGTTTTATAGATTTTTTTGTATGGTTTCCACTGTGATTGCCCATTTTTTTCTAATGAGATTTCGACTCTTTCAGTCTTCTTAGCAGCTAAAACGATTATTGCAACGACATTTCGACGTTTCGACGTACCGTACGTCTTTTTCATTATTGTTTGTGTGGGTGTCTTAGGGCATGTCCATAAACTACATAGACTTTTAGGGGAGGACGGAAGGGTCGCCTTTTTGACTTTTAACTGTTTATGATCCTTCTATGGCGTCCCGCTATGCAGACCCGTGCACAGAAGTGGAGCCAAGGAAGAGGTTTTTCCCAATTTTGGCAAAAGGCGGAGGAGTGCCTACTGTATTAAGCGTTGGTAATATGGGGAGGGGGGGATTTTTAACACCCAAGCCCCACCCCTCACCCCCCTTTGTGCACGGGCTTGCCACTATGGCCCATGTGTTTCAGTATGAGGGGCCTTCACTGTTTTAGATATTTTGTGGCGATCCTTTTTTATAGTTTCGCCCGCGCTTATGGAGGTATTTCCAGAAAAAAATGCTTGCTTGAAGCAGGACTCATGAAGCAATATTTGTATAAAAATTCTGAAGGAATCCCTGCAAAAATTAAAAAAAAAATCAGGAAGAATAATTGCAAAAATTTCTGGAGGTAGAGAAATTTCTGAATTAATGAATGGGCGGAAAAATGTATGAAGGAAGTCGTGATGGAATTTCTGGAAAACATTCAAGAGAAATTTGTCCACGAAGATTTTCCAGAAATTACCGTGGACCCAATGGAATCGTTGGTAAAAATCCGAGAGGAGTCTCTAGAAATCTGGAGGAGTTTCACGGAGGAACATTGGGTGATCCATGGAAGATTTTCCGAAAAACAACTGCCTCGAAAAAAATCTGAAGGATCCGTTCGAGGAATTTCTATATAGAGAGATCTTTGGAAAAATTTCCTGATTGCGTCCCTGAAAGATTTTCTAAAAGAATCCCTAAAGAAAGCTCTTTAGGAATTCATGAAAGATTGTCTGATGGAATCCTTGGAGATAGTTTTGAAGAATTCTCTGAATAATTTCTGAATAAATGCTCAACTTTTGAAATTTCGGCTTCAAAAAAACTTTAACTTTTGAATTGAAATAATGTTTTCGAATATGTTAGAGGATATTTGCAGGACTTTTAGAAAAAAAGTTACACTGAGAGTTATATTCACGAATTTATTTGTTAAAACCTTAGTCTTCGATTTTTTAAAATAATTGTTCTGTAAATTGCTGAATTCCAGCCTGGAAATCGATCAAATAGCCCAGGATGGTCAAAAGATTCTTATTTTTTTTTCTCGAATTTTATTTTTTATCTTTTTTTTTTTTTGCCGGGCAAAAGGGATTTTTTTTTATTATTGTACAAATTGGTACGAAAGCTCTCAGAATTCAATGAAACTTTTTTCATAGGGTATAGTTGAACAAAATCTAAATTGTTAAAAATCAGGGTTACCAAATTTTTTTGGTAAACTCCAGTGGAAAACAATCATTTTGCATAGACACCGCCCACTTTGAAAAATCACAATGTTTTTTTTTTGGGAAATCTTCATTTTCAAATTTTCTCAGCAGTTCAAAAAAAAAAATAGAAAATAAAAATTGTTTTCCACAAAATTTTCCACTGTTGAGGTAAATCGGTTGCAAAACTCGGAAAAACTATTTTCGAAGTCCGGAAAAATTACAGTAAATAATGTTTGAGATTTGGAGAGCTGGAAATGCTCTGTTCTAAAAAAAAATCCATTGAAGATTTTCACGAGACATCCCAGAAGAAGCCTTTTAAAGGCTTTTTAAAGAAACCCTTTGAATATTTTCTGAAAGGAATCCCTGGAGAATTTCTAAATTCATCCATGGAGCAATTTCGGAAGGAATCCATGGAAGATTTAAAAAACTTGAAGAAATTTCTTAAGGAATCGCCAGAGGAAGTTCTAAAGTAATTGCAAAGTAATCTCTTAAGGAATTTCCTGAAGAATTTCACATTAATACATTGATTACCAAGATTTAGATTAAGATTGAAAAACATAATCTCTGGGAAAAATTCTTGAAGCAATTCTCATACGAATTCCTAAAAGAATCCCTGGAGATTAAAATTTATGAACCACACATTTATAAAAGTGTTTATAAATAATCTGCACAAAAATGTTCAAAGCCATCGCTAGAACTATAGTAACAGATAGAAAAACCATTTCCTTCTTCCAACTTAACTGCAAAGTTTAACTAACCAATCAAATAATGGCTTCAGGACAGAAGGTCAAGGGACAAAAAGATAGAAATATAAACAATATAGTGGACCATCTTGCCAGTTTGTGTATCTCGATTCTTTCCAAAGAAAGAGTTTTCGTTGAGGATCACACCCCATTTGTGCTGTTACAAAATAGTGCATTCAAGCCGCTAACATTTCTCTAGAAAATATTTACTTCTTTCAAGTTGTGTAAATGTTTTAAAAAATGGCAATTTAGTTTTCCTTTTTTTTTCATGTGAGTGTAACTGATTTAACGATACTGGAACTGAACTACGGATGGTTGTTTAGCTTAAACTCATCTTCTCAAACGATGATTGAAGTAGGCTTATTTAAACCACCCATTTAATGAAAAACAGGCTTGTGGTAGTGTTTATCTATTTATCTGAAACGAAAAATCAACTGTTCAGCTTGCTAACAAGTTACATACCATAACCATATTGATCCGAAATCTCGCAATCACGACAAAACCCATGCACTACATAGGTCGTACAGACATGGTCACTCCGGTTACAAAATCTCCAAATACCGCACCAATAGCAGACAGCTGAGTGGATGAAAAAGACAGAGTGGGAGAATGAAATTCCCTTTAGGTGATATTTAATTAGTGATAGCATTTATCTTTGTTGGCTTCAGACGGTGCTGCCATGGATCGGCTGTTCGACTCAGACAGGTGTTGGCCCACTGTCGCTCATGTTGCCACCCGACAGCATAATGACAAGTAAGCTTTATTGCAAATTCCCCCGGATTATGGCGTTGTTGGACTGACTTGCTGAAAAGGAGTGTCATATTTTACTGACACAATCAAAGAGATACTTCGGAATTTCTCTGCTGTTATTTTACTGTTGCAAACTCATTTGATGGCGTTCTCTGAAATCCCTCGATTTCCAGCTAGGACTCTGAACGACATACCGGTAACCAATTAATCGAGAACCTGGCCACAATCGGTTCAAATCCCTGGAATTCCCTTCCTGTCAGCCGTTTCTGTTACCAGGAGACGCCAACGTCCGACCGTTCTCATGTTGAATTTATTGAATAGCGTTCTCCACTTCAATAACAGGACCTTTTCAAGCTCTTGCGCTTCTGGTGAGTTCCAATTGCAGTTTTCCCACACTGCACGCCACATGTCCAACCGGCTGCCTGCCTGCGATGTGACTTGTTGGGCGACCTGACTGGTTTTCATGGACGTAGAGAAGCTTACGTTAGGACACAGCAGACATTCTCAACTCCTCCTGATTACGCGCATGCCAAACCGGCATTGACCTATCCACTGCGGTGGATACCAAACGAAGAGATACCGCAAAAAGGGTTCACCAGTAGCAATATCTGTCCCATTACCTGATGGAAGCAAATAAACTTTCATCAGCGCCGAGCCAGCGCCAGCGATCGAATGGTCGGTATCGGGCAACGATAACAAGGGCAAGGACCCTTCTGCATCCATCCGAGAACCATCGATATGTGTGGTGTGTGAGCGATGTAACTTGTCCGAGCGTTTGTCTCTGTGAACCAGCAATCGCAACCGTCAGGTAGTTGCCTTGTGCAGCGAGACTCACCTCATAATGTACTTTATAATCAACGATTATTACATGACCTCGCACGTACATGTATCTTTCTGGGCAGGAGGGTGAGAGTACGGCTCCGGAGTTGATGTTGCCATGTCGAGTCGAGGGTGGGACGTGAACATGCCTCGGAAATCCGCATCCGTACTCGACCGTCGACGACCTTTGAACAAGCCGACCGGAAGAGGCAAATGTTTGTAAATTGTCTGCGGACTGGGACTCTCTCTCTCTCTCTCTCTCTGGATTGTTGCCATTTGATTCCAATGGTTGATGATGGTGATGGGGGTTGGATTGTGCGTGCATAGGCTTGCATCGACCAGTAGGAGTAACACAGAACGATGATTGTGAGGTTGGCTTGGCCTGTGTATCCTGATGGGAATCATAGATCATCTGTAATTTGTGGGTGAAGACAATTTTGTCTGATTAGTGTTGCCGAAATGGCCCTTAACAAAAGTTTGTGTGTTTTCAGGAGATAGGTTGTACTAGCTTCGGTTTTGAAGTTGGAACTGTAATGTCGGAAAGTGGTCTTCGGATGCATCACAAGAAAGACGTGTACACGCGGCGTTGGTCTGAATAAAACTGAGCATATTTATTTGTGTATTGTTTACCTACGCATGAGTGACAGCATGCACTCTAAGATGTATTCACTCAAGATATTATTATTTGTAGTAGTGTGGACACTACATTCCTCCTTTTCTTTACAGTATTTTTTTTCATTACTTAAGACTAATGTACTTCACGAACAAACACATTTCTCATGATGTTGTGTCTCTCATTTTGTTTTTTTCAGCAATCAAACCCCTGGAAATAATTATACATTGTCAGTTGAGCTGTTTCATGCTTCTCTGTATTCCAGTTATACAACTTTCATCCCCTCATTCTTCGTCCCGTTACTGTCTCCTCCTTATGATTAAGGTCTTTTATAACATTTTTGACTTGTCGCGTTATGTTAGTTTCTTCGGCTTCATTAAATATTTTTTTATGGGAAGAAAATAGTTGATTGTCTCTATTCATCATCATTCTTCGTACAACAAAAAAACTTTCTTCTAGATCTCCTTGGGTCTAGCACAGCTAACGTCTGCATGTACGCTATTTATGGTGAAATGGCCGCGGCTAGCTAGGTCTGCTATCTATGTTATCTAATTTAGTGTTTATGAATCGATACCAATTTACAATTCCAAACCTACCCTTAAAACCTTACATTTCTTACAATTTTGAATAACTTAAATATTAACGCACACTGAAACAGCAAAATAACTAGCAATAGCTACCTATAATTTCAAAAAAGGCAAAGATAAAATCTATCAAAGTCTTAGATAACATATTCACTTTCTTTTTATCAAATGCACAAGAAATTGTTGATAAGAAAGCACGAATTTTATAATTCTAATTCTTCAAATACTATAATTTCTATTACTTCATCCATACAAACTTTTTGTTCAAATTAATTGCCAACTCCTTTTTTAAATTGACAATATAACTACTATTTCAAATCACCATCACGAATAGTTATTCTAGCTTTCTGTTTGTCTAAATTTCTATTGAACTATCCGGATTCCAAACCATTTACGGAAGAACTGCAACTCGACTATGAAGATCTTAGTCCTTGGTCAATTTCCATTCAATCTGGTATCCTGCGTAACAATGAACACTGTGAGTGATGGGGAATGTTTAACCGCTTCATGTCAACGACCTTAGTTGGCCAGCTGTTATAGTCTAGAAAAATAGACAGAATATGCTTGGATATCATTGCTCCAACGAAATCAGCACGATCATTTGGATGTTACTTTCGAATTACTACACTCCGTCAATGTGAACACCAACGTATAGCCCTTGCATTGCATTGCTTCTGTGCCCTATCAATACTCATCAATGCATATATCAATAAACTCCACTCTACGTTACATATTTATGTGTACCCTGGATATAACTCATTGCCAATTCTATGATTTTATGTTAATTTATGTGAAAGAGCCATTCGACACACATGATAAAGAAATATTTCCAAGTAAATATGTCAAGTTCAAAATGAGACTGAATGTCAATTATAGTATATGAATATGTATTCTGTTTGAGCATATAGAAAGTTCAATTTCAAATTTACACACTTTTATTCCAACCGATTTTCTGACTGTTACAAAGCATTAACAGGAATTACGATAGCTGCAGCACTAAAATTATTCGCTTTTTATTTATGTTCTAATACTCTATTTAAATACACTCCATATGAAAGAAAGGATCCAGATATCCAGATATCCTCATTCTTATACTTAATGAGTCTTCTCCTCACATTTTAAATGCAAACTTCTTCGAAGCAATGCAAAACAATCGTAAAAGTCTCGGTCAGTTTCTCTTTTTTTAATCTATTTGCTTATCTGATAGGCTCGAACCACACCTAAGCATAATAGAGCTGAAACACTCGATCGCAACTCCATCGAGCCAGACGCTGCGAACTGCCTCCATCGTTGACACGCTTGATCCTTGCTGTTATTTGGTGTTGCTGGTGCTTCTATTCTCCAATAGTTTGGCGAAGTTTTCCCGAAAATTTTCTAAACCAAATTGTTCTGCCGCTAGATTAATTTTCCTCATGCGCTCCTCTTCTAACTCAATGACGTTCTATTTAGTGGGTATTTCCTTTTTCTCTGTTACCAATGGCGGTTCGGCTCCAAGATGTCTTCCTCTACAAATTCAATTATTTCTTCGTCGATAGTGTCCGCTCTGCTACGTAGCGCTGACACTCCTCCTTCCACAACACCGGCATAAGAAACTGCTGTTTTTCTGTCTCGTTCTTGCTTCGCCAGTTTTAAAATTGGGCAGGAATTCCTACGGTGACCTTCCGACCGGCAAGCAAAACATTTTCTTGTAGCCTCTCATATATGGTAGATCCTCGCCTTCCATTTACGGAGCTCCAAAACTGCAGGGATATCAGTATTGATTTCCATGTATACCCCTCTGATACCGGTATAGAGGTTGTCGAAGGCTAGTCCAGCAGGGAATTTCTCCTGCAGCATCCGATGAATGTATCGGTGTTGTCCAAGCGCCACAGGCAAATCCTTGTCATCAATGTCCGGAGGTTGATGTCCCTCACGCGCACGTATTGAACGTTGATTTCAGCAACCTGCACACGTAGCTTCACCGAAGTACCATCGTAGATTTCTTCTTCACATTTCACCTCTCCATGAAATGCCCCTTAGACTCAACCCTTCAAAATATCACTCCTGTTAAAGCCGACTAAAGCAATCACTAGGTGAAAGTTTTCTTTGATTGTAAGAAACCATTTTTTTTATGTGAAAGATTTTATTTGTGAAATCTCTTTCTTCTACGATATTTTTAACTAAGCTGAAATGATCTATAATTCATAAGACTTTTTTTTTTAATCTACTCTGAGTATAAACGTCTGAGTTCTAGACCGAAACCATCTTTAACACCATCCGCTCTGAAACTGAAAAGCCGACCATGCCGAGTTCTCTCATTCTGAGGTCAGGTGGCCAGGTCCTCCATGCTGGCGTTCAACATTAAAACTAAGCCAATTCTTCACATTGTCTAAATGCAATTTCTTGACATTTTTCCCAATGGTTCAATGACCGAGCCCGTGCTTTCCAAATCAATACAACTCAAAGACTTAGTTTCACCAATAACTTCTCTGGCTACTCCAATAAACGAGATGATAGTATTGATTCTCCCCTCTACCTAAAATTCATTTGTGGGCGAAACTAAAGACTAATTTGCAATCCTTTTTAAGCAATCCTTAGGAGATTCAGAACACTACTTCGTATCCTCTGTTTCCCTTTGAATGACTCACTTTCATGTTCAATTAATATAACGTTACTCCGCGAGTTTGCACGGCTGTTTATATAAACTAAATTATTCGTTATTTTACTCTCCTCATTCTTAAGTTAACTTGACGTCACGATTTTACCCTCCTCATTCTTAAATATTGAAATACTACCACCAGTACTAAAATTGTCCCAATTAAATAGCTCAACCATCCTAATGCACCACGTTGGAACAACTCGCTGACATCGTGTATGGTTTGGGTCAAAAATGACCCTAATGCACAAGGGTTAACAGTATCTGTCATTTCAAAACTGTACTTATTTCATCTCATAATAAAACTCTTCTAGTGAATCCAAGGCACGACTCATTTCAAAGTATTTATTGTCACCACATCCAATGCACTTTACAATTGTATGTATCCGGTATTCTTTTTCTTTCACTTTGTTAATCCATTTAATCTAGAATTACCAACTTTTGCAATCAATGCATCTAGAATCACCAGTGAATCCGGTTCTCGACCAATTTCAGGGTGTTCATTTTTATTGCAATTAAAAAAAAACAATTAAATACACCGTCTTCGACCTTGCGGCCTCTACAGACTGAACATTATTGACATATGTATGACAACGGACAACACATATATAACACCCAGTGGCCCAGTGGAGAATTTTCCGTTCGACGAAAAGTTTTCCCCGACTGAAGCGGGAATCGAACCCACACCCCTAGGCTTACGAGACACCTAAACGACTGACGTCGCTAGCCGCTCGGCCACGAAGCCCACAATTGTACTCAAGTAGTGAGTTCAGTATACAACCCATTTCACTATTTTCACTACTCTATTCAACTATTTCCAATACATCCCAGTAATGACTCCAGCACTTCTCTCAATAAACTCTTTTAAAACAAACGGTGAATCCAGTACTCGACTCATTTCACCGTATTTATTTTCATCAAATGCGATGCGCCTAATAAGTGAATCCGGTATTCAACCCACTTCACTTCGTTCAATCAACCTACACACAATTTTTTTAATTTGAAAGGCTACCAGCACAAAAAAAAACAGCAAAATAAATTGCTGAATTTCAGCAAAATGTCTGCTGAATATCAGCAAAACGTTGCTGATCAACTGTCAAACTGCTGGATGGTTCAGCAAGTTGAAAAATAATTGCTGATACTCAGTAAATTCGTATTGCTTCAAATGTAAATAGCATAAGAATGAAATCAGCACAAACAAAATCAGCAAAGTTTGCTGAATTTGTGTATTTAAGTACATCTACTTTTCCCTGATCACCAGTGAATCCGGTTCTCGACCCATTTCACTATATTTATTTATGTTTAAACCTCTAATACATTCAAGTAGTTAATCAGGTATTCGACCAACATCACAGATATCTCTCAGATCCAATTCATTTATTTCTAATGTATCCCAAAAACTACAACAAACTTTTGGTTTTGAATTACCAGTGAATCCAGTGCTCGACTCATTTCACTGTATTTATGTTTATAAAATGCTGTTCACCTAATTATAGTGAATCCGGTATACAACCCATTTCACTTCGTTCAATCAACCAATCTAGAATCATCAGCTTTTTCCAATCAATTAATCTAGTATCTCTAGTGAATCCGGTACTCGACCCATTTCACTGAATATGTAAATTAAGTAATATGTAAATTTAGTATTTAGTCTGGCACTCGACGCATTTCATTTCTCTTCTTATTTTCCCGACGAAACAAAACATCAACTACATAAATATTTCCACTATGTTCAATGCACTTTCAACTCATTGCACTGTATTAACGTTCACCATCCACAAAACGAACAATAAGTGAATCTGGTATTGCCCCATTTTTTACTAAATCAGTTTCTAAATTCATTTATTCATAACTACTAGTTATTTTAGCATTCGTTCATTCCACTGTGCTTATGTACAATACTCTTACAACCAAACTCCGAATTCCAACCCATTCAATAATAAGTCACTTTATTTCAATCCAATGATTTTCAAATTCGCAACAGCACACACATACCCAGTCATCACCAAGGCTTACAACTTTTCAATAATGCTGTCCAACATTACGGTAGTATGTTCTAATTTGTACCTCAATTCACACGGCACTTCCCTATAAATAAATTAAATTTAATTCGTCTTCTAACAGTTATTCCTTTTTAGCATAACCCTTGAAGAAAGGTATTTAATTTCATTCTCAATTATTATCAAGAAACATGATTTTTACTTACAGTTGGTCGTTGATTCAACACTTCGTCTGGTTGTCTAAATAGCTAAATTTTCAATTTTCTATCTGGTGTTCCACTTCACACTCAGGGAGCTAATATAATTATAAAATTGCACGGCGGACAAATACGGCGGAGTATATGCTTTGGCGTGGTAAATTAGCATAAAAAATTCCATTACAGTAACTGTCAATGCAAACCAAGGAGGAGCTGGATGCCTCCGCCTCTCCGTACACACAAACAATGGCCATTCTAGTAGGCACGATAGCATACCCACATCTTTGGAATCAAACAGAATATTCTTTCATCCTTTTCCGCTCCTATAAATTACACAGCGATCATGACACAAATAATTATCATTATCACCATCAGCAGTAGTAACCGGACACCGCATCGCGGACACCAACACTTCGACCCCAGCCGAGGCCCTTGGCCCGAGGGTAGCAAACAATCAGTGCACCATCGCTCACAAACTCTCACGTCCTTTCTGATCATGCGACGAACACCTTTTACGTTATGACTGTTCACATGTCCTCTCCTCAGCCACATAAACTGCCAGTTTCACAAAATCCGTAAATATTTTTCTTCCCCGTTCTATTGCTGATCTAGAGAAAACAAAAAAAAACACCTCCCATCTGCAACCGCTGCTTTATATGAACAGAACACTTTTTTCCCGATCGACCGCTTGCCTTCATTCGTCCGTTCCTAGATTTTCTTTTATAGTAACGCGATTTTAATAAACTACTAGGTAAGATTCTATCACAAACTAAAAAACAGTTTCATCCTCGAAGCCAAATGTAATGTCGGAAAGTGGTCTTCGGATGCATCACAAGAAAGACGTGTACACGCGGCGTTGGTCTGAATAAAACTGAGCATATTTATTTGTGTATTGTTTACCTACGCATGAGTGACAGCATGCACTCTAAGATGTATTCACTCAAGATATTATTATTTGTAGTAGTGTGGACACTACAGGAACCTAGTTACTAGTATTGTTTCAACAAAATTATAAATGGTCTTCCGCCCATATAGCCTGGTTTCAAGAGCACTTCAAAGAGGAGCAAGTCGGTAAACGGGCGTGTTCACTTATGCAAGAACCTTTCAGTTCCGTCCACCTTGCTCTCTGTCCTCTAGGTCTTCCTGTACTATCCGGGTCTCTTACGAACGCTTTGCTTGAAATGTACTGCGGCATTTTCGATAACCTGCAACATGCAAAAAAAATACTCTCAGATGACATTAGGGCGAATATATAACGAAGCCTGTCTCAATTTTTCTAAAGAACTGAATGTCGGTTTGCGCTGAAAAATTGTTCGACTGGTAACCATCAGCGGATAACAAATCGATCAACATTTCAGTGAAAATTGATATTCGTTCCTTCAGATTTGTACTCTTAAAAATTCGAGGTTTATCTTCTTCATATCTTCACCTCAAAGACTACCGGCGGTGTTCCAAAATCGGTTTCGGGTGTCCCGCTGGAAGTGGTAAAATGTATAAGTGAACCGAACTCATGCATGCGGCACATAAACTAGCATACAACATAGCAACTGTTTTTGATAACCTAATGAACTATTAAAGAATTTGAGACAATCGACAGGGCCCCGGAATTAGACCTGTGCGCCGACTATATCTTGCTCGGCGGCAGCGTGAGGGCCGTTTTTGGCCGGCGGCGGCGGCGTCATCGGCGTCACGCCGGTGACAGCTATCGACGGCGGCGGCGGCGACGTGAATCGGCGTGACCAAAATTTGACCAGACTATCCCCACCAGTGCGTAGTAAGTCGGTGAGTAGTAGAGGTGTGCAAATCGGTTCTATTTCTGATACCCACCCGTTTTCGCACCGTGCTTTCACATCATCGTTGCTAAAATACTACCTCATCTCCCCACCGCTGGTAGGTAGTAGTACTTCATATCGTGAACAAAGTACAGATAAGCAAATAAATGACAACATCATTTTTTGTTCCTCATATTATCATATTCGATTGTACGATTGTTCTAGAATGTGGATAATTAATTCCTCAAGTTTTTCGTTCAGTTTTTTAAACCCTTGGAGAAACTTCAAGAATAATCCCTGAAGAAATTCTTTGAGGAATCTCTAATGGTATTCCAGGAGGAATCTTTGAAGGAATTCTTGAAGAAACGCCTGGAAGAATTCATGATATAACTCCTTAAAGGAACTTCTAAATAAATCCTTGAATGAACTCATTGATGAATCCCTAAAAGAAAATCTGGAGAAATCCCTGAATGCATTTCAGAAGATATCTCTGGAGAAACTGCCGGGAAAGTCCCAGAAAGTATTCCCATGGCAATTTCGGAAGAAATTTCCGGGAAATCCCAGAAGGAATTCCCGGGAGAATTGCTGGGAGGAATGCCGGGGGAATTCTGGAAGGAATTGCCGTTGCAATCCGGAAAGAAATTCACGGGACAATCCCGCAATGAATTCCCGGGAAAATCCCGAAAGAAATTTCCGGGGAAATCCCAAAAGAAATGCCCGGGTAAATCCCAGAAACTCGGAAGGAATTCCCGGGGAATCTCGGAAGAAATTCCCGGGGAATCTCGGAAGGAATTCCCGGGGAATCTCGGAAGGAATTCCCGGGGAATCTCGGAAGGAATTCCCGGGGAATCTCGGAAGGAAGTGACAAACCAAGTGACAAACGCAATCTTAAATGCATGAAAGAACAACTGTTTCAAAAATTATCAAAGATAATCACTTTATTATATTTTACTTGTAGAAAACTGTCTTGTTTTGTATGTTAGTCAGGTTGAAATCATGAAGAAAGTGATATCAACCGTGATAGCAACGGTTGGGTCTGGTTGCTAAATATATGAATCCACTGTTCACCGGTAAGGTAGGTTGTCATTTTAAAACCGATTTGGCAACGCTTGGGGTACGTGCGTTGTGAAGGCGGTGGGCATCGTCTAATGTAAACATTGACAAAGCAAAGAAGTTGTCATTACGCTTATGAATTTTTAGTCTGAGGTTTTTCATGACCATTGATGACTTAAACTATTACGTTTAAATAAATACCTCTTTTTATTTCTGTTCGGGTCCGTCACTGCCACCACATTACCTGCATCCTTATATGCATAATGCATGTTGCATTACTTCATTTCAAATAAAGGGCAATAAAATATCGGTTTTGCAATAAAATACAGTTTTTATTTCGTTTGCTTCGAACCTTCATAAGCTATCAAATTTGATAATAAGGTCGCATTATTTACACTAAGGAATCCCCGAATGATTTCAGGGAGGAATCTCAGAAGGTATTCCAGAAGGAGTCTTAAAGAAACTCCTGAAGGAATCCATGAAGGAAATTCTGCACTTATCTCTGAAGGAACTTCTGTAGGAAACTCTGGTGGTTTAAAAATCTCTCTTGGAGAGATCCCTGCAGAAAGTAATGAAGAAATCCCTGATTTTCGAGAAATTTCAGAAGAAAATCCAGAGAGAATCATCGAAAGAATTCCCGAAGGATTCCCCAAATAAATTCAAGCAGGAATTCCAGGAGAAATCCCCGAAGGAATTCTAGCGGGAATTTTTAAAGGAATCCGAGAAGGATTTAAGGAGGAATGACCGAAAAATATCCAGGACGAATCTCTGAAGGAGTTCCAAGAGAAATCCCTGAGAGAATTCTGGGAGGAACTGCCGAAAGAATTTCGAGAGGAATCCTCGAAGGAATTCTGGGAAGAATTCCCGAAGGAATACTAAGAGGAATTCCGCTAGGGATCCCCGAAGGAACTCCAGGAGGAATCTCCGAAGAAAATTGAAGCGAGAAAATCCAGCGGGAATCCGCGAAGGAATTCCATAAGGAATCCCCAAAGGAATTTTAAAAAGAATCCCCGAAAGAATTCTAGGAAGCACCTTCGAAAAAATTCCAGGAGAAATCCCTGAAGGAATTCCAGGGGGAACCACCGAAGCAATTCTGTGAAGAATCTCCGAATGAATTCCAAGCGGAATCCTCAAAGGTTTTTCAAAAGGAACCCCTGAAGGAATTGCAAGAAGAATCCCCATAGGAAGTCCTGGAGAAGAAATTCAAAGGAATCTCCGAAGGAACTCAAAGAAGAATCCCCAAATTCCAGGAGGAATTTCCGAAAGAATTGTGAGAGAAATCACCGAAAAAATTCAAGAAGGAAATCCCAGGAGGAATCCACGACGGAATATCAAGAAGAATCCACGAAAGAATTTCAGGAGGAATCAACGAAGGAATTGAAAAAAATCAATGGAGTTTGAGAAGAAATCCCTAAAAGATTTCTAAGAGGAGCCATCGAAAAATATCCAGGAAGAATCTTCGAAGCAGTTCCAGGAGAAATCCTCGAAGAAATTCCATCAGGAACACCTGGATAAATTTTATGAGGAATCCCCGAAGGAATTTTAAGAGGAATCCGTGAAGACATTTAACCCTAAAAGGGATACCTTCATGGCCTCAGTTTCGTCACCTCGCTGAGTGTGTTCCATCAAAGACGAGCTCTGAAAGGCGCCTGGGGTCCATTGGACCCCAGGTATCCCTTTTCGGGTTAAGGAGGAATCCCTGAAGAAGTTCCTGGAGTAATCCTCGTATGACCGCAGACAGACGTTCAAGTTTGACTCAGCAGCTTGTGTAAAAACATGGCCGCCACAAATTGCCAAGTGGCAATCAGCGAACAGATGGCGTTAGCGACGTTCATATTCAATCGCTGCCTCACATGTGCGTTGCGACCAACAACTGTCACCACGGTCGTTTTCCAGTCGGATGGCGGGAAAAGACCGCACGGTGCAACACGCTAATAATGTTTCCACATAATTTATGCAGAGTAAATAACTTTTATTTAATGTCTAAAATCTTTTGCACAAATTAGCGCAAGACTCTTGGAAACTATTTTACACATTATTACTTTTATTTAACATAGATTTGCTTGAATAAAACTCGCAATAGAAAAACTTTGTGAATGTGATGCAAATGAAGGAATGATTTTGACAGTGTTTGTTTTGATTTTATTTCTCGGTGGGTGGTGAATTGGGTGGTAAGTAAGCGGCTGGAAGCACGTGGTTTCTCAAACTGTCAACTGCACGCGACTGCACTGTGGCAATCGGTTGCCTAGGTGTCGCTAGTGAAAATTTACATAGAAAATTTGAATAAATTTGTTCGAGCTAGAACGTCTGTCTGCGGTATGACTTTCATGACAAACCTCTGAAATCATTTTAGGAGGTATCCCCGCAGGAATTCCAAGAGGAGATCCCAAAAAAATCCAACACGGATTCCAAGGGAGTTCCAGCTATGATACACAAAACAATTCCAGCAGGAATTCCCAAAAGAATTCCAAGGGAATTGGAGAAAGAATGCCCAAAGTGTTTCTAGGAGGAATCAACGAAAAATATCTAGATGAAATCTCTGATGGATTTTCAGAAGACAACCTCTAAGGAATTCTAGGAAGAACCCTCGGAGGAATTTCATAAGGAATTCCCTGAGGAACTCCATGAGGGATCCCCGAAGAAATACCAGGAAAGAAATCTCCGAAGAAATTCTAAGAGGAAACACCAAAACAATTCCAAGAGGAATCCCCGATGAACTCCAGGAGGAATCTCCCAAGGAAATCCAGGGGGCAATCTTGAAGGAAGTCTTGAAAGAATACCCGACGGAATTCCTGGAGGATTTTTCTTTATCCTTGAGGATAGTTCCAGCAGAAATCTCCAAAGGAATTACATGAGAAATCCCTGCAGGAATCCCAGGGAGGAACCCCTAAAGGAATTCTAGGAGGAATCTCCGAAGGATTTCCAAGCGAAATAATTGAAGGATTTTCAAGAGGCAACCCTGAAGGGATTTCAAGAGGAATCCCCATAGGAAGTCTAGGAGGAATACCCGAATGAATTCCAGGAGGAATCCCCTAAGAAATAGTAGGAAAAATCACCGAAAGAATTTCAGGAGAAAATCCATGAAGAAAGTCCTGGTGGAATCCCAAAGGAATTCCAGGAGAAATTCCAGAATAAAGTGTAGGAGGAATCTATAGAGGAATATATATAGAGAAATCCCCGAAATAATTCCAGGAGGAATTCCCAAAATATTACCAAGAAAAATCTCCAAAGGAATTCCAGGAGAAAACCGCGAAGGAATTCCAAGATTAATGCACGACGGATTATCAGGAGGAATCCCCGAAGTTTTTCAAGAGGAATCCTCAAGGAAGTTCAGAGGAACCCCGAAGGAAGTCCAGTTGGAATCTCCGAAAATAATGCAGGATGAATCTCTGCATGAATTGCAGAGGAAATTCCCGTTGGAATTTCTTAGGTGTCCTTGGATTCTTGTATAAGATTCTCTGAGAGAACTCCTGTAGCACTAATTTCCTGACTAATTTTTTTTTGATGCTTTAAATTTATTAATGTTAATTCATTTGCCTCCAGAACTGTAGGAATTTCTAAAAGAACTTCAGAATGAATCCCTACAGGAACTCCTACACTATAGTAATGATTGCTATCCAAGTGATTTATGTCAACACCAACAAGCATTATATAGAATCAATTTAAGGGTCCCTGATACAAGTTCCAAGTGTGATCAAAACGTTGAACAAGATTAAATAACAGTATATTAGGTGAAAAGGTCATTTTTAAGCTGCATATCAATACAGACAAAGTCGTTCAGGTATGATATGTTTCCTAATAATTCCAAAAAAGAATGTGTGAGATTCATGATAAATCTCAGAAAAACTCCAGTATTTCATATTCTAGGAATTCTTCCAACTCTGTGCCATCTTCTTAATGGATGAATTATACCATCAGAGAAACAGAAAACAATATCCGCAAGCTGCCATGCGTGTTGGTTCGAGGTAACGCGGTAAAAGAAGCCATCTTCTACGTCGATGATAACAGCGACAAAATCCGAGCTTGGGGCTCGTAAAATAAAATAAAATCTAACTCGTTTGTTTGCCGTGGGACGATTTCCATACGGCGCGGCGTTTAAGCATGTGCACGTGCGAAGCTATTTTGGACTTTTCTGTATAGCCTTCAGTATTTCCCCTGACGACGCTCAAACAACAACCGAGAATGGAAATTTGGAGGAAGTAGCAACATAATCATAGGGGGCCCATATAGCCGAGGCGGTAAACGCACGGGTATTCAGCATGACCATGCTGAGGGTGACGGGTTCGATTCCCGGTCGGTCCAGGATCTTTTCGTAAAGGAAATTTCCTTGACTTCCTTGGGCATAGAGTATCTTCGTGCCTGCCACACGATATACACATGCAAAATGGTCATTGGCAGAGGAAGCTCTCAGTTAAAAACTGTGGAAGTGCTCATTGAACACTAAGCTGAGAAGCAGGCTTTGTCCCAGTGAGGACGTTACGCCAAGAAGAGAGAGAGGAGAGCAACATAACCATATTTTTTAAAGACGAACAATTCAATGAAATTATCTGCTAAATTGTGTTTCAGCTATGCCAAATTGAGTCCCTAATTTGATCTCAAGAAAAAGTTAACATTAAATATCAAAAATTATCAAAATATCAAATAGCAGTATTTTAGTTTACCGATCCTCGCTAATAAATTGTGTGATTTTTTTCTTTATTGCAGGTACATCTCAGTTGATTCAACGTTCAACCCTTTCTATTACTCACAGCCAACAGCAAGGTAACAGGATGAAATGTAACTCCAACCTAATTCGGGCAATAAGGCATCTATCAAAATGAGTTTTGTTAAATTTAATTTCATTTTTAATCTTAAAATGAAAGACATGAGAATTAATTCATAAGTTAACGTTATCTTCTAAGTCAAAAGAAGCTAGATATTTTATTTGGCTTGATAGTTTAAAATACATTACAAAGTTCAGATGTTCAAGAACAGTTTTTGGCTTCAAATTATAATTATTACATTACATGGCATAAAATGTGGCATTTCACATTCTTCAATTATCACAAAACCCCTTTGTCAAGCAAAATTGAATTTAAAACCCTCTCGGAAAGCCGAGACTGCGATGCCAATCGATACCATACCAAGCAACAATACATCGAGGGGAAGAAGTCAAGCCCTAAGATGTTGTTGACGGTCGTAGCCTTACATTGCCAAGAGATTTACGTGAAAAACGAGAAAAATGCATTAACATCGAAGAAGATGACGCCAACGATGGGGTTTCTGTTTTCTCTCTTTTGGTGTGGCACTGCAGTGGCTCAAACTTCATGTCGTTTCATACGATATACATTTTTATAACGAGAAAAAAAAAAATCAAATTGACAATTTTGCCGATCCCAATCGTTAAATCCGGTTGTTTAAAAATTCAAATCTTATCCAACTCTCGGGATCCACCAGCATCATTGTTCGGCTTGTGATTCAGAAGAGTAGAGGTACATAACTTTTGCTTCGTCAAACTGCACACTGCGAAGGGGGTCCTCTCGTGTGATAGGTGGATTTGTGGCGGATCAAATATTCAAATAAATCATAAAGCGGGGTTTGTGCATGCCAGCCTCGAATCGACTACGACGACTATGACGACAACGGTGTCTCTTGTTTCTCCGATTTTCGACTGTGAACTGAATGTTTGTCTACTGCACCACAGTTGGTACATTCCAGCAACAACGGTTCGGTTCAGCGTGGTGGATTGCTTCACTATTGTATTTACTGGATGCAGAGTATTTGGGACGCGCTTGACATTCTCGATGTTTGTGTGTTTTTGGCTGTCCTCCCGGGAATTATTCATACATTTTATGGTTTTTATTCATGAATCATAGGTGAAAGCTGGCGAGACGGACTGAGCGCCTCGTTGAAAGAGGTAGTAAAAACAGTGGATGAGGGTGTATGATCCTGGGCTTCTTTGCAGATCTTTGACTTCTCTGAAAGATGTAATACGAGTTTAAAGTAAACTTGAGAAGCTTTTTGGTAAAAACTTCAATATATGAGGGATCCGTGGTACGATTCCACGGATTCTCCACTCCTTCTTGTACCAACCGGACCAGTCGCGAACACCAAACTTTGCAGGGCTGTTGTCCTGTATTCTTGCAACATACCCTGCTCACCGTATCCTTCTGGATTTGGCCACCTTCTGGATGCTGAGTTCGCCGTAAAGTGCAGCGAGCTGGTGTTTCATCATTCTCCGCCACACACCATTCTCCTGCACACCGCCAAAGACCGCCTAAGGGCGGTCCTTAATACGCGTCACTCGAAAACTCCGAGTGCTGAACGGAGTTTGTGAAAATCGTACCCCGGCTGTTGAGCCCGACTCGTCACATAACACGTTCCAGAGCGATGTTTGAGAGTAGGCATGATTGTGCGTCACCTTGTCGCAGTCCCCGGAGAGATTCAAATGAACTGGATAGTTCACCCGAAACCTTTACGCAGTTTTGTAAACCGTCCACCGTTGCGTTGCTTTAATCAGTCAAGTCAGCTTCCCACGGAGCAGTTTTCATCCATGATTCTCCATAGCTCTGCGCGGTCGATACTGTCGTATGCCGCCTTGAAGTCAATGAACAGGTGATGCGTTGGGACCTGGTATTCACGGCATTTCTGGAGGATTTGCCGTACGTTAAAGATCTGGTCCGTTGTCGACCGGCCGTCGATGAAGCCGGCTTGATAACTTTCCACGAACTCATTCGTTTTAGGTGACAGACGATGGAAGATGATCTGGGATAGCACTTTGTAGGCAGCATTCAAAATAGTGATCGCCCGGAAGTTCTCACATTCAAAATGGTCGCCTTTCTTGTGAGTGGGTTACTTCTTCCTTCCACTCCTCTAGTAGCTCTTCGGTTTCCCAGGTCCTGACTATCAACCGGTGGTGCAGGCAGGTGACCAACTTTTCTGGGCCCATCTTGATACCATCCTTACCAGCTGCTTTGTTGGATTTGAGCAGGTTCTCTTCGAAGTATTGCTACCATCTTCCGAGCACCTCACATCCGTTCGTCAAAAGGCCTCCGTCTTTATCCCTGCATATTTTTGCTCGCGGCACGAAGTGGCTGTGGGGTGCTTTAACGAAACGTTTATGAAACACTTTGAAACGGCTTAAGAATAGAAGGGCTTCTTAAACTCCCTCAAAAAACACTGTAACTTTCTTGAGACTCTGCAGAAACCCCCAATGCGCCTCTACAACCCGCTGAAAATCTTTTGTATCTCCCTGATCTGCCTCCCAAAACCCCCTAAAGCTCATTTAGACCTTCTCTAACGCATCCGAGGCTCCGAAAATGTACATGAATTCTCTTAAACTTTCAGAAATAACTCCGAAACACTCCTTGAAACCCCTTACATCCTCCGAAACCCCCGGAAACACCATAAGATCAGGGATACCATATATACAGATTTATCTGTATTTTACAGATTTTTGAGCACTCGTACAGATTTCATTTTATATGAAATACTGATTTTTGAGCCAGAGGGGTCATTTTATTTTTGTTTGGGATACAGATTTTTCTCCCATATTTTGTATAGAATACAGATTTTTGAAAATAGTGATACAGATTTTTCAAAAAATCATCTGGCATCCCTGATAAGATGCCTCAGTAACCTCCTGAAAATCCTTTTAAACTTCCTGCTATGCAAACCCCCTGACAACCCCTGGAATCCCATCGAACACTTTGTAACGCACCTGAGACCCTCTGAAACCCTTGAAAACGCCTTGTGAGCGCATTGGAACCCCTTGAAAACCCTCTGAGACTTACTCAAATACCACCCGATATCTCCCAAACCCGAGCAGAGGGGAATATCAAATTAATAAATACGAAATCACAAAACCTGTTTTATATCTTGTTGTGTTATTATTGAATTATCACGGTATTACGTTTCTATAACATGTTTTGTTGGACAATCTTATTTTGTTATGACTAACTAGTGATAGTATTCCGTGGGAAAAAGTTTGCATAATGCACCAGCAAAATTGTTGAACGATTTTTTGAAAAGTGCGCAAAGTTAGAGTGCCTTTAACTTAGAGTGGCGTCAATGTCAAAATTGGAACAAAGATCATGTGTCAAATTGCTGTCAAATCCATACAGACGCGCGTTCCAAACGAGCAGGAGAGCTGTAAAAACGGAACATGACGCCACTCTCCCTTTCAGTCACTCTACGCAAAGTTAGACCCTAGTTGCGCAAAGTATGTTTTTTTTTTAATTTTTATTCCTGTTCGGGTTTGTCACTGCGACCAGTTTTTAGATCTATTGTGACATTACCCGTATCCTTAGTGTAGTGCATGTCACATTACTCAATTGCCATTGAGGGGCAATAAAGTATCGATTTTGATACAGTTTTTGTTTTGTTTTCTTAGAAAACAAAACAAAAGTACTGATATTGGCCATGCATCGACCTAGCATCACCCTTGTTTGACTGCTAAATTCTCCCCAGTAGAACCCGGGTTTTAACATGAGCAGCAATAACATTCCAATAATGGAACATGTGTTCAGCAATAAGAATTCTAGTATGTTCCTTGCGTACTAGCACTTTCCAGTCTTCGAAGAGTTAGTACATACATGGATCCCTAACCCAATTTGATTTCCTTTGCATTGAGTTTAGCCTCAGATGGTGAGGTTTTGAACTATATGCAAAGCTAAGTTGATAAACTCAGTTTTATTCAAAAACTGGAAGTCACCAAAACACCAGTAGTAAGGACTAAATACTATAATTCCTTGAATTAACAGAACACATATTCCAAAATTGAAAAATAGGACGACTCTAGATTTCGGTTTGGTAGATCTATCACCGCAACGCAACCCAAAAAGGCGATCTACCCACGCTACGGGCTCCGTTAAAGATCGAGCATCTTTTAAACCCCCTCAATCATTCATCCCTCAGCACGGGTCGCCTGACACCTTGGATTGGGGTTACCTGTTTGGTGGACTTTTACCCCCGGAACAGGTGGTCCGTAGTGCTATTCTAAGCCGGCAGCTACACGGGCAGCAAAGTATGTTACGCTTACGGTATCACATTTGATAAGAGGTGTGGTGTATTACGTGACATGGAGATGCTGTAATGTGTACAAAACCAAGTCCCTGCTGGGCGGCGCGAGGTTTTAAATTGACTGAGTTGTAGCTGAAAAGTACCCTACATACATCAAAACGAGAAGATAGTAAACGATATTGAAGGTGGGGTTTGAAAGGGGCGTTCCACACAGCAAAAAAAATATGAAAGTTAAACAGCACGTAAATTGAAGATCAACTGAAATTTGCGACGGAAAAATGTAAATCGCCAACATTCAACGTCAACCGAGCAGTCCGCTGCTGGTCAGACGGCTTGTTTACAGATTTTAAAGCATATTCGCTTTAAATTTACATGCATCTGCTATAAACCATGCCAGCCACTCTCCGTCGTCAGCTAAAGAACGGCTGCTCGCAGCTGTGGCGGTTTCCCCGTTGTCTCTCTCAGTACTCTTTGCAGCAGTCGGAGCATGTCGGGAATGCGTGCATTATGGTAGAAGCAGTTTAACTTTGACTGTCTGCTATTCAACAAGCTGAGATAGCCGAGAGAGCTCGGGCGTGCTACTCACACTCCAAGGAACTGAGTTCAATTCTCGCTCGGATCTCAATTTTTCTTTATATTTTCTAACAGATATCTGCAATGAAATTTTAAGATCGCACACAAATTTCCATCATATATGACGGGGTCCTTTTGTTACATTCGATTCGTCATAATTTTACAGGTTTATTTCGAACTGTGCAGATTCCGCCTTTGACATGGGAATTTCAAAGAAAAAAATGTCAAACTTATTGAGTAAACTTGTTTGAACGAATCTAATACAGACAGCTGAATCCAAAATTGTAGATGGTTTTGAATGGGATTTTTCAAAAATATTTTGTATTTTCACATGTTTTCCCTATCTTTCCGGAGGATGAAGTCGGATCTACCTATTTGTGGTAAAAGATTACACGAATAGTTGAAGATACGTCTATGAGGGAAGAGAGAAACTGAAGTTCGCAATGATTGTTCCGCTCTTCTCATATGATGGTATAAATATGTATAGCATTCTCAGCCAACACGAAGTCAAATATGATGTAGAATAGGATGCTAAAGTGAAGGCCATATACGTAAATGCTTCCATTTAACCACGGGTAAAGTGTACGCGTATCGCCTTCACTATAGCATCCTATTCAACAGCATATGCGATCGTTTGATATCATAACTAATTTTGCTTTCGGAATGTTATCAATAACTCTTTAATATCAAAATTTGTTATTGAAACATTTCCCAAATTCACTGTTATTAAGTTGTTATTGACACTAACAAAACATGTTGTTGAATTGATTTTCCAGGAACACATTTTTGTTATGTGACTTGTTATTTTGCCGCTTATGACAGACAAGTTTATAACTCAATATGTTATGTTAATAACATAAAAATTATGAATTCCATTATGCAGTTATTTTACCAAAATAACGCATTTTGTTATGCTGTTGCTTTTCTCTTCTGCTCGGGAAAGCCCTTCGGACCCCCTGTGATGCACCTGAGACCCTTCGAAAGCCCCAAAAACGCCTCTCTAATGCCTCCTGAAAAATTCCTTGCAACTTCCTGGCATTCCTCAAAACTCCTCTAAAAACCTCCTCGAACCTTACGTCACGCACCTGAGAGCTTCCGAAACTCCTGAAAACGTTCCTGAAGTCATGTTTAACGACTCTGAACCATCCCCCCTCTCTTGAAAATCGCTTGAAAGCCCTCTGAAACTCCGCATGGCCCCTCTTTGAATCTCCTTGCCACTCCCCAACAAACATTTTTCCTGAACAAGAGCGAAACAAACCACTCTTAAGCAAACTATAGCTCAAGAAACTGTTGTTCAACTGGTTTTATTTGTTGGGTCGCTCTTCTTAAACTTCTTTGTAATCACGAAATCCATTTGAGTAATAAACTGAATTCTTTTAGGCAATGAATCCATTCAGGTAAAAATCTATTAAGGCAGTTCCGACTGATTATTATTGATTATTGAATAATTATTTAAAAGGAGGTAAACAAACACACTTTGCGTAAACAAACACGCTTCTATATCTATAGGACCTATCTGATGGCACCAACGCACGTCATCATCACAATCAAAAAGAGTGATCTACGAGCTGTCTGCTAAGAGCGATAATGTAATTTTGCTGTGTAATACTCGACTTGTTACTTTCGAGAATCTAGTACAGTTACCCGGGTATTTCCAGACGCGCTTTTGAACGCATTCCTTACATCTAGAGTCACTGCACAGTAGCGAATTCCCCTCCTCATACGCTGAAGCGCTATCTTGGTGGTCTTTGTAACCGTCAGCATAGCGTATACGGTCGACCTCCCCTTCTGAAGGCCGAACTCGTTGCTTTACATTAAATGCGCTGTAAAGCCCTTGGTATGCCTTAACAGTCTGCTGAAGATGATCTTTTCGAGCACCTTCCCCGCCGTGTCGATCAAGCATATTGGTCTACATACGGACGGGTAGGTCTCCGAGTGGGATCCCGCCTTTGGCAATAATACCAGGCTCTTCCGCTCCGAAACCTCTGGGAAAACTCCCTCGTCCAGGCAGTTCTGCATAGCAGACCTGCATATCCCGGAAACCTCTGCAATAGCAACATTTAAGGCCAGGTTCGGAACTTCATCCAGACCTGGGACCTTCTCGAACATCTCTGGTGACTGTTCTGTAGGAGCCATTACACCTCTTGTCGTGTCGTGGCCATCACGATCCCGTAGTCATCACCCCACGGATTGGCATTGACACCCTGTCAGAGATCCTCAAAACAGCCTTTTTTCGTGCCCGCCATTCGTTTCGCTCTTCCTTAGTTCATGCTCGCTGCATTCACCGCCTGGACTGTAGGCAGGAGCGGCACAGATCCGCAATCGTTTGAGTCCACCAGTTAGCCTGTGGTCTCCCATTTCTAGGGTGGACTTGCCTACGCATGGTCACATCCCAAGCACGCGAGAGCACCACTACCCCAAATACCTCGTCGCTTAAGTTTGAGTTTGAAGGTACTTTTTGGTACCGACATTAGCCAGATCGACATCTAACATAGCCAGTGGCTCTAGCAGGATCTGACCTCGCTGATTCGTTCATCGGCTTCCTCGTTCCACTGCCCAAGCATTGAAGACACCCGCTATTGACACCAGCCTTCGCCCTGTCAGCACGGTCGTCATACAGTTCATCATATGCGTGAACTGTTCGATCGACCACCACGGAGGCGCATAACAGCTACAGAAGAAGACCCATTTTACTTTGATGACCACGAAGCCCTCATAGGTAGTTGATACCAACTCCTGGACGGGGTATTCACCCCGATTTCCGTTCGTGAATGGTACTCGGGATGGTTCTGCTCGTATAGCATTGTGCCTTGTGGCCTTCGTGCCACATCGTCTACACAGATTGCTCCAAGCAGGGCCATGACTTGTATACTGGTCCTATACACCAGAAACAAACTTCTGGTGGCTCGTGCAAGGTCAGTTGACATACTGACCAGTCCACTTTGAGCTTCCCTATGTAACGGACTTTTTGCGTCTACCACAAGCAGCTGTACCAAGACCACCTGTGTCCCAGCCGGGCTCTTCAGTGGCTTAATGGCTGCGGTGATCACCTACTCCTCGCACTGTTGAATCAGTGCCGTGACGAGCTCTTCCGCGTCAGTATTCTCATCTAGGTTCTTCGGCTTCAGAATCGTCTTATCGCGCTTGAGCTCGAGGATCATTTCACTCATAAGAGTACGAGTTTGGTGTCGCTCCTCATCGCCTTCAAGACTTCCGAGTGCTTGGATTGTTCGGTCTTGATGACGAGCGCTTCGCTCTTCTCGCGTTTGGCAACTACCCTCCTAGGTTTAATGTCGTAACTTGTGGTTGTTGAGGACCTAACAACAGTCGCAATCCCTGTTCTCCTCAATCCGGGACAGGCCAGTCTTTTTAGGCCCATTGGGGTCATTGGGGTCATTGACATTCGAAGTCTCGACAGGGCCTGTTTGAGGTCCTTGCAGATGTTGAACTTTGAGAACACAAGTTCCAACATCAGCAAGGCGCAGGCAATTCTACCGCAGAGAGCTCATTTCGATTCTTGTTGACGGCTTTTATCAACTACGCTCCGTCAGATACCTCACCTGACAAACTAGCCGGGGCAGAGATTGGGTTACCGACGCTAGAACCACGAGCAAAGCTCCATACTCCTCGTTCTCCTCTCCTAAACGGAGATCTAGCCAACCCGCTTCACTCAAAAACCGAATTTTAGATAGAAGGCTCGGGGGGTCAAGTCACATATACCAATCAACTCAGTTCGACGAATTGAGGTGATGTCTGTATGTGGGTATGTAAGTATGCATGTCTGTGTACAAAAAGGTCTCTCACTTTTAAGGCTCTTCTCTGTGGTCAATTTTTTCGGATTTTAGCACGTATCGAACCGAAATTTAAGCGCATTGTTTGCTATTAGAAATGGTCCGGATCGATCAAGGCGTTCTGAAATTATGGCCATTTCAGTGATCCGGACCAGCACCGTTAAAACTGGCTGCACATGTATTGTTAAACTTTTTCGAAGTCCGAGCGCGACTCGACTGAAATTTTATTGAATGTTACTAAGATATGTGATTTACAATGTTCGGTACTTACAAATTAGTTTAACCAGTGATGAAGCAGGAATTAACTGCTAATACCCACTAAGTGAGCTGGCGATGGGATCCTATAGGGTTTGAGGGACAGTATAAGTATTTAGAAGTCTCCCACAGTTACTGCTACTTACGGTTAGCACCTGCATCTAACTTCGCACAGGTTACTAATCGTTCACCAAAATGAAATCAAGCGAAATTTACTCTAAACAAATCCAAAATAGTACATTTTATAATAACAATCACCGTGTTTAGTTCATTATTGAATTCATCAAATTCCTCTTATTTACCTGCTAGAATTACTAATTATCTATTCTGATACGGCGAGCAGTTGCTAGCGAATAGTTTGATCGCTTATAGTTTACTTAAATGTAACGATTTAGGAGTATTAGATAGTCAGAAAACATTCACTACTTCGTGGTAACAACGTGTCGATATTCTTCTATCTGTCTCTATAAAGGTACGATCTGTCAGATCGCATACTATTGTCATATTGATATATTGAACCGTCGATCGAAAGGGCCTATCCGACCCGTACGTTAGCATGTATAAAACAGAACTAAGGCTTACCATGCAACACATCAAACTGCGGCGATTTTTGTAATATTTAGCATGGTTGACGAATTTCGTGCGAAAATCAATACTAGGGACCAGAAATTCCACGATGTTGGCTCAAAATTCAAGATGGTAGCTTAATATTCAAGACGGCAGCTGTTTCATAGAGATTTCGGCTCTAATATCATAATATACGGGAATATTTGATATGTAGAAGATGCTCGGGGTCCAAAAATAGCAACCGGAGTTTTCAAGACAGCGGTCTAACATCAAGATAGCGGCTTCAAATTCAAGATGGCGGTTGTTCAATGGAATTGCAGGCTCTAAAACCATGCAATATGGGTATATATATAGTATAGATGATGTGTCCGGAGTCCAAGAAAGGTCGCCAGAATATCCACGATGGCGATCTAAAATCTGAAATGGCATCCCGAAATTCAAGATGGCGGCTGTTCTATTGTGTTTTAGGCTAATAGATCATTAAGAATGGGTATATTTGGCATGGGGAGGATTTCTCGAGTCCAAAATAGCAACCAGGATAACCAAGATGGCGGTCCATTATCCAAGCTCACGGTTGTTTAAGGACATACTTGTTCGAATCCCAAAATGGCCCCACAATGGCCGACTTTGACACCTACTCATGATTTCGGGGGCTCAAATTTCTTCGTAAACAAAACGAGGGCACCTGAGCTTCTTATTTTAAACTTATTAGAAGTGAGCAAGAACAGAATAATAAAATGCACTGTTGTTGGAAGCTTGCTTCTTGAGATTTGTGCGTTTGAAGTTCTGATACACTGTTAAAGCGGGATTTCAAGACGTTTGTCCTTAATGGAGTTTCAGGCTCAAAAACTATTCAATATGGGAATATTCGGTATGGGGAAGTTGTATGGAGTCGAAAAATGGCGACCGGGATTTTCAATATTGCGGCTTTTCTTTATGAGTTTAAGGCTCAGACGTCAAAAGCTAGATAAACTATGTGATTTGTCGTGCCATGAAATAGTTTTTTTTTAAACTTATGAAAGTGCGATATTCAGCAACATGTCACTAGAGTTTCTTGAAATGGGTTTTCCGAGGTACGAGAAAGGCGCCATCATCGCTAAGTGGATTAAATCCAGCTTTTTACGCTAACACGAGGGGTGATTCGAATATGACGTTTCTTGCCGACGACCGAATTTCAGTTCAATGCTATCCTAGTAGACTGTTTTAAGAGTTTGTTGATTGAAGTGTCAACATTTTTCACTTGTTTCGTTTCACACCAACAGCGATCCTCAGAGTATTATGAAAAAGTGTTTTAAATTTATTTTGCAGGAGTAATTAATCTAATTTCTGGCTCTTTTTAGGACAATTGCGAGCAGATTAAGGAACAGGTCTACCGTAAATAAATTGGAAGTCTATGAGATCAAAATAGCTTAATTAAACTTGATTCGTTTCACACCAACTGTGATTCTCAGGGTAATTTCAAATGGTATTACATATTCATTCTGATGAAGAAATTAATCCCGTTTTTATGTTTTTAGGTCCACTACAAAAGGACTGAACGCACATTAATTGAAAATATGTTAATATACCCTCCTGATACTTTTAACGAATAAATCTAGTCTTGACTATCTTGCACTTTCCATTTGGCGGGTCTAATGAATAAGCGCTTGAACTAATATTTTTAATTTAATGATCTCAAATAGTTAAAAATGTCTTCTAAGATGGAGGAAAAGTCGGTTTCGGTTGCCATATGTATGACGTATGTATTAGCATAGCAGGTCAAGCATGTCTAGGTCAAGCTGATAAAACTAAAATATCCTCGTAATAAAAAAATCTGTTTCGATGCTCATGATTTTAATTGTTATGATGCATGTTGTTCAGTTTCAAATAATGTATCAAGGTATAACAGGTTGCAAAAACTAGAATCGTTCTTTTGCAAAGTAGACTTGAAACTACGACGCCAAAAACGTTGAAAATGACGAGCCCCCGTGCGTGAAAATTCTCAAAACTGCCCTGGTTTAATTAAGCTATTTTGATCTCATAGACTTCCAATTAATTTACGGTAGACCTGTTCCTTAATCTGCTCGCAATTGTCCTAAAAAGAGCCAGAAATTAGATAAATAACTCCTGCAAAATAAATTTAAAACACTTTTTCAAAATACTCTGAGGATCGCTGTTGGTGTGAAACGAAACAAGTGAAATTTTTTGACACTTCAATCAACAAATTCTTAAAACAGTCTACTAGGATAGTATTGAACTGAAATTCGGTCGTCGGCAAGAAACGTCATATTCGAATCACCCCTCGCGTAAGCGTAAAAAGCTGGATAGGGTTTTAATTATAGTAGAGTAATGCTCGCTGAGACCGGCCCATTATTTACACCTTCTCTTTAAAACTGCTAAAGGTGGCGATTCCTGAAAGCCCTTGCCGAAAAGTAAGGAAAATGCACTTGGTTACTGAAACTGATAGGAGTCCAAACAATTTTAGAGCCACAACAATTTTTGAGGACCCCTCGATTTTGGTCAAATGTTGGCTCATTTCTCCAAAAACCACCGCAAAATGAAATGTAGTTGAAAAGAAAAAAGATAGAGCTACTATTTATACAGTTATAAAAATTTGGGTCGGCCATATTGATTTTGGGCGCCATCTTAGATTTTTAAACCAAAATATGTTTTTCTATATGCTTGCAACCACCGATTTTCAGAACTTTTGCAGCTGAGACATTTATACACATCATATAAAAAAAAATAGAGATGTCTTTTTCTGCTATCAAAGGTTATCTGCCGTTTTGAAAAATATTCCCCACTTTTGCGCACTGGGCCAGGTGCCGGTCGTTTACATTAATGCAGCGTTGTTTCTCAGTAGAAAAAAAAATAAATTCTGAACCCACTAATGGAAGCTGAAGGTTTAAGCTTTTTAAAAGCCATGAAAGCAATCTCCGAATCTTTGAGAAGCAGTCAAAAACGAAAGCGAACCTCTGAATTTGCTCAGCTTTCAATTGATGCAAAAATTTTGAAAACCGGTGTTTGCCAACATGGAGAAATAAATGTATTGGTATAAAAATTCAAAATGGCGACCAAAATCAATATGGCTTACCCTGCTTTTTAAAACTGTAAACAGTAGCTCTATCTTTCTTCTTTTCAACAACGTTTCATATTGAGGGAGTTTTGAAGGAAACTTTCGGGTTTATAACAGTTCAAATGAACCAACATTTGACCAAAATCGAGGAGTCCTCAAAAATTGTAGTGGCTCTAACTAACGAGGGTCCATCAATTTGAGTAACCAAATGCATTTTCCTTACTTTTTCGGCAAGGACTTTCAGAAAATCGCCACCTTAAGGACAAGGTATTTGGAGTACATAGCTCAAAATTTCTAGAGCACCGTTTTTTAGAACCGTTGTACGGATTTGGATGAAAATGCATCACGCTAATTGTTCAGTGGTTGTCAACAGCGTGATGCATTTTAATCCAAATCCGTTCAACGGTTCTAAAAAACGGTGCTTTAGAAATTTTGAGCAATGTACTCCAAATACCTTGTCCTTAAGCCAAAGACAAGATGTAAATAGTGGGCCGGTCTCAGCGAGAATTACTCCAGTACTATGCAGAAACTACAACAGGTAAGACATAATTTATCACAAATGACTAAAATTGTTCGAGTTTGATACTATTGATTCCTTTCTGAACTTTTACTAACAAATGTGTCAAATGATAAATTCTATATCACCAACCCTCACCAAATCCAACTTTCAGGCTCTCGAACGATCATAAATCTTCACTTTTGGACTGAATTCTCGCGTGCGCCATTTTCTGTTTTTCGCACAAAGTCTCTCGCTTTCCGGCGAGCTTTTCCGTGATCCTGGCCGCTGTGACGGGAGGACGGCCCTCAGGCCTGTTAACGAAACGTCACCGTTTCCCACTTTTTGTCTTCCACCCGGCGCAGCGAAACCATCATGAATCAAAACAACATGGTTCCGCGCAGTAAAGTAATCCAGCCCCAGTCCGCGACGACCCAGTGTTCCAGTTTTTGATATGCGATGGTGCGACTGACTGTGGCAAAATTCAAATCCATGAACCCTTTGGCGATGGATGGATGGGTGTTCAGGAACACTGACTGGGGGAATGGAACCACTGAAAGCATAAATCAACAGAAAACGCGCGAGCGGCACATGCATTCGTTTGGCATACCAAGCAGGCAGCAGCAATTGGAGAATCCACCACCATCCCTGGCCAGGAAGTTGATATGGGGAAGTCAGCGTGATATGGGCTACTGTGCCTTAATGGTCAATTTCAAGATGAGTGTTCCACAAAGGATCATCTTTCTTTAGATTTTTTATCAAATTTGCAATGTATTTTGATCTAGCTGAACCTTATACATGGGAAGCGCTTTTTACCCCGCTCACCCTATTCACGCGATGACGATTCCGTTCGTGTTCCCAGTAGCTATACAGGAGTGTCGTTGGTGATGCACTTCCGCTCGTGCGCCCCCGCGAGGCAGTCGGTTGGTCGCGGTGCAAGCTAGGTACCTATGTACTTGAAAAACGGTTCGGCTCGAGGCGGAAATGCCATTTAGTTTCGGAGACAGCGAAATTTTGTGACAATTCATTTTTCTCTATCAGGAACTGCCGGTGGCAATGCAACCAGCACCCCAGCAGCGCAGTTGCATTGGATCATCAGTCAAAAGCGGTGGTGCCAGGTGTTCAGATTTAAGAAAACGTATAGTAGAAAAACACCTACATGTTGAAATAATTGTTCAACTATGCTATGTTGTCAAATCGAGTAAAGTGTTACAATACGTTCAGCAGTAAAAGTTAAAGTTTTACGAGTATCCTACTGCTATGACTTTCCGTCTAATTTGATTTTTTTTTTCAGTCTAAGCTGAAGCACAATCCGGCATCCCTGGTCAGAAAGTAAAACTGGGGTACCAGGAAAAATCCCACTTCGGGAACTCATAGGTGGATGACCCGTCGTCACCGGTGACTGGGATTTAGAAAAGCTAACCAACGCAACGCAACGGGTTGACCTATATTTTTAGTTGTGGGTGTGTAGGGGAGACTGGGGAGACTTGATCCCTTTTTCTTAATTTGCCTGTAACTTTAAGAAAAAACACAAAACTAGATCCATTTTTCGTACAGAATGGCAGGTAAACATCTATTGCAAGTTTATACACAACAGAAGGACTTTAAATTATTGTTAAAGTTTTCAAAACTGTGTTTTTATGGAGGCATGTCTTATGATGTATTTTTCAAAAATGGGTCACAATTGATCCCCTTTTGAACTCATGGTTAATGTAAAGGGAAAATAACTCCAGAAGCTTCCTATTCATTTTCTTTGAACATTTTCTTGCATTTTTCATGAATATGGTGTATTTGAAATTATAAGATTTCCTTAAATTGTTAAGGTTAAGCCGTATTTTGAAAATGGGGAGACTTGATCCCCCTTTTAATGGTGTGAAATAACATAATAATCATCTGACACGTTTTATCATTGAATATACTAGAATTCCGAGCAAATAGAGGCTTCCAAACAAAATTTGATTTTTCACATGTATAATGTGTGTGTAATCCTCGAGGGATCAAGTCTCCCCCATGTCACTGTTGTATACACTAAGCTACATTAATTGAAATATTTATATATCAGCCTTATTTGGATAAATACGTTTGATAGTGTTTTATTTATACTATGTGCTTTGAAATTTTGACACGATTTGATTCAATTTTCACAAAATTATGGAGGTTTTTCGGAATCGCCTGAAAGATTTCTGAAGGTCCGAAAACAAACCATCAGCCATTAAAAATAATGCAATACACAATTAAAATTAATTGTAGCCAAATCATTGTCGTCTGTCCAGATGTTGTTTTGGAAAATTATGCTAGAAGAAAACTGTTTTTGATTCCGAGAAAATATGGGGGGAACAAGTCTCCCCAGGGATCAAGTCTCCTCAGTCTCCCCTACTGGCAAAGCCGGTGATCCACGAGGGCGGTCAAAGCCACGCATTGCTGACTCCATAAATTCCGGTTGGTTTCATGAAATTTTCATACTGTTCCGGTGGTATTCGTTTTAGATTTTTTTTTATTGCTCGACAGAAAGTGGTGACGCGGCAGTGCAACCGACAGCAGGGATTGATTTTATAAATTGAGCATGGTTTTACCGGTTACTGGGGAACGGGTGATTAGGCGAATCTGGCTAAAAGGCTAACACCGCCTGCATAACTTCGTGCATACCGGCACACAAATAAGCCCATAAGCCGTTATGAGTCGTTTTGGTCAATTTGGTTCATGAAAAGTTTAGTGGTTAAACTGGGTGGTTTCGATGAACCATTAGTAACGACTATCGGAATCGATTAGCGTGGTATGTTGGAACAATTTGTGATCAATTGGTTTCACAAAATGGTTTCTTGTTTTCCGATGAAATGTAGCAATGTTATCGTTAATTAATGTAACTTAAAAAGGCAATGCAGTACTTTTCTGGCATCGAATAAGTATGTGGAGAGACTACATTAAGATATACTGGATCATATTCCTATCAAACAGATGCAACTTTTCATTCCAGTGCGCATTGTGGTGCATCACTTTTGTTGCTTTGCGTTTTTACCTTTCTCGTACACTAAGTGTCATGGAAAGGCTATACATTATGTTCACTCCAAAAATGACTTTTCGACAGGTGTCTCGCCGGTTGAGGCCATATATAAAAGTGTACTAAACCCAAGCATGCGACACATTAAACCGCGAGTTTTTCGATAACCTGATGAATGGTATTTGAGCCGGTAGTATTCTAGAACCGGTTCCAGGTGTCCCGCCTTAAGTCACCAAATATAAAAGTGTACCAAACCCATGCATGGAACATATAAAACCGCGGTATTTTCGATACTTTACTGAACGGTAAGCAGGAAAATAGTCTCAGACCATAAACCACCATGAACTGGTATTGTTCCGCAACCGGTTCCGGGTGTCCCACCGGAAGCGACTATATATAAAAGTGAATCAAATGCTCGCGACACATCAAATCGCGCGTTTTTTTATATCCTGATGATCAATTGGCAAGAAAATAGACTCAGACTACATTAGAAACTACCGGTAGTATTCCGGAACCGGTTCTGGGTGTCTCATCGGAAATGGTAAAATGCAAAAGAGAACCAAACCAACGGGACACATGAAATCAGGGCTCTTTCGGTAATCTGTTGAATGGTATGCAAGTAAATAGCATCAGGTTGCATTATAGACTACCGATGGTGTTCCAAATCCGGTTCCTGGTGTTCCCGGGAAATGGTAATATGTGAAAGTAAATCATACCCATGTATGTGACGTATCAAACTTCGACTTTTCACAAACTTGATGAACAGTGAGGAAGAAAATGGGCTCATAATGTATTTGACACTACCGCACATTAGTCGGGATCCATACAAACGGGCTGTCGAAAGTCTAAAAAAAACGAATTTGACGTTTTTAAACTTTACTTCACCCAATAACAAAGTTAATGTATTGTACTTTTATAATCCTTGATTAAAAGCATACCAGCTTTTGAATTTCAATTGCATTGTAGTGCCAAAGAGACCTCAGTCATAAAATTAAAAAATGAATCATTCGAAAAAAGTAAAACATTAATATTTTGAGAATCGAATTTATGTTTTATGTTTTACAGCATATGAAAGCTTGTGTTGGACAGTTTTAGTGCACGTATAGTACAAATCACGAACAGTGACACAAAATTTTTCAGGAAAGTTGATCAGTTAATTGAATTCAAATTGAATTTCCAACAAAAAACGCAAAAATATAGGTTTACTGATTTATTAGTTTTTGAAAATTAGTAAAGTTACGTAATTTTTGAATACCTCTTTTAAAACACTAAAAATACTATATAACATATCTACACAACCTTTAACACATAAAAAGAATTTTGGCTGAACTTTATTTTGTTCCGACCATTGTGTACCGTTAGTGTTTGAGAATACCTGCGGTGTTACAGAACCGGTGCATGGTTCTTCTTCTTGGCGTAGCGTCCTCACTGGGACAAAGCCTGCTTCCCAGCTTAGTGTTCTATGAGCACTTCCACAGTTATTAACTGAGAGCTTCCTCTGCCAATGACCATTTTGCATGTGTATATCGTGTGGCAGGCACGAAGATACTCTATGCCCAAGGAAGTCAAGGAAATTTCCTTTTCGAAAAGATCCTGGACCGACCGGGAATCGAACCCGTCACCCTCAGCATGGTCATGCTGAATACCCGTGCGTTTACCGCCTCGGCTATATGGGCCCTTGGTGCATGGTGCGCCTTTCAAATTACGAAAGTGAACCAAACCAAAGTAACGGATACATCGAATCAATGCTTTTTTTGACCTGATGATCAGGCTAAAAGTAGAGAAACGGTTAAAGGCTTAAAATGATTAAGAATTAAAAAAAAAAAAACTAAGAGCTTCCTCTGCCAATGACCATTTTAAAGCACGTGACTGTCACGCCGAGGACCTGGGATCGGATCCCACTCCCGACAAACTCGCAAAATGTGAGTTCTTCCTTCGGAAGGGAAGCAAAGCGTGGATCCCGAGAAGAACTACCCTAGGGCTAAAAATCTCGTTAATACAGATAAAAAAATGACCATTTTGCAGATGCATGTAGTTTTTTTTTTTATCTGTATTAACGAGATTTTTAGCCCTAGGCTAGTTCATCTCGGGACCCACGCTTTACTTCCCTTCCGAAGGAAGAACTCATATTTTGTGAGTTTGTCGGGAGTGGGATTCGATCCCAGGTCCTTGGCGTGATAGTCACGTGTTCTAACCATCCAATCAGGTCCGCTCCACAGATGCATGTAGTAGGCATGAAAATGCTGTATGCCTGAGGAAGTTAAGTAAATTTCCATTACGAAAAAATCCTGCACCGACCAAGGAGTCAAACGCGTCACCCTGAGCATGATCATGCTGAATATACGTGCACTTACTGCATGTAACCCACAATGATTTAAAATTACTGAAGTTTTTCTCAATCAATTATTATCATGATTCAAGAACACTTCCGCCAATTTTCCCGGAATTTTTTAAAATAAATCCTCTAGAAAAACTTCTACGGATTTCTTCAGAAATTCCTCTATGGTTCTTTTCAGAATTCCGTTTGAGAAATTTTCCAGAGAATCATCTATGGATTCATTCGGGCTTTCAGCAATTCCTTCAAAAATCAAAAGCTCACAATTCTTCCAGAGATTCCTCAGAGGATTTCATTAGAAAATCTTGCGCAATTCTTCAAAGTTTCATTCAGAAACTCTTCCAAGGATTACGCATTTCTCTGAAGAATCTTTCAGAATGTTTTATGTGATCCCTCCATGATTTTGTTCAAGGATTCCTTAAACTCCTTTGAACTCCTTTCCAAATTTCTCCCTATCATAATCCAGAAATTACTCCGTCTAATTCGGTATTGAAATCTACTAAGATGCTTTTCAGAAATTTCTCCAACGTTTTCTTCAAATCCAGGGATTCTTACAAAGATTTTCCCAAGGCTTCCTTCAGATATTTCCTATTTTCTCCAAAAGTTTCACCAAGTATTTTACAATGCAAAATTTCAATGAATTCCTTCTGAAACTCCGCCAGGGATAACACAAAAAATCTTCAGGGCATTTGTTTAGAAAATCCTTCGGGAATTTCCATAGGGATTTTTTTACTATTAGTGATTCAGGCAAGATTTTTTCTGGATATTCCCGCAGGAGTTCACACAGACATTTATTCAGGTGTTTTTATATATATTTTTGTTCTTCTCAAGAATTTCCTCTAAGAAAAACTCTAAGAATTTATACTCGGATTCTTTGAAAAAATATTCAAAATTCAGAAATATTTTTAGGCATTTCTATCGGAATTCTGAATCCTTTAAGAGACTCATTCAGAAATTTCAGCTCGGAATTTCCTGAAATTTCTCCAAAAATCCCTCCAGAGACGTTTGCAGAATTTAGGGATTACTTCAGGAATTTCAGCAAGGGGTCTCTTCAAAAGTCCTCTATGGAGCTTTTCAGATATTCCACTTAAAATTTCTCCTACAGTGATTCTTTCCGTAATTCATCCACGGGTTCTTTTAAAAGTGCTTTGAGAATTTCTTTTTGGCATTCAGAAACTCGAAAATATGCACTGAGATACCTTCAGAGATTTCTTCAGGAATTGTTTCAGATATTCCGCCAAGGATTTTTTGTAGAAATCATCCCAAAAATTGCACCAAAAATATTAGAAGAATTCTTAAATAAAAATTCTTAAGGAACTTTTGAAAATATCTCTGAAGGATTGTCTGAAGGCATCTCTTAAAAAACATTCCAAAAAAACAAATTTTGAAAATTTTCTGAAGAGATTCCCGGAAAAAACATTTCTGAAGTAATTTCTAACGTTATCTTTAAAGGAATTCCTGGCTAAATGTCTGAGAGATCTCCTTAAGGCACATCCTTTTTTTTTTTTTTTTGAAAAAAAATCATGATGAGCTTCTGGAGGAACTTAGGAAGTAATTCCGAGGAAAAATTGCTCCTGAAATTTCTGAAGGGATTCTTCTGAAGAAATCCGTGGAAGAATTTCTAGTGAAATATTAAAGAAAAGTGTCTGGAGGAATTTTTGCAGAAGTAATAAAAAAAGGTAGTGGTGAATTATTGAAGGAATCTTTCAAGAAATTCTCCAGGGATCCAGAGAGGATTTTCTGAGGAAATCTCTGGAAAACATACATAATCAAAAAAAATCCTGGAGGTATTCTTTGGAGAATCACTTAACAAATTATTGAAAAAAAAAATGTTTTAAGATGGAACCTTTGAAAGAATATCCAGTAGACCTGGAGAACTCACTGCTAGTTAGAGAATATATTGTACACTTCCTTGAAAAATGCCAACGAATAGGTTCTGTTTGGAGATGTTTCTGCAGGAATTGCCTACACAGTTCGAAAAAAACTTGTAAAATTATGACGGATCGAATGTAACAAAAGGACCCCGTCATATATAATGGAAATTTTTGAGCGATCTTAAAATTACATTGCAGTTATCTGTTAGAAAATATAAAGGAAAATTGAGACCCGCGCGAGAATTGAACTCAGATCCTTGGAGTGTGAGTAGCACGCCCGAGCTCTCTCAGCTATCTCAGCTTATTGAATAGCATACAGTCAAAGTTAAACTGCTTCTACCATAATGCACGCATTCCCGACATGCTCCGACTGCTGCAAAGAGTACGGAGAGAGACAACGGGGAAACCGCCACAACTGCGAGCAGCCGTTCTTTAGCTGACGACGGAGAGTGGCTGGCATGGTTTATAGCAGATGCATGTAAATTTAAAGCGAATATGCTTTAAAATCTGTAAACAAGCCGTCTGACCAGCAGCGGACTGCTCGGCTGACGTTGAATGTTGGCGATTTACATTTTTCTGTCGCAAATTTCAGTTGATCTTCAATTTACGTGCTGTTTAACTTTCATATTTTTTTGCTGTGTAGATATTATTTGGAGCAATTCCTAAAGCATTACTGAAAAAAAATCTACAAGAATCCCTAAACAAAGATCGGGATGTGTCTAAATCCATGAAGGTTTTTTTTTTCTGAGACATTTCTGAATTTCTGGGGAAAAAGCTTAGAGGAATATCTGAAAGAATGTCCGAAGGGGGATTTTTTTAAAGACATCTTTCAAAAAATTGATGAGAATTTCCTGAAGGAGTCTTTGAAAGAACTCTTTATATTATCGCTGGACGGCTTTCTTATATTATTTTTGAAGGGATTTAAATATGGTAAGGAATAGATTCTAGAGTTAAATCTGCTGCTAACGTTGTGGGAGCTAACCAGCTTAGAGTCAATTGCCGGAAGCAGTGCTGAAAATTTCATTTCGCCATATCAAAAATCAACCGCTTACAGCTCATTTTAGAAACTGAACCTGAGAATATGGGAAATGGAAAACTTGTGCGGCTAGACCAGTTCTGCAAGAAAGTCACGGAAAAATCTCTATTTTTGAATATTTAATGTAAATGTCACGGACTACCTTTGAAAAGTGCCAAATGATATTCATCGTGAATATCATTGGCCCTTTTCGAGGATAATCCGTGACATTTACCTTAAATATTTGAAAAATAGTGGTTTTTCCGTGACTTTCTTGCAGAACTGGTCTAGCCGCACAAGTTTTCCATGTACCATATTCTCAGGTTCAGCTTCTAAAATGAGCTGTAGGTGGTTGAATTTGGATATGACGAAATGAATTTTTCAGCACTGGCCGGAAGCAATGCTTTCATGGCAAAATCTGCGCTAGTTACTGATGCGCTCATAAAATGACTTTTATATCCCTTTCGTGACGAACCAGCACAATTGTGCTGTTTAGCGGTAACAGTTTTGCATATTGTTTTCATCTGTTTAGACTTTGTTTCATTGATGTAAACTGTTTCTATAATTCAGCCATTACTTATACTTGTTTGTGTGTAATCAAACTTTTGTTTACGTTGCCTGTGAGATTTACCACAACAAGGTAAACAAAAAGTGGACAAAAACCGTAAAACAAGAAAAAGTTTTATCTGTCGCATATTTTTTATTTCCGATTTATCTAGGTAGTCAAAGCTAGAAATCGAAAGATAAAGAGTAGTTCTTTCAAATGAGGTTAAATAATTGTTGTTTTGTTGGGAAATCTTAGAGTTCTGGAGAGCCAAAGTTGAGCCATTTATATGGAGATTTCCCTTTTTGCGCTCCGTCACGAAAGGGATATGGCACCCTTTGCACATTATGTGGATTTTTCCTCAATCTCGACAATAGTTCTTTAGTAAAAGAACCGATCTTAATTTTTCAACTTATTATAAGAAAAAGTTTTTGGATAATATCTTATGAAAAAAACGAGCTTATAGTAATTTTAAAATCGCACATATGACATTTTTGCTACTCCAACCCTTTGGAGCCGGAGGGGTCATATATGACCCCAACATAGAAACGCGTGTATAAATTCACCCATTCGATAACACAGAATACTCTCTTCAGCAAAGTTGCTGCAAATTGAGTCCTCTATTCGGGAAAAATGGGCATTTTTGTATTGACAATCTAGGACATCCTGAACACCATGAAATTTGGAAAAACGATATAATTGACATACCAGTTGATCTAAAAGCTGAACTTGGATCTGGGTTACGTTTATATGTATTTAACCTTTGCCAAAAATACCAAAAGGTCTTTTATATTCTGGGATGTTGTAGGTGTTTCAAACTGTCTTGTAGTGCAGTCCTTCAAATCTACAAAAATAATGTTATGTATTTTCGCCATAGCATTGCATAACCTACTGGGATGCGTGAAGCTCTTGACATCCACAATGTTATTTATAGACACTACAGGGGTATTCCAGGTCAGCCAAACTACCTTGGAGTTCAGAGCATCAGGTCTACATTCGTAACAAGAGCCATATCTGTCATGATGAGTAACGTTGCATAATCAACCGCAGTTACTGTCGCGAGTGAAACCACCGCCAGAGTCGTCGCCAGCCAATCAGCTGGCGAGAGTCTGACGTTTCTCCGATCTCTACAACACAAACAACAGCAGAGGTGGTGCTTGATTGGTCGCGATGATTCAGAAATGCCGACTGGAAGTTGGCAGCGCATTTTGTTGTGAAAGAAACATACAATATTAAACATCCAAATAGTTTAGATGGCCCCGGCTGATCTTATGATGTCCATTCAGAACATTTATTGGACATGATAGATTACAAATAGTAGTTTTGTATAAAGAAAGAAGTTACCATTAAACCCGTAGTCTTTAAAATGTAATCTTAAGAACGGTTTGGATGACCTAGGATATCCCAACAGATGACAGTAATACATCATTGAATTTGCAGAAGACTTACTGGACATGATAGATTACAAATAGTAGTTTTGTATAATGAAAAAAGTTACCACTACTCCCATAGACTTTAGGATCTATACTTAAGAACAGTTTGGATGACCTAGGATATCCAAACTGATGTGATACTGTCTATTGAACTTTCAGAAGACTTACTGGACATGATAGATTACAAAGCTTTGTATACGGTTAAAAGTTACCACTACACCCGTAGACTTTAGGATCTAAACTCAGGAACAGTTTGGATGACCAAGGGTATCCCGACTGATCTGATACCGTCAATTGAACTTTCAGAAGAGTTACTGGACATGATAGACCACAAACAGTAACTTTGTATACTGAAAGAAGTTACCGTTACACCCGTAGACTTTAGGATCTATACTCAAGAACAGTTTGGATAACCTAGAATTTACAGAAAAAATATTCTGCGCGATATTCTACCCTTTTTATGCTTTTAAGCACCAAAACAACAAAAAAACGTAGAAAAAATTCCATAATTACGCTTGGAAAATTTCCGGCTACAAAGGGTTAAATCAAATTATAGCTTTGTCTGCAGGAATTCTTCCAAAATTCTTTCGGTAATCCTTCAGGAAATTCTTCAGAGATTCTCTCAGGATTTTTTTTTAAATCTACTTCATGACTTATTACTGGAAAACTCTCCAGGAATTTTTCAAGAAACTCTACTAGGAATACCTGCAGATGGTTCCCCAGTTTTTACAAGAATTCTTTCAGAGATTCATTAATATCTAAATTGCTTTAAAATTTTCATCAGTGATTTCTTCAAGGATTCCTCCAGGATTTTTCTCTGACTTTTATGATAGGTTCACTTCAGAAATTTCCCCAGACTTTACTTGAGAAATTGCTTAAGGGGTTTTTGTTCTTTAAACTCTTCAGAAATTGCACGAAACATTCTTCTAGGAAATCCTCCAGAGAGACACTTCTCTCCGGGAATTTCTTCGGAATCTCTTTCAGATATTTCTATCAAAAATTTTTTTCAGAGATTCCTTCAGATCCGTTAGAAACCCCTTAAAAGTTTGTCTCAGAAACTTGCAAACAAAAACTACTTCAAGGTTTTTTTTTATAAATTCTTCTAGAAGTTTCTCCATGGAATTACTCACAAAATATCTCTAAAAGGTTCTCAGGCGATTCTTCTTGAAGGCTACCAAAGGTATTTTAGAGTTCCTTCAGGTATTCCCTCAAAAATTCCATTAAAATATTCCAGATATTACTTTAGAAATTGCTTCACAAACGTTTATCTCGGAAATTCTCCAGTTTTTTTTTTAAATACAGTGTTTTTTCGATTGTATTACTAGCAGGGTAACTTACGTATTTTCGGCAGTTTGTTCTCTTCATTATGAGTTTTTTTTTTTTAACCTGTTGAACTCAGAGTTAGTCCCAGATCCTTCCTAACCAAGCTGAGTTATACATTCAATTTTCATAATACTTTCCTTTGGACATAGCGTGGGCACTTGGGAGTCCTTCTGAAAATCCTTCCAGGAGTACTTTATAGGATTCCTCGGAGATTGTTTTACATTTACTGAAACTTTTGGTAGTTTTTGTGTAATTTCTCGAACATCTGCTGAAAAAAAAATCAAAAATAAATAAAATAAAAATTTCTGCATTTTTTGCAGAAAAAAATTCTGACGGTATCTCCAAAGCAATTTATGAAGGAATTCCTGGAGATATACGCACAAAAAATCTTTTAAGAAATCCTTGGCAAGATTCCTAAAATAATGTATTAAGAGATTTATTGAAGAATTACTGGATAACAGGAATTCTTGTAGGATTTTTTTTTAAATAATCCTGAAGTGTTATGCGGAAATATTTTTACAGTAATAGTTGGGAAAAACTCAAGAATTTTAGAAAGTATTTCCTGTTCAAATTTCAAGAGATTCTAGAAACATTCCTGGATGAGCTTCATTGACAATCTGAGAATAAGTTCCTAAAGGTATCCTTGGAGAAACACATGGAGTAATACCCGAAGCAACCCCTGAAAGAATTTGCTGTAATCACAGGAAGTAATTATATAAGATTATAAGAATCTCTGGAGGAATTTCTACGAGAATCACTGAAAGAAAATCCAGGAGATATTCTGGTGGGAATTTCCTATAGAATCCCTAGAGAAATTCTGTAAAAAGCCGTTACGAATTTCTTAAGTAATTTTTTTAACACTTTCTAAAGTAATGCTGAAACGATTTCGGACAAGTTCTTTGAATAATTCAATGACGAAATCTTTGGAAAAATGTCTCAAGCAATCCTTAAAATATTTTATGAAGAATCACTAGAAGAATTTATCCCTTGTGAAGTTTCAGAGGCAATGCATAGGATTCTGCAGTTAGCCTAGTTGTTAAGGCTTTGGATCGCAAATCCGAAGACGGCGGGTTCGATTCCCGTTCCGGTTGAGAAAATTGTCTCGACTCTCTGGGCATAGTGTATCATTGTGCTTACCACACAATAAACTTATTCATGCAATGGCTGGCAAAGAAAGCCTTCCAATTAATAACTGTGTAAATGCTCAAAGAACACCAGGCTGCAGAGAGGCAGGCCAAGTTCCAGTGGAACGTAGAGCCATACAGAAGAAGAAGAAGAAGAATAAGAAGAAGAAGCATAGGATTTTCCAAAAAGAACTCTTCAAAAAATGTCTGGAAAAGCAGACATTTAGAGGAGCTCTGGAGAAATTTCTTATAGAAGCCCTGTAAGAATCGCCAGAGCGATTTCTGAAATAATCAATGAAAAATTTTCTGAGGATATTTATCGAAAGCTTTCAGAGGAATTGCAGATCAAATTTCATTTTTTCTTTTTCCAATATTACTCTCTGGAAATTGTAAATTTTCCCTGAGTCATTCTCAATCAATCTTCTTTTTCACTGGTTTAACATTGTACTTTCACAAACTTCTCGTTTTGCTAGAGGACCTTCTAGGATTTTCATGTTTGTTATCTTTGTTATTTTGGAGAACCCTGTATAAATAAACACTTTCTCAGGGTAGAGCCCGTAAACGCAACCATTTAGGAAATTAAGATTCACAACTTGGTTTCCCCGTAAAACATCTACGATATTGACACTTACCTTCATTCCCCTCTATTCCCACCTACCTTCATCAAACCACCAGGCAATTTGACCCCTCATAACCATTTTACACGACTCATTCCAGTCGATTTATGGTGGTTATTAATTTTAATTCCTGTGAAAATCCTCACACCTTGCTGGTGTGGTCTCCTCCTTATCGCAACTCCAGGCTTCCTTCCTGCCCGCCTACCTACCAGGAATACCGGGCATCCGCCTGAACCATAGGCACCTGCAATTGTTGCGGCCGTGTCATGTGTGCGCTGGAACGAACATGTGTGGTGGATTTTAGAAAGGAAAAGTTTCAACCACAATCTCTAAAACCACACGGCGCCGCGCCGGCCATGGCCACACCCGCACCCGCACATATGACCGTTTTCACACGCATTTTCTCGCACCGCACCGGGATTTGTCGCAGCTGGTTTTTGAGTCAGGCAGCCGAATGCCGTGCGAAGAAGGATGGTACCGCCGCCCCGGTGGTAAAGTTATGCCACACCGGAATGTGTTAATCATAATTAATGGGTTTTAGACGAGGATTGATGTGGTTTGGTCGTCGTCGAGCGTCGGGAGGTGACTTTATCCCGGTAAGGAAAGTATGACGGTCGCCATGTGGTGTGAAATGACTTGCCTCGTATGATGATCAATTTGTTTTAAGTTCCGTATGGTCTGCGATGGATTACACTATTTTGAATCTGGTTGACAATAAAGGTTTGAAGTCAGAACTTTCACAGAAAATAAAAACAAAAAAAAATAACAATGTGAACATTTTGAATGATGTAAAATTTGACAAAAGTCGTTCCAGCAGTTTGATGATTCTACATGGAACGACACTCCTGAAGGATATGTCATCCTACTCCGGTGTGTCATTAGTTAACATACGCACAATTTCCAACAGACAAGTGTGATAAATGCTACCGTTGGGAAAATTGTGAAATATTTCACTAATGTGAGTCGTTACGACATCCCTAAAAAAACAAACTTTCAAGCGAGCTTTTATCTGCGGTAACCAGAAGGCTTCCCTTTCTTCCCAAGGGAGGCACCCTAAATGATGAAATAGACACTCATGCCAATAAATCTCGCTTATACGATGTATGTATGTCTCCAGATCGCACATACACCCAACCATTTATGCAAAATTACCTTGCCCATTTGGCACAGCCTTCCCGAAATGGATGAAATTACCTGCACAAACGACGCCGATCCTTCTCAGAGAGCATGAAACTGACGACGGTCACAACACAACACAGGATGATTTCGTTCCAAATGACCCATTTCTTCTGCCCACTGACTGCTGTTACGAACGACGACATTCACTTCCATAAATCAGTTCGATTTAATTTCCTGTGTAGGTACTTCGGAGGGGGGAGGGGGGTGCTGAAAGGCTCCCATTTTCCCCATTTTGACAGTAAACTTGAGGTTCCGAAGAAGGTATTTCCTGCAATGATTGGATCCCACTCGAGTTTTACTTGAGTGAAAATAGCACATTTCTCATCTTCCGAAAAGGAGTCATTTCTATGGACAGCAGCGGTGCATTACTTTACTGGGAGAAGCTGACTGACTCGCTTACTGACTGACGACTGACGGACGGCGACGGCAGCCCGAAAAAGAGTGACGAATGATTGAAGGGGACTACCGGGGATCGTGTCAAATCAATTTCCTCCGACTGACTAGTCAGCGGCGGGAAGATGAGTTATTTATTATATTTTAATTTTTGATTGAATAATACTTACGAAAAAAAGTAAGTATTCGTACTCGCCAAATGCTACATGAATTCAAAAATAATTACCATATTCAATACTCAAAGATCAACCAATAAGACATGCCGGAAAACATGTCCAGGTATTAGCCTTGGTATTAGCACTTACTGCTCATTTCGACAATATTCTTAAATCGAACTTCACGGGGAGCAATGGAAATTCAATAGTGCTGTTTTTAACGCAAATTCACAAAGAAACTGTTGAAGATTTTTTTAAAGGTAACCCATGAAAAGTTCCTGACAGGAATTCTTCCATTGAATCCTCCAGGAACACCTCAATGGATTTTTTTTTCTCAATTCTATCATATTCCTCCAAAATTTTCTCCAAAATTTCTCTAAAGGCTAATAGAAACTACTCTCATGTTTTCCTTAGGATTTCTTTTTAAATATTCCTGTAGGAATTCTTTCAAAAAAAAACCCTCTTGAGTTTTTGTAAGGATTCTTCATTCTTACTAGAATTCTCTTTCAATTTCTTCCAAAAAATGTGCCTCAGGAATTTATATATTGAATAATCTAGATATTCATCCAAGGATATTGGCAGATTCTTTTTTTTTTCAAGAATTTCTTCATTTGCTCAAACAAAGATTCCGTAAGGAATTCTTCTAAGGATTCCTTTAGGACTATATCCAGAGATTCTATAAGTGATTTATTTGAGAATTCTTTCTCTTTTCCTTCAATAATAGTTTCGGAGATATTTGTAACGTTACTCATTGGCGTAGCTAGGATGGGGGGTGTTCCAGGGATGTCTGACACCCCCTAGAACAAATTTGGCACCCCCTAAAATATTTCCTAGACAGTCACCCAAAATTTTAAACTTCACACAATAATTCCAGTATTTATTAATGGCACATTTCAAAGAAAGACGAAAGATTTCCAGCCCCCAACCTCCAAGAGATTGAAGAGGAGGTTAGCTGGTTAAAAAACAACATAGCCGCTGGAGCAGATCAACTACCAAGCGAGTTACTAAAACACGGTGGAGAAGCACTGGTGAGAGCACTATATTGGGTTATTACCAAGATTTGGGAGGAGGAAGTATTACCGGAGGAATGGATGGAAGGTATCGTGTGTCCCATCTACGAAAAGGCGATAAGTTGGATTGCGGGAACTATGGCGCGATCATACTACTGAGCGCAGCCTACAAGGTACTCTCTCAAATTTTATGCCACCGTCTATCACCGATTGCAAGAGAGTTCATGGGGCAAAATCAGGCTGGATTCATGGGTGAACGCGCTACAATAGATCAGATGTTCGTCACCCGCCAGGTGTTGCAGAAATGCCGCGAATACAATGTGCCCACACATCACTTGTTCATCGATTTCAAATCGGCGTATCCCGGGTAGAGGAAAAGAGCTCAATAATAGCATATTTTGATATTGAGATCAAAATGTGATATTGGTTTGATTGATATAAGAGATAAAAGATCTAATAATAATATCTAAAATTTACTCTTGGAACATCATCATCAGATCATATTTACATCTTGTAAGATCTAACCAATAGCAGCAAGCTATTCGTTTGATCTTGAAATATCAAATTTTGATATTGTTCAGATGTTCCAGGAACATTTTTCAGATATTATTTTCAGATCTTTTATCTCTTATATCAATCAAACCAATATCACGTTTTGATCGTCAGTACTTCACCTCTACCCGGGATGATACAATCGATCGAGAACAGCTATGGCAGATTATGCACGAATACGGATTCCCGGATAAACTGATACGATCGATCAAGGCGACGATGGATCGAGTGATGTGCGTAGTTCGAGTATCAGGGACACTCTCGAGTCCCTTCGAATCTCGCAGAGGGTTACGGCAAGGTGATGGTCTTTCGTGCTTGCTGTTCAACATTGCGTTAGAATGTGTAATAAGGAGAGCGGGGATAAACACGAGTGGAAAGATCTTCACGATCTCCATTCAGCTGCTTGGTTTCGCTGATGATATTGATATTATAGCTCGCAAATTTGAGACGGGCTCCAGGGAGGAATCACCGCGCCCGCTACCCAGAATTCATATCGACGGTGATGAAATCGAGGCGGTTGAAGAATTCGTCAAGCAACTCCTGTTGCGATTCTTCCAGCAATTTCTCTTAGAACTCCTCTTAAAATTCTCACTGTGGTACCTTCCAGAATTTTACTAGGGAAGTTCTTCCGGAAATTCTTCCGGAAAATCTCCCTGGAATTTTTCTAAAAATCTCTTCGGTGATTCTTCCAGAAATTTCTTAAAGGATATATCCAGGACTTTCTCCAGAGGTTCTTCCACAAAATCCAACAGGGGATTTTCCCCAAGAACTTCTATTGACCTTCCTGCATGAATTTCAGCTGGAATTCTTCAAGAAATTCCCGTCAGGACTCCTTCAGAAATACTTCTAGGGATTTCTCCTGGCATACTTACTTGCTGCAATATTTCGGGAAATCTTCCTGAGATTCCTCCAGAAATTCCTGCTGCGATTCCATCAGGGATTCCTCCAGTATACTTCTACCAATTCTTTCAAGGACAACTGTAAGTATTCGTCCAGGCATTTGTAAGAGAAACTTCTCTTAAGATACCCCCGGCATTTCTGATTCTAGGATTTCTATAGAAATTACTTCTATGATACCTCCCGGAGCTCTAGGAATTCCTTCAGATAATCCAGCTGGGACTCCTCAAGCAATTCCTGCGGTTCTTCCAGCTATTCTTCCTCCAGAAATTCTTACAGTGGTACTTCAGAAATTATGTTACGGGTTCTTCTAGAGCTTTTTCCTGGCTTTTTGCTGACATCTTTCCAGGCAATCTTCCTAAATTTTTGCAGATATTTCTTTGGTTGCTATACCAGGGATTTCTCCAAGGACTCATCCAGGAATTCCTCCAGAAATTCCTCATTGAATTCCGGCAGAAACTATTTTTGTCCTTCATTCAAGAATACCTCAAACAACTCCTCCTGCGGTTCTTTCAGCAATTCCTCCTGAAATTCTGACTATGATACGTCAAGATTTTATTTCTAGAGATTCCTATGCGAATTTATCCTAGCATTATGGCTGGAATTCTTCCTGAGAATCTTTCAGGAATTCCTCCTGCGATTCTTCAGGGTTTTCTCTATAGATTCTTCCAGAATACCTCTACTGGTTCCTGCAGGGACCTCTCTAGGTATTCCTAGGATTTCTTCTTTGGATTTCCCCTGGTATTCCTAATGGGGTTTCTCTAGAAATTTCTGAACAATTTCCTGCAGCAATTCTTTCTAGAATTTCTGCTGAAATTTCTACAATGATACATACCAGATTGGTTCTACGAATACCTAATGTGATTTTCCTTGTGATTTGTTCAGAAGCTCTCCGGTGATTTCTCCAGGAATTTTTATCCAAGATATTTTTTTCAAGAATTGTCTCATAAATTTCTCATGGGATTCCTCAAGAAACTCCTCTTGGCCTACCTTCAGGAATTTCAGCTGGATTTCTCAAGCTGTTCCTGCTGTACCTCTTCCAGCAATTCCTCCTAGGACTCCTTCAGAAATTCTTACTGTAATATCTCCCGGAAATCTTCAAGGGATTCTTCTTAAAATTTCTACAAGGATTCCTTCAAAAACTTGCTGGTAATATGCAAGTTAATCCTAAGAGTCTTCCAGAAATACCTTCGGTGTTTCCTACTGGAAATTCTAAAAGATTTTTTTCCTGCGATTTCTCCACATATTTTTATTGGATTCCTCCTGGAACTCCTCTTTACGTTCATCTTGTAAATCCTCCTGGGATTCCATAAGCGATTCCTGCTGCTTCTAATGTTTCAGGAATGCCTCCTAGGTCTCCTCCTGAAATTCTTACTGAGATACCTGCAGGAATCCTTCTAGGGATTCCTCCTGGCTTTTTTGCTGGGATCCGGTTCTTCTAGGCAGTTTTCCTAGGGTACTTCCAGAAATGCTTTTGATTCTTCCGGGGATTTTCTAAAGACTCATCCAGAAATTTCCCTAAAGTTTCTGTTCATGGATTACTCTAGAAATTCATCATGGTATTACTTATGAAACTCCTCTTGGCTCTTCCTTTTCACAGAAAAAAAAAACAAAACAACCTGGAAGCCACTGAAAGTGACATCCCCTAGGCACCCCCTAGGAAAAAATCCTAGATACTCCAAAGACGTTACTAGCAAGTTTTTCTTCAATTATCCCTTCTGATATATCAACACGAGTTCTACAGATATGTCAAGAATTCCTCCAAGGTTTCCTTCAGGAACTCCCAAAAATCTGCAATTACTTTGTAGTTGCAAGTACAAGTAGTTACTCTGAGAATTTTCTTAGAAATTCTTCCAAGTATTCCTTCTGAAATTTTTCTAAAGATTCAATGGGAAATCGCTCCAAAAAATCCTCCAAGGATTTTCTCTAATAATTTCCACTGAAATGCTTCTAAAAATCAAGGATTTCTTTAAAAAAAACCATTCTAGAGTTCTTCCAGAAAATTCTTAAAAAATCATCTCAGGAACACCAAGGGAAAATATTAAAAAATCAAGAATTTCTACAAAGATGCTTAAAACATTATGGAAAATATATGCAGATTTCCTTGTAGAAACTTCCAGATCAACTCTTGGAGAAATTTTTAAATAATTTTTGGAGGATTTCCTGGGAAACTCATTAAAAATACTTGGACAAATGCATGAAGAAATCTAAGAAGTTTTTCTCAAAGGATGTTTGAAGGATTTGACAACCCCGCAGAAATCGTGGAAGATTTTATGAATCTTTGAAGAAATTCCTTTTGAATTTCTTACAGGAATTTTTGTAGGAACCCTTTGGGTCATTTCTGAAATATCGGATGAACTCCTTGAAGAGCCTTTGAAGAAATTCCTACCGGAATCATTGACGGAATGAAGGAAAAAAAAAATACTCGAGTACTTTCTACAATGACATCATTGTAATCTTGTACCGACTTTTCGAACCCTCTTCTAAGCAGAATATCCTCTTCGAATGAGTGTAATCAGTAAGGTACCTTTTAATTCCTGACACTGAGGAAGAATAAAAGTGGTAGTCGAAATACGCGGATCTGTCAAAGGATAAGCAAAATAGGGCGGAATTGAAAGGTACATAACTGATTACACTCATTCGATGATCATTGTAAAACTGAAAAAAAAATACTAAGTAAATGTGGCAGATATGATTGGAGAAATACACGCAGAAAAAACGATGTTAATATCAAAATTATTTGAGGTAAATTCAAATAAATTGTCTATTTCTTCAGGCCACAAAAATAATATTGTTTGGAGCAAAGTGAACCTCACATTTGAAGCGAATGCAATCCATGTTTGAAACAAACATGCATCTTCTGACAGATTGTGTTACAAATGAATGTAATATTTTTTGTTTTGTGACAGGTCAGCGCTACGGAAATATTTGTTTTCTCATTAAACTTATAAAGTAATTGCCTTCGCTGGAAAAACCCACCTTCCGTGTAACCCTTCCAATGCCAACATAATGTACAACAATACATCTCTAAATAACATACGCTCCCGAAAACAACGGCATTTAGCGGAATTTTTTTTTTCGTGAAATTTGCCTTTTTTGCAGGAGGAAATCTGAAGCTGGAACTTGTGAGTTTTGTTTCTGTTCTCGACGACGAAACGGGGAACTCCTCAATGTGTATTGTTGAAATCAATATGTAATTGTGTTTGTTTTATAAATTTGAATTTTTGTTTTAAACGTTTTAACAGTTCACCGAATAAACATGATTATTTTTGTATCAAACGAACGAAAATTATCTCCGTGTACTTCATGAAATCCTTGTAGGAATTGCTGAACTTTTTTTTGAACGCCAAGAGGACTTTTTAAAAGAAATACTAAAGGAATTTGTAAAAAAATGTTAAAAAATTTTGGAGGAGTTTTGAAAGATTTTATGTATTTATTTTATTTATTTATTTATCTAATTTATTCTACCCTGAAGGAATTCTTGGACAAATAATTGGCATCTTTGCAGGAGGCTCATCACGTTTTATTTTCTACATGCGGAACAAAATCTTGAAGAAAACGTTGGAGGATTGCACGCAGAAATTTATAAAAAAAAATGGCAGAATTTCTAAAGAAATTTTTGGAGATATTTCTAGGAGGAAGTTTTAACCTTCCGTAACTCGCGCGGTTGACTACCTGCGTCAACACCACGCTAATGCTGAGTACAAAAAGCGAGATTTTTTCAACGTGTTGTACAAAATACAACAGCGCGATCGCTCGTGGGTAAATAATGGAAGTTTTGATAACATTCTTGGAAGAATTTCATAGAATTTCCTTGAAAGAACTTTGTCCGGGACTGAGGTACGTTCATCCACCCTTAACTTCAGCGCTGGATCAAGTTTCTCTCTTGAGATCTATATAGACTCTATATATGACGCCAAGCCCGTGCACAAGGGGGGTGGGGGGGGGGCATTACCGACGCTTTATACACTAGGCGCCCCTCCGCCTTTTGCTGAAATCGGGAAAAATTCCTCCATAGACGCCACTTCTGTGGACGGGCATGTATGACGCCATATACTTTTACCCTTGTATCGATTCTATAGAGGAATGCCATTTACCGGAAAACCATTCACCGGAAATATCTTTACCCTCAACAGAAGCTCGTGCCGCGAGCAGAAATATGCAGGGATAAAGACGGAGGCCTCTTGACGGACGAACGTGAGGTGATCGAAAGGTGGAAGCAGCACTTCGATCAGCACCTGAACGGCGTGGAGAACGTAGACACAGGAGCCCACGGCAATGGAGGAAACGACGACGCCAGTGCAGCGGAGGACGGAAATGAACCAACTCTAACGCTGAGGGAAGTTAAGGATGCCATTCACCAGCTCAAAACCAACAAAGCAGCTGGTAAGGATGGTATCGCCAGAGTTGGTCATTTCTCGCACTCAAGCTTAAAAAGAGCTATTTCTAGTGCACAAAAGAGAAGTGTGCTTTGATTCTCTTTAGTGTAAATGAGACTTTGTGCACCACACGGAAGTTCTCCCATGTACCATATATCTAGTGCACTTTGATCGTTACCAGGGGAAGTGTTATTTACTTCACTCTCGATCCCACTCTCCATCAATTGAGCTTCAAATTTTCATGCAATAAGGTAGAAGTTTGTGAACCGTAGACCTCGCAGGACGTCCAAAATCAGTATGACGGAGAGCCAAAAACGGAAAGCTATCGACATTCAAGCATTTTTTTCCAAGAAAAAAGTTGTCAACGATGCTGGAGAGGAGAAGACGATAACCACTTGTCTGCTATGCGGCGAAGCAACGAAAACTTTCAAGTGCGAAACTAAGTTCAATCTCTCTCGGCATATTGTAACTTCCCACAAGGCAAAGGCAACAGAAATAGGTCTTCTTACGGAGGAAGAATCGATGAAGAGCCAAGCCGACGCGAAACAAAAGGTGGTTATCTGGATTGACCCGAACGTCTACGTTACCTCCATGGTGCAATGGGTTACAGAAGGAAACCTTCCCTTTCGTTTTTTCGATACTCCCTACGCCCGGAACATCCTTGAACCAATGGAGAAAGGCCTGAAGCTACCTCACGTCGGGAGAAAAAGTATTGTCAAGTATCTGGAATCAGTGGAGCAGCATATTGTACAGTGCATTACTGATAAACTTCGTGGGAATATGCTCAGCCTCAAGATGGACCTTGCCTCCCGAAAAGGAAGATCTGTTCTCGGAATAAATGCCCAAATAATCGATAACGGCAAGATTACCGTGTATACGCTTGGCATGATTGAAAGATTCGAGCGAAACACTGCCGAAAGTCTGCGAGCTGAAATTTTGCTGTTACTCAAGAAGTTCAATGTTGGTATCACTCAGATATACACAGTCACAACTGACAACGGAAGCAACATGATTAAGGCAACCAAATTATTGAAAAACGAACAGTCATTGCTAATGGCTGAGCTGGAGGATCCTAAAACGACGAGCGATGAAGAAACCGACATTGATTATGCAAGCTTCTACTCCGGTGATGTTGACCACGAATGCGATACAGACGCAGAGTTTTTGGATCGGTAAGTACTGCATAAATTATGTTCAATTCCACGATTTCTACGGTTTGAGTATAACTTCATTCTTAACATTTTAGGGACGACGATGACACAGAATCTTTGAAGAGTTTCTCAGCCGACGAAGTTGAATACACCGAAGAAATTGATGACTTGGAAAACCTCAATAACGCACATCTAACGGGGGTGAGATATGCTGCCCATGATGTACAGCTCTCGGTTTACGACGTTTTCAAAAAGAAGTCCGTGACAATCTTTCTGGCCAAAGCGAGGAAACTAGTCAAAACCCTCCGGGCACAGCCGTACGGAAATTCGTTTCGTTTGGATAAATCCAAAAAACTGCCATTTTTCGATGGAGACACTCGTTGGGGTTCGAGTCACCTGATGGTTGATTGCCTACGACACCAAAAAGACTTCATCATGTCATTACTCACCCCGGATCTTAAGAAGCAGTTTGGTGCTAGATTTTGGTCGACCGTGGATCAGTTTGTTCAAGCAACTAAGCCTGTATATGTCTTGACCAAGAGAATACAGGAGGAAGCATTGACAAGTGGATCTTTCTATCTGTACTGGAAAGAATGTACGCTTGAGCTTGAAGATATTTGCTCATCCCTAGCTAAACAACTCAACAGAGCTTTGAAAGATCGTCAACACATGTGGATGGACAATGAAGCCTTTTTAGCAGCCCTGTATATGGATCTCCGCCTTAATGATTTCAATCCCCCCGTCTTGAATCCTGATCAACAAGAAAGAGCAATTGTAAGTTAATATATTTGCCATAATTCCTACCTATTTTATAATATTTGTACATTTCTCTTACTTATGTAGAAGCACATTCTCAAGACTTGGGAAAACATGAAGATGATTCGTGGTAGTGAGGCACAATCAACCACAGACGCTGGCGACCCCGTGCCTTCGACTTCATCTGCAACCAGCCTGGGGAGACTGACGAGGGTCGAACAGTTGCTGTCGGTGAACCGTCAGGCAAGAAAAAGCGATTTCAATGACATGGAAAAACGAATTCGCAGACTACGGCTTGAACCATCTCTGCCACTTGATACGGACATAATTTCATGGTGGCAAGTGTCTAAGCCTAAGGAGAAGGATCTAGTTATGCTGGCATTGGTGATATTGCAGATTCCGTGTACTCAAGTATCGGTAGAAAGAGCTTTCAATGGACTTGGACAGATTCTAACCAGGTTTCGAACAAGACTTGGTCCTGGAACACTTGGAAACGTTTTGTTCGTGAAGGCTAACAGTGATTTACTAAGAGAGCATACCTATAAACTTAAACCATAATTAGTATTACATTTGAAAACTTGAATTTTGCATTTAATAAACACTTAGTTAATAATTTTTTGGCGTTTCTTTTTTGACCGATGTAGTTGTCTCCAAATAAGAGCCCAAAATTTAAAATTCTTCGCCTGTAGTTCCAAATCATCGATGACCAAGACTGGTTGGCTAAAGATGGGTCTTTTCAAATAGCCCCTGCAATCCTCAATGCACATGGTACTGGTTTTGGACTTCTCTTCTTTTGATAAGTGTAAGAGAAGATAAATCTCTTTCTCTTTAGCTTGATCGCACAAATGTGTGCATCGTAGTAGGAGTGAAAACCACAAGAGCAATGTGAACGAAGTAAGCCACGTGTGCCGCGTGTAAAATATACACTTATCTAAGAGTTCTCCTCAGAGTTGACCAACCCTGGGTATCGCAGCTGAACTCATAAAGATGGGCCCAGAAAAGTTGGTCACATGTCTGCATCGGCAGATAGTCAGGATCTGGGAAACCGAACAGCTACCGGAGGAGTGGAAGGAAGGGGTAATCTGCCCCATTCACAAGAAAGGCGACCATTTGGAATGTGAGAACTTCAGGGCGATCACCATTTTGAATGCTGCCTACAAAGTGCTATCCCAGATCATCTTCCGTCGTCTGTCACCTAAAACGAATCAGTTCGTGGGAAGTTATCAAGCCGGCTTCATCGACGGCCGGTCGACAACGGACCAGATCTTTACCGTACGGCAAATCCTCCAGAAATGCCGTGAATACCAGGTCCCAACGCATCATCTGTACATCGACTTCAAAGCGGCATACGACAGTATCGACCGCGCAGAGCTATGGATAATCATGGACGAAAACGGCTTTCCTGGGAAGCTGACTAGACTGATTGAAGCAACGATGGACGGTGTACAAAACTGCGTAGGGGTTTCGGGTGAACTATCCAGTTCATTCGAATCTCGCCGGGGACTGCGACAAGGTGATGGCCTCTCATGCCTACTCTTCAACATCACTCTGGAAGGTGTGATGCGACGAGCCAGCCTCAACAGCCGGGGAACGATTTTCACAAAATCCGGTCAATTTGTGTGCTTTGCGGACGACATGGACATTATCGCTAGAACATTTGGAACGGTGGCAGAATTGTACACCCGCCTGAAACGCGAAGCAGCAAAGGTCGGACTGGTGGTGAATGCCTCAAAAACAAAGTACATGCTGGTAGGCAGAATCGAACACGACCGGATCCGTCTGGGTAATAATGTTACGATAGACGGAGATACTTCCGAGCTGGTGGAGGAATTCGTCTACCTCAGATCCTTACTGACGGCTGACAACAACGTGAGCCGTGAAATTCGGAGGCGCATCATCAACGGAAGTCGGGCCTACTACGGGCTCCAGAAGAAACTGCGGTCGAAAAAGATTCACCCACGCACCAAATGCACCATGTACAAAACGCTAATAAGACCGGTAATCCTCTACGTGCACGAGACATGGACCATGCTCGAGGAGGACCTGCAAGCACTCGGAGTTTTCGAGCGACGCGTGCTAAGGACGATCTTCGGCGGTGTGTAGGAGAACGGTGTGTGGCGGAGAAGAATGAACCACGAGCTCGCTGCACTTTACGGCGAACCCAGCATCCAGAAGGTGGCCAAAGCCGGAAGGATACGGTGGGCAGGGCATGTTGCAAGAATGCCGGACAACAACCCTGCAAAGCTGGTGTTTGCAACTGATCCGGTTGGGACAAGAAGGCGTGGAGCGCAGGGCGGACCATTTGAAGCGTGACCTGGCGAGCATTGGGCGCGACCGAGGATGGAGCAGCCACAAACCGAGTATTGTGGCGTACTATTGTTGATTATGTCTTGTCTTAAATGTGATGTTGAACAAATAAATGTATGTATGTAATATGTCACCAACCGGGCTCCGCCCCTCACCAGCTCTCTAAAAAAGGTTTACTCTTTTATGTAGGCTTTTTTATTGATACATAGTTAAACGTGCATAAATGAGCAAACTGAAACTTTTCCACCTGTTTTATTTCTGAAAATTAATTCCAAATGCTGCTCAAATTTACACGGAAACAAATTTTCCTCCCAGCAGCATCTGCCATCGCAACACTCCATTAGTGTGCTGCCGGTGTTATCGCGTTAACATAGCTGTGTAATTTCACACATGTGACCTGATTAATATTCCACCTGACCTGCCACTTTCCCCGGAAATGTGCTTCTAATTCGCGAACTTTCCCGTTTTCACCTAAACAGCAAATTTGCTGCGAACAACCACCGCACCGTCGCGTCGTGGCGGCGTAGTTGATCGTACCTATTCCGGGAGGCCTAATCTGTTTTCCCAATCGCGAAAAACACCTCCGCACTATCCCATAATCGACGTAGCTCTCTGCCGGTGTGTAATGGAATTACCGTGGGGGAAGCCATAGACACGCCCAGCGGAAAACAAAAGCTGTTTAAAATCTGATTATAGAACAACGCGCAGAGCGGAAGAGCGCCCATCAATGTAAGCTCGGTTGTAAGCTTCTTTGGCAGCAACGGCGGACGGAGAGGAACAAAGCGAGCAAGTCTCTCGTTAGGTGAGAAGTTTGTAGTGTTTCATAGTTGATTGTGTAGTTTCGAAGATTAAATTTAGATTGATTAAATTTTAAACTTGAAAGGCATCCTTTGAATCGTATAAAACTGAATCAGTTGGTCTTATTCTCAATCAGAATTTCGAGATAACGGGAAAAGATCAAATCGATTCTGTAACTCGCTAGCTCTTCCTTTTCTTGTCACAGGGTCGTTAATCAATCAGTTCTACTCACCAAAACCGTAATCGAGTCCTTGCTTCCAGGGGAGCACCACAGTGAAGTGGTAAAACGCGACACTTGCCCACAGATGATTCCTACAAAAGAAGAATAGCAAAATAGTATCTTACAAAGATTCACTCAAAAGCTGCAGACTAGTAGACTCTGAGGGGACCACCCTAGGCGAGGCTTGAAGACTCCTTTCGAGTCCGGCAAAGGCGGAAACAAAAGCTAAGTGGTGGACTAATCTAACTGTGCCTTTCTAGGGAATGCGCTCTCATTAACTTCACAATGGTTAAATACACATGCTGATTTATTTGCCAAGATCGGCTATTAGGGTAACGTCACATGACACCGGGTACTTGCGGTTCTCGGGACAATCCAATGGCACTTGAACCATTCCATGGTTACGGTCGATCCTCTTGATGTTTGAGGACAGTCCTGTGGACCAAGACGGTCTGGTCTCTAGACCGACGGACTTCTTGAAGCTACTTCTTCACCCTGGCCGATTGGGGTCGGCTGCTGGCTTCCAGCGGGTCGCCAGGCACTTCGGAGCTTGATCTCTGCCGGCGGGTTCACCGGGCGATTTGGGACTACCAGCGAAATGCCGTACACGTGGAGGTCTACCAGCGGGTCGCCGGGCGCTTCAGGGCTACCAGCGGACTGCCGGACACTTCGGGACTACCAGCGGACTGCCGGACACTTCGAGACTACCAGCGGGTCGCCGGGTGCTTCAGGGCTATCAGCGGACTGCCGGACACTTCGGGACTACCAGCGGGCACCGGACACTTCGGGGTTACCAGCGGGTCGCCGGGCACTACGGGGTTACCAGCGGGTCGCCGGGCGCTTCAGGACTACCAGCGGACTGCCGGACACGTCGAGGCTTCCTATCTGCCGGCGGGTATGCCAGGAACTCTTCGGCAGGTTTGCGATACCCGAATGGCCGAACGAGGGTTCGGCGAGCGTCCTTCTTGCTTGTTGTGGTTATAGGACGTATCAGCTAAGCGATGCTATCGGGGACGTCTTCCCATCGGAGGAGCCCTACGCAATGGTGGTCGTTGCGGGCGGGGCTTCACTTTCGGACCTCTTCCTTCAGATCTCTGCTCGACCTTGACGTTGTAGGGTTGCACCTTAGGAGACTTCGGTGTGAGAGTGCGCTGAATGAGGAAGGATCCGATCCTCGATCTGGGGATACAACAAACGATCGCTTTTCGCAAAGCAATAAGAAAGAAAAAGGCCCACTAGGACCTTTTTCTTACGGTTAACAATCAAACAATAGCTTTTCTTTCGGTTGACACGTGGGGAATCTAACCTATCGAACTAACAACATTGTTAACATTTACTAATGATTTTCAATTACATTCTACGCACTTTTGATCTGTAACTCTTTTCTATTGCACTTCTGCCTGGATCGGTTTATACACTTTTCCCCTATCTTCAACCTAGAACAAATTAACACCAATTAGAAAACTACACCACTTCTAATAAGACGGTTCGGCCGTACTTTTACTAAACTTTATGGGACACGACGCGCACTAATCACCCAATGATGGTCGGTAGCAGAAAGAACTAGTCTAGCCGAAAGCTGAGTATTTTAAGTGTAAGAAGGAGCACTTCGGAAACGAAGTGTTAACGAAGTATGACAGTAGCTCACTCCTATCTGGCAATCCTTTTTTAGAGTACTACATCTGTTGGCAGATGATTGAACCAAAGGCGGGCGAAGTTAGCCCGCGCTCAAACCGCTGTGAACAAAGTTATTTGATTATCGGGTGGAAAATAAAACTGATTAATCTTCGACATTGTGACTACGCAATTCGTTGGTGGAGCCAACACATTATTATTGGAACCAAGGGGTTTCACTACCCCATCGTTCTCTCCATGAAGGAAAAGTCTTTCGATATATTTCAAGAAGCTAAGCAATAATCAAACTTGTATTTGATTAAAGATAATTTTTTGTTTTTTGATACTGTGTTAGGCCGTTTTTAAAACTTACACCTCCCTCCATCTCGTGAGGAAGAAAAGTATATTCAAACGATTTTGACCAACACCATTGGGTATTGAGAACTGTCAAATTATCAACCTGTTTTGTTTACAACCCGACGCGAAAATCATCGACGGTGCATGCTTGTAGGGTTACCAGACGTACTCTTTTTAGAGTACATGTACTCTTTTTCAGCTAAAAATTGGGCGTACTATTCTTTTTGGTAAAATGGGCCCAATTGTACTCTTTTTTTTTTTTTGCAAAATTACATTTTTCGGATAAAATATACATATCAATCAAAATAACCTTACAAGTAGTAAAACAAAACAGTATCCTACAAATTAGAATCACTTAACGATAGGTCTTATCTGCAGAAGAAAGGTCATCTTTATTTTCCTTTTCTTCCATCGAAATCACATTAATTCATTCAGATTATGATTGAAACTGTCGTTAATTTATTTGATTTGCAAAAATGGCTTCACTTTGACGTGCAATAATCGGAAGGGTAAATAATAACGAAAGTTCACAAAAAATTCTTACGAAACTAATTGCACGAAATCCATCTACGGAAGAACGAAAAAATTGACTGTTCTCGCTAATTCTTAACGAAAGGAATTTGAAACAAATCACTAACACACAAATATTTATATTGGTCAATAGTTGACATGAATACTGAAAAAATGTGAGATTTGAAACTGCTGTAATAACTATCCAGTAATGTATTAAGTAGACACAACTTAATATAACAAGTTTTTCACTTCGTTAGAAAATTTACCTACCTTTATATGTCAAGTATGGTTTACAGAATTTAAATATTAAAAACTTCAAGAGTGTCAAACAGTATTTAATCGAAAAAAAAGAAATCAATATTTACTCGATTACTGTACTCTTTTGTACTCTTTTATCAGAATTCTTAAATGTACTCTTTTCACGTGCGAACAGTATGGTAACCCTACATGCTTGTCGTCAATGTTTCACGGTTTTATAACGAAGATCGCGTGTTAACCGGCGGTAAATTGAGGCCAGAATCCTGTCCAGCGAAGGAAATCTCCCTGGTGCGCACGTAGCAGCCGTTCCGTTTCATTTATCGGTGTGATTGCCTATGGACTTTCGAGTAGGATCAGCTGAGAGGAGAGAATTCGTTTACTGAAGAAGATTAAGGATGATTGGCCGGGTAAGCAAAACCAAAAATATTTGTAAACAACAGAGTTGACCTTGACTTCTACAGATTCGATTTGATTTCAGGTGTGAATTCATTCTTTGCATCCGGACGACTTTGTGAATGGTGAGTATCTTATCCAGTACAACGACTGAATTGAAGATCTCATTGGACCAAATTTTCGATTTTAGGACTCCGGTTTCAAATCACAAACCGAAAATATCCCGAGAAGCTTACCAGACTCGTCGGCCAGTTCATACGAGCTGGTACCCACCCTTGCAAGGACGGTGCAAGGTACATACAATGCATCGAGCTTGGCATTATAACCATCAGCTGCCGATGACTGACGAAAGTTTCGTTTATAGACCCTCTGGCCCACTGTGTAGACCGGAGCAAACTGTTTGGATCGCAGATTATAGGTTTTAATGTTTTTATCGTGTGCTTTTTTCAAATTATTTGTAACGAGAGAGCAAATTCGTTCATCTATTTCCCTTTTCCTTTGCAACCTTTCCTCGTCGGACACCTGGTCCGTTTCCCTATCCATCCTGTGCTCCTCTCCTGTACCAATTATTTCATGTCCGAATAGTACTTTGTATGGGGAAAACCCCGTACTTGTATGGGGGGTCGTGTTCAGGTAAAATTCTATCTCGGACACCCTAGTGTCCCATAATTTTTGATTCTCCCGGACATACGTTCTAATACACGAATTTATTGTCCGGTTTAAACGCTCTACTGGGTTTGATTGGCTATGATGCCTAGAGTTCTTCCAGTGCTGTATTTTGTATTTCACCAGTAAGGCTTGAAATTCTGTTGACAGAAATGTCGAAGCGTTGTCGGTTATTATGAATTCTGGGGCCGAATACCTCCGGAACCAGGATTCCTCCAGAATCTTCGAGACTAATGAGGCAGCTATTTTCTTGACTGGGGTAAGTATGCACCACTTGGAATACAAATCCATGGTGACAAGCAAATGTGAATTTCCTGCTTTACTGCGTGGGAGGGACTGTATGAAGTCTAAGGCAATTATTTGGAAGGGTTTACTAGTAAGTCTTTGCTGGCCTGGCTCAGGAATTTGTGACCTGTTCGCCGGTTTATTTTGCCTACACAGAGAACATTTCTTCACATAGTTTCGCACGTCTTCGTGCATTTTGGGCCAAAAATATCGTTTTTTAATCAAAGCTAAAGTTTTCTCAGTTCCTAAATGTAACCTATCATCATGTTCCTGTACTAGAATGTTCTCTCTCATTGCTTCTGGAATACAAGTTTTCCATGAGAAACGATAATCTAGCAGATCTTCTTGGGTAGACACCAGTTTCTTAAGGACTCCGTTGTCTACCCTGAAGTCTTTATATTTCTCCGGGTCATTTTTGACCTTTCTGACCATGTCTCCGTACCAGCCTTTTTCATCGGTGGTTATTTGAAGTTCCTCCACTGACCTCGACAATGCGTCTGCGACCACATTATCTACCCCTCTGCGGTGTAAGATTGTCATGTCGTATTTTTGGAGCTCTATGCTCCAACGACATAGACGCGAGGACGTTCGCCAACTGCTTCTCATTATATATGTCAACGCCGACGCATCGGTGTAAACCGTGAACTTGTTGCCCTCTATATAACAGCGGAATTTATCAATGGAATTCAGTACGGCCAGGCCCTCCTTTTCCGTAGCGAAATACCGTTGTTGGGTAGAGGTCAGCTTTTGAGAGTAGTACGCTATTGGCTTTTCAATGCCGTCGTACGATTGTGTCAGGACTCCAGCTATGGCAGAGTCGCTAGCGTCACAATGAATAGTGAAAGGACGAGAGAAGTCCGGATTGGTTAAAATAGGAGCGCATATCAACATTTCTTTAATCTTGTTGAACGAGGCTTCCGCCTTGTCGTTCCAACATACGGTTTTTGGCTTATTTCTGAGAAGATCGGTTAATGGTTGTGTGTAATTACTATAATTGGCTAAGAATCTCCTATAGTAATTACACATACCCAAAAACCGTCTCAGAGCCCTTAAAGTGGTAGGTCTTTCGTAATTGATGATGGCTGCTACACGGTCCGGATTGGGTCTTAGCCCGTCTCTACCTAGAATGTAGCCCAAATAGGTTACCTCAGAGACGCAAAAGTGTGACTTGTCTAAATTTATGGATAGGTTGGCCGCACGAAGTCGAGAGGCAACCTCTTGAAGTACAGTCAGGTGTTCCTCAAACGTTTCGCTTATGACGATTATGTCGTCTAGATAAACGAAAACGTTTGGTTCCAGTTCACCTGAGCCCAACACCCTGTCCATTAGTCGTGAAAGCGTTGCAGGGCTATTCACCAGACCAAAGGGCATTCGGGTGAACTGGAACAATCCCCGTCCCAACACAGAAAAGGCCGTAAATTTTCGAGATCTAGGGTGTAATGGGACCTGTAAGAAGGCCTTCGACAGGTCCAATGTCGTGATTAAGTTGGTCTTGCCTAATCTGCTTAAAATACGGTCTGCGTGTGGGAGGGGATAGGAATCCCTGACTGTCCGTTCATTAAGCTTTCTCGCATCCAGACATAGGCGGACCGTTCCATCAGGTTTGTCTACCGGGACTAAACGTAGTGCCCAGTCGCTGTACGATCTTTCGACTATCTTGCATTCTATCATTTTATTTAGCTCGGCATTAATTTGTTCCTGCTTCTTGGGCGAGGTTGGGAAAGGATTGATTCTAGCTGGGGGGAGCTTTTTAGCCTCCTCTGTTAGTTCAATGCGGTGACTTATCCAATCAGTAGTATCGAGCACCCCCTCACTTGCTACTTTGAATTGCTTTTTAATTTCAGCTAGCCTCGCTTCTTGCTCTTCAGACAACTGAATTTTCTTTGTATCGGTTTTTGGATCATTTCCGGTGACATCTCGCTCTGAATCATCGCTAATCTGTACCTCTTCGACCATTGAGGAACCCACGGTGGGTTTGATCTCAAAGGCTCGCCAAAAATTCATCCCCAAGAGAATTCTTCTCTTCAAGGATGGCACTACCAAGGAGTCGATAATTTTGGTAGTACCGTTAAAAGTCACCGGTAAATAAACCATTCCTGAAACGCTCAACTCTTCGCCGTTGGCCGTACGAAGGTTCACGTCGGAGGGGAACATCTCTAAGCCGCATTTTCTTATAAGGTTCATTGCTCCAATCCCCAAAATGCTCAAGTGTGCTCCACTGTCTAATAAGCCCACCAGAGGAATTTCAAAGACTGTAACTTTCACGTGTGGTCTATCATCATTTGCAAGGTTTATGATCGTTTCATTCACTAAGAACTGGTGTGTATGAACGTAATCGGTCTCGGATACTCTGTCAAAACCTTGGTCTTGCAAAGCATCCATTAAATTGGTAGTGAGGGCCTCTAGTTTCGGTCTAACTGCCTGCCCTCGGGGACAGTTTTCACACCGTTTTTTGCACACCACGGACATGTGGCGGTGTCTACATTCATGAATCCACACCGTTGACAGTACTTATGCCTAGGTCGATCACAGTCACGTGCGTGATGACCTGATAAACGACAGTTAAAACAGTCACCGTTTCTGGGTGGCTGGTACTTTTCGATAATTACGTGTAATCCATCTTTCGGCTCGTTGTTTCGGGAAGGACTCTTGGACCGTCTACGCGATTCTATTTCTTCTTCGTCTGAACCCCTACGGTCGCGAGTAGAGTTTCGGAAAGTACGCGATTTTTGTTTTTCGTCCGGTTTTGGTTTAGACTTCGGTTTGGTACCCGTGTGTACCTCATTCACCTGCGCGGTTTTACTTCGTGTATTCGATTCGGTTGTCGTCGTATTATACTTATACCAATAAGTCGCGTCTAAACGTCGACCGAATTTCTTGAGATCGGCTAAATTATCAATCTCTGAGGACACTGCGTGTCCTTTGTAATCAGATCGCATATTCCGAAATACGATCTCGAACTTACGGCGTTCGGTCATTGGTTTTGTTAAAGAGTTGAAGATTTTCTGCAACTCCAGAAAATAATCCTGAAACGATTCTCGCGGACCTTGTTTCCGGGCTATCGCACGAATCTCGCTCGTATGATCATGGTCGGGGCTTAAAAACTCGCGTTTCAGCTCCTCTTTAAGCTCCTCCCATGACGTAAAATCCTCATTCTCAAACCCGGTCATGAACCAAGTTTTCGCAGCTCCATTGAAAAGATGGATAGCTGACCTGAACAGTTGTTTGGGCGACATATTCTCCGATTTCGCGTAAAATTCTACCTCTTTCAAAAATTTCATTAAAGTTTGTCCGTTATCCGCCCCATCATATTTCAATTTCCAGTCCGAAACTGGCCTACGTTTTTCCGTTTTGTGACTACGCTTTTTTCCACGCGACGGCTTTCGTACCTCTTCCGACGACCAATCGTCTTCCGTACTAGACGTATCCTTTTCCGAACTCGAACTTTGAACTTTTTGTTTCGAACGGCGCGACGACTTTCCCGAAGTTTTACGCGATCCTTCGATCTGTCCCGAAACTTTCTGAGCGTTCATTGAATTTGAAAAACTACCTAGAGATTCAGCACGCATCATTTGCTGTGCGGCCCACATTTGAGGATTCCCGAACATCCAAGGAGGCATCATAATGGGTAAATAATTTGTTGCTAATTGTGGGTAACCGACCGGATTATCGGCTGACTGCAAATTACGTCTTCGCGAATTATCTGATCCTTCTTCAGCTGATCCTTTTTCATTATCCTTCTTATTCTCTAGCTCGTTTCTGTTTCCCGATAACATCATTGCGAATGACTGGTTCAGTTGTTCAATTACATCTCTTTGACCCGAAAATAATGAAAAATGTGAATTAAACGCGCCGCGAATACTTGAAACTAACATGTCGATATCCGCGTAATCGTCTTCTCTTTCCGTATTCTCCGGTAGTCGCTTGGCACGCGCGAAATAGTGTGCCAAACGCGTTTTGAGGCTTTCCCGGATACCCTCAAAACGGACTTTATTCGTTAAGAAATCTTTGATTTGTTTTACATTTGCATCTATTTGTTTAATCTCTTCATCTACTGTCGTATCCAATCTATCGAAATCTAAATCAATATTCGCGCGATTCTTTTCGGTTTTTAACTTCTCTTTCAGACGTCTCATCAACGCTGCACGTGTTTCAGTTTGCGTGAACGGAAGCCCGCGAATTTTAAGCTCGTATTCAATCTCATCGCGGTCAAGGTGATGAACGGCCATATTTGTGTATAGCATATCAAATTCGACATCCATTTCAAACGTGTGGATAAATTTTACAGTTCTCAAACTCAATAGGTTCTTCGTTTGGAGGACGAAGATAATCTTTGAAACAGCTCAACTGTTTTCACCTCCCCTGTTGGGGTTGGAAATAAACTAATTAAATCTTTTCGTTGGGCGCCAATTGTAACTCGCTAGCTCTTCCTTTTCTTGTCACAGGGTCGTTAATCAATCAGTTCTACTCACCAAAACCGTAATCGAGTCCTTGCTTCCAGGGGAGCACCACAGTGAAGTGGTAAAACGCGACACTTGCCCACAGATGATTCCTACAAAAGAAGAATAGCAAAATAGTATCTTACAAAGATTCACTCAAAAGCTGCAGACTAGTAGACTCTGAGGGGACCACCCTAGGCGAGGCTTGAAGACTCCTTTCGAGTCCGGCAAAGGCGGAAACAAAAGCTAAGTGGTGGACTAATCTAACTGTGCCTTTCTAGGGAATGCGCTCTCATTAACTTCACAATGGTTAAATACACATGCTGATTTATTTGCCAAGATCGGCTATTAGGGTAACGTCACATGACACCGGGTACTTGCGGTTCTCGGGACAATCCAATGGCACTTGAACCATTCCATGGTTACGGTCGATCCTCTTGATGTTTGAGGACAGTCCTGTGGACCAAGACGGTCTGGTCTCTAGACCGACGGACTTCTTGAAGCTACTTCTTCACCCTGGCCGATTGGGGTCGGCTGCTGGCTTCCAGCGGGTCGCCAGGCACTTCGGAGCTTGATCTCTGCCGGCGGGTTCACCGGGCGATTTGGGACTACCAGCGAAATGCCGTACACGTGGAGGTCTACCAGCGGGTCGCCGGGCGCTTCAGGGCTACCAGCGGACTGCCGGACACTTCGGGACTACCAGCGGACTGCCGGACACTTCGAGACTACCAGCGGGTCGCCGGGTGCTTCAGGGCTATCAGCGGACTGCCGGACACTTCGGGACTACCAGCGGGCACCGGACACTTCGGGGTTACCAGCGGGTCGCCGGGCACTACGGGGTTACCAGCGGGTCGCCGGGCGCTTCAGGACTACCAGCGGACTGCCGGACACGTCGAGGCTTCCTATCTGCCGGCGGGTATGCCAGGAACTCTTCGGCAGGTTTGCGATACCCGAATGGCCGAACGAGGGTTCGGCGAGCGTCCTTCTTGCTTGTTGTGGTTATAGGACGTATCAGCTAAGCGATGCTATCGGGGACGTCTTCCCATCGGAGGAGCCCTACGCAATGGTGGTCGTTGCGGGCGGGGCTTCACTTTCGGACCTCTTCCTTCAGATCTCTGCTCGACCTTGACGTTGTAGGGTTGCACCTTAGGAGACTTCGGTGTGAGAGTGCGCTGAATGAGGAAGGATCCGATCCTCGATCTGGGGATACAACAAACGATCGCTTTTCGCAAAGCAATAAGAAAGAAAAAGGCCCACTAGGACCTTTTTCTTACGGTTAACAATCAAACAATAGCTTTTCTTTCGGTTGACACGTGGGGAATCTAACCTATCGAACTAACAACATTGTTAACATTTACTAATGATTTTCAATTACATTCTACGCACTTTTGATCTGTAACTCTTTTCTATTGCACTTCTGCCTGGATCGGTTTATACACTTTTCCCCTATCTTCAACCTAGAACAAATTAACACCAATTAGAAAACTACACCACTTCTAATAAGACGGTTCGGCCGTACTTTTACTAAACTTTATGGGACACGACGCGCACTAATCACCCAATGATGGTCGGTAGCAGAAAGAACTAGTCTAGCCGAAAGCTGAGTATTTTAAGTGTAAGAAGGAGCACTTCGGAAACGAAGTGTTAACGAAGTATGACAGTAGCTCACTCCTATCTGGCAATCCTTTTTTAGAGTACTACATCTGTTGGCAGATGATTGAACCAAAGGCGGGCGAAGTTAGCCCGCGCTCAAACCGCTGTGAACAAAGTTATTTGATTATCGGGTGGAAAATAAAACTGATTAATCTTCGACATTGTGACTACGCAATTCGTTGGTGGAGCCAACACATTATTATTGGAACCAAGGGGTTTCAATTCAAAAAGTGGAAAATTCATACAAACTGGTTCCAATTTAGAGAGAGCAATTTCCACGCTAAAGCTTTTTGAAGAGCGATAAATTCCCAACTATCGCGTTCAATTCAACTGAGGATTGATTTATTTTCACTTCAGTCGCTTCTGCCAGGTATGTATCTAGAAAGACTGTATCATAGGGTATAATGTGGTATAATGTTGTAATATTTTCTGTTAGTGACCATTTTTAAAACACTTGGATCAAATGTTGGCCATCTCCGTTCCCTTTCGTAGACTGCCGTTACCTTACCGGAAACCCACACACTTGATTTCGATCTATTCGATATTGTACTCAAAACCTGTATCTACAATTACTTGAGATCGCAATCATGTGGATCACTTAGCAAAGGATACATTCAAACTGCCCAAATATGGTCTGGGAATATCTTAAGGTGTGCTAATCTTACTAGCATATGTACAGGGGATGGCCAAAATGTTTGGGATAGGCAACTTTTTTTCTCTCACAAAAAAATTCAACATGGTATACCTTTTCGTAGAGTGCGTCAAAAAATCTCAAATTTTGACTGTTTATCAACCTGTTATATGTGCATCACTGGTACAAATTTGTGCTCGATTGATTAAACTTTCGCAAAGTTATAACCGTTCGAGTGAAACACTATTTTTTAGACAACTCATTTTTGAGCTGTCATATCTCGGAAACCAGTGAACCGAATTGAATGAAATTTTGAACGTACATTAACAATATACAGATGCTTCACAAACTATTAAAACATAGATAGTTTTTGAACGTCGAAAAAAGTTATCATGGATTGACACTTTTTGGATTTTTCTCGAAAAAAGGTAATTTTTTTACGTCAATGTCAATAAATTTTAGTGTTGATGTCCAAAGATTTTCCACTTCTGTTCTCAAGTTATCTCTAATCAGATATATTAGAGCCTATTTAGATTGAAGAAAGAACACATTTAGCAATTTTTGTATGGTATTGTAAATTTAACTTATTTTCCTCTATATGGGTAAAAATTTCAACCCGGTATAACTTAAGTCGTCGTGAGAAAATATTACATTTTATAACGTTGTATTAAGTATAAATATATTGTTCATAAACGTTAAAAAATTCATTCAATTCGGTTCACTGGTTTCCGAGATATGACAGCTCAAAAATGAGTTGTCTAAAAAATAGTTTTTTACCCGAACGGTTCTAACTTCGCGAAAAATTATTCAATCGAGCCCAATTTTGTACCAATCATGCACATATAACAGGTTGATAAACAGTCAAAATTTGAGATTTTTCGATGCGCTCTATGAAAAGTTACAGCATGTTAAATTTTTTTTTGTGGGAGAAAAAAAGTTGCCTATCCCAAACATTTTGGCCACCCCCTGTATTTTCATGGAAATACGTGCAATACTTTTCGATATAGCACTGTAACAGTAAATTGTACGCAAACGTATTTTGTACAATAATTACACTAGTTTACAGCATTTTTGAATTCGGTAATCTGATGATCATTTTTGGTGTAGAATCATGCCCTGAGCTCGAAAACGCTAAGGAAAAAAATTACAGTAAAGCGGAAGGCAGACAATTAAACGTTCCACAATAAATACAAAATTTCCCATAAAAAACTCGAAAAGTTCCAGTGAAGAAACAGGGGTGTGAGCAATAATAAATAACAAAAGTTCCATAAACAAATAAAAAAATGCATAAATAAATCAAAAGTTTCCATAAATAATTGATTTTTGAGCAATTAAAAACGTCAAAAATGCAATGAATAAATCAACTGTTGCAATAAAAAAAGCCATTTTTTCCACCTAATAACTTCGAATATTCATAAATAAATCCATCGCTCGTCGGACCTAAAAAAGGAATAACATCTATGTTTGCATCATACCGGGCAAATTCTTGGATCTGTGGTTTGCCTAGAACCGAATCGATGCAGTTGCGGTGCATCGGATATGGGAAATTTCGGCGGCCTTCTGCCGTCTCAGTTCCTCAATCCTCTATGCGGCTTCACCACATGGTCTACATATTTTTTTGACTCAAAATGCATTTACGTTTATTGCTCGTTTTTTGACATTTATTGATAATTTGTTTTCTTGTTCATTGCACTTTTTGAATTATTTATTTCTTTTTCGATATTTTTTAATTGTGAATTTTCCAATTTATTATGGAAAAAATCGAATTTATTAATGGAAAATTCGAAGTATTTTGGTGGGAAAATTGGCTTTTTTTATTGCAACAATTGAATTATTCATTGCATTTTTGACGTTTTATAGCACAAAAATCAATTATTTATGGAAACTTTTGATTTATTTATGCATTTTTTTTATTTATGGAAATTTTGTTATTTATTACTGCTTACACCCCTGTTTCTTCACTGGGACTTTTGGAATTATTTATGAAGAATGATCACTTTCTTATGAGTCGTTTATATTTTTGCCAAAATTTTTTGACTTTCCATACAAGTTGATGATTTGAAATCGATTTTTGTTCTATTTTTAAGGAAAATCGCTCACTTCACACATCTCATTCTTCGTAATCAATACTCCGTTTGAGCTGAATTTTTTACTGTAGCTCGGCTACATATGATATGTCAAATAAACGTTGAGAAAGAATTTTAAATTTATTTTTTTTCTTTTTGAAAAAAAATATATTCTTCTTATATTTTTGGAAATTTTGCTAAAATTTAAGGAGATCGTCCCTAAAACTTGCCAATATCTTGAATTTCATCAAACTGACGCAAAACCTGCATTTAGATGATCGCTTTTAATTAATGGAAAAAGATTCAAAACTGGTTGAACAAAACGCAAGATATTTGATTTTTAGTGAATTCCATATTTTAAAAAAGTTCGATATTGATCTAAAACTCAAAAATTGTTCTACTTAAAAATATTTGAAGCACGGTTTCGAAATCATCACTAAATTGTGCTCCAAAATTTTGGTCGTTGACAGAAGTTCGACTTTCATTTATTTTGCAAACTAGTGTTATTTTAGCTAGTCAACGCTCTAACTTTTTAAGCTGGCCAATAAATTGGCTGGAATTCTGTACACAAGCCTCTTCATGTACTTATAGCTGGGATAAGGGATTGTTCAATTGATTATGTGCGTTTCGATGCATTTCAGCAGAGTTTCAAGGGGTTTATGGTTCATTGAAGGTTCAGGCGGTTTGGGGCAATCAGAAATAATTTAAAGGGATAGGAAGGGTTTCCGGAGCGTTTCAATTGTAAGTATAAAGTCCCCCAGAAACCCTATGCAATCTCAGGAAACCCCGTCAGCTACACTGAAACACATTGACACCCTCTGAAACAATCCTGGGACCTCCAAGTACCCCCTGAAACTCCCATGAGACCACGTGGAACCCTCTAAGACCCCTTAAACTCCCTCGGAACCCTCGTGAAATACCGTGAGACCCTCTGAAAATCCCCTGGAACTCCTTGTAGCCCCCTGGAGACCTCTGAGGCCCCACTGAAACGTTCCTGAGACCTTCAGGTAACCTCCTGAGACCCCTTTGGACTTCCTGAAATTCCCCTGAAACTCCATGAAGCGTCCCAGAGACCCACTGAAATTCCAAATCACTTTTGTGACCTCCGAAGCACCCAAGAGACCCTCTGGAGCTCCCCTGGGCCCCTCCAGACTACTTGAATCGCCCCACACTGGGACAGGACTGAAAATACACGGAAAAACCTCTATCTCGTCAAAATTTTCATTTCAGTTTAGTGATACGGTGTCTTTGGTAAAGTTGTTTGGCTATTTATGCTAAAAAGTTTACCCAGGACGTCAAATTCCCAAGGCCTACAATTTCTGAGAACTTACTGTTCAACATCGAGGTGGAAGTAGCGATAAGCAGAGCTGGTGTACAAAGGAGCGGAACCATTGTCACGAGGTCGCACATGCTCCTGGGCGGATGATATCGACATTAGCATTGGGCAAATCTGGTTCAGACATAGATTTTTGTGAATCGATTTGAATCGGATCAGCAGAATCGATTCACCGATTTAATCGAATGCGTTGAATCGATGTTTTCACATCGATTCGATATTATAAAATATTACAAAACTAAAAAAATAATTCGTTTGCTGCATTATTTGTCTAAATAAATTCAATATCAAAATATCAGAACACTTCACGACTCTGATTCTAAAATGAATATATTTTTGAATCAAAAGAAAAATCCCCAGAACTCTGAGAAGTATTCCCATATAGTAATGGAATAAATTCCCGCAGAATATTTAAAGAGACTCCTCCAGAATTCTGAAAGGAGTTCCTCTAGAATTATTAGATGGATTGCTTCAGAATGCTGAAAATGATTACACCAGAATCCTGAGCGACATTATTTAGAAAAGAAAACAAGACTTTTCCGGGATCTTGTAAGGAATTCACTCTGAATTCTATTAGGGATTTTCCTAGAATCTTGAGATAGATTACTCCGTATCTATGAGAAGGATTGTCTCAGAGTCCCAAGAGGAATTCTCCCAGAATCCTGTGATAGATTGTCTCAGAACCCTAAGAGAAGCTTTCCCTTGGGGTTCTCTCAAAATGTTCCAGATTCGTAAATAGGATTATCCTAGAATGCTAAGATGAATCGTCCCAAATCATGAGAGAAATTCCATGAGCTTTTCTTTCACATTCTTGAGATAAATTCATCTAGAAATGTGAGAGAGATTCCTACAAAACAAAAAAGGTTTTCGGAATTCTAAGACGATTTCCCCGAAACGAATTCTTACGAATTCTTATGATCCCTAAGAGGGGTTCTTCCAGATTCTTGAGAGAATGGGGATTCTCCCTGAAAGGGATTACGAAAACTTCTAGAATGGAATTCTCCAGCATCCTGAGAAGGATTCTCTGGAATTCAGAAAGGTATTCCCACATAAAAAAAAGAAAAATTACCGCAGATTCATGAAAGACATTGCCCAGAATCTTTGAAAGGGACCCCCAAACTCCTGAAAGGGATAGTCCCTGAATTCTGAGAACGATTCTTCCAGAATACTTTATATTATTACACCAGTATATCAACAGAAGCTTCCTATAATCAAGTCAGGGATTTTCTCTCATTACTAAGAGAGATTCTCCCCGAATCCTGAAAGAGATTTCTTGGAGGAACTGCTGCAGCATACAGAAAACAGAATTCTACTGAAATTCTCATAAAATACTGAGAAGGATTTCTTCCGAACCTTAAGAGAAATAACAAAATCTATGGGAGGGATTCTTCAAAATCCCAATTTCTCTAGAGAACTCTGGCCAGAATCTCGTGAGAGATTCTTCAATAATTGATAATTCCGAAATAAAATGCCCTAGAATCTTGAAAAATATAGCCCCAGAATCCAAAGGATTTCTCCAGAATCATGAGACAAATTCCCCTGAATCTTGTGGGAAACTTTCCCAGAATCCTGGTGGCATTACCCCAAAAAGCCGAATTTTGAATCTTGGGAATCTTGGGAAGAGTATTTAGTGATATTCTCCTAGTATCTTAAAAAGATCTTACGCAGAATCCTGAGAAGGATACCACTAAAGTCTTGTGTGGGATTCCTTCAAAATCCTAGGAAATATTCCCACAGAATTCAGAGAGGAATTTTGCCTCAAATCTGAGAATGCTGAGTATGATTCTCCAAGAATTCAGAGAGGATTTCCTGAGAATGCTAAGAAAAATTTCATCAGAATTCTGAGTGGGATCCTGAAGGTCTTCCAGAATCCTTAGAGGGATTAACCCAGATCATCTAAGAATTACTTAAACTCTCGAAAGGGATATCACCCTTGGTAGGGAATACCCAAAAACGCTGGAATGAATTCCATTAAAATCTAGAGAGAGATTCCCTAGAATCACAGACAAACAGACGTAACCCTTATGGATTTAACGATGAATTTAAATTTCGTTTGATTTCCGCGATCCTTCCATCGGAGGTGCTAGAGTATGATCGCTTTGACGTTTGACTCTATTTATTTACTGTTAGTGTAGACGTTCTTGAATGATGCAATCGAAATTTACAAGAGATTTGTGTAGTAGTATGCATGTGGCTCACGTGGTTTTACCAACATAGATTGCCTCAGAATTCTGAGAGAAGTTTTTCCTCGGGATTATCCCAGAATACTTGAACGGATATCCCTAAAACTACCTGGGGGATTCTTTCAGAACCCTGAGAGAAATTCTCCTACCTGCAGTATTGAATGGCATCCTAAGAGGGGATCTTCAACATTATTAAGAGAAATTCATCTAGAATCCACCCAGCCAACCACATATCGTAAATCATTGTGTGGAAAAAAATCGTATATTTTCATATAGGGTGGGTGTACCAATTATAGCACTACCTAAGGAAAGCTATTTATACAAAAATAACGAGAAGACCAACGAATGTTATCAATAAGTTAAAAGACAGCTTAGTTTCCATACTTTACAGGAAAAATATGGAAACGGAGCCAAAACTACTTTTAGTATTGATTACAGCGTGTGCCAATGATAGGAACCCTGTACCAGTTATAGATACATTTCTTAACTTCGGTTCCTTTTCGCACTATTTGCATGCATTCCTTATGGGGTTAGCCATAACTGGTACACTATGGCGAAAAAGGGTGCAAGGAAGCCGAAATTTTAAGGAAAATGATTTATTTCTACCATGATTTGAGGAAAATGTGCAAGTTTAAATGAGTGTGACTATCTTTTGTGAACGTGGTCTGTTGTTCACAATTTTTTTTCTTGTTGATTTACATCGTTAAAGGGTGAAAATTAACTATGGAGAATAATTGGTACTATTGCCATAATTGGTACACTTACCCTATTTAATCAGAATCGTATAATTATATGTATATTTGTTGACAATGATTGCGTAAAATCGCATTTCATGCCAAATTAAATTTCAATTGCGATTTTTTTTCATATAGTCGTCTCCGATCATAAAAGGTGCGAGATACTATCGGTAGGATCGCACAGAATCGGATAGAATCGTGAAAAAAACATACATTCTTAGTGTCAAGCTGCAAGTTCGCTAGCATCGTATATATGATTTCTTTGAATCGTGGAAATCGTCGCTTCACATTGTATATGAATCCGCTAAATCGAGCTTGCTACCTAAAGGTATGATGGAAATCGGTGAAATCGTATACAACTATAACAGTGTTGTATATTGATCGTTTGCGTCACACTTGCGTCGTATACGAAATGAATGAAATCGTAGAAATCGTATATTCATTTTTACAGTCGCATATGATTTTTACTGCACTTTTAATAGTCGAATCTTAAACTCGGAAATCGTAAATGGTTTTGTTTACATATTTGTGTGATGGGGAAAAAGAAAAAAATGGTATTCATCACAAATTTGTATTTTTGTTGTTGTCGACACATTCCAACCATGGTAGCAATAATTTCGACCAAATATATAGGTTTTCAGACTAGCAGATGACTTATAATAAGTGATGTATAGATTCCAACAGCGATGTGAATTCCGGGCCTCTTGCACGGCATCACTTTTGGTGCCACTCAATGCACAACAACAACGCTCCCACCACAAGTCCCGCACCGTATCATGCTAATTTTTATTCGTTTCATCCCATTCACTTTGAACTCTCTACTTCCAACTTGGCAATGTAGCCAATAGAGATAACGCGCAGCTCTCAATCAAAGGACCTAAGTTCGATTCCCATCGAACACGGATTGTTTTTTTTTTAATTTGAAAATCTTGAGTCGTATATCGGTACACTCAATCGTAATAAGATCATGCAAATCGTATATTTAGACGGAGAAAATCGGCGAGTTTTCGAGAAATCGTAAATCATGATGGATGGAATCGCAGTAATCGTATATATGTTTCGGTATGGCCTCCACTTTAGTATGTATATGCCTGTTTGGTGCATTGAATACGATTTCTTTGGTGCTATATAAGTGTGACTATTTCAGTTGCAATTTCGATATAGCAACCAAATTGCTGGCTGGGCAGCGAGGGATTCTCAAAAAAAAAAAAGTTCGGAATGCTAGAGCTCTGAAAGGGACTCTGTAGACCATAAGAAGGATTCCTCCAGAAATTTGAGAAAGATTCACTTAGACGCCTGGGAGAGATTGCCCAAGAAACCCGCGATATACAGGTATACCTCGATTTAATGGACCCTCGATTTGACATTGTACCTCGATTTTATGTACATTTTTTTAATGGTAAAAACATTACTTTTTTTATGGGGTGACAAAGGTATTGTCCTGTATTATCGGCTGGTTTGTTCTCTTCGTCATGCGGGGTTCTTGTGGGCCAAAATGCCTGAAACTTGTGCATATAACTCAGCTTGGTTGGGAAGGATTTGAGGCCAACTCTGAGATCAACAGGTTTCAAAACACCCGCCATGACGTAGAGAACAAAACTGCGTAAGTTCCCCTACATATATTTTTGAATCAAAAGAAAAATCGAATGTAAAAAATCGATTTGGCCGAATTTGTGGGGCTTCAACATCGATTCAAAAAATCGATTAATCGGAACAAAAACATCGATGTTGCGAACATCGATTCAAAATTGCCCAACGCTAAGGTACGATATTTCCCTTACAAGTCACCCTCCAAAAGTTGCATGCAAGTTTACATACTAACATAATTAAATGATTAAATCTATCAAATTGACCAATTTACCCTTTGATTGCTTAAAAAAATATTTTGATGCTTAATGGCTTGCAGTCAAAAAAACCCAAAATCGCATATTTTGCCCTATAAATTCAGGTACAGCTCAAAATTGTGACGTGCTGGAGCAAATCTTTCAATAACATACCCTCGACAAAGGCCTCTACTGTAGATATACAGTAGGGCGTCGCAAGATAGAAAAAGTGTAAAAAAATTAACTTGTTCACGCTTAGAATGATAGATTAGGGTCTTAGAAACAATAGTTCCATACATGAAAACTCAATCAAAAAATAGTTAGAAGTTGCACGCATCGATTTTAAGAAAGATGGACGATTTTGACTAAAAAAAGCTAATATGAGTTGAAAAATAAAGTATGTAAATAAAAGTCATCAATCTCAGTAAATAACAGTACTTGGTCCCGCAAACAAAGTTTGGAGGAAATTTAGGTCATCAAAGTTGATTTCCTATATTTAGCAGAGGTTAAAATATCAAAAAATCGTGATTTAATTTCCAACTTTTTCAATAAAACCCAAATTTTAGGATTTGAATTTTTTCTGCGATTCGCAATTTCTTTATATTATAGCAAATTTTGTGTATATTATTCTGGTTGAAGACAGTTTTGGTTTTGAGCAATCTTCTTCATGCGTTGAGGTATTGACATAGTAGTGAAAACGCAATCAATGAAAAAGCGGGCTTTCTTACGTTATTTGGTTTTTGATCATTAGTTTCTATGACTTGTTTCTAAGATCTCTCTATCATTCTGAGGGAAAGCAAGTTAACTTTTTGTCACTTTTTCTATTTTGGAACACCCTTATAAGCTGTATATTGTAGAATGTCATGTCAGGTAGCGATTGTTGTAGAAGCAGTGCTGTCATGATAAAATCAGAGCTGGTTACTCAAGGAATCTCTGAAGAAATATCAGAAGGAATCCGAGCAGAAATTTCTGGATTTTGGAATTTCTGATGAAATGTTAAGTAGAATCGCTCTGTAATCTCAAGAAGTACACTTGCATGGATCTTAAGACTCTACAGGAATGCCTAAAGAAATTAAGGGAAATTCTCGAAGGAATCCCAGAAGGATTTTTCAAAAAACTTCTTGGATAGATAGTTATTGAAACTCCTCTGGAAACCTTTTGTAGAAAAACAAATTGAGACACTTTTAGGAAAATTTCTGGAGAAATACTTTATTAAAATTTTTGGAGGATTTTCTGGAAGAATTCCTGGAACTCTAGAAATATCAAATAAGCTTCTGTAGAGATCCCCAGAAAGAAACACTTGAAATATTTCTAAATCAGGAATTTTTCAAGAAATTTCTGGAGGATCTTTTATAGGAAATTCTAAATTTCTGAATCAATGAAGATGTTTTAAAAAAACTTAAAAAAAATCCTGGGGACCTTCTGAAGTGAATTCCTGGGGGATTTATAAAGGAATTCATAGCATTATTTCGGAAGGAATTATTGTATAACGTTCTTAAATTATTTTTTGGGATACTCTCGAAAAAGCTTCGGAAAAATAACAACAACAACAACAACAACAGGTAGTGATAGATTGTATGTTAAGGATCAGTAACAACTGTTGATGGTTAGCAAACCGATGAAATTTGAGCAAAAAGCATGTAGAATTATTGAAAAATACAAATGAAGCCACGTATTTATAGCTACTATCAAAACGGGGGATGTAGCATGTATTTTTCAGCTCAAATAATCCCCTCTAACATGAAAAAGACTTCGAATGATTGTAATCAGTTTCGTACCTTTTAATTCCGTCCTATGTTGCTTATCCTTTGACAGATACGCGTATTTCGACTACCACTTCTAATCTTCCTCAGTGTCAGTTATGTGGATAACTGACACTGAGGAAGATTACAAGTGGTAGTCGAAATACGCGTATCTGTCAAAGGATAAGCAACATGGGGCGGAATTAAAAGGTACGAAACTGATTACACTCATTCGAAGAGGGTATTCTGCTTAGAGGGTTCGAAAAGTCGGTACAAGATGAAAAAGACGTCAGGGTAAAATCTTTGAAAACAAAGAAAATCACCCGCCCCGGGAGTTTACTGGTTAAAAAGAATTCATAATTGATTGGTATTCCAAAGTTTTAGATTTAAAGAACGCATTTTAGTGTCTTATATCTTATGTCTACTTATGTTCCCGTACAACTGAACGTGCTGCTGGATCACCTTACTACAGCTCTGACCACGGACAGTATCCAGCACTTCAGCCACAACCACTGACTATGCTGCAACGACGACGGGATAGCACCGTGTCTTATGGTCTTCGTTGGATCACCTCCTCCGGACACATTACAGCAAATTCCGGCTTAAAAACTATCGGTGTTCAGTTTTTTTTTTTCAAACTTTTTTTCCAACGCTAAGCTAAGCTCGTCAAAGGATCATCTGACTTTGGCGTCGTCTTTCACGTTGCTGCTGGTCGTTGAATTTTGCATTTTTCAATACCTACAACGACTAGAAGACCGAGACCGAGACCGAAACCGAGACGAGGATGATGACGACGATGATTCACCGAAGTGGTTTGAGAATAGCGGTTATTGAACACCTGTACCACCGGAGAAGCACACATTTCGTGTTCCGTGCCGGATTGAGTGAGGCTGATTCCGGCTCTTCTTCCGACCGACGACGACGCCCGGTTTTGAGTATCGAGAAAAGTGAATAGATCGGAAAAGGTGGAAAAAATGTGTGCGGGAATCTTCCTGTGGAAGTGGAGCCGGTGCGGTGGATTGAATTCGCGCAACGTTTTCAATTTTTTTTTTTCATTCAGTTACGTAGAAACATATGAATACTGCCATCGTTAGCGAAAGGATTTCCATTCAGTATGCTGGGTTGAGCGTACAATCAGCAGAATGAGTGGAGATTTATTTGCCGTTATTCGGATTTTTTTTCTGTTTGGCAGATTTGTACTTTAATAGGATTTTGCAGCAGTTACGGTTAAAAATGGCAGGATTTGACTGTATATTTTTTTTTATATAAACGTGTAGTTTAGCGTGCCTATATGTACTCAAATAAACAAAAAGAACTTTTAGAAACGAACTCTTGTTGAAAACAGTAAACTTTTAATTTAAGAGCCTTGGTTTTGGTTGAGGTCTACGTTGCAGTGCTGTCATGGTAAAATCAGAGCTGGTTACTCAAGATTTCCAAGTCTTAGCGCCCTCTTTATTGGAGCCATCATAGAAATAACATCAATATTATACTTTTAATTAAGAAGAATTATAACACGAAAACCACTCCATAAAAAAAACACATTTTTTTGTGATTCTTGCGGAAGGGACATTCATGCAGGTATCATTTTTATGAATTCAGTAAGAATTATACTGAAGATTGCTCCGAGATCCTTTTAAAATTCATTCCTCCTGCTGTACTGCTCGAGAATTTTCTGCATGATTTTATCCAGGCACACCGACAGATATTCCTTTGGGGATTCTAGCAAGATTTATTCAAAAATGTTTAAAAAAAGAAGATTTTTGCAGCATTTCTTAGAATGATTCAAACAAGAACTCACCCAAAGATTGATACACCTATAAAATGCATTCCTGCAATGCATTTATTTCAAAATTTCACCAGAGATTCCTTCAGGGATTATTTCCGGAACTTCTCCAGGAATTTTCCTTGGGTCTTTTTCAGAAGTTTCACAAAAAATTTCTCAATAGATTAAGCTTAAAACAAGTCCACGAGTTTCCTCTTGGGATCTTATTAACGTTTTTTTACAAAATTCCTTCAAGGATTGCTATGGAACTTCATGTATGTGATCTTTTAAGAAACACATGAAACATTTCTGTAATAATTTCGGCTAGCAATAATATCTAATTTCTTCTGGCAATTTCACAAGAATTCTAGAAATTTCTCCAAATTTTTCCAAGTCTAATTCTTTAAAAGATGCAATTCCAGGAGAATGGAGATTCGGAGATAATATCAGAAATTCATTCAAAAGTTCTTTCCAGAGTTTCTTTTAGAACTATAGAACTTTTTCCATAAACTCTTTCAGAAATTGTTATTGGAATTTCTTCAGTATCCTTCGGGTCCATTAATTCAGAGCTTCCCATATATTTAGAATTTTCTCTAAAAAAAATCTCAAAAGATTCTGAAAGTTCCTGCAGAGGTTTCTCAAAAAGTTTCACCAGTGATTGCTCAGGGTGTATTCAGACCATACTTCACGGATTTCTTCCATTTTTTTCCGGTGATGATTCAGAAATTTTTCCTAAGGTTTTCTCAGCAATTCTTGTAAAAATTACTCCCAAAATCTATTCCTTGGCAATTTCCAAAAAAAATATATATCGAGAAATCTTTCTATAAATACCAGCAGAGGGTTCACCTGTTTTTTTTCCGGGCATTATTTCGAAGATACTTCAAAAACGCTTTTTTTAAGAAATTAATTTATGAGTTATGCATTTTTTTTTATAGGTTGATTTTGTCTTTGTGGGGTTTCCTTCAAAAATGTCTCCTTCAAGAATTTTTTCTTCAGAGATGTTAATGTAATTATCCCTTAAGAAATTGTATTATAAAAAATATTATTATTATTAAGTACTTATTTAGCTCAAAATTTTGAGAGATAGAAAAGCCCCGTTAAATTTTTTTTTCCAATTCCAATACTGCCGCTCTACGCTCAATCGCCCCATGTTTTATGGGAATCCCATATAACATGGGACAATTATGCGTAGAACGGCAGAATATCTGTCTCAAAAAGGCACAAAACCTCTTTATTTTTCAAAAAAACATTAGGGAATTTATTGAAGGATTTATGCAAGAAATCTACCACTTATTAAGAAATTTCGTCAGAAATTTCACCACGGATTTCTGCAGGAATCCTTCCTGATTTTTTTTTCTTTTAATTTCTTTGAGAGGTCCTCTGGAAACTACTCGTGATTTTTTTTTTGTAGAAATTAAGGATGTATCTTATGGAGTATCATTAGGTACTTTCCCAAAGATTTTTTTCAGGAATTTCATTTTTTTTTCTATGAATCTCCAAAGTTATAACAAGGAGTTTTGCAAAGGAAGGATTCCTTCAGAGAATCATTCAGAGGATTCGTTAGAATTTCCTTCACAGATTCTTCCAATAATTCTTCTAGGGATTTTTCATATACTATCTGGAAGAATTTCTTAAAAATCGCTGGACAAACATCTGTAACAATTCCTGCATTAAATTTTGAAGGAAAAGCCACCCCCCCCCCCTTCCAGGAGATATTTGAGACGGAGAAACAGGAGCAATTCCTAAAAAAAAATTGTATAGAAATTTCTACCGGAGTCCCAGATGGAAAATCTCATGGAACTCTTGGATGACCTTTCATAAGAATTTCCGAATTAATCTCTGTAATTGTAATTGTATTTTTTTTTAATAAATACGAATGCATTTTTGTTTACTAATTTTTACGATTAATTTTCTGTAAGACTTCGTAAAAGAAGTGTTGGAGAAATCCTGCATTGAAGCTCCTGCAGAAAATCTTAAAAAAAAAATGTTTCTTAATTTTTATTTCTGTGTATTTTAACTAATGCTTATTCTACACTAAATCTTTAAAGTCTCAAAATATTAAAGCGGGAATTTCTGAAAGAATTCATGATGAAACTCCAGCAGGAAGTCTGAAGAAATGCTTTAACCATTCAGTACTCGCGCCAATTTTTGTAACGCGAGCAGTCGCGCGTTGTACTTTGTACAACACCCATACATTTTGAAATATCTAAGGATCCTGAGGACTGTCTTTGGCAAAGTTGTTGTAAATTTCATGGGCTACTTGGTGCTGACAAAGATGATTCGTAATACGTCCACTAGGCGGCGCTAATGAGCAATATCATGTTAAATCTTATACATCAGGATCCTGATGTCTTAGAAAAATGGTGTCTCCGACAAAGTTGTGTGGTAGGTCAAGGACTTACGGATGATTCGCAGTTTAATTTGAAATTTCACCACTTGGTGGCGCTAGTAAGCAATTTTATGTTAAATCTTATATCTCAGGATCCTGATGTCTTAGAAAGATGGTGTCTTCGGTAAAGTTGTTTGGTAGGTAGACGGCTTATAGATTATTGGCCGTTTAATTGGAAATTCCACCACTAGGTGGCCCTAGTCAGCAAATAAACTTTATATCCTATGTATCTCAGGAACCTGATAACCTAGAGAGATGGTGTCTTCGACAAAGTTGTTTGGTAGGTCAAGTACCTACGGATGATTAGCAGTTTAGTTTGAAATTTCACCACTTGGCGGCGCTAGTGAGCACGTAAATATTATATATTGTCTATCTCTGGACCCTTATTACTTAGAAAGATAGTGTCTTTGGCAAAGATGTTTGCTATATCCAGGGCTTATAGATGAGTGACAGTTTTATTTCAAATGCCACCACTAGGAGGTGCTAGTGAGCATGTAAATTTTTAATGTCATGTAGCTCAGGATCCCGAATAAAAAGGCACGGCACACCGTCTTCAGCCAGAGGCTGTACAGACTGAACAGAACTTAACACTAGACCATGGACACGACATACATTACATGCACCAGTGGATAGCATGGTGCGGTTACACGCTTGGTAACGCTAACCGAACGGCCACGAAGCTCCACTTTACTCAGAAAGATGGTGTCTTCGGCAAAGTTGTTTGGTAGATCAAAGGCCAAATGGAGGAGAAGATACCTCATCCGTAAGCTTTTGACCTACCAAAAAACTTTTCCGAAGACACCATGTTTCTAAATCGTCAGTATCCTGAGACATATGAGATATAAGATTTACGCTAACTAAGCACCACCCTGTTTTGGAATTTTAAATAAAACCCAGCATCATCTATAAGCCCTTGATTTATAAAACAATTTCGCTACTGACATCAACTATCTATCCGTTACAGATGTGGACAATTTGTCCCATCAAAGTTTTAGCATAAGTTAGCAAATAATTTAGTTTTAAACCCATAAATCCGTCCTTTCCATTTTTTTTTTCTTTAATCCTTAACCTCGAAACAGCCGCGAGTACTTCGGCTCCCCAAACTAACATAGTTTTAAGGCAGTAATAAATTGTAAAATGTAAAATCATTGTAAAAACAAAAAAATTCGGCTCAGTTATGCCCATGTGGCGCCCGAGCCTTTCAAATAAACGAATAAGTAAAAAAAAATCAACTATCTATGTCATCAGGATACGGAGATATAATGTCCCATAAAATATATAGTGCGTTCTTCATAATGCGATTTATGATTTTCCGCATTTTTGGAAGTAACGTTGTTTTCGAAAAGGTCCTGTACTATTCAAAATAAGCTTCTTGAAGAATATATTTGAATTTACCATCAATAGAAACATTTATTACAAAGTAATAACAGATGATTCTCATGTGTTGTACAAAGAACAACAGTGGAATGAACGGAATGTTAACTGTTCTATTGGGCTTTTAAATACATTCAATTCGGTTGAAATATTGTTAACAGAAAAAAACACAGCTTGTTGAAAACATTAAAAAAGCATCCATTTCCATGTTTAAGCAAATTAATGTGTTGCGTCACCTTGTAGTGGAATCTCATATCAAACGGCACATCAACTGTAAGCTTCTTATCTATCAAACAACAATGTCGAAGACATCATCTTTCTAAGTAATCAGGATCTTGGGATATATAAGGTATACAATTGGAATGCTTACTAGCGCCACCTGGATGTGAAATTGCACGTCATATTTGTCTTCATCAGTTAGTGTTTGATCTACTAAACAGCTTTGCAGAAGACACCTTTTTTTTAAGTAATCAGGGTCCTGAGACATATGAGTTATAAAATTTGAATACCCACTAGTGCCACCTAGAAGTGGAGTTTCACATCTTACGGCTCTCCATCAGTTAGTGTTCGATCTACTAAACAACTTTGCTGAAGACATCATCTTTCTAAGTAATCAGGATTTCGAGATATATGAGTTATAATATTTGAGTACTCACTAGCGCCACCTGGATGTGGAATTCCACATCATACTTGTCTTCATCAGTTAGTGTTTGTTCTACTAAACAACTTTGCAGAAGACTCCATCTTTCTAAGTAATCAGGGTCCTGAGATGTATGAGTTATAAAATTTCAATGCCCACTAGCGCCACCTAGATGTGGAATTTCATACCATGCGGCTCTCCATCAGTTAGTGTTTAACCAACCAAACAACTTTGCCGAAGACATCATCTTTCTAAGTAATCAGGATCCTGAGTTGTATGGGATATATAAATAACATGCTCACTAGCGCCGCCTATCGGTTGTAATCTGAATTACTCAGGTCACCTCATGTAGGCCCTTGATATCCCAAGTAACTTTGCCGAAGACACCATATTTCTAGATCATTTAAATTTTGAAATACAGTAATTCACATTCAACTGTCTATCTTATCTTATATATATATAGTACGTTTTTCATAATGCGATTTTCAATTTTCCGCATTATAAGGAGTTATACTGTTTTCAAAAAAGGTCTTTTAATATTCCAAATATGTTTCCTGTAGAATACATTCGGGTTTGACATCGATAGAAAAAATGGTTTCAAAGTAATAGTCGATAATTCTCATGTGTTATACAAAGTACAACAGCGCGATTAACGGAAGGTTAATAAAACTACTATTTCTAAAAAAAATCTGAGGAGAAATTGCTGGAGGGATTCAGAACTTTTGATTTCCACAAAGAATCCCTGAATGTATTCCTGAAGAAGCGATTCGTGGATATATTTCAGAAATTCCTGTAAGAATACTGGAATATAATAGTATTTAGTATTTAGTATTATGTACATCAAATTCAAGATAAAACTGAATCAACAATATTTCTCCATAATACACGGTTCGTGGCTGCCGCTCACCATCCTCGGTCGCGCTTGATGCTCGCCAAGTCACGCTCCACCTGGTCCGCCCATCGTGCTCTCTGCGCTCCACGCCTTCTTGTGCCAACCGGATCAGTTGCAAACACCAGCTTTGCAGGGTTTTTGTCCGGCATTCTTGCAACATGCCTTGCCCACCGTATCCTTCCGGCTTTGGCCACCTTGTGGGTGCTGGGTTCGCCATAAAGTGTAGCGAGCTCGTGGTTCATTCTTCTCCGCCGCACAACGTTCTCCTGCACACCGCCGAAGATCGTCCTTAGCACGCGTCGCTCGAAAACCCTTTAAGGAAATGTCGGAGATAAATCTTGAGGAAATCCTGAAGGAATGTCCACATAAACTCCTGGAGGAATTGCTGCAGGATTATCTTGACGAAACCCTTTCGAAGAACTCTTGGAAATCTACATAAAATAAATCTTGAATAGATTTCTGGAGAAATTCTCAAGGGAAGTTTTTAAGGAATCAAATTTCAAAGCAATCCTTCATATAAAAAATATAAAAAAAAACTCCAGAGAAATTTCTTAATGAAACCCTAGACGAATTTCCAAAGAACACTTTGAAAGTATTCATAAAGAAGTCTGTGGAAGATTTTGTAAAAAATCCGTGGATAAATTTCGGAGGTTTTGATTTTCTGAAGAAAAGTATTCCTGAATCCCTTGTACGGAATTTTGAAAGAATTTATGGCGGGATTTCAGAGGAAATTCTTTATTGTAGAGTTCTTGGAGATTTTTTGGAGGATCCTCTAGAGAGCAATTCTAAAGAAAACTCTAGAGTAATTTCTTAAGAAATTCATGACTTTACAAAAAGATTTTTTGAAAAGATTTTTCAGAATTTTTTTTTTTATTCATGTGTATTTTAACTTAAATGCTAATTCTACACTTTTTCCGGAAGCACTCGAAGGAAGGTTTTATGAAGGAGTTCTTTAATTAATTTCTCGGGGAAACTACAAAAAAAATTAGATTAAAATTCTGGAGGAAACTGTGAGTATTGTTAAAAAAATCCCTGAAGGAACACTTTAATGAATTCTCGGAGAACTTTCCGAAGTTTTTTTTTTAAATTTTCGGAAAAATTTTCCAAAAAATCGCTTTGGGAATTTCTGAAGGATTTTCCATAAATTTTGTGAAGGAATTACTAAAGGATTTCTGCAGAAATTTATGGATGTATTTCTGAAGCAATCATTCTGAAATAACTGTTGAAATGCGGGTCCAGGGCGAACGAATACATATTGAAAGCAGCCTTTTTTGGTCAGCTTCAATGCTGGAATTTTATTTATCATTACAAATTCATACTTATTTTAATCCTTAATATAACTTACATTATAGTATTTTTCTGCTACTCCCAGACACAAACATCCCAACACTATCACTTCTGCTATCTACTGCCTTCAATATTTTGCACAGTTGTATATGCTAAGCTATGCCAGTGCTGCTAGTTTCACCAAACTCAAATCCTTCGTAACAAAAATGTTTTGAGAATTTTTGGAGAAATAGCTAGTTAGTTCATCATGGTGGGCCCGGAAAAGTTGGCCAACTGTCTGCACCAGTTAGTAGTCAAGATCTGGGAAACCGAACAGCTACCGGAGGAGTGGAAGGAAGGGATAATCTGTCCCATCCACAAGAAAGGCGCCAAGTTAATGTGTGAGAACTTTCGAGCGATCACTATTTTGAATGCCGCCTACAAAGTGCTATCCCAGATCATCTTCCGTCGTCTTTCACCTAAAGTAAATGAGTTTGTGGGAAGTTACCAAGCCGGTTTCATCGACGGCCGGTCGACAACGGACCAGATCTTCACCGTACGGCAAATCCTCCAGAAATGCCGTGAATACCAGGTCCCAACGCATCACCTGTTCATCGACTTCAAAGCGGCATACGACAGTATCTGACAGAGCTATGGAAAATTATGGACGAGAACAGCTTTCCCGGGAAGCTGACTAGACTGATAAGAGCAACGATGGACGGTGTGCAGAACAGCGTAAGGATTTCGGGTGAGCTATCCAGTTCATTTGAATCTCGACGGGGACTACGGCAAGGTGATGGACTTTCCTGCCTACTATTCAACATCGCCCTGGAAGGTGTTATGCGACGAGCCGGGCTCAACAGCCGGGGTACGATCTTCACGAAATCCAGCCAATTTGTCTGTTTTGCGGATGACATGGATATTATTGCTAGAACATTTGGAACGGTGGCAGAACAGTACACCCGCCTGAAACGTGAAGCAGCAAAGGTCGGACTGGTGGTGAATGCGGCTAAGACAAAGTACATGCTGGTAGGTGGGACTGAGCGAGACAGGACAAGCCTTGGCAGCAATGTTACGATAGACGGGAATACTTTCGAGGTGGTAGAAGAATTCGTCTATCTCGGTTACTTCCTAACGGCTGACAATAACGTGAGCCGTGAAATACGAAGGCGCATCATCAGTGGAAGTCGTGCCTACTATGGGCTCCAGAAGAAACTGCGGTAAAAAAAAGATTCACCCCCGCACCAAATGTACCATGTACAAGACGTTAATAAGACCGGTGGTTCTCTACGACACGAGACATGGACGATGCTCGAGGAGGACCAGCAAGCACTCGGAGTTTTCGAGCGACGGATGCTAAGGACAATCTTCGGCGGCGTGCAGGAGAACGGTGTGTGGTGGAGAAGGATAAACCACGAGCTCGCTGCACTTTACGGCGAACCTAGCATCCAGAAAGTGGCCACAGCCGGAAGGATACGATGGGCAGGGCATGTTGCAAGAATGCCGAAAAACAACCCTGCAAAGTTGGTGTTTGCTAACCATCCGGTTGGTACAAGAAGGCGTGGAGCGCAGAGAGCACGATGGGCGGACCAGGTGGAGCGTGATCTGGCGAGCGTTGAGCGTGACCGACGTTGGAGAGCTGCAGCTGCAAATCGAGTATTATGGTGGCAAATTGTTGATTCAGTATTATCATGAATTTGATGTTAACTAAATAAATGAAATAAGCTAGTTAAATATGTGAAATAATCACAGTAAGAAACTCTAGAAAACCTCGGAGAAAATTTAGGTAGAACTAATTGATAGATATTTTTTGAGCCCGTAGAGTTATTTCCGGGGAATTTTGTGGAGTAATCCTTGAGCGCTCATACTGGTAGGAAGTTATTTTTTTTATATATTTTAAGAGCTGATTACTCAGTGAGTAACTTGGAGTAACCTCGATGACACCACTTACGTTGGCTTACGTCCATTATTCTCTTGTCCCGTCCAATTACATTGTATTGGCTACCAAACCTCTAATTCGACTGCCACCTGCACTGATTGAGAACAAATCGTGTCCGGTTTGTGTTTATCATCAGCGCCCGCAGGAAGCCTTCATTCGAGTGTCGGTCATTTTCTCCCGGGCAAAACAACATCACTTGGTAAAACAGCAGGACACAACTCGTACTCCGACCTTCTGTGCGAACGTGGCTGCCCAATTGACAAAGTCCTCCACGAGGGCTCGAGCAGGGGAGACAATCTTTATTCAGCGATGCATAGGCAACCGCCGCCAACGAAATCACCGTTTTCGCCCAGTCTGGCCTGGTCTGGCCGCGCCGATTGTAATCACAAAGGACGATCAGATCTAGCAGAATCACATCAATGGTGGTGCGTGAGTCTGACCGGAAATGCTGCATCACGTTCGACTGGAATCAATTGAACGAACGCTCTAGTTCGGACGGAAGAGTGCGTTGAACGCCGCACCCTCCCACAACCGCAGCTTCTGTGATTAAGGTGCGAGAAAATTCCTATTTGTTTATTTTCGCAAAGGCCAAAATGTGACGCTCGCCATTGTTTACCCCTCGAATGGGGAAGATATGGGGACCCGGATGACGTCCTATCGCCTACCCAGCGCCAGCGAGGGTGCAAAGGCAGACAATGACGTTGACCATCCGGACTGGATTGCGCGGTGGAGCACCGGAGTTTCGTCATGGTTCGTCAGAGGTTTTGCTGTTGTTGTTGTTGGCGGTATTATTTTAGGGCAGAAGCGCGAAATCCGGATTCCGCAATTTTGTTGTCGCCCTGCGATGACGTGCTGTGTTGCTGAGTTTGTTGATTTGTCCCAGCTTGACTTGAATGAAAGTAGAGCGTGGGTGACACGGAGTTGATTTACCGTTTCGCGTGGTACAAATGGAGCGTTAGATGTGCGGTTTTGATTTACGATACGTGTGAAATCCGGAGTTGGCGGGACAATGAGGCTTTTATACATGTGTTATATGGTGGTAAGTTACAAACTGCAGGACAGGATTTATTGAAAACTTCTAGTTTATAACATATTTGAACATAGGTTCCGACCTTCTAATGGATCTTGATCTCCCTACCTAATGTTCATTGGAAGCTTTTGACCATCTCAAATATGTGGGGAGCTCTAAGGCACAAGGGTGTCCCGTAAAAATGATTGTCGTCATAGAATCGCTGTACGAAATAGCATAAAAAAAACCCTAATTAATCCACCTAGCGGTGATGGTGCCTTTCTCGTGCTTTTAAATATCTTTTCAACAAAACTCAAGCGACATGTTGATGGCATTGAAATAAATACAAAATAAAAACTGCTTGCTAAATCAACTCAATATGGATACATTTTATATTAGCATAACATCCAATATCCAGAAAAAGACAACGATCCAAAATTCAAACCAAACAAGTGTCATGAAGCCGCAAAATTTTGAAACATCATTTTAGATTTTCCGGTCATCATTTTTTAACTCCGGATATCTACCCCAACTAAACTAACCGCCATCTTGAACATTGAGACACCATCTTGGATGTTCTGGTATTCATTTTTGGACTCCGAACATATTTCCCATACCAAATACACTTATTTTACATAGTTTTAGAGCTCAAATTCCTTTGAACACCCGCCATCTTCTGTTCAGGGTTGACACGATCAAATTCTTATTTTTCCATTCAACGTTGACCCATCCTGCTTTAAATTTACACCTTAGGAATCTGAAATGTTGCGATTTGATGAGATCGCTTTAATTTTGTCTATATTTTATTCTCTTTCATATATGAGAACTTAGACCTATTCGTCACTGTTGTTCATGCCTAACGTTTATCAGGCCATTAAACAAAGCCACGATTTGATTTTTCACATGAACGTTGGTTCTGCTACACAACAGCTAGTCTTATGTGATCTAAGACTATTTTCTTGTTAACCGTTCATTGGATTATCAAAAAATCTGCGATCTGATGTGTCGTATGTATGGGTTTGGTTCATTTTTATATTTGGCAATTTCCGGTGGGGTTCCATGACACTACCGGTTGTCCCAATTATGGTCTGAGATTATTGTATTGCTAATTTTTCACCTTTACCCAATCACCACTATTTGATATATCGCATGTATGGGTTTGATTGCCTTTTACTTTTAACCAATTTCGAAGCCACAGCCGCCGGAATCTAATGTGGTCTGACCCTATTTTTCCATCAGGTTGTCGATAAGTCGTGGTTTGATGTACCGCATCCATGGTTTTGGTTAAATTTTACATTTTACTACCCGGATCTGATTCCGAGTAACTACCGGCTGAACCAAATATGGTCTGACACTATTGTCTTGTTAACTGTTCATCGGTTAACCAAAAGCGCTGCAAATTGAAGGTGTCACATGCAGGGTTTGACTATTTCGACGGGACTCTCGGAACCAATTCCGGAACACTACCAGTTGATCTAAGGCTATTTTCTTGCTAACTGTTCATCAGGTTATCGCAAAAGCTACGATTTGATGTGTCACTCGCCTGGATTTGATTTACTTTTACATTTGGCCTCTTCCGGCCACTCAAAACCGATTCCGAAACACTTGCAGGCCGGTCATAAGGTAATCGAAAAAGCCGCTTTTTGATGTGACGCATGTACGGGTATGTGTTTCACTTTCAGATTTGACCACTTCTGCGGGAGCCCCGGAACCGGTTCCGAAACACTACTGGTTCAGATATGGTCTGAGATGATTTTCCTGCTCATTGTCCATCAGGTCATCGAAAATGCCGGGATTTGATGTGTCGCATGTATGGGTTTGGTTCAATAGTATATTTGGCCGCATCCAGCGGGACGCCTAGAACCGGTTCCTTTGCTGGACCATTTTGCTGCTTATCGCTAATCAGGTTATCGAAAATGCAGTGATTTGATGTGTCGCATGCATGGGTTTGGTTCAATTGTACATTTGGCCACTTCCAGCGGGACGCCTAGAACCGGTTCCGGAACAATACCGGTTCAGATATGGTCTGAGACTATTTTCCTGCTTACCGCTCATCAGGTCATCGATAATTCCGGGGTTTGATGTGTCGCATGCATGCATGGGTTTGGTTCAATTATATATTTGGCCAGTTCCAGCGGTACGCCTAGAACCGGTTCCGGAACACTACCGGTTCAGATATGGTCTGAGACTATTTTCCTGCTTACCGCTTATCAGGTTATCGAAAATGCCGTGGTTTGATGTGTCGCATGCATGGGTTTGGTTCACTTGTATATTTGGCCACTTCCGGCGGGACACCCGGAACCGGTTTCGGAACACTACCGGTTCAGATATGGTCCGAGACTATTTTGCTGCTTATCGGTCATCAGGTTATCGAAAATGCCGTGGTTTGATGTGTCGCATGCCTAGGTTTGATGCATTTTCATATGTAGTCCCTTCTTGGGGTACCATTCCGGAACACCTAAATGGCCATATCTCCGGAACGGCTGGACCGATCCGAACCATTTTCAATAGAAAACAATGGGACCAGATTCCGCGTCGAATTAACCGTCGGTCATTGAAATCGGTTGAGGTTTACTGCCAAAAAGTGATGTGAGTTTTTTTGTACACACTCACACATACACACACACACGCACACACATACATACACACAGACATCACCTCAATTCGTCGAGCTGAGTTGATTTGTATATATGACTCGACCCTCCGGGGCGTCTATCAAAAAGTCATTTTTGGAGTGAACATATAGCCTTTCCAGTACACTTAGTGTACGAGAAAGGCAAAAACATATTTATCCAAGCAGTGATGGCGCCATTCTCGTTCCTTCGGAAACCCATTTCAAAAAAACTCAAATGACATGTTGATGTATATCGTACTTTCATACGTTTTCACAGAAATCAACTTCATGACACCAGAAATCATATGGTTTATCTGACTTTTGATGTTTGAGCCTCAAACTCTTAAGAAAAAGCCGCTATCTTGAACTTGGAACCGCCATTTATTATGTAAGTCCGCCATCTTGAATATTCTGGTCGCCATCTTGGAGTCCAGGCATCTTACCTATGCCAACTATACTCATATTGTATGGTTTTAAAGCCTACAACTTTATTCAACAGCATCCACCTTGAATTTGGAGCCACCATCTTGGATTTTAGATCGCCATCTTGGATATTCTGGTCGCCATTTTTGAACTCCGAACATCTTCCCCATACATAATATACCCATATCGCATGGTTTTAAGGCCTAAAACTCCATTAAACAGCAGCCGTCTTGAATTTAAAGCCGCCATCTTCGATTTTAGGTCGCCATCTTGGATATTCTGGTTGCTATTTTTTAAAGTCTAGGCATCTTCCTCATACCTAAAATACCCATATTGCATGGTTTTAGGGCCTAAAACTTCATTAAACAGCCACAATCCGCCATCTTGGATATTAGAAAGCCATCTTGGAAATTGTGGTCGCCATTTGTGGATTCTGGACATCTTCCATATTCAAAATATATCGATGGTTTTACCCTCTAATACCCAATCCCGCCCTTAGACGGGGTATAGTTTGAGCATTTTTGAAATTTTTGTTTCGTGGACAATCATTTGTTGTATATTTTTGGCTGATATTTAGGACTGTTCTGTACATCTCAAAATGGTTTTTGGTGTATTTTTAAGCGTATATACATTTTTTAAAAATCATTGAAAAATTGATGTTTTAGTCACCTTTTAGAAGTCATTGTTTATTTTGTATTGAATCGCTACAATTAACATATTTTATTTTTTTCCCATATCATTCTATCCTTGTTTAATAGTTTAAGGGAATTGAATACACTCTAAAATTATTTTCCTTAAAATTACACGGAAAATAAAATTTTCTGTGAAAAAAATTTAAAATAATAATATTTCAACAATAATCATAAAATCTCAAAATGTTTTCATCTCAAAAAATCCGTTATCCAAATTGGCTTTCAGGAAAAATATAAAAGTGTGGGGATGTTCAAAAATAAAAATTAGAAAAATCAAAAACTAAAATTCACGAAATCGAGAATTAAAAAGAATCGTCTTCCAAAACATGTTTAAATCGATTTTAGATGACAAAAAACGATATTTAGATCAAAATCAAAAATTTGGGTATTAGAGGGTTTAGTGTCTAAAGCTTCGTTAAACAGCCGCTATCTTGAATTTAGAACCGCCATCTTGGATTTTGGACCGCCATCTTGGATATTCTGTTCGCCAGTTTTGGAGGCCAGACATCTTCCCTATACTAAATATACTCATATTACACGCTTTTATAGCTTAAAACTATTAAACAGCCACCATCTTGGATTTGAGCCGCCATCTTCAATATTAGGCTGCCATCTTGAATTTTGAACCGACAACGTAGAATTTCTGGTCTTCAGTGTTGATTTCCGCACAAAATTCGTCAACCATGCTAAAGGTTACAAAAATCGCCGCAGTTTGATGTATCGCATGATGGTATATAAAGACCAGTTCTACCGGTGCTGGTCCGCATCACTGAAATGGTTATAACTCCGGAACGCCTAGACCGATCCGGACCATTTTTTATAGCAAACAATACGGTAAAAAATCCGATTCGATTCGTGGTAAAATCTGGAAGTCGGCCAAAGGAAGTGCATTAAAAGTAAGTGAACTTTCTTTGCGCACAGACGTACACACATACAAACATCATCTCAATTCGTCAAACTGAGTTGATTGGTATACGTGACGACTTGACACTCCGAGCCTTTTACATACATACAATGATGACAATCATGACAATCAAAAGTAGTCCATGAAATGTTCTAGAGGAACGTTTGAATAAAGTTCTGAACGAATCTCCGGAGGAAGACAGAGCTCAAGAGAAATTTATGAAGAATTCACGAAGGAATACTGAAATTATGCATATAAAATTTGGATAACGAATTGCTGAAGATAAATTGATTGATTTGTCTTTATTAAAGAGACTTTCACCATTGCTGAAGAAACTTACGAAGAAATCCGTGGCACAGATGTTTTGACAGCAATTCTAGAGGAATTTCTAATGCAGCAATTATAATAGCAAACCATGGAAGATTGTTTAAAGGAATTCTTCGAAAAATTTCTGGAAAATCCATTGAGGAATTTTCGGAAAAATTCCTGGAGAAATTTCCGGAAAAAATCCCTGGAGGAATTTTTAAACGAATCCCCAAAATATATAATGGTAGAATCCCTGAAACCTTTTCATGAAGCAGGAACTTCCTAAGAAAACTTCCTAAATAATCCATGGTGGATTTATCGCAAATCCCTTGAAGAACACCTGAAGGGACTCCAAGAGGAATTTGCATAGCAAATGATTGATTGATCGAATGATTTTTGAGATTCAACAGAACCTGGAAACGGATTTCTGAAGAAATTCAGGAATTCATAGAATGTTTTCCCAGATTTAGAAAAAAAAATGAGAAATCGCTTGGAGATTTTGAAAACACTGTAAAAATTCTTAGAATACATTCTTAGGAAATTCATGTTCAAACTTTTAAAGAATTTTTTAGAAGAATTTCTAAAGATTTCTAAGATTTTTTCAAGAAATTTTTTAAAGATTTTCCTGAAAAATCCCAGGAGAAATTTCTGAAAGAATTTTATTGAGGAAAGTTATTCCTGGAGAAAATTCGGAAGGAATCCCTGGAGAAAGTTTCCAAATGAATCCTGGGGTGTTTTTTAAGAATTTGAGAGAAAAGCTCGATGGTAATTACTGATGGAACCTTTGAAGAAACTTCCGAAGGAATTCCGGGAAGAAATTTTGACAATTTTTAAGACGATTTTTTTTTTCAAGAATCCCCGAATGAATATCCGTACACGTACAGGTTTGTTTTTCATGTTAATTACTTCGAAACCTAACGGTTCAAAATTAATGCGAAAACCGAAAAATTTTAAGGGGAATATATAACGAAGCCACACTTCGAATTTTCAAAAGCACAAATCTGAAGAGCTGAGAGTTGGTTTGCGCTGAAAAGTTGATCGATTGGTCACCACCAGCGGGTCACCAATCGATCAACTTTTTAGCGTAATCCGTCTTTTGGTTCTTCAGATTTGTGCTCTTGAAAATTTGAGGTGTGGCTTCGTTATATATTCACCTTAAGGAATGGTGAATCGTAAATTCAAGACAGAAAATTAACATTCTTGGGTTCAAGTTTTCAGAATGCCTCACCGGAAAGAGAAAAATCACCCGACCACAAACCACAAATTCATCGACTCAAGATTCCGACTTTTAGATCCAATTTTAATTTGAAGCAGTATATCAGATAATGTCAAGGTCTGGCTGTGTCTGTGCATCTGAATCGAAACCAAAACTAGCAAAACATATAAGAATGAAAAGCTGATGAATTCAAAAATAAGATCGTAGCCAAACGTGGTAGAAATAACAAACAAAGTCTGATTGTTTTTAAACAAAAATAATGAGTTTGGAACAACGATTTTTGTTTGTTTCGGAAGGATTGCTTAACGACTGGATATTGTAGCTAGAGAAACGTTATGTTTTCCGGCCTTGGCAGTCTTTCAGAGCAGCAAGAACAATATTGCTTCAATTTCCGACGGTTTCGGTAATGTATATTACCATTTTCAAGGAATAGAAGTTTTGTTCTCTTGTACGGAACGGTAGTGCTCTACATTTGATTGTCCATTCAATTTGAAATGGCGCTCGCTTCGGTGCATGTGTGGCGATATTTTTGCAAGACACTGTATCGCGGGTGGTTTTTGCTATAATTGCGAATTTTATATGATTATGAATGGATTTTTAATGTTACTGATTTGAATTTCTTTTATGTTTGCATAAACAAAAAGAGCTAGATCTGTTATCACCAGAATCATCTTAAGTAGTTGTCCAATTTGCCCTATTTTGCCCTATTATCATAGAAAAATGAGATTTGAAATGTATTTATAAGAAACAGATACTGTAATGGAACGTTGAAATTAGTTTCAGTTACAATTGGAAGCTAACAGCTATCGTGCGCATAAATGAAAGATATTTTCCCTATTTTGCCCCACATGCCCCTGAAACTGCTGAATGATAACATTTTTTCTATTTTTTTTTGTAATGTCACTTGTTGCTGTACATGAAGTCCTAGATCATTTTTATATATGTCCATTTTACCCCAATTTGCCCTGAGTTGTTGTCGCCTCATGTATGAATTGATTTCCTCCATTTGCTTATGTCCGAATTGATGGACTTTTGTTACTGAAACCAATGTAATCGAAAGAACAGTTAAAATATATAACTTTGGTGGGGAATACAGGGTATAATAAGCATTAATCCTAATCTGAATTTGTGTCAAAAATGCACACAACTGATTGAATGAGGCATCTTAAATATATATATTTGGTGCTTTGAGACGCCCTATTCAATCAGTTTAGCGCACATTTGACATATTTTAGAAAATGCTTATTATGCCCTTAATTCCCCATCAAAAGCTGAAATTATAGAAAAAGTCATATATATGTTGATAACATTGGTTTCAGTACCAATACTAATAAGGGAAATTAATTTATTCATTAATTGACAAAAAATCAGTGCAAATTGATTTATTCATTACATGTTGATTACATGACAAAAATCAGGGCAAATTGGGGTGAAATGGACAGCTAATTATACCAATGCGAGAATGATTGTAGTATTATTCGATAAACCGCATTTGTATGTATCCAAAATGGCCTAGGGCTTCATGTTTTGCATCCAGCGACATTGCAAAACCATACAAAATATGTTATTATCCAGCAGTTTTAGGGGCATGTAGGGTAAAATAGGGAATAGTAGTTTACGCAACAAGGTGCAGAATGAAGATTTTTACAGCACGAGTTGTAAGTACGACGAGTGCTGTAAAAATCGAGTTCTGCACCGAGATGCGTACAACGTTTTTTGCAATTTCATAAATAACAACTTGAGGATTGTTTTTAACAAAACTTTTACATCAAACTGCACAGTAATGTTCATAGCCATGTTTAAGAAAGTCTGATTATAGCAGGTTATACTGTGCATTTGTCACAAATTTCCAAACCTGCGTCCAGAAAGCATCAAGAAGTTGATCAAAACTGAAAACAGTGCTGTAATGGTCCATTACGCAACGCAAATCAGTGCTGTAATGAACCATTACAGCACTGATAATTTGGTGTGGGAAAGTAGGCCTTTTCCTGTCAGATTTGCGTGAGGTAAAACAGCCTATTACGATGAGAAATTGCAAAAAATATCTTTCATATATGCGCATGATAACTGTTAGCTTCCAATTGCACCTAAAACTAATTTCAACGTCCCATAGCAGTATTTGTTTTTCATAAATACATTTTGAATCTCTTTTTTTCATGAAAATAGGGCAAAATGGGGCAAATTGGACAACTACTGAAGATGATTCTGATGGAAAAAGATTTTGTGCTTTTTGTTTATGCCAAGCAAATCAACTTCATATCAGTAACATTAAAAATCCATTCATAACTAGGAAAAATTGTGAATGTTCGACAGTTGTTGGGGCATATGGGGCAAAATAAGCATTTAAAATACTCTTCCATTTATTCTTATGATTCCTATTATCTTCCAATTACACCTGCAGCTATTTTCAAAGATCTACAGTCGTGTTAGTTGTTTGAAAGTACATTTTGATTCTCTTTTTATATGAAAAAAGGGCAAAATGGGGCAAAATGGACCATTTCCCGTGCCTGCGGTGAATGAAATTAGCACCAATCGATTTCTCGTAATTTTTTACGTCAGAAATGGTCAACTTCACGTACCGAAACCAGCGGCGTTAAAAGATCCGTTTTTTGGGTCGATTTTTCCCACTGTGCACTCTATGCAAAGTTACAGCATGTTGAACTTTTTGCGAAAGAAAACACAGTTGCCTATCCCAAACATTTTGGCCACCCCCTGTATGTTGTCAACTCTCGCTTACAGAATTAGGTGAAAACTGACTTTTTTTATCAAACTGAAGCATAATTGCGATAATACGGCAAATCTGTCCAACGGGATCAAATTACATGTAACGTTTCCTTCTGATGGCAAGCTCGGTGTGAAAACCCTGTCAAACAACATTCATTAACCATTCATGAAACATTGTTATACCATGCAAATGACCCAACAAACTTGCTCCACTCCCATTATGACCAGTCATTGCGGATAATGAAAATCAGTACTTGATTGGCAAGCGTTGCAGTTTGATTCAATTTCCGCATGAAAATGAAATCTCTAAAAGACCAACTTGGCTTAACCCAAGTGTTTGGCCCTTCCAGTTCCCTCGAGACAATTAGCGGACCACAAGTGAGAAAACCAATTCATAGACTTGGCAAAAACAGGTGGTCTAAGGCTCGCACCAGCCTGAGGAGTCTCGTAGATGAGTATTGCGCTCAAAGTACCATCCACGGAATTGGCTACATCGGATCCCGGCGAAGGTCCATACTGGAGCGGATCTGGTGGTTCGGGGTTTTTGTGCTCTCGGTGTATGGTTGTGCCACACTGATCCATAAAGTTTACCAAAAGTGGACCAACAATCCGGTGATTGTTACGTTCGACGAGCGGCCGCTTCCGGTTTGGATGGTCCCATTTCCGGCCGTGACTATTTGTCCGGAGGCGAAGATCCGTGCAAACGATATGAACTTCACCGAAGACTTTTACCGATTCATCAATTACAGAGGAAGCAGGAAGGATCTGGATGATGAAAGGTATTCTTGAAAGTTGATGTTGCAGAGTGTCTAGGTGTTTATGATATCTTGAATATTGCAGGGTTGATCGGCTGTTGGCTGTTCTTCAGATCTGTGATGAGTTTTTCCATGCTAGAAGCTTGAAGTTTCCCGATCTTTATGCCAGAACTGAAACCGATTTCGATATTGTTCAAATAATGCGTAACATTTCCGTTCCTTTGATTGACATAATTCTTTTTTGTAAGGTGAATGGTGTCCGATGTAATGAACTCTTCTCCGAAACACTGACTGACGAAGGAATTTGCTTCACCTTCAATGGGTTCTCTACTTATGACATGTTCCGAGATGGAGTTCTTCATGACGAATACAACTATCTGAATGAACCAAAGAATCTCACAGGTTGGAGTCTAGAAAGTGGATATGTCCCTAGGAAAAAACTTGAATCCCATCCAATCCGTGTGTTAGGATCGGGATTTGGAGCTGGGTTAACTATTGAACTGTTGGCACTGGAGGACGATATTGAACAACATTGTAGAGTGCAGCAAGGATTTAAGGTGATTATTCATCCATCTACCGAATATCCTCAGGTTACGAAAAGTTTTGCCCTGGTGACGTATTCTCGCGATGTAACGATCGCCGTGCGTCCGGTGATTATGAGTACTTCATCGGAGTTGCTAAGCTATCATCCGACGCGTCGTCATTGCTACTTCAACCATGAAAGACAGTTGAAGTTTTTCCGAGTCTACACTCAGAGCAACTGTGAACTCGAGTGCGTTACCAACTACACGCTGAAAATGTGTGGCTGTGTCAAATTTTCAATGCCTCGTTCTGCGAAAACGCGTATCTGTCGGACCTCGGAGATTGCTTGTGTACTTTCAGCGGAGAACAGGATGCTACTACAGTCTGCAAAGCGACGGTTGAAAAAGCTCCAAACCTATGGCAGTGCTTGCAACTGCATACCGGGATGCACCTCGATTCACTACGACACCGAGATTACTCAGTCTAAGTGTGATTTTAGGAAAACACTTGAGCTGAGAATAGCTCCGGTAGATCCTACAATAAGCGAAAACGTTAGGCAGTATGATTGGCGAAGAAAAAAACGTCAGATTTATTAGTATTCAAATTGTTTTCCATTTGCAGATATCAAATCTCAAAGCTGGGCATATACTTCCGGGAGGTGCAGTACATAACGTCCAAGCGCAGTGAACTGTTCGGCATGATAGACTTCATTTCCAACTGTGGCGGCATATTGGGCCTCTGTCTGGGAGTTAGCTTGTTCAGCGTCGTAGAGCTGCTGTACTACTGCTTGGTGCGTCCATTGCCGCTGATACGAAAAGCGCTGCGTGGTGGGCGAACTGTAACTATTGTAAAAGAGAGTGTTGGAAATCGATACTAAGAGGAGTAGGTACATTTTTTTTAGTCCTAGGCTAATCCCTTTCGGGAGCCACGCTTTTTTCGTTCCGAAGGAAGAAGTCACATGTTATGAGTTTGTCTTGAGTGGGATTTGATTCCAGGTCTTCGGCGTGATAGTCACATGTTTGAACCATCACATCAGGTCCGCTTCATCAATAGGTAGAAGTTCGTTCAGTAGTCCAATCCATTTTAGTTGGAATTTTTAGGTTTTTACTTTTAAAAAGGCATAATTGCATCGATTAGTGTGAATTTGATTAAGATTCAATTAACAATAAAAATACGAGTTCTAATAACTAAAATAAGCCGAAAGCGAGATGGAATTGTGAAAACAGGAGTGTTCATGGTGTGGACTCGAAGTTAGTTTGGCTTTCCATTTCGCAGAATTGTTACCTGCTCTGTGGTTTAGTTGGCTAAAGCGCCGGTCTAGCGAATACAGAGTCATGGGTCCAAATCCCACCAGAACGCGATTTTTTTTCACAATTTTATCTCTCAACTTTGGAACTTTCGAAGTGCTATAATTTTTATTTGTTTTAATTTTTTGTATCTGTCTTCCTCTAATCCTTCATTTGCCATTCTTTATTTACCTTACCATTAACCTCTCTTAAATTAATATACACTAAATTCTGTTTTTACGCGATGGATGCGTTCGCGCAAAAAAAGATCGTGTAAAAAAAGTTCGCGTAACTTCGAGAATTCGCGCAAAAAAAAATCCAAAGGAAATTTTTTTTACGCGATTTGCCCTCCGCAAATGACCAAAATCGCGTAAAAAAAAGTCGCGTAACTTCGAGAAAATCGCGTAAAAAAAGTCGTGCAAAATAAAATCGCGCAAAAAAAAGTCGTGTAAAAAAAGAATTCAGTGTACCACTTTTCTCTTTCGTGTTTCTGTCTTTAACATTAAACATAGGAAACATATACTCGATAATTGTTTAAATTCTCTGAGAATATAACACTGTGTGGACTGCACAAATCACACATTTTTCGAAGTTATATGTGGCCATACAAACTGTACATAATAATAAAAAGTGATATTGATATATGTTCCAACATTCGCGTCGGTTCTTCCTGGTCGTTGATATTCTCTGTGAATATGTGCCAAGTAAGTAAGTCACCGATACTCGAGCATAGTGGGTTTCGTTCGCTTTTAGTGTGTCCCACATCGCTTCGAGGTTGATCTGGTGCTGCTGCAGCTGCAGTTTAAACTTGTCGGCAGCGGCACCTAGGTTTTTGTTACAGATGCAGTCGGACAGGTAGCTTGGGTAACAAGAAAGTATGGGGACTATGGCAAGTAAACATAAAAAAAATATGCAGCATCTCACCAAGTAAAGGTGCATCTATGTAAGAGTGTACCATTCAGCTTTAAAATACGGAAATTATCGAAGAATGGCAAATCTGAACAAACATTAATTCGACTAGAGATTTCCTTAAGAAATGCGACAAAAATTGTGACCACGACAAACTTTTTTTTTATTATTTAAACCACAACAACATCCACAAGATTCAGGTTTCTTCAAAAACTGGACAGTTACATATCAAATGATACGAAGTTATATAATCAAATTCACAGCTATCACATACAAATGCATCAACTTGCTGAACATTCGCCATGTGATAGCTGAGTCGGCAGTGGCCAGTCAACAGTTTGGCCAGCATGCTGCAATTCTATTTAGACAGAAAAAAAGATGTCTCAGTACAACACAATTTTGTTTGACGACATGACTCCATACTATTCCAGTATTGAGTGTGCTGAATGGCAGCTCAGGGCCAATGAAATCATGTGATGCTTCAGTGCGAGCTAACTCATCAGCCAATTCATTTCCAGCGATGGAAGAATGGCCAGGTACCAATACAAGGTGAACTGCGTTTGCTGAATTTAGCTCCTCGATTTGAGTTCGACAAGCGATAACTATCTTCGACTTAGATTTGGCCGAAGCATGTGATTCAATAGTAGTCTGGCTATCTGAACAGAAGTATTATGCTTTGCCAGTTTACGTGATGCTGAAGTGTTGATTGCATTCCACACATGAGCGAAAAGATTTCGGCCTGAAAAACGGTGCAGTGTCTACCAAGTGAGTGAAACAGATGTTACCATAGTTCACAAGAGTAGACACCAGCACCGGCTCGACCTTCGAGACCATAAGTGAAACATACGATGCCGTCTGAAATACTTCTCTCCAGATAACCTGATGTTCACTGTTCGCGGGAAATGAATTACGTGGAAAATGTCCTGTATGGAGAATTACAAGCAATTGTTAGATCACTTGGAGCGACCACCATCAACGACCATCATCAAAAGTGGAAACAACGAGGTGTGTTTTGATCTGTGGTTCACAGAAGTTCACTCTAGATGACAGAGTATCCGTAGATAGTAAGTGCAACAAATATAGTAGGGCAATGCCGAAGAGAACTTAAAGCGACTCCGTGTGAGTTGAATAGAACGCTCCAGCCATCGCATTTAAGCATATCCTTTGGAGATGGCCTAATTTTGATTGGATAAATCTCACTTCATCCTTTTGTCACCACACAAGACATCCATAGGCCAACACTGGTCGAACAGCAGTTGTGTGAATCCATTTGTTATAGGTTTGAGGCCCCAAGTTTTACTAAAGGTTCGCTGGCATTGCTCGAAGTCCATACAAGCTTTCTTGGTTCTGAACTCAATGTGAGGTGTCCAGGACAGCTTGGAAACGAGAATGACTCCAACGTATTTTATCTGTAGATTTCAGAATCAAAGAGACGTAAACGTCGGACGCTACGGTTTCACCTTGACGTAAAAAGACAATTGATGTTTTACTTGGATTTACCGAAAGGCCATACCAACGACACCAATCCTCAACTACCTAAAGAGCGCTTAGTATCAGGTCGAAAAGGGTGCTGATCAGGCATGGAAATAATCGTTCACAATTCATTCATTTCGAGCTCTCTCGCAAAAATTCTCGCGGAACGAAACACAATCCCAGCAAGCCTGTACATAGTGTGTTACGAACTCAGGCGAATGAAGGGGATAAAGCAAATACACGAAAATTATGGCAGCGTTCATCGTTGTTCACGTTCACCCGTTGAATCATTCGGTACGGGACTGCAATCGCAAGGTGAATGTCGCGAAAGGATCACACGTGAATGCATTCCTTCAATCGCGGCGATTCTTTCGTTTCGTTCGTCGTACTTCTGCTGATGCTGATGGTGCTAGTTTTTTTCTATCCCATCTGTTGGGGGCGTTGGGGGTATTGATCAATTGCGTGTTTTAACTTCAGTTTCGAGACTAATTAGGAAATCATCTAGTATCGATGGTAAATATGAAAGGATCTATAGATTTCCATGTAATTTGAAATCAGGCAATTTTACTAGTGCATGGGGACAACATCGCCAAACGTACATTAATATTTATTTGGGCTTGTAGGAAAGATAGGCTAATTATCTGATTCATTTACATTACGTTCGCCTGTTTTATTACAGTTAAATTGTAATTTGGAACATGTGTAAAATTTTGAGTCTGATTTAGGCAACCAATATTATAATATAACCGGAAAATAAATTATGAAGCTTACATACTTCACAAAGGAAAGGAAAATCAACCGCTATGTTACCGTGTTTGAATAGATCATGAGAATTATTATTCTGGTTTATTTATGTTTTTAATGTTTATCAAGGATTTCACTAATTGATCAATTTTGACAGTTAAATTTTGGCCATGGTGTATAGGGCAAACAAAAATATTTGTCACTCTCAAAAAACAAATAGGGGCAAACTGAATCAAACAATAAGCCGAAATATATTTGTCAAAAGTGGTCAAATATTTGTCGTTCAGGCAAATCAGGCTCGAATCTGTGAGTTTGATCCTCATCAAGGGCCCGGCGGCGCGATAGACATGCATGCATTCAAGTACGGTAGAAATATTTCCTGATAGAAAGCTATCATCATGATACATGGTACAATAGTAGGTATATTTAACCGAATCAACCGTTTTCGCACCGCACCGCAAGGAAATATAACACGAATAGACATGCTTTACCTCCCCATCTAGCAATAAATTAAGAAAAAACGCATCAAACCCGCAAAATAATATTGTCATAACAATCACGCGAATGCAATCTTTCATTCGCACTGAATCTAAAATTTGATTCGTGTGTGAACGTTCGCGTAAAGATTCATTGAATCACGGCCCACCCGAAGAACCACGATCGGCATGATTGAATTTCTTTTGTGCCATTCTCTTTATGCAATCTTTCTTTCTGCAGTTCATTTGTATTGAGACTCGGTGGAGTTCATTGCAACGGTTTGATCCAACCGTGAGCGAACGGTACAAAGCAATCAAAACAAAGAACGCAATTGGCAAGATGAATCTGAGAGAATGAATTTTCCCGTGCCTGGCTGATGGACATACCGACTAATAATGTTAGGTAGTCGTCGGTAAAACCATAAGTAGGGAAACCGCTGTGTTAGGTTGCCTCAATTGCGTATCTGCTACGAGATTCCACAAAAGCGGTGACAAGACTTCCAAGGGGGCATCCACAACCACCTAATTCCCTAATCACCGCTTGTTGCAATGTCGAGAAGAGATGTAGGTTTTTGAACATTTGATGAATCCAATTGGAAATCATCGGAGATATACCATGACTCCGTGCGACATCCAATATGGAATCAAAAAGCACGTTATCAAAGGCACCCTCGATATATCTAAGAAAACACCCAAGCAAGATTGCTTTTGAGTGAATGCCTTCTAGATACAGTAAACAACCTTGTGTAAAAGAGTCACAGTGGACTTTCCAGATTGGTAAGCATGTTGGTTCACATGAAGAGGCACATTGGCCAGATGAACATCACGGATGTGATGATCGACAATGCGTTCTAAGCATTTCAGAAGAAAAGAAGTCAAACTGATAGGTCTGAAACTCTTTGCTTCTTCATACGACGCAAGACCCACTTTCGGAATGAACTTTACAGTAATATCCCTCCAGGATTTGGGAATATACCCTGTAGCAAAACTGCAAACAAGTAGTTTTTTCAAAACATGTTTGAAATAATAAAATCCCTTCTGAAGCAAAATAGGATAAATCCCATCTGCCCCAGGAGATTTGAAAGAAGCAAAGCTTTTTAGTGCCCATTCAATCGGTTCTAGAGTTATGATACTCCGAGCCGAAGCTAAACAATCATAACTACAAGAAAAGACATCAGGTTCATCCGAAGATGTAATATTCACACATCCTGGGAAGTGTGTGCTGAATAAGCATTCCAAAACTTCCTCATCAGAGGAAGTGAAATCACCATTTGGCAAACGAAGTTCGTTCACTTGGAAATCCTTAGATTTTGCAAGGATTTTGTTCAACCGACTGGCTTCACTTAAACTGGAAACATTTGTACAAAGGTTTTTCCAGCCGGATCGTTCAGCAGACCGAAGAGCTTTCTGGTGGACCTTGCGAGCCGACCTGAAAGCCTCCGATCCAGCTGAACGTCGTCTGCTCCAAATCTTTCTACATTGTTTCCTGAGTTTCGCCAGATCAGAGTTCCACCAAGGGGTTCCTCTTGTGGTCTTCACAGACCGCAGAGGGCAAACATCTTTAAAAGCTTCCATGATGAAAGCCGTTGTAGTGTCAACAGCATCATCTTAATCACTTGGAGTATCAATGGATGGTGTCCATGAAATTTGGCTGCAACCAAATCGGCAAAGAGATCCCAGTTGGTTAGCCGGGGATTCTTGAAACGCGAAGTTTGCGAAGTAACATTCACATGTTCAAACAAGATGTAGTGTTGGTCAGATAAATATTCCTCATCTGACACATGCCAATTGGTCAGCTCATGACTAATTCTGCTAGAGCAAAGCGTTATGTCTAACACTTCCTCTCTACCAGATACCATGAAGGTTAGGCGGTTGCCTATGTTAAGTAATCCAAGATCTGTACTACTTAAGTATTCCATCAAACTGGAGCCTCTCAAATTGATGTCTGAGCTGCCCCAGATTATATGGTGAGCATTAGCATCACTACCAACAATTAGCGGGAGGCCTTTTGAAGTGCAGTGTGCTATGACTTGCTTGAAAGCATCCGTAGGGGATGGTTCATCATGCGGTAAATAAACCTAACAATAAATGTATCTCCTGTTGAAGTTTCCAACAGATACATCGATTGTGATAGCACATAGATCTCTAGTAGTTAGTTCAGAGATGAGTGTAGCAACTATTGCGTTGTTGACAAGCACACATGCTCGAGGCATGACACGTGAGTTTGCCATTTCATTTTTACTGAAAGTAGCAAATACCGAATTCACAAAGATTCCTAGATAGAAATTCCCCTTACGAAAGTAAGGTTCTTGGACTAACGCCACTTGGGCTGTACCATTTTGCATAAGTCTACAAAGATTGATCATTGTTGTTCTTTTGTGCTGAAGATTGATCTGAGCTATCCTAACCGTAGCCACTACCTAAACTAGGCAAGATTAAACTCTTAACAATCACAGCTCAAAAAAGAACAGCAAAAATAAAGCCAGATCGGTATCGATTTGAGTGCGCCAAAGGCGAGGATGCACAGAATACACTGTGTAAAACGCATAATGCGAAACCATATAGGTGAAAATTTAAACTAATTAATAACATCTTCATAATCCCGCCCTTATTCAGCCTCAAGTATGATATTGAAGAAGGGCAGCTGATTGTCTCGGAGAAACACAAGGTCCACCGCACTATTGCTCCGGTTAACGCAGTAAGGGCAAAATACTGTGGAGGGTGCCCTAGTACTCCACAGGCTCCGTTTGCGATTAGGTTTTTATAAGACCCCCCTAACCATTCATTCCTAGGCACGGTAAGCGTAAAGCCGCATAACACCTTGAATTAGGGGTCACCTGAATAGTGGACTCCTACCACTGGAACAGGCGGTCCGTAGTGCTATTCTTAGCCAGTTGAACTAACCGCTACCGACACTACACAGCTATCTAGGCTGATCGGGAAAAGAAGTTAATAATAATGATCAACTTCATACGGGCCCGAAAAGCCGGCAACGTAGAGCTCTCTCTCTCTTCTTGGCGTAACGTCCTCATTGGGACAAAGCCTGCTTCTCAGCTTAGTGTTCTATGAGCACTTCCACAGTTATTAACTGAGAGCTTCCTCTGCCAATGACCATTTTGCATGTGTATATCGTGTGGCAGGCACGAAGATACTCTATGCCCAAGGAAGTCAAGGAAATTTCCTTTACGAAAAGATCCTGGACCGACCGGGAATCGAACCCGTCACCCTCAGCATGGTCATGCTGAATACCCGTGCGTTTACCGCCTCGGCTATTTGGGCCCTAACGTAGAGCTATTTTATATAAATCACAATTGTGTTTCAGTTAAAGAAATGTGTAAGAACACAAAGTAAAATAGAACTATTCAGCCGGCAGCCAAAACAATAATCGGAAGTTTATGGCTCCCCTGGTTCACATTCTCTCCCATCCGCAATCGCATTAGGGCCATCCGGTTAAGGGACGAAAACAAGCTTGTCTTTTGCTTATTAAATCGGTGTGGACCCACGTCTGCACAACAAACTACCCTCTGCCGCAGTTCAGGCCATCGAATCCGGAAGATTTCTCCGTCTTTTTGCCAAGGAAAAACATCATCAAACGGCAATAAATTGATAATTTTATCGCTCCTCTTGGAAGATTTCTTTTTTGCCTGGTGTCGTAGTATCGATCCAAACCTTGACAAAGCGAACGCGCATCCCACTTGTTTCTTGTCAGGCTTGAGAGCAGGTCGAATCCTTATCGGTAACCATTCCAGTTCACTTGGTTCTTTTCTACACACCAAAAAATCCTCAACTTTGATGGTGACGCAATAGAAGAAATTGACGTAATCAACAATGACCTAAACTATATTATGATTCATTTTTGCGTCTTTGGAGATGTGAACGAACAGAGTAGCATCGCTGAATGCGTTTAAGACTAGTTGGACATATTTTTAAATGCAGACCCTTAGCATTTAAGCAAAACACTTAGTTTTCAGCCGAATGTGCTCAATTTTTACATGACTAATAACGTAAAACAGCCGTGTTTAGTTTGTTTACACTGAAACGTCAAACGCCTTCGCTCGGAAGAGGAAAAGTTTGTTAAATGTATTTCGAGTTACATTTCCAGAATTAGCAGAATTAGTAAGGCAAATAATTAACTTTTTCGCAGTGAGTGAAGTGCATGATCCAGAGTTTACGTTAATGGAACATCAGCGTGTGCCAGGATGCATGCCACTTGTACGAATGCTGCTCGCGACGGAGGAAAGTAGGCTCAAGCGCAAGAGGAGCTGTTCCGGATCACGAGAAAGTATGTACATAGAAGTGAAAGACAGCAAATAATATTGTAAATATTGTAAACAAAGTGAAAATAAAGTATATACGAACAAGATTCCTAGTCTTCATTATACTTGAACGGAACAAAAATAATGGAAGGGAGCAAGTCTTGGCAAGCGGCTGAAGGGAATTGAGGTTATGTTATCGGCAGGAAGCACTCGCAGTAAAATTACAGATCCGCTTTAAAAAGCATCCTGTAAAAATAAGATTATACTTAACATTATGTCATTTTGCTCGCTGCTATATGTCGCAGTTAAATGACGCAAAATTACATGGATTTTTCGAAGTGTGTAGCGTCGTCTTTGGAATCGATTTGATCGTAAAAACCGCAAACCTTCCTGAAATTGGTTAGCACTACACCACCATATGGGAAAGCGAATTGATTGGTCAGATTGCGAACCCTACCTCTAGAACAAGTGTAGTATTCTACGAAGAGAATCACTTTCGCTCGATTGTGGTAAGATGTTATGTTGCCAGTTCAATGTCGACAAGCCATTTGAGAGAACGGAACTTGTCATTTTCTTTTGCATTGGTTTCGAGGTGGGATTATCGTTTCATGATTGAGATTTCGTTGCATTTGTTTTCAAAAAATTGTACACTCTCATATTTTGTTCGGATATGTTAACAGTTACGTAACTATTTTGTCTAACATTTTATGATGTACGACTTGTTCCCCTAGTCTTTTGATGTTTCCGTTCACCACCAGAAACAAATGTTCCAAAAATATAGTTCACTGAATCAGTTGATGACACACTGCCATCACCACCTGCACAGCACCTGTCATCCTACGAACTGTGCTCTCGAGAGATTACGAAATGACCGAATTGAACTAGTTTCAGTCCCCTCCCGCTGACAAGTTTATTTTTTGTATGTGACGATCATCACAGGAATTTTCTCTTTCATCGTTGTTGTTGGTAGGTCAGCGTCAGCTGATGTGCTGTGCACCCACGCCATTTGTATCTAGCTAGGGTATCGCGCTACTTGGGCGGTGGTTTTCTTCGTCTGTTATTTTCGTCTGTTTTCCACTGTAACTCGGTCAATTTTGAACCGATTGACTTGAAATTTTGTACACGGGTAGATACTATACCTATCTCACCGCATTCCAAGAATTGTGTCAATTGGTTCAAGATTGACTGAGTTATAGTGGAAAACAGACGAATATAGAAGCCACCGCCCAAGTAGCGCGATTCCCTATGTGCAACTACACATATCTCACACCTGTACGCTTGCATTTGTGAACATCAAGGGTACACGTGTCACCAAGTCCGGGGATATGACAGCTGCTGCACCGACACCGACGACAGGCACTAAGGCAAGCGGTATCAGTGCAGTCGATGCGGGAGAGTTCGGGTTTAATGAAGCTTAGTTGGCAAGTTTTTCAGTTCCGACACTATCATACCGAGAACCACATAGAGAGTACAACCACAGCAATGTCTACGTGCAGATCAATAGAGGTGCAGAAGCATCACAAAAAAATGGACTGCAATTTCGGTAGAGTAAAGTGGGGCAAGAGTTTCTTTTGAAGTTTTTGAGCTTAATTCAAATGATATCTTTCGGGTGTCAAGGTTGTTCGATGCCTTTTTGAAAAAGAGTCTTTCACTCCAAAAATTATGAAAATTGATCAATATTTCGAAAAGTTATGACAAAATGTTGGTTTTTGATCAAAAAATTGTAATATGCGATGGTCCTTCCAACGCATGGAATGGAATTGTAATGAAATCGAATTCGATATTTTATTTTGATTTTGAAGATGCTTTAACATGTATAACTTTTTTAAAAAAAAGTTTTGGAAATCATATTTTACACATAGTGGGGCAAAAGTTCGAGTCATGTGGCAATTTTAGGTAAAACCCTAAAATTGTGCAAAATGTACATATTATCTCTAAAAATGATGGAATTAGTGAGAAAATTCGATCGAAGTTAAAAAAAAAATGTTGTTTTATCTGAATTTGGCGGAAAACTACTAATTTTTGGTGAAGTAAATTTAACCCTGATTTGGGAAAAATCCAGATCGAACTTTAAAGTGTATTCAAATTCCAACATCAAATATTTATTGATTTTAGGTATTTTAATTACCAAAGTGTCGAAATAGTGTGCTACGGATAACGGAATACCACAAACACTAGATTCGAACTTTTGCCCCAGTGGTGGGGCAAGAGTTCGAATAAAACACACACATACAAAAAGTGTTGTAACTCAAAATTGAAAAGACATTTGGCGTAACTTTGTTCAGCAAAATTTTAGCTCATGGATGGCAGAATCATCACACGGTATTTATTTATTTTTATCTGCTTCGATTTCTTGAAAATAATTGAATTTTCAATTAGGGTCGAACTTTTGCCCCACCTTACTCTATATTTTCCATATTCTTTGGAAGCTGGACTCCGGTTGGCTTTTGGAAATTGATTATTTTCAACCAGTTCGCTGACATGGCTACTGATGGCCAACTGCAGGAAAGTGCTTCAACAAAGCTGTTTATTAACATTTTGACTGAGAAATTTACGAAAGATGTCTTTTAAAGGTTATTTAATGAGTAGCAAGTCTTCTTCTTTCAGTTCTGGGCACCCACGGTGGTGCAGAGGGCTGAATTGAAAGATCTTCATCCTAGACGATTGCCGGCCATCGCCTTGACCTGTGGCCAGGTCAAATTTCTGTCGACTTGCTTGATTTCGTTACAGTGGTTTTTCGATTTTGTCACGGTTCTATTTAATCACGCTCCATTATATCACTCTCGATTCTAGCACGGTATTTTTTTCGGTTATATCACGTTATGATAATCGAGAGAAAGCACATATTCTAAACAAGGCAAGACAAATGAATCGTCTTGGAGTATGATACTTTCACATTAGTAGAGTAAGGCGGATCAAAAGTTTGCACCTAACAGTCTTTACAACATAACTATTGAACGAAAAGTAGATAATATCGTTTTTTTTTTGTTTTTCGCTTATTTTATAAATGTTTCCTCACCCATAAATTAAAATTTTTCCTGTCTAGCGTCATTAAAGTTATCAAAAGAGATACATCTTGAACAAAACGCATAAAAAAATCAAATATCCTGCAAATTTATTGTATGTAGTATGTTGATGATATATAACTGCAAACTTATCACAAAATTGCTTCAAACTTGTGTAATTACATTGATGATCTCGATTCATAAATGTGCGAACTTTTCATATGGTTGTGTATGATAGAGCATTCTTTATTACTTATTTGGAGCAGGATGAAGCACAATTATCGGATGCCGCCTTTTAACGCTTTCAAAATATCCACCAAATAAACAGAATGTATACATACTATAGTGCAAGCTGAAATTTTAACTGAATTAAAATTTCAGCTTTACGCAGCATAAAGCTTGCCATATATATGTATAGGGAGTTTCAGATCTCGTTTCCGGATCGAAATCGGTCTGAATTTAGTTATTTTTGACAAAACTGTAACGGTCCTATCTAGCCTAGCTTAGGATAGCACAACATCACTCTATAATTCAGATTCAACGGTTGATCAAATTTATATAGGGTGGGGCGGGGCAAGATGGGTCACCTAAGGATGGATCATCATATCTTTGTAAATACAAATCGTACTGGTTTGTATTCGTCCACTACTCTTCAATACACTAGTTAGCTATGCTAAAAGTCGATAGAAAGTTTATTAAATACAAAATATGACGTTAAACAAGCAGTTTTAAAAAGTGATCGATTTGGCGCCGTGAAAAAAGTGCGGGGCAAGATGGGTCACCTTTTAAGTAATTCACATTTTCTTAACGAAAAACGTCAAAATATAAGATTTGTTTCGTATTCATATATGCTCCATATCCATACTGAGTAAACAAGAGCTACTAGTAAATATTTTAAAAATTTATTTGGAATATAAAAAACTTTACGATTTGAGTGGTCCTAAAGCGACTTGAAAATCGATGTTTTCACTAAAAAAATAGCATAATTTTGTGTTATAATTTTGAGCGTTCATTCCACTTGATTGAAGTCATTTATGAGATAGTCTTGCAATAAAAAATAAATAACTTTTGAATGGTCCAAAAATACGTTCAGAATTGAAGGTGACCCATCTTGCCCCGCGACTGTTTATATGGAGATTATATGGAATGTATCGCATAAGAAAAATGGCTAAAAACCATTTTATTTTTTATTTCCAATGAGAGTGAATAATTTTTCAATCGATGCCCCAAACTTTTGTATATTCATGCTGGTCATCAAACAAAATTATCAATATAACCAAAACATGAGTAATGCGACCGAAAATGGCTCTGACCCATCTTGCCCCGCCCCACCCTATTACGCGTATTTTCTTGAAATGCTGCCTAGACATATAACAATTCATGCAACGTGTTAAAAATTATGCTTTTTAAAGCACGAGTGGCACAATTATACACCGGGGCTTTCCGAGTTTAATGAATATGATAAGAGCTGTTAAAATCGAGTGTTGATACGAGTTGCATACATATAACATTTTTAACGATACATACGTTTAAATGTTAAATCAAGCAAACCAAACCGTCATCGTTTCCCAAAATCTTACCGTGGAAACACCGGCTGTGGATCAAATAATTGCATTTGATTCATTATGAACCGAAATGAGTTGCATTATGAACAATTATGCACTTGATTATTATTATGCGTAGAAGGAGAGCGTTGGGTGGCAAGCATAAAATGTATGTATATAGTTTCTAGTTAAAAAAAATCATTACAAGAATAATAATAGTTATAATAATAATAATAGAACAGATTAAATTGCTGCATAATCCATGATTTTCTGCTTTTTTGAAATATTTCATGATTTTGCGAATGCAATAATCAAAGATTGCCTTGATGATCGCGACGTTTAATCAGTTTAATCAGTTTACGCTGTTAAGTGAATCCCCCTAATATTAGGGTGGGGCTAATTTCAAAAAATCTCTCCGTTATATGATTTCTCAAGTGGAAAGTGATCTACTAGTCGAAATAAGTCAGCTGTACAAAAATGAGCGATTTTTGATTGATTGATTGAGCGATTGATATTTAGGGGTGGCGCAAAAGGTTCAAGTGAAATTTTTGCTAGAACAAACTTTCAAAAATCATTTCAAATTTAATTTTCAAACTTATTTTTTCTAGACTAAATTGGTGATTCTAGAACCCAATTGGGCAAAATTGCGATATCTCCACTGGTTTCCGAGATATTCGAGAAAAATGTCATATTTTGGTACCAAACCCAAAAAATACTGAAAAACGACATTTTTTTTTTTTAAATATCTCAGAAACCAATAGAGATATCGCAAATTTGAGCACAAATAGAATCACCGATTTAGTCTAGAAAAAATAAGTTTGAAAATTAAATTTGAAGTGATTTTTGAAAGCTGGTTCTAGCAAAAATTTCACTTGAACCCTTTGCGCCACCCCTAAATATCAACCGAAATAGCTAATTTTTGTACAGCTGACTTATTTCGACTAGTAGATCATTTTCCACTTGGGAAATCATATATCGGAGAGATTTTTTGAAATTAGCCTCAGCCTACCCTAATATGCATATAGGCATAAGACTTCCATTACTGTGTTTGATGTTTTATTCGGTTGTTTGTAAGTGTTTTTTGGTATGTAAGTGTCTGCCGATTAAAAAATACGTTAGAAAAAAAAAATGTTTCAATTATATCACGCTCCAATATATCACGCGAAAATTTTTTTCATTCGTGATATAATCGAAAAAGTACTGTATTGAGGCTGCGCCGCCAGAGCCTCTGGGTCTGCCTCTGCTGCGATGTCCTGCTGTGCTCCAACGCTTGCTTGCAGATTTCGTTTCCGCCCCTGCGTAGAGTGTGGCCGACCCACCTCGACTTTCGCTCCCGCATTTCTGTCGCTGTCAGCTTTTGATGACATCGACGATGGAGTTTCACGTTGGAGATCCAATTATGAGGCCACCATGCAAGAATTATATACAGTAGTATGGGACAAACATCAAATTCTCGCTCCAGTTGACTTTTTCGATTCCATTTAGGTCCCATATGAACTGTACAAAATTTCAGCGCAATCGGTGAAACTATAATTTAGCGCAAGCGGTTCAAAGTTTTCATAGGATTTACTATGGGAAAAGTTGCACTTTCAAACAAAAAAACCCCAGACGTCGCCCCTTGTCTCCATAATTCAAATCGATCAACGCTTCTTGTAGAAAAATCATTTATGAAACTTTCTTTCGAAGACCGCAAAATAATTGAATGCTTGTGGAAAAAGTTATTGATTTATTACCGATAAGTGATCCAACGAAGAGCTTTTTGTTTTGTTTTATCAGCAGCACTGCTGCTGCCGTTGCTGCATGGGGTGGCGGGTGGCATCACCACCCCCAGAAACAGCAGCAGCCAAGGCAGCAGCTACAGTGCTGCTGATAAAACAAAACAAAAAGCCGTTCGTCGGATCACTAATCGGTAATAAATCAATAACTTTTTCCACATGCATCCAATTGTTTTGCGGTCTTCGAAGGAAAGTTTCATAAATGATTTTTCTACAAGAAGCGTTGATTGATTTGAATTAAGGAGACAAGGGGCGACCTGTGGGATTTTTTGTTTGAAAGTGTAACTTTTCCCATAGTAAATCCTATGAAAACTTTGAACCGCTTGCGCTTAATTATAGTTTCACCGATTGCGCTGAAATTTTGTACAGTTCATATGGGACCTAAATGGAATATAAAAAGTCGACTGGAGCGAGGATTTATTTTTTCCATACAAGCGTGTCCCATACTAATATACAGCAGACATCTATTGACGAAGACCTGCAGCCGTTGAATGTTCTCCACTGATACACACCAGGTTGCACTGACGTATAGCAGCACAGATTTAACGTTCGAGTTGAAAATTTGGGTTTTGGTGCGTCGACTGATCTGGTTGTTTTTTCATACATATCTTAAACTCGCAAAAGCAGCCCTCACCTTCTTGATCCGTGCACCTATGTCGATCTTGGTGCCGTCTTCGGCCGCCATTTGGCTACCAAGCTATTGGAAGGTTTCAACATTCTCCATAGATTTCCCAGCTACCATAAAGCTGGAAGGGTTGAACGAGTTTACATCCAACGATTTGGTCTTGTTGACGTTGATGGTAAGACCTGCCGCAAGATCATCGAGCATGCTCTGCATATCAGAGTGCCGTTGAACTAGGAGTGCAATATCATCAGTCATTTAGGTGCTGATAATAATCGACACGGATGGAAACGAAAAAAAAAACACCGTTGTGCAGTACACTGCATGAACATGCCCTGTACTGTGCTTCAATGAGGCCGATGATTTTCTCAGGGAAACCCTTACGTCTGAGGGCTTCCCACATGTTGCCGTGATTGAGAAGGTCGAAAGCTTTTTCGTAACCAATGAACACCGGGTATAGAGACTCATGGAATTCATTGATTTGCTCCAGAATGATACGGAGCGTGACAATATGGTCCACACAAGATCGTCCGGCACGGAATCCTGCTTGCTGCCGTCGGAGAGTTGCGTCAATCTTTTCCTTTATCCGGTTAAGGATCACTTTGCAGAGGACTTTGAGAACGATAAACAGTAACATGATGGCCAGCCAATTATCACATACAGTCAGGTAACCCTTTTTGGGTTTCTTTACTAAGACGCCTTGCATCCAGCCGGCCGGAAATGTCGCGGTTTCCCACTTGTTGCAGAATAATAGATGCAGTAGTTGTGCACTGATAAAGCTTCGGTGTTGACACGTCAAACCCTAGGCGGATCATGCAGAGATGATGGTGATGTGACCGGCACTTGTAAAAGGTTACCAAAGTGCTTGAACCTGCGTTACAACTGGACAGCCGGGTCGGTCAGTAACTGTCCAGACGTGTCTTTCACGGGAATCGTAGCAAACATTTTAGTCCCACTAAGGCGACTTGAAACATCGCAGAAGAGACGGATGTCGCCGAATAGCGCTGACGCGCTACGGCTTTGGCTCATCGTGTTTTCGCTCGCTCTATCGTGGCTTTGGCGATCATTCGCTCCTCTATCTTCATCCAGGTATTATCTATGATGCACTGCTTTCTCCGGGTGCGTAGCTCACCCAAAATTATTCTCGCCGGTGACGATGGAGGCATTCTTGATGGCGCTGCATTGATCTTCTACGCTTCAGCCTGCTGGAATATCCGCAGCAGATGTAAACAAAAACAAAGTATGAGTCTTAATGTTAAAGATAAACAATGAAAGAAAATATGTTAATGAGGCACAACAACAAACATTTAGGAGTTTTTGAATTTGATTCATTGTTAATTAAAAAGCTAAAGAACCTTAGCTTTTTAGTTAACAATGTACACGTATTTTTGTCATGCTATCAATTTTATTGAAATTAACATTGATGGTAAAATTATGCCTCTATCAAAACAAAAACAATGGCCTTTGAATTATAATAGAGTGAGAGAATGCACGAACTCTTGTCCACTCCACTTAGAATCGATTGACAGAGCTTTCATTCACTATAGTTACAGTTCGCCCACCACGCAGCGCTTTCCGTATCAGCGGCAATGGACGCACCAAGCAGTAATACAGCAGCTCTACGACGCTGAACAAACTAACTCCCAGACAGAGGCCCAATATGCCGCCACAGTTGGAAATGAAGTCTATCATGCCGAACAGTTCGCTGCGTTTGGACGTTATATACTGCACCTCCCGGAAGTAAATGCCCAGCTTTGAGATTTGATATCTACAAATAGGAAAAAAACGAATACTAATGCATTTGATTTTTTACTTTGACAGTCATACTGCTTAACGTTCTCGCTGATTGTAGGATCCACCGGAGCAAACCTCAGCTCGAGAGTTTTTCTGAAATCACATTTAGACTGAGTAATCTCGGTGTCGTAGTGAATTGAGGTGCATCCCGGAATGCAGTTACAAGCACTGCCATAGGTTTGTAGCTTTTTCAACCGTCGTTTCGCAGACTGTAGTAGCATCCTGTTCTCTGCCGAGAGTACACAAGCAATCTCCGAGGTCCGACAGATGCGCGTTTTCGCAGAACGGGGCATCGAAAATTTGACACAGCCACACATCTTCAGCGTGTAGTTGGTAACGCACTCGAGTTCACAGTTGCTCTGCGTGTAGACTCGGAAGAACTTCAACTGCCTTTCATGGTTGAAGTAGCAATGACGGCGCGTTGGATGATAGCTGAGTAACTCCGATGAAGTGCTCATGATGACCGGGCGCACGGCAATCGTTACATCGCGAGAATACGTCACCAGGGCAAAACTTTTCGTAACCTGAGGGTATTCGGTAGATGGATGAATGATCACTTTGAACCCTTGCTGCACTCTACAATGCTGCTCAATGTCGTCCTCCAGTGCCAACAGTTCTATAGTCAACCCTGCTCCAAATCCCGATCCTAGCACACGGATTGGATGTGATTCAAGTTTTTTCCTAGGGACATATCCACTTTCCAGGCTCCAACCTGTGAGATTCTTTGGTTCATTCAGGTAGTTGTACTCGTCATGAAGAACTCCATCTCGGAACATGTCATAAGTAGAGAACCCATTGAAAGTGAAGCAAATACCTTCGTCGGTCAGGGTTTCAGAGAAAACTTCATTACACCGGACACCATTCACCTTACAAAATAGAATTATGTCAATCAAAGGAACGGAAATATTTCGCATTATTTGAACAATGTCGAAATCGGTTTCAGTTCGTGCATAAAGTTCGGGAAACTTCAAGCTTCTGGCATGGAAAAACTCATCACAGATTTGTAGAACAGCCAACAGACGATCGACCCTGAAATATTCATGTGATCATAAACATCTCAACTCTCTACACCAAAAACTTTCAAGCATGCATACCTTTCATCATCCAGATCCTTCCTGCTTCCTCTGTAATTAATAAACCGATAGAAATCCTCGGTGAAGTTCATATCATTTGCCCGAATCTTCGCCTCCGGACAAATAGTCACGGCCGGAAAGGGGACCATCCAAACCGGAAGCGGTCGCTCATCGAACGTAACAATCACCGGATTATTGGTCCATTTTTGATAAACTTTATGGATCAGTGTTGCACAACCATAAACCGAGAGCACAAAAACACCAAACCACCAGATCCGCTCCAGTATGGACCTTCGCCGGGACCCGATATAGCCTATTCCGTGGATGGTACTTTGAGTGCAATACTCATCTACGAGACTCCTCAAGCTAGTGCGTGCCTTGGACCACCTGTTTTTGCCAAGTCTATGAATTGGTTTTCTCACTTGTGGTCCGCTTATTGTTTCGAGGGAACTGGAAGGGCCGAACACTTGGGTTAAGCCAAGTTGGTCCTTTAGAGATTTCATTTTCATGCGGAAATTTAATCAAACTGCAACGTACGCCAATCAAGTACTGATTTCCATTACCCGCAATGACTGGCTATGCTTGAAGTAGAGCAAGTTTGTTGTGTCATTTGCACGGTATAACAATGTTTCATGAATGATTAATGAATGTTGTTTGACAGGGGTTTTCCACCAAGCTTGTCTATTTAACCCTTTGGAGCCGGAGGGGTCATATATGACCCCGGTGATGAAACCGAGCATAACAATCGTGTTCGACACCAGCGAGGCTGCGTCGACAACGGTGGAAAAAATCGGCTCCAAAAGGTTAAGGCAACTATGCATATAATTAGATGACGTTGTACAGATTTGCCATATTATTGAAATAATGTTGAAGTTTTGATAAAAAAACATCTGTTTAGGAGTTCATGATTCTGTATTCGAGAGTAGACATCAAATATGATTAGTAACTTGACCAAAGATTCTTTCAGAAATTCGCACAGGAATTTCTCCAGAAACTCCTCCAGATATCAATTCAAATGTGATCTCACTAGAAACGAAAATCTATTCAAGGATTTCTCCGTGAAGTCCCACAAGAATTTCTTCACGAATTCTTTAAAAAAAAACCTTCCAAGAATTCATCAGAAATTTTTTATTAGGGATTTCATTGGGAGTTCTTTCAGGGATTCTTTCAGATATGGTTTTAAGAAGGGATTTCTCCAAAAACTATCATTTCAAAAGATTTTTTTCAAAAAAAAAATCATTTGGGAATTTAAAAAATCATAAATTTTGTCAAAAAGTCTTCTAGCAACTCCTTGTAGGAATCCTTGGAGGAATTGCAATGACGGAATCAGAAAATTTCACAGATTTTCTGAGAAACCCTTCCAGGACTTATTTGGAAATTTTCTTCAGGGATATCTTCAGATTTTTTTTAAAGATTTCTTCAAAAAGTTCCTGGGAGATTTCTCAAGAAATTTATCCAGGGATTGCTTCAGAAATAAGTTGAAGATTTTCTTAGGATATTCTTTTGAGAATTTCTTCAGAAATTTCCCCCAGATTTGATTTAGAATTTCCTTCAAAAATTTCTGCAGAAACTCCTCCAAGATTTTTTTTTTATTCTTAACCACTTGACCTAATTAACAGCTCTTTTATCCACTACGTGTGTGATTCCAATTAGCAGCTGCACTTTCACTTTTGTACAGCACATATATGTATTCTATCGTTCTACTATATCGAACTGATTGATTTTTGTGCTTGTTTTACTTTCTACTCTAACATAGTAGAATAATGAGCACGAGGATGTTGATGTGTCGCTGTTGTTTTTTTTTCAGTTCGATTGGATTGCCGTTCGCCGATGTCCAAGTATCTGGGTCCGTTTTAGCTATGTGCTCCAACGAGGGTCAATGTCAGCTGCTTTCAGGGGGAATGAGCGAGCAACTAACGCAAGTGCCGGGCAGGGATCGACCCATGACCATCTGCTTATAAAGCAAACGTGTGACCACTAGCGCCACGGGGCCCGGCAAGACTTTCTTCGCGGTTTTTAAAAACCTCAATATTTTTCTCAAACAAAAAAAAAACAATTACTGTTGCTTGAAAAAACTTTTCATAGTTTTCTTTTGTAATTCCTTCATGGTTTTCTTTAGCAAACCATCGTGAGATTCCTTCAGATACTTCTTTGGATATTCACTTTTAAATTTCTTTAGGAATTTTTTACAGTATTTTTTTTTAATTCTCCAATGCTTCTTTAATAAATTCCTACAAAGTTCTAGTAGAGATTCCTCATAAAAATTTTCCCAGGATCCTTACATCCTATATTGTTAAGATTCTTTCAAAAATTCTTTCGTAGATTATTCCTGATTTTTTTTTCGAAAAACTCATTTAGACTATCTGTCATGAGCTCTGTTAAAGCTGCTTGTTTTATAAATTCCTACGAAGTTCTAGTAGAGATTCCTCATAAAAATTTTCCCAGGATCCTTACATCCTATATTGTTAAGATTCTTTCAAAAATTCTTTCGTAGATTATTCCTGATTTTTTTTTTCGAAAAACTCATTTAGACTATCTGTCATGAGCTCTGTTAAAGCTGCTGCATGAAAACCTTTGAAAAATAATCTTGGGGTTACATGCAGAAAATCTTCAACAGATTCTTTCGAAAATTTATCCAGAGATTCTTAATGCAAATCTTGCACGAAGCAATGCTAAGTAATTACTTCGCGAATTTCTTCAGCGTTCGCATATGCAATTCCTCTTGAGAGTTCTCCAAAAATATCTTCTGGTAATCACTCTTGAAAACAACCCAAAGACCTCTATGGAGGCTTTCACGGGTGTTTTCTTTGTAAATCTTCCAGAGATCTCTTAGAAAATCTAGTCAATCAAAAATTTCTTCAGGGGTTCTTATAGAAAATCTTCCACGATTCTCTTCGGAATTTGCACAAGGTACTTTTTCAAAAAGAAATCAAACATTCTTCACAGATTCCACCTGCGGTTACTTCAGACATTTTCAAAGGCATTTTTTTTTAAATTCTCTAGGGATTACATCTTAAAAAAATTCTGCAAGAATTCCTTACAAGGGTCTTTGAGGGACTCATCGGAGAAATTCTCCACGAATTCCTCCACGAAATGTCTCCTTATCTTTGGATTTTTTTGGAGATTTTTCTTATAAAAAATCTTTTATTGATATCTACAGAAATTCTTCCAAGGTACCAAGGATCCCTGAGGAATTATACAGCTGTTATTTAATTATCACCTTCAAGAACTTCTTCAGGAATTTACTCAGAAATTTCATGTAGAATTCCATTGAAAATTCCCATAGGAATGTCTCTGTTAAGTTTTTCATGGATTCCTCCTGAGATTCGTGCTTAATTTCTACAATGGTTCAAGTAGAAATATCCCCAAGAATTCCTGCAGAAATCCATGCAGAGCTTCCCCCATGAAGTCCTTTGGGTGTTCCTTTAGGCATTCAACCAGAAATTCCACCAGGAATTCCTCCAAGAATACTTTTAGCAGTTTATCCCGTATTTTTTTTTAATCTCCTGAAATCTTGTACTGTAATATTTCTGGAATTGATCTTAAACATTTCTTCAGACCTAGTTTCCATCATGTAATTCCCAAGGAGTTCCTTCAGTTATTTCTCCATGAACATTTTCTGAAATTCCTTCTTTTGAATTTTTTAAAGATATTCATTACGGATGTTTTTTGTTTTTTCAAGAATAGCTCTTGAGAATTCTACAGGAAGTAAACCAAATATTTCGTCGTAAAATTTTCCAGGGATCATTCAGAGAATCCTTAAGAAATAACTTCAGAAATATCTCTTATACTCGAGAAAAAAAATATATAGACTTCCTCAGAAATTCCCTCATAAATGTTTCCAGAAAACTCTTTGGACATTCTTTTAGGAAAGTTTTCACGGAATCTGTTAAAAATCGTTTCAGCGATACCTGCAGTAAAAACAGTACAGTATCTACAGAAAGTAAGACTTCCTCCGGACAATTCTCCAATGCTATCTTCATACATTCTTCTGGGGATTCTTCAAGAATTTTCCAGGGTTTGCTTTTAAAATTCCTTCAAGAACTTCTCCATTTACTCTACTTTGGGAAATCTTCCAATTTTTTTTTCTATTGAAATTACATCATGAATTCTTCAGAAATTCTTGTAGGATTTTCTTTAACGGAAAATCTTCCACGAGTTATTCAGAAATTTCCCTAGAACTTCCGTTGCCAAAACTTGCAAGGAATCTTTCAAAAATTCCTCCTCCGCCTCAGAAATTGTTTGGAGTGCTTATCTAGGTATATATTTAAACAAATTTTCCTGGTTTTTTTTTTAAATCTTTAATGTTCTGTTTTTTTTTCGAATATTTCTGTGGAACTTTTGTCAGAGAATTATCCAAGGATTCTCTGCAAATTCTTCTAGTGGATTCTTCAGGAATTCATACAGACATACAGACATAACTCGTTCAAGAATTTCTCCAGGATTTTCATTTTGGATTCCATAAAAAAAAATCTTGGGATTTTCGCATGATTTTCCGATTAATTTTATAGTATAATTAACACTGAATTTATACTAATGTTTAAACATTCTTTTTTATATGTAACTCCAGGGATTACCTACGGGATTGATATAAAGAAAATTTCTACAAATTTCTCAAAAGATTACAGTGAAAATATCTCTTGGTTTCCCAAGGAGTTTCTTCAAATATTTTCCCACGATAATCCTCCTTTAATTTTCAGCGATTCTTCCTAGAGTTCCTTTTGGGCTTTTTACAGAAAATCGACGAGGTATTTCTTGGTAAATGTTCCCAGAGAATCATTAATAGATTCCTTCAGAACTTTATTTTTAAATTCCGCCTTTAAGGATATCTCCAGAAACTGATTCTGTATAGAGCATTTCCAGCTCCGTGCACAAATCGCGAACTTATTACATTTCAAATAAAATTGCGCCAATGTATTAGTTTGAAAATGTCTTTCGTGTTATCTGTTTTGCAATATTTTTCACCCAACATTTAATCCTCATTATCTTCTTTAAAAAAAAATACAACTCAAAAACAATTTATTGGATTGAAATGACGTTTTCAAAGATGTTTTAGGATTATTAAAAGACCTTGGAAGAAAATACACTGGGAGTTATATTCATCGTGGATCTATGTTAAATGTCATGTAAATTCTATTTTACAAAAAAAAAAAAAACTTTGCCGTTGGATTTTTTTATTATTTACCTGTAGAATGCTGGCTTCCAACCCCCAAATTTGCCCAGAAATGCAGAAAGGTCGTATGCTTCACACTTTTTTTTTTTCAAATTTTCATTTTTCCTCTATTTCTAAAACAATTTTAGAGATTTTTTAAATAAAAGGTACTCAAGGTCCTTTAAATTTTTATTTTTTTTATTTTGTTGAATGCGCTTACTTAAGTTATATGGTAATATATGGTAAAATTAAGGGAAAAATAAACATTGCTATTTCATTGGAATCTTTTCGTAGAATTAATTTTCAGTTTACTACAGAAAAAATAATAAATATAAAAAAAATGTAGGGTACGATTCTTTTTTTTTGAAAATTGGAATTCTGTGACATCTATGACCAGGATCTGCGATGAATTTTACTCCCAATGTACTTTTTTTTCTCTTGAAGTCTAAAATATCTTCAAACATCTCTCCGGGATGAACCTGCCTACGGCAGCAAACCCCCAAATAAAGAGGTAAAAAAACATCTTCGAAAACATCATTTCAATTCAACACATAGTTTTTCGATTGTTGAAGAAGTAAATAAGGTATGTTTATACGCTGAGGAAAAATGGTTATGTGTTGATGCACAAGTAAATATTTCACAAAACCCAGCACAGGAACAAAATCTCATACAAATTGAAAAATATCGAGCTAAAAATGTTAATTTTTCGTGCTTTGGGATGGAAATGCTCTATAAAGTTCTACGAACAACATCAAAACGTTTAATTCAAATGGTTAATTAACAGCAGATGCCCCGTCAATCATGTACCCAGCAAGATACAGGGCCATCTGAGAGCTATTGGATACTGATTCTTCAGAGCGTTCCACATCAGACAGAACAACTGCTATTATTCATACGACTTCAAAATCGATTCCCTTCGCATTCTCGTACTATCGCGACCTTTCGCTTGCCTCCGAGAGATTTCTTCATCATAAGCATCGGATGCACCAAGCAGTAATACAACAGTTCAACCACACTGAACAAACTCACTCCCAGGCACAGTCCTAGAATTCCGCCACAGTTTGCAATGAAATCCGTCATCCCGTAGAGCTCGGTTCGCTTCGATGCAATGAACTGCACGTCTTTGAAGTAGACAGCCAGCTTGGAGATTTGCTTCCTGAAAAATCCAACTTTTTTAAACCTCTCTTAATTGAGTCACTAAACTTACTTCCAAATGGCTTCCCTCACGGGTGGGTTGATCGGTCCATAGCGTAGTTCCAGTGTCTTTTTAAAATCACATTTCGAGTGGGTAATCTCCGCGTCGTACTGTATCGAAATGCACTCTGGAATACAATCGCACGCCGTATCGTAGGTCTGCAGCTTCTGCAGTCGCCGCTTGGCCGAATGTTTCAACATTTTGTACTCGGCCTGCAATACGCAACCGATTTCCGACGTCTGACAAAGTCGCGTTCCAGCCGAGCGTGGCATCGAGAACTTGACGCAACCGCACGTTTTGAGCGTGTAGTTCGTTACGCATTCCAGCTCGCAGTTGCTTTGGGTGTAGACGCGGAAGAATTTCAGCCAACGCTCGTGGTTGAAGTAGCAGTGGCGCCGTTTGGGATGGTAACTGCGAAGCTCGGCGGAGGTTTTCATAATTACCGGATGTATGGCGAGAGTTACGTCACGTGAGTAAGTTACCAGGGCGAACTTTTTCGTGACTTGAGGATATTCGCTCGGCGGGTGTACTATGACCTTGAATCCCTGCTGCTCTCGGCAGTGCTGTTCGATGTTGTCTTCCGCAGCCATCAACTGCATGGTTAACCCGGCTCCGAATCCCGATCCCAGTGCCCGAATGGGATGCGAAGAGAGGTTCTCGTCCGGTTTGTAACCTGCTTCCACTGTCCAATCAGTGACGTTTTTAGGTTCGTTTAGATAGCTGTAGTCGTTGTGTAAAACCCCGTCCCTGAACATGTCATAAGTAGAGAATCCATTGAACGTGAAACAGATTCCTTCTTCAGTTAGCGTCTCTGTGAAAAGATTATTGCACTCTCTCCCATTGATCCAGCACGATAAAATAGTATGATCTACGTTGACGGATAAGTGTCGGAGAATACCAACCACGTCAACACGATGATTTGTCTCAGCGTACAATTCCGGATAGTTTTCATTGTAATGGAAAAAGTCATCGCAAATTTGAAGAACTGCCAACAGGCGGTTTCGCCTATGAGAAGATACCGATTTAGCACCAATAAGACAGCTGCAAAATCAAAGCATTACTCACCGGTTGTCGTCCAGCGGTTCCCACGACTGATCGTAGTTGATCAAACGGTAGAAGTCTTCGGTGAAGTTCATGTGTTTCGAAGATATTTTGGCTTCCGGGCAGATGGTGACCGCCGGAAAGGGAATCATCCACACCGGCAGGGGTCGTTCATCGAACGACACAATTACCGGTGTATTTGTCCATTTCTGGTAGATCTTTTCTATCAACATCCCACAGCCGTACACCGACAGGACAAATACGGATATCCACCAGAGCCGCTCCAGGAGAGATCGCCTCTTGGAGCCAATATAACTCATTCCGTGGATGGTACTGTGTGAACAGTATTCTTCAACGAGGCGATTGACGTTGGTTCGTATTTTGGTCCTCTTGTTTGATTCGCTTTTGTGGATTGGTCTTCGACAGCGCGGCCCTCGCAACAATCCGACAGAGCACTGTTTGTAAGTGCAGCCGTCTGGATCTTTGCTGTTTTGCATCTCTTCTGTCAAGGACTGGTGAGAGACTATGAAAAAATGCTGATGGATTAGGTGTTTATATGTTGTGAAAAGGTGTTTTTATTTTCTAAAGACAGACTTAGGAAGCCTTATCACTGAAATATCAACTCAATTTTGAACGATTAGTCAGCAAAACGTGGAAGGATGGAAGGACTTGTAACATGTAACATATTTAACAACATTGTACATCTTGAGTCCCTCTCATAGTAGAATGCGAAAATTGCTAATCGGCTAGTTATAATCAAACTGACACGTGGTTTTAATGAAAAATCGCAATTGTGCAGAATGTGTTCAATCAAATAAACTTGTCATATTGCGTTCCACGTGTAGGAAACATTCTTCAACAAAGTTGTAAAATATCACTTATTGTACATACAGTTCAAAAGCTGATCCCACCTTATTTTGATTTTGATGTAAATCATTAATAGGACATACATACATGTTTTGTTCTAGTAACAAACAGTGCGTCATGCAGAAAACAGAGTTGGTTACTCAAGGATTTCAAATTTCAGGCGTTCCATAGAATGGTATGCGCTCATAAAAATGACTTTAATATTTTGCCGAATTAATATTTTGCCTAATTAATCCACGATTTTTTTTCTGAAATTATCCCTGAAGGCGCATTTATGCAAGAATTCCTTCCATAAGTTTCATGAGTTCCACACGTTTTCTTTGAAAGAATCCTTCGACATTATTTTTAGAATGTATAGTTATGAAGGATTATCTGGAGAAATTCATTTGGGAATGTTTGTATGAATTTCCCCAGAAATGCCTGGTGATATTCCTGTCTGAACCATTGAAAGAAATTTTGCAAGAATATCTAGAGGAGTTCATGAAGTAGTTTCTGAAGACGTTCTTTCGGTAATTTCCAATGCTATGAAATCTAAGATAAAAACCCTAGAGGAAATCGTGATAAAATGGCTGGCGAAAATATGTGGAGAAATTTCTGAACGATTAAAGAATCCTTTAAATAATCCCTGGGGGAGTTTGATAATAAGAAATCCCTAGAGAAAGAGTATCGCAAGCGATTCCTGAAGCTAGCACTGGAGGAGTTTCTGAAAGAACCCTTGCAAGTTTTAATGAAGATAGTGCTGGAAAAAATTCTAAAGGATTTCTATTTTCTGTAAATATTCCTGGGGCATTTCTGAAGCAATTTCAGTAGAAATTCAATGAAGATTTTTCAAAGTTATCCTTATAGAAGTTCTTAGTGGAATTACAGAAAAAAACACCGGAGATTTCCTGATAAATCCCTGGAAAACACATGCGTTGTAGATTTTTTTAGAGGAAGCTTAATTTTATGTAGTTTCTGTATTGTATTACCTGCAGGAATCGCTGGAGAAATTTCTAACGAACTCGTGGAAAATTTTTCCAAAGAATGCCTGGAGGAATTTCTGGAAGCATTCATGAAGGAACTTTGAAGAAGTCTATGTAATGTTTGAAGAGAATTAGATATATTGCTGAAGTTATTCCTGGTAGACTTTCAAAATGAATTTCTGAATGAAATGGAATTCCTGGACAACTTTAGGGAGAAATAACTGGTCGATTATCTTTAAAGTTCTTCAAAGTTTTTGAAAATATCAAATTTTGGAAGATGTTCATGAAGAAAAACCTGAGGGAACTCCTTGGAAAACACATGGTGGAAATAAATTGATAAATATCTGTAAACTTTCATGAAAGTCTTCAAGAATCAAATGGAATTCCAAATACTCCCAAAATATTTGGTGTAATTACTGAATAAATTCCTCAAAAAAAAAAACGATGAGGAGGAATTCCTGGCAGAATTTTTAGGGAAGTGCATAGAGGAATACTCATAAGAATTCATGAGGGAAAATCTGTATGAATTTCTGCATGAATTCCTGGAGGTATTCCTGTTTGAGTCACTGAAAAAATAAAGCTTCAATCTCTGGAGGAATTGCCGGAGACATTCCTTCGGCAATTACAAATGAAATCCTGCATGAAGATTCGGCCATAAAAAAAACCCTGGAGAAGTTCTTGGAGAAGAATATGATGCAATAGCTCCATGATTTCCTAAGGGATCCTTGGAATCATGGAAAAAATTCTGTAGGAATCAGTAGAAGAATCTTTAAATAAATAATATAAACGGAGAAATTTCCAAAAGAATTCCTGGAAAATTTCCTAAACGAATCACTAATAGTCTACCTTAACGAATCCTTGGAGAATATTGTTGAAAAGGAATCCATAGAGAGTTTTCCTAAAAACTTTAGAAAATTTCTGAAGAAACCACACATTTCTAGAAATAATGTTTTGTTTTTGAAAGAGTACCTGGTGCAATTTCCGATAAAATTCATAGAAAATTCTAGGCTAGATTCCCAGGAGAAGTTTTCAAAGGAACCGTTGAAGAAGTTCTCAGTGGAATTTCAGAAGATTTCCAAGAATATATGAAGGGCATTTCGGAGCAATTTCTGAAGGAATCCCTGGAAAATTTACTGAGAGAATACCCGAGGGATTCCCGAAAGTTTACAAGGGGGGAATCCTGAGGAGGTGTATGTGATATTTTCTAATAAGAGGAATTTCTAGAGAAATCTCCAGAGAAATTAAGATGGGAACTCTGAAGAAATTTCTGAAGAAATTTATGAAGGAATTACTCCACATTGCTTCCTGCAAGATTTTCATGAAGAATTCTTGAAATTTGAAGAATTATTGAAGAATTATTGAAATTCCTTCGAGCATTGCTAAAGAATTTCGTGTATGTTTTCCTTCATGCATTTTTTTAAACAATTTTGAAGGAATTCTTCCAAACATACAATCAGAATCAGTGAAGAGAATTGTCAGACAAAAGAGGCACAAAACAAGCAACAAAGAAGGTGCGACGATTACTCTTTATCCCTACTGGTAACAGATAATGACATGATCTCGAATTTTTTTGTTGCAGACAAAACGGAAGCTGAATTTGTTGCGTACTTTTCAACTCGTGAATAATCAATTATTGCTAACCCAAAGTCGAAACTGTTTGATGATAGAGCTTCACCAGAGTTGCAGTGTTTACCGATTCGAAGTTACCGTTCGAAAATCGCAATGCAAGGCTTAAAAATCTCTAAACTCGTGGTGTACGATGTTAATCCCATTATTTTCAAGTTGGGACAAACTTATGTCGCATGGGTTTGTTTGTCGCGACAAATACAGGTTGCGACATTGTCATTATTGTTGCGCGATGGTTGAATTTTGATTCACTGATCAGAATATTTATCAGGAGTTTTTCGTGTCGGAATAGAAGTTTGAGAAAGGGTTGTCTGGAGTTTTCCTTAAGAAGTTCAAAAAATTTACCTGGAACTCTTTTCAAAAATAATTGTTAGAATTTGCCCAGAGGTTCCTTCAGATACTGCTCCATATATTCAGAGATACTTACACTCACTTATGTAGGAATTCCTCTAGAAAATTTCACGATATTCTTCTGAAAGTTCCTATGGGGGTTTCCCCAGATGTTTTTTTTTTCAAATATTTCTTCAGGAATTCATCAATAATTTATCAAGACTTTCCTTCTTCAGGGATTCTTAAAAAATTTTCCCAAAAGATTCTCTTAACAACTCCTGCAAAAAATCTCCAGAATGTATTCCTTCCCTAGCAGAGGAGAATATCAAATTAATAACTACGAAATAACATGACCTGTTTTTATATCTTGGTTTGTTATCATTATCTTATCAAGGCATTACTTCTCCATGACATCTTTTGTTGGGCAATCTTATTTTGTTATGAGCACGGTATTGGTATACATTTATTAAATAATATTTAAATAAAATGTTTTGTTGTAAAACAAATTTAGATATTATTGAACTTTTTTTTTAGTTTTTATTTATGTGTATTTTAACTTAAATGCTAATTCTACACTCAGTTATTGAACTATAGGGTGTGCATAAATATTTAATCATCAATCACCACAACGATAACAAGTTTTGAAATCAAAACTAAATCATTAGATTTACGTAGTTTTCAGCATTCCGTGATGGGGAGCTTATGCATAATCTCTCATCTGTTCACTTTCCTCTCCTCTCTGCCCATACATCCTAACTAATAGCATACCAGCTTCTCAGCTTAATGTTTTAGTGTTATAGATAGTTGAGTCACATTGATCAGCGAAGTTGAGCGACCTGTATCCAAAGAACATGATTTCACGCTTCCAACAACACCAACGAGCCACTTTACAATATGTTTTCGATCAGTTGATAAAATTCCAAGAAGAGCTTATTGAAAGGTTTATTAGAAAAATACCATAAACTTCAGACTAGTCTTCTGGGGAAATTTAAAAACAATGGGTTAATTAAGGTGGAAAAAGGGGACACTCTATCTCCCTCGTGGCATTTACCATACCTTATATTAAACATAAGGTCGATTATGATATTTCAGGTAGGGGCATCTGGGGTAATACGCACTGTCGAGGCAAAACGCACCCCCTTTGTTTTTCAGGGATTATCGGTTTTAGAGCTTTGAAACCTTATCAGTCTAATAGAACGTCTTAATAAATGAGCATCTGGAAAATTTAACATATCTGCGTTACGTAATTAGTAAGAAAAATGAATAAAATTGAAAAGCACGATTCTGATGTAATTTTCCCGATCGTTTGTCGAATAATTTGATGGTGAAAATCGACCAAACATCTAATGCTGTTGTGTTTATTCAGTTCATTGAGGTCTATGCTAAGCATAGGAAAAATAGCTTAAACAGTAATCTACGTAAATTATATGTTTTAATCTATTTTATTTTTTGCTATTGATTGGGGCAATATGCACTCCATTCGTTGGGGCAAAACGCACCTATAGAAAAAAGCTGTTATCATATCTATGAGTGCTCTGTAAGTAATCGCAAACAAAATTGAGCTATTGTTTGTCTTAAAACCTTATAAAACATGCATTTTGTCTAAGAAGTAAAAAGATTTCTAAACTCGACGGTGCATCTTGCCTCAATGTTGTGGTGCGTCTTGCCCCTTTGTTTGAGTGCATCCTGCCCCATTGTTGTAGTGCATTTTACCCCGAGCAAGGGTGCATACTGCCCCGCATAAACATACGAAGCCGTAATATTAGTCTTTACAAAAAACGTTATTTTCAAGAGCTGAACTGTATTAAGGCTGAAATTTTGTTTGGTTTCTCTTAGAATGAAAGTATATGCAATGAATGCATGCATTAAACCAATAAATTATTGCCCTTTTATATGCATTTGGACGCATCTTCCTTAAGTGGTGCGTATTACCCCAGAATCCCCTATATTGTAATCATAACCAGGGCGCAAAATGTTCGAGCAGACGAGTAGAAGTTCACCGTGCGGCAATTTTCATTCACTTGCTTGCATATTCATATTCAGCTGCTCGATACTCATTTGTCAACTGAATGAAAGTCAATGAATATTTGCAAACATCTTACAAAGTGTCAAATTGCTGATAAAATATTAACATTTCGATTACATTTAACGGTGCTTTATACAGATCTTTTCCCATTTGATTGTTGTGCAGTGTTTTTGGAAGGAGTCGTAGCCATAAACGTAGGTAATTATGAAAATGTTTCTCAATCGGCTCCATATTCAATGACTACGAATTGACTGACTGTGTGAAGAGGGAGAGCGAAAATGAATTTGTTTGTTTTGAATGCTCAGTGCAGAATCATTCAAATTCGTGCTGTTTTCAGTCAATGACTATGAACATTTTGCACCCTGATCATAACTAATTTTGTTTTTGAATTATTATCAATAACAACGAAAGTTCAAAATTTGTTATTGAAATATTTTTATATTCATTATTATTAGGATGTTAGAATATTTAGTATTACATCAAATTCAAGATAAAACTGAATCAACAATATTTCTCCATAATACACGGTTCGTGGCTGCCGCTCTCCATCCTCGGTCGCGCCCAATGCTCGCCAAGTCACGCTCCACCTGGTCCGCCCATCGTGCTCTCTGCGCTCCACACCTTCTTGTGCCAACCGGATCAGTTGCAAACACCAGCTTTGCAGGGTTGTTGTCCGGCATTCTTGCAACATGACCTGCCCACCGTATCCTTCCGGCTTTGGCCACCTTCTGGATGCTGGGTTCGCCGTAAAGTGCAGCGAGCTCGTGGTATTAGGATGTTATTCAAACCAACAAAACATGTTATCAAATTGGTCTTCCAGGAACATTTTTTTGTTATGATTTTTGTTATTTTGCCGCTTATGACAGACATGTTTATAACATAATATGTTAGGTTAATAACATGAAAATAACTGATTCCATTGCTTAGTTATTTTGCCAAAATAACGCATTTTATTATGGAATTGTTATTTCCTTCTGCTCGGGTTGACGTTTTTTTTAAAGAAATTCCTTTATGAGTACCTGCTGAGGGTTCTCCAGTTTTTTCAGGTATTCTTTCAAAAATTAATTTAAATTCGAATAGTTTTTCAGATGTCCTCTGACTTTTGTTTTGTTTGTACGGTGTTTCCTTCTAAAATTTGTAATGGTTTTTGTGTCCTGATCTCTTCAGAACTTGTATGAGAAATTTTTAATTTTTTTTTCTGGAGGTATCTCCAAGAGATCTTTCAAGGATTCCTTTAGAAATTGCAATTCCAACAAACATTTTTCAGTGATTGCCTTCTAACTGAAATCATTTCACGCATTTCCAGAAATTTCTCACGCAAATTGGCTTGGAATTATTTATAATGTTTATGCAAAAGCTTCTCGTGAATTTTTTCCTTCAAATTAAAAAGATATCTTGAAGAGTTTTATAAGGAATTCTTTCAGTCATTCGCCCAGGAATTCTTCCTGAAATAACTTCAAAAATTGCATTTGTCCTTGAATTTTTGAAAATTTTGAAGGATTTCTTCTACGAATCTTCAAAGGTATCGCCAGGAGGAGTTCTGTAGGAAATTCTGATAAAAACATCCCTGGAGATATATCTAAATCCTGAAGGAATTTCTGGAGGAATTCTTTGAGGATCCCTTCGAAGAAATAAGTGTAGGATTGAAGAAAATTTTAGAATTTCTGAAATTCCTAAAGAAAACCCTTCAAATCTGTAGAAGTCTCATGATATAGTTTTAAAGGATCCCTAAAGCAATTTCAGAGAATTACCTGGAGAAACTCCTAGGAAACCCCCTAATAAAAATCCTAGAAAGGTTGAGGTGTTTAATGAACATTCCTTGAGAAATCCTGGAGCAACCTGAGGACGTGTTTTGAAGAAATTCCTGTAGAAAACCACGATGAGCTCCTGTAAAGATCCCTGGAAAATTTTTTTGATTTATTTTCTTTGAGATGATTATGTAGAAATTGCTAGAAAATATAACTCTATAAGTTCCGCGAAGAATGTGTGGAGAAATTCTAAGAGTGATTTTTGAAGGAAGTGCATGTGAAATTTCTGAGTGAATGTATGGAATATATGTATACTAATCAAGCTAAAAAATTTAGAAAGAATTTCTGATGGCATCCTTGTGGATAGTTCTGAAAGAATCCTTGGAGAAGTTTTCGAAGGATTTCTTAAGGCGAAATTGGAAGCATTTCCTCATTTTTGTTGTTTTTTATTGAATAACGAAGCAATATTTTCAAAATCGGTTTTCGTACACAAGTAGACTATGGATCAAGGTATATTCGGATTTTTTTCGTGGTGCAAAATGTTATCCATTTTTGTAGGAACCATTTTTTTTGGAAAATTTTGTTCATAAATGGCTTCTGCAAAACCGAAAAACATTTTCTATAACGAAAAAAAAAATTAGGAGATACTTTGATTCATATTCTGAATTTGTACGAAAACCGATTGTTTACATATTGCTTCGTTATTTTATAAAAATCAGAAACCCAAAACAGAGGAAATGGATCCAGTTTCGCCTTAAACGAATCCCTAGAAAAAAAAATTAAAGTTTTCTCTGGCGGAGCTTAAGAAGCAAGCCTTCTTGAGGAAATTCTCTGGAAAATATCTAAAGAAGTTCCTAAAGAAACTTCTTTAGAATCCTTGGAAGAATTTCTTAATAAAATCTTTGGAAGAATTTCTGATGGACTCTGTGGAAAATCCTTGGATAAATTTCTGGCTGAATCCTGAACTTTGATTTTCTGAAGAAATCGCTAAAATCATTTCTCAATAAATCCATTTCCTTTAAGAATTCTCGTACGGGTTTCTGATAGAATCTATGGAGGAATTTCTGAAGAAACTCACTACATATAGGCAACAGATGAACGCTGACCATAACATATAGCAAACAGAAATGAACGGTCAGCAGGTCGAAAAAGCAAGTAGTTTCAATGCGCCAATCAATAGAGTTCTCTCTTCTCCGCACGGTAGTTCACAACAAATCTGTAGCCTTTTTTTTAGAAAAAAAAGGTGGTTTATGGTGGCAAAGGAAAATTGTGCATATTTGAATTAAGCGTAAAAAAAGAAAAGTAAAGGAGAGGAGTATTTGGAAGTGCTAAAATATTCATGACTCATAAAAATAATTCAAACGTACCAGTAGACAAATAGAGATGGCGTCAGTAATACATAACAAAAGTTTCACAAAAAATTAAAATAAATTATGCAAAATTTCTCATAAACAACTGATTTTTGAGCAATAAAAAACGTCGAAAAACCAATGATCAACAATTGAAATTAAAAAAAGTGTATTTTTTCCACCAAAAAACTCATTTTAAAAAATAAAAAATTCGAAAAATTTAAAAGTTAAAAAATTGAATTGAATCAAAAACCAAAATCTATATATATAAAAATGCAGTGGCATACGTGGAACCGCGCATAACTTGCGAACGGATGGTCCGATTCGGGTCGTCTTAGTTTTGTTTAGTTAGTTTTCACCCAAAGAAGGTTTATGAGGCGAAAAACATGGAAAAAATGAGAGTTTTTGGAAATTGGGTTTTTATACATTTTGAACGGGGACTTGGACTTGGCTAGGGACTTGAAACGTCAAAAAACGCAGTTGGCAAGACAAAGTTTGCCGGGTACAGCTCGTAATCCATAAATGTTAAATTCCGAGTAATAAATTAAACCAAAAAGTCTTTTCAGCCATGCGGAAAATCTACATAGAAAGTTGAGGAACTGAGGCGGCAGAAGGCCGCTGATATTTTCAATATCGGATATCACTGTAACTACATCGATTCGGTTTGAAGAATTTTCCCAGTATAATTCAAACATAGATGTCATCCCTTTTTTTAGTCCGTCGAGCGATAGCGAATTGAATTTGGACAGCAAGCAATTGCCCTGTAAATTGCACACATGGTTTTGCCGTCTTTTCAGTCGTTTAAGTCATATACGTGCGATTCAGAGGCCGCGTAAATGAAAACTCCACACACAAAAAAATCTTCGTTTTACTTTTGCATGATTCGTCGAGAAATTGTGAGACTTTTTTTACGCGGTTTTTTGAATTTTGTACTGAGTTTTTTTTTACGTGGTACGTATCCCCTGCGTAAAAAAAAAACTGACTGTACACTCATTCGAAGAGGGTATTTTGCTTAGAGGGTTGGAAAAGTCGGTACAAAGAGCATTTTCGACGTTTTTTATTGCTTGGAAATCAGATATTTATGAAATATTTGATATATTTTAAATATCTTTTTAAATTATTTATGGATTTTTTGTTATTTATTAATGATGCCACCCCTACATCTCTGGTACTTTTGGAATTATTTATGTTTTTTATGGAACATTTAACTGTCTGCTGTTTGTAAGACCAAGCCCACCCGTGGGCTTAATACTACACACGCAACAGCACGTCGTTAACTAGTTTTAATTCCGTTATCCACCCATTTTCGCACCGTTCGTTCGTATCAATGTGAATAAAATAATGAACTGTCGCCTTTGCGCACCGGTGGTCTCTATTCACTTGCTTTCCATGCGTACCAGCCATAGTTTTTTTGCACCTTTTTAAATCATTGCAACATTTTGTGTGTTTCCGTGGTGTCGTTCCAAAATGTGATCAATCGAAATAAATTGAACTAATATAATAAATAAAAAGGTAATAAAGAGGGAATTGTTAGTAAAAATTGAAAGCAGAAGAATGGTCCCCTAGGAGATTTTTGACTGTTTTGGTTCATTCAAAGAAAATATTTTCTTAAGAAAGTGTTTTTGTATTTATAATCATCCCGGAATTCAAGCAAGCTTTTTTAAATATGATTTTCCCTTACCGTAAGACTTGCAGCTAGATATTTTTATTTGCTCTAAGATTATTTTTATCTTCCTAGATATCCAGGTTGCCTTTCTAGCGAGAAATTTATCAACCTCGTGGATAATTTATGTCTAAGACTAAACTTTTTAGCATGTTTTTTAATTAAGTATATTGAACATTAACATCCTTTGCGTTTTTCATATAATATTCTACACATGTGTGTAAAATACATTTAAATGTAGTTGGCTTCTTTGCAACTTCGCGTTCTATTTTGGAATACTGCTCTGAAGTTTAGAGTCTATCCTACAAGAACGGTGTTGAGAAGATTGAGGCGAGTTTTAGGAAGGAAAACTATCATCAACCTTCATAACGTGATTCTTATTACCGGAAATGCAAAAAATCTTTGCATGATATAAAATTACTTTTTCGTCAAAACTAATGTTTTTCACTATTGGTTTTGTGAATTTCACCGAAATCATTATTTGGGATTAATTTTACTTCAAATACATCAATACTAGCATAAAAAATGTTATTTTTTTTCTCTGTAGAGTACCTGTATAAGAAAAATAGGACTCTGTATTGAAGGTCATCCATTACTTTTGTTATCATTTGTGTTCACTTTTGATTAAAAAAATACACTTACAAAAAAACAAAAATACAATATATATATATTGTATTGTATATTATATATAAATATAATATATATTATATTGTATTGTATAGAGAAACTATTTGTATTTTTTTATTAAAAGTGAGCACAAATGACAACAAAAGTAATGGATGACCTTGAATACAAAGTCCCATTTTTCTTATACAACTTCAAATATATTTTTAAAAGACTCAACTGAAGTTAATCATTGACATTTTCTTATTTTTTTGATGATTGATTCACCATGAACAATAATCAATAATTTTGTATGAACCATTTTTCAAAATCATCGCAAAAATCATCATCAAATTCCGCATTAAATTCAATTTTGAGGGACTATTTATCAAAACCAAATAAAAATTACAAAAAAACACAACAAACAGTGGATGAAAAAAAGAAGGAATGCCCCACTGAACAGTAAGAGAGGTGTCCATAAAAAAATTGACCAACGTATACCTTACACGCCTCTGCCTATAGACGAACAATGCATCAATAACCATAACAAAACATACTGTCATTTTCCCTCGAAAACTGTGTCAAGAGTTCACCAACAAGAATCACAAGGCAATAGTTATGAAAAAGATGAATTTTTCTCATATTGTTGAAGAATACGCGGATTCCAGTGACGATGAAATTGAATTTTCACGCCAGCTGTTAGCATATAGTCAGCTACTTACTGCCAACGGTGGTTCCATTTGTGCACAACAATTCGGAGGATCTCGTCCCGGAAAGCTACCAAACATCAACAGGTCAGTTGTGAAACTTCTATGACTTTTTTTTCAATTTTAATTCTATATGACTTTTTACATTTTCAGATTTTCTGATGAAGGAGATGTTCGGCTTTTCAAAGATTATTTCGCTGAAGTGCCTGTTTATAATAAAAAACAGTTTCGGAGACGTTTCCGAATGTCAAAGAACTTGTTTTTACGAATCGTGAAAGCACTGGAACGGAATCAATATTTTGTTCAAAGACCAGACGCGACAGGGAAAATGGGATTGTCTTCTATTCAAAAATGCACTGCGGCTCTACGGCAGTTGGCATATGGATCACCATCTGATGCTATTGATGAATATGTTCGAATGGGAGAATCAACCGCGCGAAAATGTTTGGTGGAATTTTGCAAAACTGTTATTCACATATTCGGAGACGAATATCTTCGCTCACCTACAAACGAGGATCTGCTCCGATTGCTTCGAACTGGTGAAGAGCGAGGCTTTCCTGGTATGTTGGGCTCCTTGGACTGTACCCATTGGCAGTGGAAGAACTGCCCCACGGCTTGGGCAGGCCAGTATAAGGGTAAAGAGAAAAAACCAACCATTATTTTAGAAGTAGTTGCCTCTTACGATTTGTGGATATGGCACGCATTTTCTGGAATGCCTGGCTCGAATAATGACATTAACGTGCTGGAAAGATCTTCGATATTTTCAGATCTTTATAACGGGAAAACCCCTACTATCAATTATTCCATCAACAATCACACTTATAGCTCAGGATATTACCTTGCCGACGGGATCTATCCTCCATTAGCTACATTAGTTCAAACAATTCCTTCGCCCATCGGTCAAAAACGAAAGGTATGTATGTGTTTTGCATGTGTTATTATTATTTATTATACATATTTTTTATGTACAGCACTTCGCCGAAATGCAAGAATCTGCTAGAAAAGATGTGGAACGAGTGTTTTCCGTCCTGACTGGTCGATTTGCGATAATCAAAAGCCCGGCCAGATTATGGAACAAAGAAACGTTGGAATCAATCATGCGCACCTGTATAATACTCCATAATATGATCATAGAAGATGAGCGAGATGATTCCACAGCATTTGACTATGGCTCACTTCATGCCAGTATCCTTGGTTCGACAGAGAATACGGATGGTTTTAGTGAATTTCTTGCCCGTTACGAGAAGGTTCACGACACTACCTTACATTATCAACTACAGAATGACTTAGTTGAACACCTTTGGCAAATAAAAGGGGAAGATAATTATTAGCTTATTACTCGCTAATGAAATTTAAAGCTAATATATTTGTGTCGTATATTTTTATGTTCGAAACTGTATCGCTACCTGCATGTGGAAATATATAATGTATAAATTAAATTGATGATATACCTTTTCACAAATCGTTAGAACATCTGATCCTTTTATGGGAATGACAAGTCCGTAATACATATATATGCCCTTTTTATTTCACAAGTTTGTGTGTGCATTGTTTACAACTGCCGATGAAAGGCACGATAACAAGTCTATCATTTTTAAAGGAGTACTCTCAGTGACCCCCAAAGTCAACTGATTTCAAACGTCTTGTGTATAGGCCTATTTCAAGCAAACGCACATAATAGATACTGAAGATTCTATAGGCTTGCACGACTTACACAGACATGGTTGAGCAATATTATTTTAGTGCGGATTTAAAGTGTACCGAGCGAATATGACGTCATGGAATCCATTGTCGCTATTGAAATCGTGATGTCATACTCGCTTGGCTAAACGAACTGACAGTTCGTTTACCTAGAGTTGTCTTCGCCTCCGCGAGTCCATGGAATCTTTATTGTTTATAACGCATATTGTACCTTCTTATTCCATGTGAAGGAGAGAAGGTGGGGCATCCGAACATATTTGTGACAATATCACTTTATAGACAGTAATCTCGGAAGTGTCATAACAATTTCAGCAAGCCAAGGGCAAAAAAATGGCAAATATCGAGATATTTCTGAGTATTCAAACTTTGTGGCAGACGATTGAATTGTTCACATCTTTTTGCCGACTAATAATAATATACACGGAGAAACGAAACTACCCAAAAGTGAGTTCTTTCCACCCAACTTCGGGGTTGCGTGCGTCAAGCCAATTTTGAGTTGATGGAATCGATGTTTTTGTTGGGTTGTTCCCGCTTGCTTCCATGTGAAAAAATACCTAATTTTAAGTTTTTTCCACCCAACCGAAATTTTGACTAGGTTGTATTCACTCAAATTTGAGTACTGTGCTAGAAACTCAGTGTTGGCTTGACGCACGGAACTGCAAAAGTTGGGTTGTTTCTCTCTTCACTCTCTGACAACAATAGAAAGAGCGCATGAAAAGGGAGATGAAAAAGAACTCAAAATTGAGTTTAAAAGTACCTAATTTTGAGTTTTTCAGTTTCTCCGTGTAGAGTGACCCATACCTGAAAATACTAGGTGACTTTGGGAATTGCCTCACTCATGAAAAGGCCTTATTCATCAAGGCCTACACGGAACTACAAATCAACCCATGTTTGGGTTCTATTGAATCAACAAATTCGTAAAAGTAGCTGAATATGAGTTATATTTACCAAAGGGTGTGAGTATTTTTTTTTTGGTATTATTATCGTTGCAGCAAAAAAACTGTCACGACTCGCGCGGCATACGAAGTTACAAATGCGAAGTAAATTTGAATCGATTATTGGCTTTGCACATCATTCAGCTAATTAAGAGCTATAATATGCATTCATACAAACCAAGATGCGACACATAAAAGTGGGTAAAAATTCAATTTTTGTACTCCACGTCACTTCGGATTTCAACCAAAAGCATAATTAAAGGTATGAACTCAATCATTACTTAATATTGACGGACGCTTATTCATCCATTACCTGTGTTTGCGTTAATTTAACATTTTTTCGATGGGCTATCTCAGTCAAGCTTCTATCAACGCAATGCAAACGTATCCATTCTGTATGGGCCTTGGCCAACCTACATTTATTATATATACATTTGTATGTATACATTTCTATACACTTGTAGATCATTTTGTTATGTGCACCTTGGAAAAGCATTTTGAAGGTGGAGAAAAAGCCTTTTGAGATTTGTTTTATAGAAAACAGCATATGAACGTTCAATAGAGAGCTTGCGTCTGTACAGAAGGTAACAATCCTAAAAAATGAGTGCAACCAAATCACGCGGAAGAAACTGGACACGTATGGAGGATGAGGCTCTGTGTCAAGCATGGCTTCATGTATCGCAAGATCCAATCATCGGAACAAACCAGAGAGCAGATAATTTGTACCATCGGATCTACGAAAAATTTATGGAGATTTGTGCTTCACACGACATGATTACAAACACAGATGTTCGCGTGCAAAAGGGTATGAAATGTAGATGGCATATCATCAACAAATGTGTCAGTAAGTTTGCTGGTTGTGTGAGTCAAATTAATGCTAGACAGCAAAGCGGTTCTTCGCCCGAAGACAACTTGAAAAAGGCACTGGAACTATATGCTGCTACAGAAAAATCACCATTCATCATGATGAACTGCTACAGAATTCTAGAGAATTCTCCAAAGTGGAAGCAATATCGAGATTCGAAGGTGAAATTTTGAACACTATTCACAAGTCATGCTTCTTTCTAGTCTGTTTTTCAGTTCTTATATCCCCCTCTTACCTAGCATTTTTCCTAACTATTTTAAGTCTTTGGCCAGTTGAATGTGAAGGCAACGTTGCATAACGAAGCATGCGTCTCGCCAAATATCATAACTTGCAACAAATACTTTTACTTTTTAGCAACCTACTATAGTTGCTCTCATAGTTTAGTGTTCCACTATACTACAGTGGCCCTCATGCTTCTAAATAGCAATTTTTATTTTTATTCAAAAACTTTGTTTTGTTTCTAAATTAGAGACAAATGATACATCCATGAGGTTGAACATGTAATTAGTTTCAAAATAATTATTTATCATTTATGTTAGCACAATCTTTCCCAAATTGAATAAATACGATGAATGATGAAATATCAAGTTTAAGAACGAGTTGAGTACATTTAGTATGCGACTCGTAGTGAAATTATATTTTTACTGAAATGTTCGTATTTGTGCAACTCGGTAAGCCTCACTAAACGGCCTACTTTTTTCAATAAAATCTAAGCGCAGAAAAATAATACTTTTTTGGCACTAGGTGCTGAAATGCAGCACTTCTGCGGACATATACTTTTCGATCATTTTTGTTTGTGTCAGCCAGTGATTTTTAACCCATTTCGATGAGGAAAATTCCATCACTGTCTGGTGTAAGTAATAGCAGGATAAACTGCATGTTAATTAAGTAGATTAGATTATTGATTGTTGATTGATTGAAGCCATGAGTAGTAGAACGGGAAATCCTTCGGAAGCCAATGGATCATTATAGGGGCTATACATTTATTACGTAAGACCATGTTTACGATTTTTGGCCATCCCCTCTCCTCTTGTATATATATGTTTTTTTGTAATCTCTGTAAATATTACTCAAAATATGTATATGTGACACGTGAAATTTAGCACATCCTTCCTTCCTCCATTAACTCTTAGCTAATTAATGGACAGCCTCATTAGTAACCATGGATTGTTTACAGTATGAAAATATTTACTTCCATGAGTCGATACTGGGTCAAGTACTAAACTCATGTGGTATAGATTATATAAGTTTCAAGATGCGTTGTATTTACCTCTTTCCCTCCGCTTTTAATTAACAACCTCTCTTCAAAACTTAACACTGTTTTTTAAATGCTTTTTAGTTTTCAGTATTACATTATTTTCTAGAATCTTATTAGAAATTGTTGTCTATTTAAAGGGACCCACTACTAAACGGTCTTTGGGACAAACTTCAAACGACAGTATTGAAGAAATAGGAGGCGTATCTTCGGAGATAATACGTGAAGCCGCTCGTCCAAGAGGCAGAGATTTCAGCAAGCGTCAGAAAATCAGTAATGATGTAAGTCTGGAGCAAGCTAAATCAGGTCGCCTTTTGGCAGCGGCATCGAAAGCGAAGCTAGACGACTGCTTTCAACGGACCAAAGCGTTGAAAAGAATCGCAAATCATTCAATTATGTCGATGGATTTAACAGGTTTAAATAGCGTCGCCAAACAATACTACGAAATAGAACAACGTCGTATCCTGGATGAAACCTTAAAAGGAACCGCATCCACTACAGATGGATCCATTAAGGCATCAATTTCTGATTTCGATGTCGAAGAACCTTCTGAAGTGTTTCACGCCGAAAGTTCAGATGACGAACTGGAATTGAGAATGCTTTCCGATGACGAATTTGTAGATGACAACGTTCATCCTCCAAAAGGAGAAACAAATAAATGAGAAGAAATGTTTGTTACAATTAATTTAGCGTTCAATGATTTGATAAAATAAAAGCCAAAATAAAAATTATATTGATATAGATTTTATTTAAAAAAAATGCAGAGTGAAAGAAACGTCACCGTATAATAGATGCGACCGCAGTCCTAACTTCACATAATAGTCAAGTTTTGACATGATTTCGATTGATAGTATTCTAAGGTACACCGGGGCAAGTTGAAACGGGTGGGGCAAAGTGAAACACGAAATTTTGAAATAGATTTCAATACAATTTGGAAATTTATCCTTCGCTAAAAGGTGGTTTGAATCAAAAACTATGTTTTATGGCGATCAAACTGTTTATCATCATTAGAAAACATCATGTTAACCCGCTGTTTCATCTTGCCCCACCCGTTTCAACTTGCCCCGGTGTACCTTACCCAAATTCGCCCAAAGGCGATGAAAGCGACTGCAGTAGCATACTTTTGAAATTTAAACGACGAAGAATACGAAATCCAAGATTTTTCCCGTTGGCTTCAAACTAAAGGTTAGAGCTTGTGCTCTACTGAATAAAACTGATCACAAATGTGCACATGCGCTAGATATTAGCTATGTTGACATTGTCAATGGTGGTTACATCGACTATGTAACCATATGGGCATTATGTCTACTTTATCTGTGATACTACTTTAATTTCATACTCTTGAGATTTAATAATAATTCAATAAGGATCAAAATGTTGGAGAAGTAAACCAAACTGTAGTTTTTGTGGTCTTTCGCTGTGTTACGCTTCACATAAAATTTTGATATTTCCGATACAAACGTTGTTGCGTTGGGGAGGAAGGGGATCTAAAACTGCAAAATCTTGCGTTACGTAATATTTGAATGAATTCATATTCATAAGTATCTCCAAACAATTGTAACTACTTTTATCTAATCTAATCCAGTGCGAGGAAGTACCCTGGAAAGTGATCGTGCACGGAGAACTAAGACTACCTATTTTTTTTAGTTTATTTTACTGAAAAGTAAATATATCGTTTAAACTTTCTACCCAAAATTAGGTTGTTTTCTTTTTTTCTTCCACCGATGTTGTCAAAAACAAAGCAAGCTGCATCGACCCACTGGCCCAATAAGCCAATTTTTGGTAAATTTGGTTGAAAAAACTTACGTTTGGGTTGAATTTACCTACTCTTGAGTATATTTTTTTGCTGGAGTTAACCCTCGAGGGATCGCGCTGTTGTATTTTGTACAACACGATGAAAAAATCTCACTTTTTGTACTCAGCACTAACGTGGTGCTGATGCAGGTAGTCAACCGCGCGAGTTACGGAGGATTAAAGGCAAACTACCTAGTGTGAGTTTAATCAATTTACTCAAATTTGAATTATTGGGCCAAACTATGGAGTATCATCAAAAGAATTCAAATTTGGATAGTTTGGCGGCTCCGTGTGTAAGATCACGCCCAATTATTGTTCATAGAGTTGAAAATCGGAATTTTTGACACGCAAAAATCCATTTTTCTTCTAATCCGAGCGTCGGATGTACGTCGGGCATAGTGCGCTGGATAGAGGATCAGGTCCGCTGTCCAGCGTACTATGTCCGACGTTAGGTTTCCCGTACGGATTTGGAGAAAAAGCGATTGTCGCGTGTTGGGAAACTTCGGGTTTCAACCGCGACGACAAAACTGTCCTTGTCAATATTGATGATTGCAGCGTATCAGAGATATGGCCGGGATTCTGCTGAACCAAACTAAACGTAAAAAACTTTATTCCGAGATAATTAAGCTTAACCAGTCACAAATAAACAACAGCTTAGATTATTTGAAACTTTTCCGCACACTTGTAACTTACAAGCCTTTATTAACTATCAGAGATGAAGTACGTGTAAATTATTTGAAATCATTCATATAATTACATTTAATTTTTCAGTACTTTGCACTCAGTTTACTCTGGCTGAACAAAAACATTGGAATATGGTTTAAAGTTCAGTGTGGCTGACTGTGTTTCTTTGTTTCAGAGAAAACCAGTCGGATTGTGAAAAAAAAGTCTTGTTTTTTCATCGTCTATGAAGTTAAAATCGATATCACTCACAACCCTTTACATCAATCAGAGAGGACGCGTATAGTATGGTAGCACGGAGGTTTTAAAAATAGTTTGAAATATGAACGGCAGAGCCCCACCCAGCTCAGCCCTTCCCACACATGTTTTTTTTTCATATGCAGTTCATGTGCAGGCACAGAGCAAAAGTGATTATGTCAAATGATGTCCTTGCATGTCCTGAGATCCTGAGATGTGGAAGTGGAGCAATTTCTGTACTTCAAATTTAGGCTGGTCGAAGAAAACCATGAAAATTTTCTGTCAAAGTGAACTAAGACAAATAAAATAAAAAAATATGAAAGAGATTCGAACTTGGATCATTTAAGTGATAACCAAGCGCGTTACCTCTATGTAATTTTACCTAGCTGTAGGTCAGTCGTTTAGTCTGAATCAAGTTCTAAACATTCTTTTCAAGGATGGTTTTCTTCAAAACGCTATTTTTCGATCAGCCAAAGCGAACCAAGTGTGTGATTTTTTTTTCAAGCTCTATTATTCTAATTAACCTAGTTGTTCAATAACGGCCTCTGTGTTAAATTATCAGTATGAGGAGTGTCGACATAATGCAGGTATTCAAAACCAGTTGATTTTTGTATTGTTGACAATAAATTGATTCTAAAATGCAGTGGATTTGGTTCGGTAAGGCTGAATGTGTTTTGGAAAAATAGAAACATAATTGATTCCTCCAACACCCATATTTCTAATTACGTGTTCATTTCTCTCACAGATTGTTACTATGTATCGGTTGAAAGTTATAAATCTGACAGCGAGGAGGAGAACTTGAAATGATCATCATCTGGACCAGAACTGAAATATTTCGCTGAGTCTATGGAATGGTTTACAGTTCACTCTGGTTGGATGCAATTTTATTTTTTGTATGTTCTGCCACACAGAAATTTTGAATTTACTCCACGAAGAGCTGTCAGAATTACTGCTTTTTTACATGGAAGGAATGTCATCTCATTCTTCGTCCAATAATGGTTAAAACAAAACTCAATTTTTAAAAAAATGGTCTCTGGTTCGGTTTAGCAGAACCCCGACCACATGACGACACATGTATCAAAGTGGCCGAACTAAATCACTATTCAATATAAGTTCTTCAAATATAAGTTTGAATACGATCGGTCGAATAAAAAAAGTGAAGGTACAATTTAGAACAATCGTAACTACTTTTAAGAGAAAAAACAATACATTTTCGATATGTATGATCGGCGAAGAAAGGAAAACTTTATTCAAAACATACTTAATCAAAACTTGACTGTTTCAATCCATTATTTTTCTGCGTTTATATTGTCACTCTATCACTATTGTATGTCAGATAAATTGTTATGTTTTTAATGTAGTGATCTATGATATAATTTCGTTGGAAATTTCAAAGCAAGAATAAATATCAACATGTGATACGAACTAAAAAAATTACCTATACAAAACTGGAAAATCATTCTCTATAAACTATATGAACTGAACAGGAATGATTGTCAACAAACCCCTACTCATATTCTTTCGTCTCCTCTTTGCGCTACCCAGAGAGTTGAACGCGAGAGAGCGCACGAGCCTACGGATAGAGACCGTAGTTTGCATGTCTCTAAATTCTAAGCCCCGTTACGAACCGTACGTAAACTTTTCGCTTTCGAGCCCTTCTTAGCAACGACCGGTGCGGCTCGCGTCTTTGTTCGTGGCTCTACTTAACGTTCAAACGCTTGATTGAGCCCATGAGTGGGCTTGGTCTAAGGAAGCGAAGAAGTGGATTAAAGTTTGCATCAAATTGCTGCAGAGAAAAACAAAATGCGCTTCATGAAGAATGAACATGCAAAACTGCATTGTTACACATTGATAATTGAAAACGTTGATAATTGAGAAGGTACCGGTTAAACATAAATAGAATCTGTTTGAAGACCCATTTAGAGAGAAGAAATTTGTTCAAAAATATAAGAGAGAAACGAAATAAAGATACCTATGTTTTTTATTATTAAACAAAACGTTCTCGACGAGTTGTTCTGAAATCCAAAATTCATGCCCTATATAAATGAGTATGAGTTCGCGCAGTCAAGGTACGTGCACAGATAAGGCGGCAAAGGAGGGGATTTTAATAATTTTGGCAAAGGGCGGAGGGTGTTTCAAATTGTTGAGGTTGTCGATTATCATGAAAATATATAATCATCATAAATATGAGATAGTATTCATCTATGCTTGATTGATATACATACTCGATACCAAGCTAGTTAAAAAAAACCTAAACATTGATAAAGTTAAAATACATAGGAAGCATGTTATTGCCTTTCGCTATACCAGTGCTAATTACTATTCTCTCCCGTTTATGCGGTTTTTTCAATCTTTTAATTGCAATCTTTCACAACTAGCTTGGTAAAACAACATGCATTAAAAATTCATGAACCAATGCAGTACCTTTGGTAGCAGTTAGCACTTAGGCGTTAGTTGTATGCATTCAGTTTTTAATATCGTACGTACTCAATACTAGCGCAGTTTGGAATGCAGGTTTTCAAAGATCAAGCAGGTTGGACGCATATTTTTGGCCCACAAAAACGTTTCATTAAACTACCTGAGTCTTCCCAAATGTATGAACCGTACCAGAAACTATCCAAATGCGTAGACATACATTCCGCTGCAAAGAGTCTCGCCACAGAATACTGCTCTCAAAGCAGTATCCACGGTATGAGCTACATTGGCGCTCGACGGCGGTCTCTCGTGGAACGTCTCTGGTGGATTGCGGTGTTTGTTCTGTCGATTTACGGTTGTGCAAAGTTGATTGAAAATGTTTATGATAAGTGGAACAACCATCCGGTGATCGTGACTTTTGACGAGCAACCCTTACCAGCGTGGTCACTTCCGTTTCCGGCTGTCACCATCTGTCCGCAAGCCATGATACGATCAAAGTTTATGAATTTCACCGAGGATTTCTACCGGTTTGCAAACATTAGTGGACCTTGGGATCCCTTGGATCAAGATGAGTATGAAAAGTTGGTGTTCTGTGCTATAATGTGAATTTGAATGCTTGTCTATTTTTTATTAGAGTGGATCGCTTGATGGCTGTTCTTCAGATTTGCGATGACTTTTTCCACGTTAAACCCAAATATCGAGACATGTATCAAAATGTTCCACCCGGAAATATAGTTGCCATACTTAAAAATCTGGCACCACTAATTAACCAGTCGATTTTTACGTGCAGAGTCAACGGTGTACGCTGCAACGAGCTGTTTACCGACACATTAACCGATGAAGGAATTTGCTTTACCTTCAATGGTTTTTCATCGTACGACATGTTCAAGGATGGAGTTTTGCATGACGAATACAGCTATCTGAATGAAACGAAAAATGTAACCAACTGGAACATGGAAGAAGGATACCTTGTCGAAGACTTACTCCGGACCCATCCGATTCGTGCTCTTGGATCTGGTTTCGCAGCCGGTTTGACTATGCGACTGATGGCATCCGATAGCAACATTGAAGAACACTGTCGTGAACAGCAGGGATTCAAAGTTACAATCCATGCTCCAAACGAGTATCCACAGGTTTCCAAGAAGTTCGCCCTGGTGACCCATTCCCATGATGTTACTCTGGCTGTCAGACCCGTCATTATGCAGACCTCTTCGGAATTGAAGGACTACGACCCGAAACGACGCAACTGCTACTTCCATTTTGAGAGACAGCTGAAGTTCTTTCGTTTCTACACACAGGCCAACTGCGAAGTGGAATGCCTTACCAACTTTACGCTGGAGTTGTGTGGATGTGTAAAATTCTCAATGCCACGCTCGCCAGGGACGCCATTGTGTCAAACTTCGGAGATTATTTGTGTCATCGAAGCGGAGTTCCGCATGCTGCAGCTTTCGGTGCAGCAGGGGGAGGACAACCTGGAGAGCCACGTTTCGAGTTGCGATTGTATTCCATCGTGCGTATCGATACAGTACGATACAGAAATCACTCAGTCCAAGTGTGACTTCAAGAAAACGCTGGATTTGCGCATTGGGCATGCAGATCCTGCTATAAGGAAAGGGCTTCAGAGGTATTGGTTTTCCATGGTTGGCCATTTGTTGTTCAAAAGTTCTTAATCGTAATATTTCTAGTCGTCAAATATCGAAACTGGCAATCTACTTCAAGGAAGTGCAGTTTATTACTTCTAAACGAAGTGAATTGTTCGGAATGACAGATTTTATTGCCAACTGTGGAGGAATCCTGGGACTCTGTTTGGGAGTGAGCTTGTTCAGCATCATAGAGCTGCTGTACTACTGCCTGGCGCGCCCGATGCTTCTGATGCGAGAGTCGTTCAACAACAAGGGTAAAGTCAAGATAGTAGGAGAGGTCAATGTTGGTCGATTTTGAGAAGGAAAGTTAATTAGAATAAAGTTTTGGCTGAATTTAATTTCGGTAAGATATTATTCCTTTAAAAACTGGCTCATTGTAGCTTAATACGAAAAGTTCAATTGGCTAGCTGAAAATTGCTCCACCACTCAAAAAAAAACACATATCCCGGCAATTACACTCTTGAACCATCAAGGACCAGAAATTACAGTCGTCATTCATCGCGCCCTTTCCACCGTACGAGTAGATCGTCCATTTTGATGCAGTTTTGCGTACTCATCCAAACGACCCTGTCGCTCTATTGTAGACGGTAAATGCATTGTACAGCAATGTACACACGTACGGCAATCAACCGAAAAATCACGAAATTCAACTCTCGACCCTTTCATCTCCTTTCGCGCCGTTCTGTGATGATGGTCACCAGCCAGCAGTGAGGAAAAAATTTACATCCATGTGAAAATCCATCGGGATTACGACGACGACGATGACGGATCAGAACAAAAAGCCAAGCACGACCATGAGTGGAGAGCGCTTAATAAAATAACCGTCTATCGATTTCAATTCAATTAAGTTAATCAAGTTATTTCCAATCCAATAAAATTCAATCCGGGACCCCGGTCAGGCGAGAACCGATGCACGCCCAGCCCAGCACGTCCCCATATGCGGCAGACGCCGTCAGTCGAAAACACGCGACATGCTGGGGGATGGGATGGACGAATTCGTTGAAGGCTTTGATTTCGTGTCTCGTCAATGGTCAATCACACTGCTGCTGGGCTGGAATTGCCGAGGACATGAAGGAGAAGCAAATGGCAATAAAAAAAGTGCTCCCCGAGTCGGAAAGGACACCCTTTTCGGGAACAGACGACTGACGGCCTCTACTGACGGACTGACTGTATGTAGACTGTCCTGCTGCTGCTGTTGACCATGTTGATGATGATGAGTACACACAGACGGTACGGATGAGCTGATGCATCGACGAAATCAAACGGCCGGCTGCTGCTGAGTGCTGATGACGGTGGCGGGCGGAGGTGGACGGCTTCACAATGACTCGTTTCGAAGCCATTTTACATCATGAATATTAATTAGTTTAACGAGCGGCCTCACTTGCACTTTCTGGTTTGTTTCTGTGTGTGAGAGAGCGGAAGGGGTTGCAACTGCAAACGACCATGACGCATGATGGTTAAATGAAATCAAGTGTGTCACTTGTTATCGTCAACACAAGAGATCATTTTATTTTATTCGAAAAACTACTTTACTGTAGCACTTTGAATCACCTTCCCCTAGAATAAATTTTCGACAGACGGTAACACGACATGACGACACGGCGAAAACGTCACTACATGTGACGAATGGGGGCCCAATTAGTCACTGTGAGAAGCGACAGCTGGGAAAGGTCTCGTTTCTGGACTCGTACAGTCAGGGTTTTCAATTTCTCTAGACCGCCGAGTATCAGTGTAATATTCGGCCACACATCAATTTCTATGGAGAACGAGTTTCAATCATTGAGAAGTGCTACAACTTGTGTGTATGGGAGTATTTTCTTTGTAACTATTTGTAAGCCATTACTTTTCATGAGAGAACCAGACACTTGTAGAACTTATTATAAATCCACATCCTGCGAATTGGTGAGCTCGTTTCATGATATAAAGCAACCATACTCGGTTCGTGGTTGCCGCTCTCAATCCCCGGTCACGCACAATGCTCGACAGATCATGCTCATCCGTTCATACTAAACATGGTTCAAACTACAAGATACTCTTTCAAATGTTATGCCGCCGTATATCACCGATTGCATAGGTATCCGTTGGGCAATATCAGGCTGGATTCATGGGTGAACGCGCTACAACGGACCAGATGTTCGCCATCCGCCAGGTGTTGCAGAAATGCCGCGAATACAACGTGCCCACACTTGTTCATCGATTTCAAATCAGCATATGATACAATCGATCGAGACCAGCTACGGCAGATTATGCACGAGTACGGATTCCCGGATAAACTTATAAGATTGATCAAGGCGACGATGGATCGAAATTCAAGTATCAGGGACACTCTCGAGTCCCATTGAATCTCGCAAAGGGTTATGGCATGATTATGGTCTTTCGTGCTTGCTGTTCAACGTAGCATTATAGGGTGTAATAAGGAGAGCGGGAATAAACGCGAGTGGAACGATTTCCACGAAGTCCGTTCAGCTGCTTAATTTCGCTGATGATATTGATATTATAGCTCGTAAATTTGAGACGATGGCGGAAACGTAAACGACTAAAGTGTAAAGCCAGGTGAATCGGATTAATAATTAATGTGTCGAAGACAAAGTACATGATGGCAAAGGGCTCCAGGGAGGAATCACCATGCCCGTCTACCAGAATTTCTATCGACAGTGATGAAATCGAGGCGGTTGAAGAATTCGTGTACTTGGACTCACTGGTGACCGCAAACAACGACACCAGCAGAGAAATTCAGAGACGCATTATGGCAAGAAATTGAGATACTTTGGTTTCCACAGAACTCTACGATCGAATAAAGTTCGCCGTCCAACGAAGTTAGCTATCTACAAAACGCTGATTAGACCGGTAGTCCTCTATGGACACGAAATGTGGACCCTACGTGCAGAGGACCAACGCGCCCTTGGAGTTTTTGAACAGAAGGTGCTGCGTACCATCTACGGCGGAGTGCAGATGGAAGGCGGGACTTGGAGAAGGCGAATGAACTGCATCAGCTGCAGAGAACCAATCTTCGTCCACACCGCGAAAATCGGGAGGCTACGGTGGGCGGGTCACGTCATCAGGATGTCGGATAGCAACCCGACTAAAATGGTTCTCGAGAGTCATCCTACCGGTACAAGAAGACGTGGAGCGCAGCGAGCTTGGTGGGTCGACCAAGTGGAGGACGATCAGCGGACCCTTCGCAGAGTGCCGAACTGGAGACACACAGCCATGGACAGAGTGGAATGGAGATGGCAACTACATACATATGTACAGCAGAGGCCACTCAGGCCTTAGTCTGACCGGTAAGGTAAGTATGGTGCAAACGTCATTCTGCTCATGGAGCGGGGTGAAACGGAACGTAGAATCAAAACAAAGCTACAAAAAAAGTTACCATCTGTGTGTTTTCCTGTCGCCTATACGGTTACTAGAAGTTCAAATTAAAAATGCACCCCGTGGGTTTACAAGAAGTGTCATTCAAACTAACGGGGGCAGACGAGCCAGGCCGTAGACACTAGGGGGCGCCAGTGTCAAAAATGCTCAAAACATTGTATCTCAAAATCATGATGAGTTGTTCTTCAAGCTGAGAACTGTCTGGTAATTGAATCTATGATTCATGATTTATCCGCCAGGTGGCGCCCAGTGTCAAATGTATCCAAACAAGTATATCTCGAATTTCTGATGAGCTAGAAGGGATTTCTCCAGAGATATTACCAAGGACTCCATGAATCCATTCTGGGCTTAATCCAAGAATTTCTGAAGGTATTGTTCCAAGACTTTCTCGAGGGATTCATTTAAATATTACACGAGGGATTTATTTGGGAGAACTTTGGGGATTTCTCTAGGGGTTTCTTAGGGGTTTCTCCAGGAACCTCACACCACCAAAGTATTTTCTGGGGATTATTCCAGAAATTTCACCAGAGATTCCTCAAGAAATCACCAAAGCATGCCTGTAAAATTCACTCCCCAGGGATTCCTGCAGGAATTCGTCTAGGGATTTGGACAAGAAGTATTACTTTATGCACCTATTCAGGATTTCCACAAGGAATTATCCCAGGGAGTTTTCCAAGAATTTCTCCATAAATTTTGCCAGGGTCTTCAGTACTTCCTCCTGACATTTTCTGAGGTATTCTCCAGGGGTTTCTCCAAGGATTTCTCCAGGATTTTTCTTAAAATATTTGAACGTTCTCAAAGACAAACGTCGTCAGAGATTCCTCCTAAAATTCACCCAGGGAATAATATCGAATCAAAGATTCCTTTTTAAAATAGTTCTTCGTTTTCCGAACAACTTTGTTGAAAACGGCGCACTTCTAGTTCATTACACTGAAAATAAATGTTGTTTCATTGTACGAAATGTCTTTATGGTAGGTCCTATATAAGAGGTATTTTCGAGATATGTTTTGTCTTTATCATAGAAACTTTCAGCCTGGCTCTGGTTTCTTTTTCGATATTCAAAATGATTTTATAACACTTTTTCAGTAACTTGAGATTAGCAAGATCTCCGATAGATGATATGGACATTCACACCACAGACAAACAGACGATTTTCATGGAAATCCATCGCCCAGTTCACCTATCATCACCTGGTGGAAAAGTTGCACGAATCACTGTGTTGTGTAATATCGTCAACAGGAGGCGCTAGTGTGAAATGTCAAATGCATAGAAAAACGATGCTCGCGCCTTTGGTTGCGAAAGCCACACTATGAAAATTTGAAATGATCGTTAAATGCGTGGTCGATGGAAATTCCGCAAGTGTTATGTCTGTTTGTCTGTGTTTACACTATGAACTTGCTTTCGAAATTTATAAGACATTCCGCGGAATTCCATTTAATTTCGTCAAATTATATTTTTTGAAGGCGAAATTTTCAGAATTTGACGAAACGAAACGAAATTCAAAATCATAAATTTCGCCTAGTTGAATTCCGTGGAATTCCGCGGAATTGCGTTTCGAGGTGTATTTGGCGAAACATTTCGGTATACCGCATACCCTTACTTTATTACACCAACGAACCTAACCCCAAAATGACTGACAATTCTCAGGTCATTTTGATGTAGCATGAGCATGAAAAGGACGGCAACAAGATCGATAAAGTAGAATATATCTGAGAGAGAGGAGACAGCTGGCTTCGATTGCGTGCTACTTAATGTCAAGGAGAACCTGTCACAAACTGTCACCGCGAACCGAGCTGAAAATCGCACATTGATGGTGTGGAGTGGCCAAATATCCAAAATATCTTATTAAAATTTCGCTCCGTTTGTTGAAATTAAAGAAGATAAAATGATGATGGTCTGTTTTCCCCAACCAGCGCAACGAATCCATATATTGTCCATGCTTTGTCGCAGCAAACTCAATATGCAAAACAGTTTTGTCCAATAATAAATTTTCAAACCATTGTGCGGCGCACAAAATTGTAAAAAGAAGTAAGAAGAAGAAATGTAAACATCGGCGCTGTCAGTGAGCTGTCTCCCCTCTCCCAGGAATATATGATCCGTCTTTTTCGTGCATGTGTGAACTGTCAAAATGACCTGAGAAATGTCAAACATTCTCATGGCTAGCCTTGAATTCTACGAAGCGAAATTTTCTTTTTACGCATGGTTAGTAAAAAACGTTTGACATTTATTTATTTTGTTTCATTCTACAAAGCGGGAGCTAAAATCTACGAATGAGCAAGTTTAGCGTCTGTTGGATTCGTGATATCGTACATGATACAACTCCATTTGTACTGTTTCAGTATGGTGGTACGAATGGACCGTACATTTTACGCAAATTGCTTCCAATTTACGAAAACTGGTTTTACGAAGCATATTCGTTGAGGTTTAACGAAAGAATATTCTGAGTGTAGTGTTTTGAGATATAATTTTTTGACACTAGAAGCCACCTAGCGGATAAATCATGATCCATAGACTCAATTTACAGATAATTCTCAGCTTGCTAAAGATTCTGGAGGAATTCCCAACCGGATTCTAGTGGTATCCTTCTCAGGATTCTGCGTTAGATGCTTTTAAGATTCTGGGGGAATATCACTAAGATTCTCTGAAAATTCGGCTTTCTGGGGAAATTTCTCTCAAGATTCTGGGGAATTTGCGTCATGATGCTGGAGAAATCCTTGGGATTCTGGGGCTATACTTTTCAAGATTCTAGGGCACTCTTTTTCAGAATTATTAATAATTGAAGAATCTCTGACGAGATTTTGGGCAGAATTATCTAATGAAATTTGCATTTTGGAGAATCCCTCGCATAGATTTTGTGATTCCTCTTAGGGTTCGGAAGAAACCCTTCTCAGCATCCCAGTAGAATTCTGTTTTCTGTATTTCGGAGCAGTTGCTCCCAGAAACCCCTTTTCAGGGTTTTGGGAGAGTCCCTCTTAGTAATCAGTGAGAATCCCTGACAAGATTATGGGAAGATTCTCTTTAGATTCTGGTGTAATAATTTAAAGTATTCTAGAGGGATCAATCTCAGAGTTCTGGTACAATCCCTTTCAGGAGTTTAGGAGAGTGCTTTCCAAGATTCTGAGGGAATGTCATTCAGGAATCTGCGGTAATTTTTTCTGTTTTATGTGGGTATACCTCTCAGAATTCCAGATAATCCTTCACAAGATACTGGGGAAGTCCATTATAGAAGTTTTCGTAATCCCTTTCCAGGAAGAATCCTTATCAGATTTTTTGATAAATTCTTCTTAGGTAGGATATATTTCTTTTAAGAATCTGGAAGAACCTCATATGATCCCTCTCAGGATTCTGGGGAAATCACTCGTAGAGCTCTGGGGAATACCTTTCGGGAATATGGCAGAATTATTCTCAGCATTTTAAAGGATTTTAACCAGGATTTTTACGGAATTCTGGGAGAATAAAAAGAATTATCCTAGAATTCTGTGATCTCAGATTTCTTTGGCAATCCTGCCCAGTATTTTGAGGGATCCTTTCTCACGATTCTGGAGTAGTCCTTTTTAGCAAGGATGTTTTCGATCATCTGGCAATCATTTGACTCATTTGTCTATAACTCAGTTCAGAAGCCTAATATTAAAATGTGATGTTCAACAAACTTATAGATTATTATTTTTCCTACAATCATCACCAAGGACGCCATATTCTATATCTATATTCTCTTATATTTACTGCGTAAAAGTGTTAGTACCATCTACTCATACTGAACGATCGGATTTTTCGATCGTTTAGTATGAGTAGGTGGTACTAGCGCTCTCACGCCGTATATATGAGAGTTAGGATATGGCGTCCTTGGTGATAATCGTAGAAAAAAACACTTTTCTACTAGTTTGCCGAACACATCATTTCGATATTATGCTTCTGAACTGAGCTGTGGATAAATAAGTCAATTGATTGCCAGGTGATCGAAAGCATCCTTGCCTCTTAGGGTTCTAAGCTCCCCTTTTCAGGATTCTGGGTCATTTCTTTTAAGTTTCTTGGGAAATTCATCTTAAAGTACCGGTCATCTTTGTTTCTGTGATAATCTTTCTTAGTATTCCAGTTGAATTTATCTCAATGTGGAAGAATCCCAAGGGGAAGCTTCTCTTAGGATTCTGAGACAATCTATCACATGATTCCTCTCGGGACTCTGAGAGACAATCCGCTGATAGATATGGAGTAATCTTTCTCAGAAATCTAGGAAATCTAGGAAGAATTTAGAGAGAATTCCTACCAAGATTCCGGAACAGTCTTGTTTTTTTTTCTAGATAATGTTGCTCAGGATTCTGGGGTAATAATTTTCAGCATTCTGAAGAAATCTCTCTCATAACTCTAGAGGAACTCCTTTCAGAATTCTGGAAGAGTCTCTTGAAAGATTCTGGGGGAGTTTCTCTCAGAACTCTATGGGAATACTTCTCAGAATTCTGGGGAATTTCAGGATCTTAGGATTTTTCTTTCGATTCAAAAATATTAAGTTTCTTTTTTTTCTGAATTCTGAAATTCTGGGGAATTTCAGGATCTTAGGATTTTTCTTTCGATTCAAAAATATTAGGTTTCTTTTTTTTCAGAATGCACTGTCTCAACGTTACATCCATTTTCGAATCAGAGTCGCGAAATGTTCGATGTGCAATCTCAAATTTTTATATTGAATTTATTTAGACATGTATAACATACCATAAACTTAAACTATGTGCAGCAAACGAATCATTTGTGAAAACATGTGAAAACATCGATTCAAAGCATTCGATTAAATCGGTGAATCGATTCTGTTGATCCGATTCGAATCGATTCACAAAAATCAATGTCTCAGACAGATTTGCCCAATGCTAGTCTGCTGTTTCCGCTTCTGTTTGTAGCGTTTCACTTTCTGCCTTGTGCCTTGTTGTAGCATTATCGCCCGCACTGCGTTCTTCTCCTTCAAAATTGCTCTGCACTCCTCCCTCGTTGAATCATTTGTTCTTCTAGAGGGTCGAGCTCATGCATTCTGCGCGTATACTGAGGCATTCTAGGTTGTGCAACGACCGCCAAGTTGGAACCGTACGTTGTTGATGACGATAATTTCGGAGAAGCGCCGTCAGTCAATCAGAACGTGGTCGATTTGCGGTTTTGTCTGCTGTGATGATCTCCAGATATAACGATAAGGGAGGCTGTGTTTTAAAAAGGTGCATTATATGGCCATGATTTTGAAGACGGCGAAATCTATGAGTCGTAGGCCGTTTTCGTTCTTCAGTCGGTGGGTATTTAGCGTTTAGGTGTTCTCTGGTTGTGGCTTGGGCAGCGATCGAACACGCGTTCAAACTGCGCGTACAATATCCCCTTGTCATCATCAGTGCTTCCGGAGTGAGGGCTGTGCACGTTGATTATGCTTAAAATGCTCTTGATCCTCAACCTGCACCACTGTTGATCGACCACTAATCGATCACATGCTCATCATGATGAAAGCTGTTCCCAACTCGCGTGTGCTGCCGCAGCTCTGGTAGATGGTATGATTACCTCTAAATGTTCGCACTATGAATCCTGTCCAACACACCTTCAAACCCACGGTCCTTTAGTGGATCGGCATGCTCCCACTGAGAGATCAACAGTTCCATATTGGTTCCTATCGAGTTTCTAATACCTACATCCTTTGTGTTCGTCAGAGCTATTACCATTTGCAATGGTTCGTATTATTCCGTTGTTAACATTCTTGTGGGATACCGAGAAAAGTATGATGGAAAGAGATGATGATGATGATGATGATGGTGATGAGAGATGTGAGATTAAAGGTGACAGATGATAGATAAGTGATGAGAGATGATTACGATGAGAGATGAGAGATGAAATATGAGGGACGAAGTATGAGAGATGAGAGATGAGAGTTGATGATGATAAGAGATGTTGATGATAATAAAAGATGTTGGTGATGATGAGAGGTGAGACGTAAAATATGAGAGAAGATGATGATGATGAGAGATGAAAGATGAGCGATTAGCGATGAGAGATGAAACATGATAGATAAAAGATGAGCGATGAGAGATGAAAAATGAGAGGTGAAAGATGAGATGAAAGTTGAGAGCTGAGAGGTGAGAGATGTGAGTTGAGAGGTGAGTAATGAGATATTAAAGATGACAGATGATGAGAGATTACACATGAGAAATGATGACGATGAGCTGGAAGATGAGGGACGAAATAAGAGAGATGGTAGGTGAGAGACGAGAAATAAGAAATGTAAGATGATTATGATGAAAGATGAGAGATAAGAGATGAGAGATGATGCTAATGAGAGATGATGATGATTAGAGATGAGAGATGGTGATGAGAGATGAGAGATGATGATGAGCGATGAGAGATGAGAGATAAGAAAAAAATAGATAGACGATAATAATGAGATATAAGGGATTGTTATGACTGTGGTAAAAGCTGAAAAAGGTAGTAAAAGTGACAAAGAAGGTGGTTGATTGTGATGGTGTTGATTGATAGTATCGTTTGAAGAACGAAGGCAATTATAAGTTGTAGTACAATAAAGTGAAATGTATACAAAGTGAATATAGTTGATCGAAAAATTGAAGTGAGAGGAGAGATGAAAGATGAGAGATGATGGCGATGATGAGAGATGAGCGATGAGAGAAAGAGATGAAAAGTAAGAAAGAATTGATGATAGACGATAATAATGAGAGTAGAGATAGGCATGACTGTGGTAAAGATTAAAAAAATAAGGCAGTAAAAGTGACAAAGAAGGTGATTGAAAATGAGGATGATTGTGATGGTGATGATTGATAATATCGTTTTTAGAATGAAGGCAATTATAAGTTGTGGTACAATATAGTGAAATGTAAGCAAACTTAATATTGTTGATTGAAAAATTGAGGGGAGAGATGAAGATGATGATATATGAGCGATGAGAGATGAAAGATGAAGGACGAAAGATAAGAAATGAGAAATGAAAGATGATAATGATGAGGGATGAAAGACGATGATGAGAAGATGAGAGACGATGATGAGCGATGAGAGAAGAGATAAGAAAGAAGAGATGATAGACGATAATAATGAGAGATGAGAGATTGGCATGACTGTGATAATGGTTAAAAAGGTAGTACAAGTGACAAAGAAGGTGGTTAGAAATGAAGATAATTGTGATGGTGATAATTGACAATATCGTGTGTAGAACGAAGGCAATTGTAAGTTGTACTACAATAAAGTGAAATGTAAATGAAGTGAATATTGTTCATCGAAAAATTTAAACTTTTAAAACAATGAGAGAGTAGGACAGGGGGAGAATGTAGGGATCAGTCCTCCAAAATATCAGTCTCAGTGCCTGTTTTTCAGCCGAAAATGAATGACTGCGGCGGTCGTTTTCAGTTCCTCGATGTGAGAACTGACAGAGTCCGAGAGCTCCATTCGTGAGCGACCCAACAAGATCAATTCGCAATCATCCACACACTACTCATGCTGAAAGGCCATTCGTCTCAAGCGGTGGCTTGTGAGAGTGAGTGCCCTATACGTTAGCACGGGTGAAAACACTCAACTACAGAAAATTGAATGGAAATTTAGCCCAGTCAGCTCTCGCTTTCAGCAGGCTGCGTGCGAGTGTGAGTACCTATTTCATTTCGCTCCCGTGTTGCTGATCGGAAAGCAACTTTGACAGGAAAACCAAAACGGAGAAAATGAAAAAGCAAAATATCGCTATCATAAAGGCCTGTCGAAAAATTGCAGCACTGGTAGGGATTGAGTGGGATACCGAGAAATGTATAAACAGGACATATAGTATTAGCAGCGAGGATGCGCTATCGGATAAACAAAGCAAATGAAACAAACGATCAAGATGTAATAAAACTTCCGTCTTGTAAAGTATTTCGTACGAGTAGGATGCGTCATTCACAATCTTCCTCGTCGGTGCAGAGTTTCGGCCGGCGGAATTGGCAGGACCGGAATGCCACGGTGTCCATCCGGACACGACAATTCCGTTGCAATTGTTTCAGTTCATACACTTCCAGCATAATCGAGTAGACACATGTGATGTGCTGTCTTGTGCAGCATAGTTGTCCCATGTCAAAAGGGATTCTTATAGAACTTGTGACAATCATGCTGCTCCACTCCGGCTATATGGGTGATCTTTAAAATGTTGTTTCTATTTTCACAATATAAATCAATTTACTGACCTTTATCTAAAATTCTCCGCATCTCCTCTTGATGCATTCGTTACCCGTTCACTTCAAAGACCGTCCGGAAAAACGTTTGGTTTTATCTGCAATCGGAAAATCACCCCACTTGAAAGAATCTGAGGGTAAAATGAGAAATCCTCCCATCTAAACTAGATTCCTCTTCATCACCCTATGGAGATACGCTATGGCACCTTTATTCCGTGTTTTTATAGCACCGCCGGTCAGCTCGAGTGGCACCATTTCGATCCGGTTCTTTATTTTACTGCTGATTGGGGTCCGAGGGACTGGCACCCTAAACATCGCAATCTACTGTCTTGATAACGTAAATCGTTTGAAACTCGATTCCGATATTGTCGCAAACTTTTGCCAAATTAACAAACTTCCTGTCGTCCCATACGTAGCTACGCAGTATTGACTTTATTTATCACCTTTATGGGGAGATACCTTCTCATCAGAAACCATCGTCATACTCCCCCCTTATGTTTTCATCTGAATTACCCTGGTCCAGTTTATGACCCACACGCGAAAAAAACAAGCTAATCTTCTAATGATGTTTACGTCCAGAGATGAAGTTTTTCTGCGCTTCCACAACGGAAAGGTGAAGGTCAACCGCATCATTTAGGTAGGTACGGATTTTTTCCTTGTCGCTGTCCAGGGAAAAAGTTTGTCATCAAATCCCGAGAAAAAAAGGAAGCTCGAACACAGTTTAGAAAGTCATAAATTAACTCGTTTCTAGTTATGCATGCGGCGGTGGATGACTGAAAAAACGCAACTGCACCGAAAAACTAATATAAATTAATCTTTTGCACCGGCTGCGTGTACAAAAGTTGCAAAACTCTCCCCTCCCGAAAGTTGAAAGGTTAAGTTTTTGTGGTACTATATTATGATTTCTGGCTGCGAGAAGCTCCGGTTTTTTGTTTCTAAGATTTGGTCGATGGTAGAAAAACTTTCTCTCCCGACGTGGCAATGGAGGGAATTAAAATGACATAAATTATAATTTTTGCGCTGCTGGAAAACAATTTATGATTGGTTCTGTTTTCTTTGTTGAAGATAGTTTTCCTAGTTTGAATGACAGTGGAAGCATGATTTTTTTTTATGATATAACAATCACGTGGGGCCTCGTAGTCGTGCGGTTGGGGTCACCAAGCTTCCATGGTTGGGGTGAGGGTTTGATTCCCACTCCGGGCGATGCAACTTAACGTGAGGATAATTTCTTCTCCGTATCCACTGGTACATGCTCCGTGTGTCCTTTTTCTAGTGTTAAGTTTCATTCAGGCTGTACAACCTCTGGCTAAAGATGGTGTCCCCCTTCCGCGTCCGTCTTTATACCACCAATGTACGACTTAAAATCAAAGCTGGTTACTCAAGGTTTTACAAATTTCAGTGGCCTCTATACTGGTACACCCGCATGGAAATTGCGCCTAATTAAGAATTATTCTGGGGAAATTCCTTCTTGATTAAAAATAATGAAATTATCGTAGGGGTGGATCGGACTTGGTGTGATGGTTAGAACACTTGTGTATCACGCCGAGGACCTGGGATCGAATCCCACTCCCGACAAACTCGCAAAATGTGAGTTCTTACTTCGGAAGGGAAGTAAAGCGTGGGTCCCGAGATGAACTAGCATAGGGCTAAAAATCTCGTTAAAAGGGCTAAAAATACAAATATAAAAAAAAAATATCGTGGATGAGGCATTCTTGCAGGAATTTCCTTTATGAGTTCAGTAAGTATGCTTTTTAAGATTCCTCTCAGAGTTATTCTGAAATATATTTCTTCCCATGTATGCTTTAACATGGTTTCTTCCAATGTTCCTCCAAGTTTTTCTTCAGGACTTGTTTAGTTTTCATTCAGGCCTTTTTTCGTGTTTTTTTTTTCATATATTTTGCCATAGATCTGCAAAGAATCCCCTAGAATATCCTGCAGAAATAACTACAGGATCTATTCCTAGGCATTTTCCAGAGAATTTTTCAAAAAAATCTTCAGTACTTTCAGGTATTCTTTCGAAGATTAACTGCGTTCCGTACTCCAGGCATTGTATAAAAAATCTTCCAAGAACTCCATCACATAGATCTCTAGGAATTTTTCAAATATTCCGCCAAGTAATCTTCCAAGGATTCTCCTGGAATTTATGGAGGGATATCTTCAACAATTGAGGCAGTGCCTTTGTTTGCAGCTTCTGCAAGGATCTGTGTACAGATTTTTAAAGATTCCATCAGAAATTCCCCTACGGATTTCTCCAACAATCACCCCAGAAGTTTCTAGTACATTTTTCTGGAATTCCTTCCAGACTTCCTCCCGAAGTTGTAGGTTATGTTCAGTCTGTACAGCCTCTGGCTGAAGCTTGATGTAGTGTCTTTTTTAAGAAGTTTCTCATGATTTTTTATAGGAAATAAGGAAGTATCTTAGGGAGTTGTTTTTTTCAGGTTTCTTCCTAGGCATTCATCCAGGAACATTTCCGGAGATAACCTCAGAACTAGGAATCATAAAAGGTATCAACAAGAGTTTTTTTATGCTTCATTCAGGGACTCTTTCAATATTTTTTATGTAATTATTGAAAACACTTCTGAAATAAATTTCTGGCGAAATATCTGAAACAATCCATGCTGGAATCTTAGAAGAATTCCAAGAAGATTTTATGACGGAACCAAAGGAGCAATTTTCAAATACAATCCTAGCAGGAGTTTCTGCAGAAATCCCTAGAAGAATTTCTCAAAGAAATCTCCGAGGTATCCTTGGAAGAATTTTCCAACGTATTTCTGAAAAAAATAATATAAAAAAAACTTTTGAAGGAATCCCTTGCTTATACAGGGGATAGACAAAATGATCGGGACAGGCAAAATTATCACTTTCCAAAAAATGTTCAACTAAGTGTAACTTTTCGAAAAGTGCATCAAATATTCTCAATTTTTTACTGTAAGTTCTTCAGCTAGTTGTGTATCAGTGAACAAAATTTGGAAAAGATCGGACAATTCTTCACGAAGTTATAAATATTTTTGAAAAAGATAAAATAATCCGATAGCCTACTTTGAGCTGTTAAATCTCCGGATTCAATGAACCGATTGCAATGAAATTTTGACAATTCATGACTTATATAATGAACTCTGGAAAACATTTGACTTAACTTGAAATTTTTAACAAGCGAAAAAGTTATAGCGATTTTATTTTTTTCACGATTTTTTAGTAAATTGGTCTATTTTTAATATGCATCCCATTACTTTTTCAACTTATTGGCGGCTATGTTGTTACTTTCCTTCAAAACGCATTTATATATAAGTCAATTAGAGGGAAACTAAATGAACTATAATTTGCATCTTGAATTTTGAAACGATGTTGATGTTTTGGATAATTTGGTGTTTTATTAGAAAAATAATCTAATCGTTATAATTTTCTTCCGTGTTAAGAATATTAAGTTAAGTCAACGGTTTTTCATAGTTCATTATATAAGTCTTAAATGGTCAAAATTTCATTGCATTCGGTTCATTGAATCCGGAGATATAACAGCTCAAAGTTGGCTATCGGATAATTTTACCTTTTCCAAAAATCTTTATAACTTCGTGAAGAATTGTCCGATCTTTTCCAAATTTTGTCCACTGTTACACAACTAGTTGAAGAGCTTACAGTGAAAATTTGAGAATATTTGATGCACTTTTCGAAAAGTTACAGCTAATTGAACATTTTTTGAAAAGTGAAAATTTTGCCTGTCCCGATCATTTTGTCTATCCCCTGTATTTATAAAACAATCACCAAGATTCTACAAATGTCTCTGGAGATATTTTTGAAGGAATCACTGCAATAAATTCAGACCAAGAATTCGTCAATAAAATACAGAAGAAATTTTCATTGGAATCTCTGTTAAAAATGTCAGGAAGACCTCCTGAATTAATCTCTAGAGGAATATCTGATGAAATCTCAAGAACATTCTTGGAAGAAATTCAGAAAAAAATTCTTAAGAAGTTGGTAAATTCTTTGAAATGCCAGGGCCCGTGGCGTAGTGGCTACACGTTTGCTTCATAAGCAGGTGGTCATGGGTTCGTTCCCAGCCCCGGCACTTTCGTCAGTTGCTCTTTTCCCCTGAGAGCAGCTGACACTGACCCTCTTCTGAGCCCATGGCTCAAATGTACCCGGATACTTGAACATCGGCGAACGGCAACTCATAAGGGACCCCCAATCGGACTGGAAACAGGAACAACCAACAGCCACACATCAGCTTCCTCGTGCTCATTATTCTACCATGCTAGGGTAGAAAGTGAAAGCAGCGCAACTGATAGTAAAATAATATTAGAATAAATTTAGGCGCAGTACAAATTGTAAGTACAGCTTCCAATTCCAATCGATCACGCAGTGCCCTAGTGGACAAGAGAGCTGTAAATTAGGTTAAGTGATTAAAAAAAATCTTTGAAAAGTTTATTAAAGAGTTCTTGGAAAAAATTCTGAAGAAACCCTTGTATAAAATTATATTAGGATTTTCTGAAAGTTTTCCTGGAGCGATCAGTGAATGTATTACTAAAAGAATTCTTGTAGAAATACCTGAAGAAATGCCCAGACAAGTTTCTGTAAAGACTTCTGGCGGTTTTCACGCCAACTTAAACTTATGGTAACAGCATCCTCTCAGATTACAATGAAACTTTTTTGACCTTATAAGCCACTTGCATACTTAGTTTCTTCATTTTTCTCTAGACTATCTTTTGTAGATTGCTAGACTTCTTCAACCGATTTTACAAATGTGTTTAAATAAAAAAGTACTACTCCTACAAAAAAGTGTTGTATGGGTAATTATCACAAAATAAGTCAAGCTTAAAAAAAATAAAGTAAAATAAAAATTCAAACTGAGCCCTATACTGAAAAAATAGTTTTTTTTTATTTCAAAGTCGATTTATAAAAAATAACATCATATTTGTTTTCTACGAAATTTTGTCTCAAGATAGGTAATAATGTTTTCTACAAATCGTCCATACATCATATGACAGCCACATGTTTCAAATCAACTTTGAATTTATAAATATTTTTGTTCTTCAGTGTTGCACTCAATTTTATTTTTATTTTTATTTTATCTTGAATCTTTTTCTTATTTTGTGATAATCACCCTTTTTGTAGGAGAAGTCACTTTATTTTAAAAACATTTGATTAAATTCAGTAACAACAAGTTTATCCCTTCTCAAAAAACAATCTTGATAAATTTTGGTGAAGCACAGTTTACAAAGAGGCTTATCTTGGCAAGAGTATATACATGCAACGTTTTATTACAGTCTGAGAGAGTGCGGCCAACATCGAACACAATTTGCGACGAAATTCATTGGAAAGAATCTTGAGCAATTCCTGTAGAAATTTCAAGGAAATATTGCCGAACAAATTCTTTGAAGAATCTGTGGATCAATTCGCAGATCCTTAGAGGAAATATTAAGGATTTTTTTTATTGTATTTACATATCTGAAGGAAATCCTGAAGTAATCTCTGGAGGGATTCCTGTCCGTTTTATTGAAAGTTATAATGCAGAAATCTCTGACAGAATTACAAGATTTTCTGGAAAAATCCATAAAATGTTCCTGCGAGATTTTTTTTTGTATGAAATCTTCAGGACATTTCCTGAAAAAGCATCTGGTAAATTTCTTGAAGAAATTCTTGTAGGTTTTTATGAATAAACCACTGAAAGAATTTATGAAAAAAAAGTGCCAAAAATGTCTGTCATTCCTAAGGATTATCTGATTTGAATTTTGAAGATAGTTCCAATGGAATGCATTTTTTTAAAAGGAATCCCTGGGTGGATTTCTCAGAAAAATCATATAACACATTCCTGGAAGCGCTTCTTAAAAATAACATGGAAGTTTTTCCAAAAAAAATGCTAAAGGAATTTTTGAAGTATTTTTGCAGGAATCTGTGGAGAGCTTTTGAAGATATTTTACACGAATCTTTCGATATTTTTTTTTTAATATTCTTCCAAAAAGTTTCTGAAGGAATCACCAAAGGATTTCTGTGGAAATTCGTGAAGGAATCTTCGACGCGGTTCATGCAATATTTTCCGAAATTGTCTTTCCAGAAATTCCAGAGCAATAGCTAGTGGAATATCTGTATTATTTCCTGAAAGATACTTGAGATATTTCAAGAAAAAGCTTCCAAATGAATCTCTGATTGATTTTTCAAACAGCCCGTAGAGGTTGTTTTTAGAATTTGTAGGGTAATCCTTGAGGAAATATTTTCTCTAATAAGCGCAAAAAATCGGAAAAAATCACTAAGACCATTTCATTATGTCCTGTAGGGCGGAAACAATTTGTAATTTCGCTGAGAAGCTATTTTTTCAAGCATGGAAGGCTGGAACATGAAATAGGTACATATATAGTTTTTTTTTTTAATTTGAGGGGCCCAGATGCAAAAAAGTGAAAGTGACCATTTAGTCGATTTGGAGCTGTGCATATGAAAAAAAATTCAAGCGTTTGAGAACATTTTAAGATTATAGATTCTTAGAATTAGAAAAATGACAATTGATTGGACAAACTGGGTGCATTTTGAAGCTTCATACATTTTGTATGAGATGGAAAGTTGGTGGAAAACTATAAGCCTCATTTACTCGAAAGTGGCTTTTCTCCTGAGAGAATAAGTAGCGGAATTCCCAACAAAGAACTTTCGTCAAAAGTTCTGAAGATATGTTGAAGGTATAAAGTACTTTGATGTTTTCTGCGGTTAAACATGTAACGATTCCTTAGAGCCTAGTCCAACAATAACATGGAACGAATTTCCGACTGTTTGCTTGAGTGAGCAGCTAGCTCGCTAGATTAAATTCCCTAAATAAGGATGCTTGCATGATTTTTAATAGCCGTCTGTAAGGGGCTGTCCATAAACCACGTGGTCTTTGGGGGGGTTCGGCCCATGATCATTTTGTATGGACAAATTAAACAAAAAAATGACCACGTGGTTTATGGACAGCCCCTAACACTATTGATAATTACAACACCGAATAAAAACTGATGACACGTGATCCATCAGCTTCCATTAGTGTTCAGTCCAATTAAGCAAATCCGCCAAATGGGTTTAACAGTCAAGCTGCGGTCAATCACTGTGGTTGGAACCCTTACAAGGATAGGATGTACGACGAATATCTCTCTAGTCATTATCCGTTGTATTTGAAAGTATGCGTTATAGTCAATAAAAGTAACGATGATATAGATTTTTCTGTTTTCAAATACTCCTCAGGACTTTTTCGCCAAGCCGAAGAATATATCAGCGAAACAAGTTCCTCTTCCCAAGCCGTCCCGTCCATACAGCATCCGCACCGGAATCAGAAACATCTTTGCCGAGTACTGTTCGAGCAGTTCTATCCATGGAGTGACCTACATTGGATCGTACGAGCGAACACCCTGGGAACGCTTCTGGTGGATTCTGATGGTGGGCCTCTCGCTGTACGGTTGCGTTGCGCTCATCGGGAACATCTACTTCAAGTGGGAACACAAACCGGTAATCCTCAGCTTTAACGAGGAACCTATCTCGGTTTGGGAGATACCGTTTCCTGCTATCACGATCTGTCCGGAATCGAAATTCCGTCCTGAGAGTATAAATTTCACTCTTGTGAGCGATCAGATTTTCGATTTAGACGATACTGAACTGAACGAGGATGAGTAATATCGATGAAAAATCTGCTGGTGATGTGTTGAACTCATTTTGACTGTATTTCAGAATTCAGACCATGCTGAGTTTGCTACAAGTCTGTGATCGGATGTATTCACATGGTCGCTACCAGAATATTTTAAAGAGGTATAAACTGAAGCAAAACGTCGTTGACAAACTTTATGAAATATGTCCTGGGAATAGTAAAGACATGATCATTCAATGTCGGATGAGCATCTACCCGTGCGAAGGCTCATTCAGAGAAACCGTTACGGATGAAGGTATTTGCTACACATATAACCTGATTCCAGAACGAGAGATGTTTCGGAAAGACCACCTACATAAGGACTACGAATATTACAAGAGTCTACATGCTCACTCTAATTGGTCCTTGGATGAAGGCTATAAACCGAACGCCGCTCTGAGAACTTTTCCAAGTAGAGTTTACGGTTCGGGGTTTGAAGCAGGTCTTTACATGCAGCTGCGAATGCCCAAAACTTACGACGAATACCACTGCCGGGAAGCGTTGGGATTCAAAGTCCTACTACACTCTCCAGCAGAGTTCCCGGTCATCTCCCGGAAGTTTATTCGACTAACGTACAATCATGAAGTGACCATGGCTCTTAAACCACAGATCACCTCAATATCCAACTCCCTGCGCAGCTACAGCCCTTTTCGTAGACAATGCTTCTTCAGCTACGAACGCAAACTGGAGTTCTTCGCGGTGTACAATCAGGCCAACTGTGAGCTGGAATGCCTCACCAATCATACCCTGAAGTTGTGCGGCTGTGTTCGGTTCTCGATGCCCTACAGCACGGGTACGAAAATCTGCGAAACGTCCCAGCTGGAGTGTGCCATCCAGGCGGAAAATGAAATCCAACTGCTGGTCGCCACGGAAGGCATCCAGAAGAACAGTTCAACCAGCGATCACTGCCTGTGTCTACCGGCATGCAACTCGATCGAGTACGATTCGGAACTAACGCAGACGAAGTACGACCACGCCCGGTCGTTCCAGTTGCGCTACAGGTCACAGGTTCCCGACGATCTGCTGGAAAAAGTCGTCAAGTAAGTTTAACGTGCGTTACAAAACTCTGTTTGCTAATCCACGGATTTCAGCAACAACTTTGCCAAGCTGGCGATCTACTTCAAGCAGGCACAGTACATGGCTCTGAAGCGGAGCGAGCTGTTCGGGTGGACGGATTTCATTGCCAACTGTGGCGGTGTGTTGGGTTTGTGCATGGGCGTCAGTCTGCTGAGTTTGGCCGAGCTGCTGTACTATTGTGTGGTACGCCCAGTACTGCTGATTCGTGAATATAGCAAACGAGGTAGTGGAAATGCTATCATGGATGTACAACCTACAACTTTGGTGGGATAATTAGGAAGTGATTGCATGATTGGTAATGACATACGTGTTATGGTTGCAGTGATATGCTTTTACTAAGTATGCAAGCACTACACATGTGGGAAAACCACAACTTCAATCTAACACATCGGCGTTTGTCACCGACAATTCTTACGAAGCCTTCATCGTTTTTAAAACATGCAACTTGATTATTGAACAGCGTGGTTTTGATATTAATTTTAAACACATTAAGGTGAACCGTGAGGAGTCCTAGTATTGGGTATATTTCGAAACAAAAGGTCTAAGAGGTCGGTGTGGGCTTTGAAGGGGATTTTGGAAGCATTTCAGGTATTTTCAGAGGAAACTCTTTGAAATGCCTCTGTAATGCCTTGAAACGCCCCTGAAATCCCTTTGTAACTCTCTTTTTAAAGCTCCCGAAACAACGCCCCTCCCAAAATCCCCCTTCAAATCCCTAAAACCCTTGATACATTTATTGAAACGCCCATGATATCCCCGCAATCCAATTCAAACGCTAATAAAACCTGGCCGAAGGCCCTTCGAAAGCTTATGAAATTCCCGAAACTAACCCCCTTTTTTAGGCTCTCAAGGAACTTCCGTGATCTATTTCAAACGCCCAGGAGCAGGATCAATTCTCGCGAACCAAGTTTCCGTATTAAAACCTCAACATAATTTATTCACCAAATTCCCTCTGTCTCCGGATTGGCGATCCTTAATCACTAGGCCACTCCAGTTACCCCATGTTCCATTAGGATTTAAGTGGGATAAGCAAAATTTCGTTACTCCTAGTTAGTAGTTACTCCTTGACTAACCAGTTCTTAGGACCCATTTTTAATGAGCGACCTTGAAAATGAATATTTATAATTGATTGATTGATTGATTGATTTGTCTTTATTAAAGAGACTTTCAGCCCTTGGCTGATTGATAGAGAATATAAAAAAATAACCCAAGTATATTTTTTTTTCATTTTTTGCGCTTACATACATGTAACAAAAGAGCTTCTCAGTCTCAGTGGAATTTGGAATTGTTTCCACCATACTGAGTATAAGACCATGCTATTGTATCGGAATTTTTTCACATTCATAAGAACAATTTCCTCTTTGATATTTACTTTTTGGCTTGCGTTGTAATCGTTTGTAAAAAAAAGGAAATCTGTGATCTAGAAATAGCGGAAGAGCAACTTACATAATGTATAGTGATTGCTCGTGTGATTTTTAACGACTTTAATGATAGGGTCATGCATCATTTGGGCAGGTGTACCTATTTTGGGCACTTGCCGCTATAACAAATTCAATTTCCAACCGATTGATTTAAGTTTTTGTATAGAGTAAGGTACTGCACGTGCCTAACTATATACAAAAATTCATATCAATCCGTTTGGAATTGACTTAGTTAGAGCGGCAAGTGCCCAAAATAGGTACACCTACCCAAATGGTCCAAGACTCTATTCCCACATTAAAATAAAATTGACCTTTTCGATTCTGGGAAACTTTTATTCCACTTTACTGAATTTAATAAAATTACCTGTGTATATGTTTTTCTAATCTTCCTGCACTCTTAAAAACATACATATAACTGAATGCTAAAATATTACAATCGTTCCACAAATTTATTTAAAAAATACCCTACAAATGCCCTCAGAAATTCCTCAACGGGATCTTCGAAAAAATCTTTCGGAGAGTTTTCTCCAGGAATGAGGAAATCAGTTTCTTATACGTATTATTTTAAGATATTCCTCCAAAGTTTTTCAAAATATAATATTAGAATTCCTTGTATGGAATGATTTAGAAATTCCTCCATGAATTTCTCCAGAAATCCTTGCGAGATTTCTTCAGATGTTTATTAGAGCTTATTTTGAAAACCATCCATGGATATCCTCAGAAATTCCTCCATGAATACTGGAGAAAAAATCAATTTTAAGAATTTCTGCCAGATATCGGAGATATCTAGTTTTTTACATATTGCCTCAGAAAATAATTTAGGAACTGCTTTATAAAAACGTTCCTGGATTCCTTCCGAAATTACGCCATGATTTCCTTTAGAAAATTCCCCCAGAATGTCTACCACGGGTTTTTTTTATGAAAACTCTTTTAAAACTTGTTTGATTCAGAAATTCCTAATGAATTTGTTTCAAACTTTCCTCTAGAGAATCTAACTGATTTGTTTTCAAAAATTCCTCAAAAAAAGCTCCTAAGGGTTTCCTTGGAAGTCCTACAACTCTCCTTTCAGAAATCAGTACGAATTTTTTTTCAGGAAATTGTCCACAGATTCCTTTAAAAATACTTTCAGCTATTCGTTCAGAAAATCAAACGCTTAGAACTCTTAAAAAACCTTCAAGGATTTCTTCAGAATTTCTTCCAGTATCCTTTAAGAAATTGCCATGCAGATTCCACCAAAAAATCTATGAAATTCCTCCAAAACTTTATCCCAGGATTCCTTGAAAAACTTCTACGGGTTCCTCCCAAAATTGCTCCATGTATTCCTTTCGGTATGAAAATCTGCGTTTCTTTCAGAAACTCCTCCAATGGTTTCTTGATAAAAATCCAGGGATTATCTAAGAAATTTCTCCAGGGCTTCCATCCGATATTTTATTTTTACAGAAATATTCTTTTAGGTGAACTTCTATGGGTTTCTTCTGAAACTCCGCCAAGCACTCGTTTAGAAATCCTTCGGGAGTTTTCATGTATATTCTCAAAAATGAGTAAACTCATCGGATTTTTTAAGAAATTTTGGCCACACTGAGTCTAAAATCAAGACATGTTCTGTTAAATAAGGACAGATGGAAACCCTACCAGGAATTCTTTCAAAAAATCTTCCATAAACTCTTCCAGGGGTTTTATCAGGGAATCTTCGAGAGATCCTTAAGAAAGTCGTGCACGTATTTCGTCAAGAAGTGCATCAGAGATAAGTTCTGGAATTGCTCGAGGGGTTCCACTGAAAATTACCACAGATATGTGTCAAGGAGTTTCATCAGTGATTCATCCGGAAAATTCTCCAGGAATGCCTCTAGGGATTCTTGCATAAATATTTTTAATGATTTGGGCAAGAAATACTCTACACTCTACAGATATCTACAGCAGGTCATACAGCATTTCGTTCAGGTAGTTCAGGATGTCCTCCAGATATTGCTCTGTGTATCCAGCTAAAAATTTATCTGGCATTTTCTCTTAGGATAACTCTAGAAATGACTACACGGATTCTTCAGGAAATTTTTTCACAAATTTTTCTACAGGAATTATTTTGGAAATATCTCAAAAGCGTTTTTAGAGATCTTTACAGAAGCTTATCTATTATTTCTTCAGAAAAACGTCCACAGATTGATTTTTTTACAAAGAATTATCCGAAGAGTTTTTACAATTACTTATCTAAGAAGTTCTTCAGAAATTTCTGAAGAAATTTCTTCAAAAATTTTTCCAAGTATTTCTTCAGATCTCCTCCAGAGATTCACGCAAGCGTATTACTTGAGATATCACAGGGATTCTACTTTCTTTCAGAAATTCCAACTCGGATTTTTTCAGAGATTCCTCAATATTTCAGAGATATCATCAAGAATTTCAGCAAGAGATTCCTTCAAAAATTTTGAATACAATTTTTCAGAAACTTCTCCAAAAATGTCTTCGAAATTCGTGAATAGATTCCGATAATGCTTTATAAAGCTCCTTCAGAGTTTCCTGCAGAAATTTTAAAAGGAGTTTTTCAGGAGTCAGAAATAAATGTCTGTCAGAAAAAAATCAGAATAAATCTTCTATAAAATTCCATGTAACGACTGCGAGAGCTGTTACATAGGAATGACCAAAAACAACCTAGGCAAAAGACTCACTGGACACAAAAGCAATGTAAACAAACTTGATAAGTTGATGAACGATAGTCAGACAAACACTGAAGCAGCTAAAACTACACTAATAGAGACAACGACAGCCCTAATCCAACATTGTATTGAACACAACCACAGACTCAACCTTGACCAAACACAAATTATTGACCATAATTATAAACAGACAACACTACCATTCCTCGAAATGTGCCACATCACAAACACAGACAAAACAGTGAATAAGCGAACAGACGTAGATAGACTTAGCACCACATACGCAGCTGTGTTGCACAGCATTAAAACTATACAAGAACGCAACAAACCGAATGTAGAACGACAAACCGACGATGAAACGTAGATTATTAGGATAGGGCACTTTTGCTACCAATGACCGTTCAATTATATGTGGGGGGTTGTTAGAAGTAGATTTGCGCCAAACGCGTACAGTCCGTTGCAAAACTAGATAAACCAAATAAGTGTAAGACAAAATTTATCATTAGACAAGGAACCCGACAATTTCAACTTTTGATAATGACTTTACAGCATGTACCAACAACAACTCGACAAGACAGTTACAGTTAGACGAAACATAAGACCAAAAACGAAAAATTAATGTAAGTAATCCAGACGAATTGTGTATCCGTAGATTATATCAAATTAGTACATGTATTAAATTTTAGTACCCCTGAAGATGACACAAAACCCCAGTGTCGAAACGTCGGGCAAATAATAAACCTCGTTTTCCCAAATTAAAAGACTGCGTAGCCGTTTAAATCGTAGATTAAATCAGAATAAATTCTGTCAGATATAGGTTTCTGCTGCAAATTGTTTTAGATATGGTTCTTGGATCTTTTTAGGACATTTTCATAAAAATAATTGAAACACTTCTTGAAAAAATTCATGTTGGAATCCCTTGAGAATCTTCTGAAGATACCTTCACGTTTTCTGAGAGGATGCCTGGACAAACTTCCTGAAGCAATGTCTGTAGGTATTTGTGGAGAAAATCCAGAGAAAATATAAAAAACCATAAAAATACATCCTCAATTCCTATAAAAAAGCCTTTTATTAAAAGGAAAAGATAAAATAAAAGTATAAAGCAAACATGAGTGATTTCGGAGAAAATTCTAATAAAATTTCTGCAATTTTTTTTGCAGAAAATGCTTCAATAAATTTTTTAAAACATGCATTTCTGAAAAAATAATTTGAAGAATCAGATATCTCTAGTGAAATTTATCGAAGAATTTCTTGTACTTTTGTTTATGAAATTAGTTAACAAATTTTCCGGAGAAAATTCTACAGAAACGAAAAAATAAAAAGTAGAGGGTTTTATTGGAAAACCTTCAGGAAATGAAATGAAGCTCAAAAAGAAAACTTGGATGGACTGGAGATTGCAGATAGTCATGGAGAGTTTCTTCAAACAATCTTTGAAAAATGTTAAGTAATAACGAAACATTTGCAGAAATTACTGAGCGAATATTTAAGAAAGTTCTCTGGAGGACTATCTGGAGGAGCTTCTGGAGAAAAACCTGAAGAAAGTCCCAAACGAATCTTCTAAGAACTCTCTAAAGGCGTATCTTAATACACCTCTGGGACAAACTCTGATTAGTAAAATTTCTGAAATAATTTACTGAAAAATTTCTTGGGAAGTTTCCAGAAGTAGTCCTGGAGAACTTCCAAGGAAGATCTGCTGGGACAATTTCTTCAGAAATAGTTAAAGAAATACAGCATGTATCATGTGAAGGATACGTGTACGAACTTGTAAAGAAATCCTCGAAATGATTTCCTAAAAAATATCCGAAATAATTCTGGGAGAAATTTCTGAAGAAACTACTCGAGAAAATTTTCAAGATAAATTGCTTAAGAACCCGAGCAATAGCGCATAACAAGATCATAACAAAATAATGACAACTGTTGTTAGCAATAACAATAGTTGATATAATTCTGTTACAGACATTTTTCCATGTGATTGTCCATAACAACAAAAATATAACAAAACTTGTTTCATTTATTCAAACAGATGTTTAACAGCATTTAACATATTATACATTTTAATATTATTACCTCTAACATAATTTCGTAACACGTTTATTGCAATAATAAAATTATTTCAAAATTTATAAGATTTTTCGTGTTGTCTCGAAAAAGATTGCTATTTTTTTGTTATTTTGGTAACTCGAACCAAGAGATTCACAACAAATCTGTTCTGAAATATGTAACAGAACTTGTCATAATTTTGTTATGATTTCGCAAGTTTAGTCTAACAAAATTTGATATAATCTTGTTATATTTATATCTCAACTTGTTATGTTTTTGTTTTAATTGTAACGAGTTTTGCTAGAATTTTGGATTGCATAACATGGTTTTACGGCGAAACTTATTTAGTCTAGGTAATACATACAAAGTTGGAAGTAACGATAATAAGTGTCTACCTAGATTCATTGTTACCATTGGTGGAATGAAACAGAGGAATGGCACGTACGAGGTATGTGGTTCTCAATGGTCCTATAACTGAAAGCAGGCACCCACCACATGCCTCTAAGGAACAAGTTCAAGCTTCACCAGTGTGTACCCACAAGGTACGCAAAAATCTATCAATTCCCCTCCTAACTACCCTTCCTCAGCGATAAACCGATAATGGCGATTTAAAGTCAATCCAATTTCGACCTCGTTGATTGACCGATAAACATGACCTACATCTTTCCTCCGTCTCCGATAATCATTTCCAGAATCCCTTCAAGGCAGGTTGATCATTTTTCAGCGCTCAGGACAAAAGCTCCCGGATTTGAAAGGTACACACAACACAGCAAAACCCATGACCCATTGTTGTGCCCACCTGGCCTTTTCTACGCTGCTGCTGGCTGCTTTGGCTGCATTGTACACGACGAGATGAAAAGAAAGCAAAATCCTCCTGGTAATGCTTTGTACGCTCTGCTCGCCTTCTTCCTTCTTTGAAAATATGCTGATTCCACGAAAAAAGAAAATGTTATTCTTCACCATTTTTTCCGGGTCTTTTCTTCCTGGGGAGCGGGGAGGTCTACCTATTGGAATGTAATGTTTACATCTTTGAATGGGGAAGAGATGAGGAGGATGTCTCACGCCTTCAGAATCGGACGCCGTCGCCGGTTGAATGGTCCGCCGGAAATGATAAATGTTGTTTAGTTGGCCAAACACCACAAAGAAAAAAAACTGCGCAGACCAACAGGAATTTATTTCAAAGTGAAAATTTTGCCATACTTTTGCCGCATCCATCCCATCACCTCCACCCGAAAACGAAGTCCGTTTGATGAATGGCAAGAAATGGTCTGCTGAGTTGTTGAGGGAAATCCTTTCCCACCGAGGGCGTACTCCTTTCGGCGCGTTCGTCCCGGAATGGACGGCGGAACATCGGTTCGGTTGAGTAAGGTACCTACTTTGAAATTTCCCCAAAGGCCTGTTCTAGAAAAATTGAAGGAAATTGTGTTGAATGGTTGCTTTTCCTGGTACGGGTGGGGATTCTTACCGTTGCTGCGGTGCGGTGTGTGATGATGATGATGATTATAGGGTGATGAAGATAAATCTTTCGCAGCTAAGTTTGAATTTGGGGCCAGTGGTCATGGATTGTTGGGAATAGGTTGCTGTGCTCTGTGTAAAATGACATAACGTTGATACATTTATCTTACCGCAAATTTTCATCATTTGTCATGTCTGACGTTGGTTGGACTTTAAATAGCCAATAAGTCTTGAGTTTAATACCTGGTCCCAATCTGTATCTTATTATATTCTTCCTCCCTCTTCTACCTCTCCTATTTTTATCTTCTATCTTCAATCTTTTATCTTCAATCTTCAATCTTCGATCTTCAATCTTCAATCTTCAATCTTCAATCTTCAATCTTCAATCTTCAATCTTCAATCTTCAATCTTCAATCTTCAATCTTCAATCTTCAATCTTCAATCTTCAATCTTCAATCTTCAATCTTCAATCTTCAATCTTCAATCTTCAATCTTCAATCTTCAATCTTCAATCTTCAATCTTCAATCTTCAATCTTCAATCTTCAATCTTCAATCTTCAATCTTCAATCTTCAATCTTCAATCTTCAATCTTCAATCTTCAATCTTCAATCTTCAATCTTCAATCTTCAATCTTCAATCTTCAATCTTCAATCTTCAATCTTCAATCTTCAATCTTCAATCTTCAATCTTCAATCTTCAATCTTCAATCTTCAATCTTCAATCTTCAATCTTCAATCTTCAATCTTCAATCTTCAATCTTCAATCTTCAATCTTCAATCTTCAATCTTCAATCTTCAATCTTCAATCTTCAATCTTCAATCTTCAATCTTCAATCTTCAATCTTCAATCTTCAATCTTCAATCTTCAATCTTCAATCTTCAATCTTCAATCTTCAATCTTCAATCTTCAATCTTCAATCTTCAATCTTCAATCTTCAATCTTCAATCTTCAATCTTCAATCTTCAATCTTCAATCTTCAATCTTCAATCTTCAATCTTCAATCTTCAATCTTCAATCTTCAATCTTCAATCTTCAATCTTCAATCTTCAATCTTCAATCTTCAATCTTCAATCTTCAATCTTCAATCTTCAATCTTCAATCTACAATCTTAGATCTTCTATCTCTATCTTCTATTTTCTATCTTCTATCTTCTATCTTCTATCTTCTATCTTCTATCTTCTATCTTCTATCTTCTATCTTCTATCTTCTATCTTCTATCTTCTATCTTCTATCTTCTATCTTCTATCTTCTATCTTCTATCTTCTATCTTCTATCTTCTATCTTCTATCTTCTATCTTCTATCTTCTATCTTTTATCTTCTATCTTCTATCTTCTATCTTCTATCTTCTATCTTCTATCTTCTATCTTCTATCTTCTATCTTCTATCTTCTATCTTCTATCTTCTATCTTCTATCTTCTATCTTCTATCTTCTATCTTCTATCTTCTATCTTCTATCTTCTATCTTCTATCTTCTATCTTCTATCTTCTATCTTCTATCTTCTATCTTCTATCTTCTATTATCTATCTTCTACCCAAGCAGCACACTTTGTTACAACTAAATCATGGTAACTTCTACGCGACAAATTCAAAAATCGATTTTAAAAGTCTGCAACGTCGATTTCTACAGCTATGTCACCGAAAAAGCGCAGGAGGTGGAGCCTGTGCAACATATGTCGTTCGTCGCATAAGAGCTTAGATTGTAACCAATGTGTAATATAGTTTGTTTACACTGCAATAGAAAAATAAACTCAAAGTTACATTGCTTGTTTCGTCATAACAATTATGGAAAATGGTAAACATGGCAATGGCGATTGGAAATAAGTATCTTTCTAGTAAAATGGAAATGTTTTTCGTCGGGACGCCGTCATAAAATTGACTGGCAATTGTATTATTCTGATGAAATTGTCAATTTTACTAGCGAAAAACACGTGCGCTTTAAAAATTCGGCAATTTTAGGCATTAATATTTGCACATCGCACTGATTCGTTGTACGATTTTTGAACGGGAAAAAGGGTACTAGGCTGGTAAGACCAATTTATTTATCACTTCTGATAAGTTTTCTCTTCTATTCTGTTCGCTTAGAACTCCACAGTCATAATTGAAAGATATATTTTGTCAGTTTTTTGTAACTGGTACAACTAATCGCCATTGTGATTATTGGGTAGAACCTACATTGCCGGTTGGATGTCTGAAGATATCAATATTCACATCAAACATTACTTCATACAGAATTCCCAACTAAAAGCTTGAAAGCATTTTTTTTTTAATTCACGGAATCGTCATACATGAGTTCTCCTCATGATATTTGTTTTATTGTTTAGTTTAATTGATATACTCAATTTTTTGGTAAAATTCACCCAAAAATATTGGTACATAGTTCGTATTTTCCATGAGCTTCTTTAAAATAATAATTTAGAACTTATTTGTTAAATATTTGTTAAGTTTTAGCATACAAACATATCAAATTACTTAATACTTTCGACATGCAGTGTTGATCTCAACCTGTTAGTAACTGGTAAGTTGCACATTTGTGACCAAGTAATCGAACGTTTTTGTGCGTCTCATATGTGTTTACAATTTAACAACAAAAAGTTACACTGTTGTCATTTGGAAACGACTTTCGGTAACATGATACATGGTAACCAAACATTGACTTCACAGCAACTGGTCTGGTAATTTGTTTTGGTTTTTGGTTTCAATGTAACAGGATGATGTTAAGAATGCAACTTTTTGAATTTGACAGTTCAAGAGCAGGTTTCACTAAAGCCACTGTGTGACATCAATGTAGCTTCTGCAAGATTAAGGTTGCATTGCGATGTCTGAGCTACCAGAATGTGTACTGCAAAAACAGAATTGTTACCATTAGTCTGAAGTGAAACGGCTATGCAATCTTTAATATTTTTCTAAAATATTTCCTACGTTACAAGTGCTACTTGGGTATCTTCTATCTTCTATCTTCTATCTTCTATCATCTATCTTCTATCTTCAATCTTCTATCTTCTATCTTCTATCTTCTATCTTCTATCTTCTATCTTCTATCTTCTATCTACTATCTACTATCTTCTATCTTCTATCTTCTATCTTCTATCTTCTATCTTCTATCTTCTATCTTCTATCTTCTATCTTCTATCTTCTATCTTCTATCTTCTATCTTCTATCTTCTATCTTCTATCTTCTATCTTCTATCTTCTATCTTCTATCTTCTATCTTCTATCTTCTATCTTCTATCTTCTATCTTCTATCTTCTATCTTCTATCTTCTATCTTCTATCTTCTATCTTCTATCTTCTATCTTCTATCTTCTATCTTCTATCTTCTATCTTCTATCTTCTATCTTCTATCTTCTATCTTCTATCTTCTATCTTCTATCTTCTATCTTCTATCTTCTATCTTCTATCTTCTATCTTCTATCTTCTATCTTCTATCTTCTATCTTCTATCTTCTATCTTCTATCTTCTATCTTCTATCTTCTATCTTCTATCTTCTATCTTCTATCTTCTATCTTCTATCTTCTATCTTCTATCTTCTATCTTCTATCTTCTATCTTCAATCTTCTATCTTCAATCTTCTATCTTCTATCTTCTATCTTCTATCTTCTGTCTTCTATCTTCTATCTTCTATCTTCTATCTTCTATCTTCTATCTTCAATCTTCTATCTTCTATCTTCTATCTTCTATCTTCTATCTTCTATCTTCTATCTTCTATCTACTATCTTCTATCTACTATCTTCTATCTTCTATCTTCTATCTTCTATCTTCTATCTTCTATCTTCTATCTTCTATCTTCTATCTTCTATCTTCTATCTTCTATCTTCTATCTTCTATCTTCTATCTTCTATCTTCTATCTTCTATCTTCTATCTTCTATCTTCTATCTTCTATCTTCTATCTTCTATCTTCCCAAGTAACACCGAAAACATAATCCGAAATAACAAAATATTTACTTTGTCCTACAGCAGTTGTTATGAAGTTTCTCGAAACATATTATGTCATGGATATGTCGTTTTCATGATATCTAAAACTTATACACAGTGATCTTCTATGTAGAAGTCTTATTAAAGAATATATTTTGTTTTCTCAAACAAACATTGCATGTTGTTTTCGATTAGGTTGGGTATGTTCTATTTAAGTACACTTTGTTTGTTACCATACATGCTCAGTATGTTCTATATGTCATATAAGAGTAACATTTGCAGTTTCTTGTTTAAGACTTGTTTTCAATCATGTTAAGACAAAACATAATATGTTTCGTATGTTTATAATTAGTCGAATTTTGGTTTTCTGCAGTATAATAGAAAACATGTGTAACATAAACCTAATTCATTTTTTTTGAACAGGGATATGCTACACTACCGATCATAGAAATGTAGAATCGATTTTTATTTCCTACGTGAAAAAAATACTCCTAACAGTATCTTTGCTATGAATACCTATATAAAAAAATGACAGGAATATATGTTACCACACCATATATGATTATCTATAAAGGCCGATTTTACCGAGCATAATGCTCTTTGAGCCGCTTCAATGTATGAACTGTGATAATTATTTGATACTTGATATTTGTTGTCTTTCCAAATCGTGACAGATATCAAACCGTTCAAATACCAAACCAAACATGAGAACCAACAACAACCACAACAAAATTATCCACAAAAACAATATCAAGCCAATTTTGAATCATATCTCAAAACATGTATCATGCCATGTCACAGACTGCCATTTAATTTTATTTCTAGATTATTAAATATTTATCAAATAATCTATTATGTTTCAATAATTTGAGATATGTATGTATAAACTTGACAAATTCTTGAGAAAAATAAAGCATGTTTAAGTTTTTGTGTTAAAATAAGATGAATACTATTAATTTATTTTTATGCAAAATTCTTCAAAAATACTGATTTATATGGCGCATTAATTTTATCGGGGTACAATAGTCTATTTCACCGTAAAAAATAATTGGCATTAAAATTTATGACCACAGTATGGCAATTACGCGTTAAAGTGGCTTGGTATAATTATTGACGCATGTCGGTTTTCACAGTTGTCGATTTTTATTATTGACATTTTGAAACTTAATTATTTACAGTAATAAAACATCTTGACTGCCAGGGCACTGTTTTCTAGAATTTGTTGAAAATATATAATGGAAGACATACTAAGATACATAATTAAGTATGCTCAGATTCATATAGAACATGAATATGACATCACAAAGATGTTGCGCAGGCTCCACCTTCTGCGCTTTTTCAGTCGTATAGCAGTCTGCAAATCGGTTTTATTGCTTCAAACCAAAACTTTGTAACTGGTCATATTGGAGTCGAAATAATGTCTATAAGACATGTTGTGTTACTTGGGTTCTATCTTCTATCTTCTATCTTCTATCTTCTATCTTCTATCTTCTATCTTCTATCTTCTATCTTCTATCTTCTATCTTCTATCTTCTATCTTCTATCTTCTATCTTCTATCTTCTATCTTCTATCTTCTATCTTCTATCTTCTATCTTCTATCTTCTATCTTCTATCTTCTATCTTCTATCTTCTATCTTCAATCTTCTATCTTCAATCTTCTATCTTCTATCTTCTATCTTCTATCTTCTGTCTTCTATCTTCTATCTTCTATCTTCTATCTTCTATCTTCTATCTTCAATCTTCTATCTTCTATCTTCTATCTTCTATCTTCTATCTTCTATCTTCTATCTTCTATCTACTATCTTCTATCTACTATCTTCTATCTTCTATCTTCTATCTTCTATCTTCTATCTTCTATCTTCTATCTTCTATCTTCTATCTTCTATCTTCTATCTTCTATCTTCTATCTTCTATCTTCTATCTTCTATCTTCTATCTTCTATCTTCTATCTTCTATCTTCTATCTTCTATCTTCTATCTTCTATCTTCTATCTTCTATCTTCTATCTTCTATCTTCTATCTTCTATCTTCTATCTTCTATCTTCTATCTTCTATCTTCTATCTTCTATCTTCTATCTTCTATCTTCTATCTTCAATCTTCTATCTTCAATCTTCTATCTTCTATCTTCTATCTTCTATCTTCTGTCTTCTATCTTCTATCTTCTATCTTCTATCTTCTATCTTCTATCTTTTTTCTTCTATCTTCTATCTTCTATCTTCTATCTTCTATCTTCAATCTTCAATCTTCAATCTTCAATCTACAATCTTAGATCTTCTTTCTCTATCTTCTATTTTCTATCTTCTATTTTCTATCTTCTATCTTCTATCTTCTATCTTCTATCTTCTATCTTCTATCTTCTATCTTCTATCTTCTATCTTCTATCTTCTATCTTCTATTTTCTATCTTCTATCTTCTATCTTCTATCTTCTATCTTCTATCTTCTATCTTCTATCTTCTGTCTTCTATCTTCAATCTTCAATCTTCAATCTTCAATCTTCAATCTTCAATCTTCAATCTTCAATCTTCAATCTTCAATCTTCAATCTTCAATCTTCAATCTTCAATCTTCAATCTTCAATCTTCAATCTTCAATCTACAATCTTAGATCTTCTTTCTCTATCTTCTATTTTCTATCTTCTATCTTCTATCTTCTATCTTCTATCTTCTATCTTCTATCTTCTATCTTCTATTTTCTATCTTCTATCTTCTATCTTCTATCTTCTATCTTCTATCTTCTATCTTCTATCTTCTATCTTCTATCTTCTATCTTCTATCTTCTATCTTCTATCTTCTATCTTCTATCTTCTGTCTTCTATCTTCAATCTTCAATCTTCAATCTTCAATCTTCAATCTTCAATCTTCAATCTTCAATCTTCAATCTTCAATCTTCAATCTTCAATCTTCAATCTTCAATCTTCAATCTTCAATCTTCAATCTACAATCTTAGATCTTCTTTCTCTATCTTCTATTTTCTATCTTCTATCTTCTATCTTCTATCTTCTATCTTCTATCTTCTATCTTCTATATTCTATCTTCTATCTTCTATCTTCTATCTTCTATCTTCTATCTTCTATCTTCTATCTTCTATCTTCTATTTTCTATATTCTATCTTCTATCTTCTATCTTCTATCGTCTATCTTCTATCTACTATCTTTTAATTGATTTCAATTACCGTTAAAACGGCTATTGCTGTAACTATTGTGTATGTCTGAACATTCCTGCCCAACGGTCTACACCCTCAACCAGTAATAAACAATAAATCGGCATCGTCCACGTCGCTGCTTCACCAGACGCTCTGGAACGCAATTGCCGCAATAACTACCATACTTCATTGATCGAGCGTCTGTCTGTATCGTCCCTGCGTCGGCTGCGGGAAGCGAAAACGGAAAACTTAGTCAAACAAACTATAAATATTCCGCATTCCGTATCCTTTACAACAACGCCGACAAGATTTATATCGCTGTCATTATTCTTTCCTCTTGCAGTTCCCTTTGTTTCGTGATGTACGAAGTGATGTTTACTTTTCTTTTTGAAAGAGTCAACATTAACAACGAAGCGTACTTTACGCAGAAATATTTTAGTAAAACTTACAAAATTTGAAGCTCGATATACATCAGCCGTAAAATTCGTAGCTTTTCGTCAAGATCATGCTTTGTGCGTCCGGGTTCGATTCCCGGAAGGTCCCCAAACTCTTCTTCGTAATGAAGATTTCCTAAATTTCCTTGTGAATGGAGTATCGTTCTGCCTATCACGTGAGAAATTAATGCAAAAATGTGCAATTCGCAAAGGAACTTCATTGTTTTAACAGTGAAACTGCTAAAAAACACTTATAGGATCACACCAGAAAAAAGAAGAACAACCTCCTGTAAGGTGAATTGATCAGTGCCCACTTCGAAGCATTCCCAAGGCGCACGTGGTGCAATTTTCCAGCTGGAAATGTACGTGATTCATCCACAGGATTTCCGTTCAGCTGATAAGCGAAACGATGAATCTAGGCGTGAGGAATAACGAAAAATGCTTGGTTCTGGGAGCTTGACCGTTTGCTCTGCGGTGGAGGTAGGTCAGCGAGGTAAAAGTTTTTACAAGTTGATGAAAGCTTATTTCCCGAACGCGTATTTCACTGATGGGATTGTTGAAAATCGATTGTAATTGATTTTAGTGGAAAATCGGCTGTAGAAGGGTCCTTGTAGCCGAAGCGCACGAGTATTCAGCATGACCATGCTGAGGGTGACGGGTTTGATTCCTGGTCGGTCCAAGAACTTTTTAAAGAAAATTTCCATGACTTGATAATTGTAGAAGTGCTCATAGTAGACTACGCTGAGATGCAAGCTTTGACTCAATAAGAACGTTAAGCAAAGAGGAGATCAGCTGTAATTTGTATTGAGAACCAACGCTTTATTTACCTTTATTGAAAGTTTACAATATATTATTCTGTTTAATTTCAGACAAACGGACCTACTGTGATTAATTTTACATAGATCAACCTGGAATGTTTTGCTGAGTCAACAAAATAAGGTATGTATTGCATACTTTTCCAAGAAACAAACGTAACTCCAGTACTGATAGCCATTTTATTTAACGTTTCAAGATGAAAAACATTGCATTCATTTTCCTACTGTGCTTGCTTATATCACATTCAAGAACGACCATCTCAATTTTCACCGAAACTATCCATCGATCAGGAAGTATTATTGGAATACAATACCTTTTAACCTTTCAGCACGCGCGCTGTTGTAAAAAGTACAACACTACTCGTCGTATTCAGCGCGAGCGCGGTGCAGTTTTGTTTGCTTGATGGCGCGTGTGCTGAAAAGTTAAGCACATTTTTAGTAGTCCTAGCTCGTATAAGCCTTTTGTTTTTAAGCAGTTGATCAGTTAATGGGAGAGTCGCTACTCGAGAAATTCAGTCATGAGACTATAATGCAAGTTATACTCTTTTTATTGTATGTAAACATTCCTGAAATAAACATACTCGTTGCAGTCTCAAAGCTGCTGCAACAGTAAGCAGCTAAGGAGAGGTTTCTTGGTTTTCCGTGAAAATGCTAACAAAGTTATTACATTTTTTATTTATTCTTAACCACTCAACCTAATTTACAGCTCTATTGTCCACTAGGGCACTACGTGAGCGATTTCAATTGACAGCTGCATCTACAGTAGAGCTGTTCACTTTTTTTAACCTACCCGTGTCACATCAAATTATCAATCCACATGCAAAAACAAGTCGTCAGTTCAAAAATGAGCCAAATTGATAAAAGTTTAGAGGTGTATCAAATCGATTTTGTGTTTTTTCGAGCATTTTCACGAAAATGTACTCCAATATCCAGAAAATTGCACCAAAAAGGTACCGAAAATGCCGTTAAAATATAGCTAGAACAATACTCTACAACTTTGCCGAAGACACTACGGTGTTTACTCGGCAAGCCTCGTTGGATAAATGTACGACTCGTGCTGTAAAAATCTTCATTCTGCACCTTGTTGCGTAAACTACTATTATCGAACTGGTTGCCTTTCTGCTGTTTTCACTTTTCTACTCTATACATGGTAGAATGATCAGCACAAGGATGATGGATGGCCGTTGTTCCTTTCCAGTCCGATTGGGAGTCCATTATGAGTAGCAGTTCGCCGATATCCAGGTATCCGGGCCCGTTTGAGCCATGAGGCTCAGAAGAGGGTCAGTGTCAGTCGCTCTCGGTGAAGAGCAACTGACGAAAAATTGCATGTGCCGGGGCTGGGAATCAAACCCATGACCATCCGCATATGAAGCGAACGTGTGATCAACTACGGCATGGGCCCCTAGCAAAGTTATTAGGCCGATACAAATGTTTTTTTTTTTTAATTATGTCCGTAACGTTCTCAAAATTTGAAAAAAACCCAACTAGATGGGAAAATCAAAATTATTACTGGTTGTGTAATTTTGTTACAATGATTTTTGTAACAACGCTTGTTAAAAAAACATTTACCGTTAGTAGTTAAACTAACAAAAACTCTGACAAAACTCGTTCCTATTAAAGCAAAAATATAACAAGTTGAGAAACAATCATAACAAGATTATATCAAATTTTGTTAGACTTAACTTGCGAAATCATAACAAAATTGTAACAAATTCTGTTATATATTTCAGAACAAATTTGTTACAAGCTTTGTTATGAATCTCTTGGTTCGAGTGACCAAAATAAAAATAAAATATCCAGCTTTTTCGCGACTACACAAAAATCTTATGAATTTTGAAATTATTTTGTCTCAATGTTGTTACCAAAATAATAACAAATGTTAAGGACAAGGTATTTGGAGTACATAGCTGAAAATTTCCAGAGCACCGTTTTTTAGAACCGTTGAACGGATTTGGATGAAAATGCATCACGCTAATTGTTCAGTGGTTGTCAATAGCGTGATGCGTTTTAGTCCAAATCCGTTCAACGGTTCTAAAAAACGGTGCTCTAGAAATTTTGAGCAATGTACTCCAAATACCTTGTCCTTAATACAATTTTGTTAAGAATATTCACAAGGAAAAATCCTTATAACAAAATTATTTCAACTATTGTTGTTTCTAACAACAGTTGTCATATTTTTGTTATGATCTTGTTATGCGCTTCTGGTCAGGAATTTCCCACGACTACCACCAGGTACACCTCCAGAAATTCCTTTCGGAATTGTTTTATGATTAATCAAACATCTTTGTAGGATTTTTTGGAATAATTTTAGTACGAATTCATTCAAAGATTCCTCTTAATATCCCGTCAGAATGCATCCCTGTCCATTAATATCTATGAAAATTTCTCCAGAGATTCCTACAGAGTTTTTTCAGGAATTCCCCCAGAAATTTTCCTGGGACTTGTTCAGTTTTTTTTTTCAAGGAATTTCTCAAGCGTAAATATTGCCAGATTAGCTCACGCTTGTATTCCTTCATGTATTTTCTCAAATATTTTTGTAGGAATTGCTCCAGAAATATTATCATACTTTTCTCAGGTGTTTGGGATTTCCCTGAAAATTCTGGTATAAATTTCTCCAGGGGTTTCTCCAGCCATTCCCCCAAACGTTCCTTTAAAAGATTCGGGGAGATTTTTTCCACAAAGATTCGAAGATTCTTCCAGAGTTTCCTCTAAGATTTTTCTGTAGAAATTCATTGTTTTGTTTTCAAAAGCTTTTCATAAATAATAGTTTGAAATTCTCTAGAGGTTCCTTTAGCTATTACTTCATTTATTCAGGGATGCTCTAAAGCCTTTATTTGAAAACTTCACAACAAACTCTTAAGCGCTTTTTCTTGAAGTTCCTCCAGGAGTTTCTCCAATATTTCCTTCAGGTATTTTTGTCCTGACGTTTCTTTCAAAAACTTCAGAAGAATTTCAAAGACCCCTTGGAATTCTGGATCATTTCCTCCTAAAATGCTGGAGAATACCCCTTCTGGAATTCGGGAAAATTCCTTCGCCAAAATTCCCTCCGAAATTTGCAAGAATTTCTCCCGGAATTTGGAAGAATTCCTCCCGGAATTCGGAAGTATTCTTCCTGAAATTCTAGATTCAGAAGAATTCCTCACGGAATTCGGAATTATTCCTCCTGGAATTCGAAAGAATTCCTCTCGGAATTCGCAAGAATTCGGAAGAGTTCCTCCCGAAATTCGAAAGAATTCCTCCCGGAATTCGGAAGAATTCTTCTCGGAATTTGGAACAATTCCTCCCGGAATTTGGAGGAATTCATCCGAATTCCTGGAGGAGTTCTTTCGAATTCCAGGAGGAATTCTTCCAAATTCCGGGAAGTATTCTTCCGAATTCCGGGAGTAATGGTTCCGAATTCCGGGATAATTTGTTCCGGAATTAGGAACAATTCTACTCGGAATTCGGAAGAATTTTTGAGCGTTTTCTTGAAACAATTCTTCAAATATGTTTGGAAATTTCTACTGGGATTCCTTAGAAAAAATCTTCAGTAAACGTTGTCCATCTTCTGAAATAACTTCTTAAAAACCCCAGGCAACATACCTGAATAAAATATACAGGTGAAGGTTGCTTGAGATCATAATAATAGGCTTGGCTCTCGCTCTAATAACCCTCTCAACCACCCACTCAAAACAAGCAAATCAGACGGCGCACAGTGCAGTGTGACTTGGTCAAACAAACTAACAAAAATGTTGCAAAATGAGATGTATTGAAATAGCAGTTGCACCTTTGAATTTTGGCACACACTTGATTTATTGCATATGCTCACCAACGCAATTTGTTTTTATACAGCATTTTTAAATTTATTTAAGGTTGAAGGATTCGTCATTGACATAATCGTCATCATTGAAAATTCGGAAGTAGTTTTCTCGTTCAAAGCTGAAAATACCGCAATGAAAATGTATTCAATGTATTGCGGATGCAGAATGGAGTGCAGTGAATACATTTTCAATGTATACATTCATGTTTTGAGCGAGAAAACTGCCTTTGAATTTTCAATGATGACGATAATGTCAATTACGAATCCTTCAACCTTAAATTCATACTTTGCCCAATATTTTCACCAATTATCCCATTGTGCACCGCTTTATTCACATTTTGTTGACAACTCTCTCCTCTCTTCTCTCGTACTTTTTCTCTCTAACCGTAGAAAACTACAGTATTATGGGGTGATATTAATTGATGCAATTTAAATGCATAAACAACGAACGATTGTTCTGTTAGCTATTGAAATCACATTGGCAGTATGATATTTAAAATAGTTGAAAAGATTGACAAAATCACAGCTTTGTTTCGTGATAAACATGAACTGCGGTTTAATCAATTTTACCCTACGTTGAACAATACCACCCAGTTTGACGGTACGCTTCTTCATTCTGGCGAACCGTGATGTAAATTGATTCGGGTTTTCGGCCACAAAAGTGGAAAACGCGTAAGTTTTTCGCGATAAACGGTAGGTCAGGCGAAAGTGAGGACTATTTTATATAATCGATCAACTTATTACAGTGCTGTGTTGTGTAGAAGACTGTTGAAAAGTGATTTGAAACAAGGGTGACGCACTTGTTGAAGAAAAAAAGTGCAGTGTGTGCTACATTTTGGCACGAAATTGTGAAAATATTGTGAAAATAGATCGACATTCGAAGCTAAAAATATCACAGATGGCTCTTTTTTATGTGGTAGTAAAATCAAATTTTCTCGGTGAAGTAACTTTTCCGGAACATGAAGTTAACACAAAACGTTGCCTTTTCAAACCATTCTTGATTTCTATTCACTAACTTTTCACAAAACTATCCCGTTTTCTTAACAATTAACGTTTTTCACGATTTTTCCATACGATTTGACAGTTCTTGACTACCATGCTTCCGTGAGCTTGAGGTGATAATTTAAGAAAGTTGACAACCGCGAGTAGCTCAGACGATGCACTGAATACAAGCGATGGTGTCGCCGCCGGGCTGTCAGCGCTGGAAACTAGATGCTATAAAAGTTCTTGTATGCAATTTTCACTGATAGCAATCAATAAAAATGTACACAGCAAACATTCTACTGCAAAGCAGCACTTCTTGACGGACGAAAAATATAGTTGTCTACCACAAGTAGCAACCTGAGTGCAATTTGAGAAGGTAAGCAAGACAATTTTGAGGAATTGTTTGCTAACTTCCGCGCTTATCGATGACTATGGTGAGGGGAGGAAGGTTTAAGGGGTATACTCGCTGCCATTTTGTAACCCCTGCAACTAGTCCTTAAGACATCCCGGGAGATATTTATAATTTTAAACACAAGTGCAATTTCTGAAAAAAAAAAATCTTCATAGGAATTTTTGCATGCAGTTTTTAAAGATTTCTTGGAGAATCCCTCGGAAAAAATCGAAATAATTCCTGTAATTTCCGAAAGAATCCCATCAGAAATTTCTGAAAGAAAACTTGAAGGAGTTTTTGAAGAAATCGTCAGTAAAATCCATGTAGAGATCTAAGGAAGTAATTTTGACTGAATCTCTGTAAGAATATCCGAAGAAACCCAGGGAAATTCTTGAAAGAATCCTTGTGAGAAATTCCAGAAGGATTTTCGTAAAGTATTCCAGAAGAAATCTGTGGTTGAATTTCTGAAAAAAAATCCTTTGATGATGAAAATGCATGGATAAGCGTCTGTAAAAATGCCTAGAAAAAAAGTTCTTGAAAAGTTCTAAAGAAATATCCAAAGAAATTCCTAGGGAATATTTTGGAATCATTTTCCTTACAAATCCGTTGACGTGCTATTATGGTTATCCGTAAAGAAAATGCCAGAAAAATTGCAGTGAGCAATGTCTGGAATATATTCTGTAGGAATCCCTGAATTTACTCCTGCAAGAATCTCTGGAGGAATTCCTGCTTGCGTCGCTGAAAGTAGTAATGCATGAATCTCTGAAGGAATCGTGGAGAATATGAGGTGATCTCGGTCTCTAGTAGTAACGTACGTCACACAAACATTCCTTCCCTTCTTTGATGAGCGCAAGGACGTAGCCGGCACCGTTACTGACTTAATAATGTTTGGCCACGTTCAAACAATCAATCACGGAGTAGCAACTACGAACTGTTCAGTCATCTATGCTCATGCTCAATCTCTGATGGAATTCCTGCAGGATTTCCTGGAAAAATCCTTGAATAAATGTTTGATCATATTTATGTGGGAGTTTTTAAGAGCCAGTTCGCGAGAACCGCGACCCCCTTTCCAAAGGAAGTGGAATCGATGTGCTCCGATTGAGCTGAAATTTTCAGGGTATGGTTTTTCATATAAAAGATGATATCTGGCCGATTTTCAGATTTTTCCGTTAGGGGGAAGTGGGGTAAAATAGCCCTCAAAGATTGCATGTCTAAAAATAGGTAAAATCACTAAAATCGCAATAACTTCCGCAAAAGTTAACGGATTCACCTGAAATTTTGCATGGACACTCTACTCCTATGGCACTTCCATTTGAGCTGAGCGTTGGATATTCTTTGATATTTTATTTGAAGAAATAGGTTATTTTCATAATTTTTTTGACGATTTTCAGGGCGCCTGTTTTTGTACCAAGAGCTTTCATTTGATATGTGACCCAGATGCGCCAACTTAAAAACTTTCGAAAATTTTTTTTTTCTCGGGGTATGCGTTTTACCCCATATTTTTAGCTGTCTAAAGAAGTGTTGTCGCAAATTATGACAACGTTATTTATCTTTCAAGGGTTTTTCTACAATATTAATTCAACAGAAAAATTATGACTAAGAAATGCAATTATTAGATTTTTTTCATTTGGGGAAAGTAGGGTAAAACGGACTAACTCAACCTCCTTTCGAAATAACGTTGCTACGATGTTCTCTGATCGGACTCGAATTTTCAGAGTTCTTTATTCTACTCAAGAATAGACGCTTTATCATATATATTTTTTTTTTCTTGAGAAGATAACGGGGTAAAACAATTCTCAGAAAAAAAATGTTGAAAATAATCAAAATTTCAAAGTTTGCAAATGCTTTGGTAAAACTTGGCGAAATTTCATGAAATTAGAAGAAATTTCTTATTTTTTATTGCTTATCCAAAGGAGCAGGACTGACAACATTTTGACGTCGAGAAATGTCACAGATTAGCACGTGGTGTGTGATTCACCGGATTCTTTCTCGATTTTTCTTTCAACATGCATCTCCGCTTCAATTTTCTCTCTTTTTTTCTCGTGAAAGTTGCTGCAGTACACAATGGTCCACGAAAAAGATTCACGAGGAAAGATGCATTTAGCGCCTTCAAATGATTTTTTGGACAAATATGGTCTTCTACAAAGTTGTTCCCAAAAATAAGGCCCTCTTTTCAATATACATAAAAATTAGGGTAGTCCATATTTTCAAAGAAATTGGGAACCAAACTTTTTTATCTGCTAGAATAACTGTATACATTCTTCGAGAAAGTTGTAGATCTACCAATTTTGAGCAAGTTTCTTGAAGACACATTTTATGTAGCTTTGAAATTGACCGATCTAGAGATGTTTTTCTGAATAAGCTTAGGGTGGTTCAAGAAAAACCGGTTTTCTGGCGTTAACTTTTTCAGTTTCGATTTTTCATCAAAATCGCCCAAGAAACACTTGTAGAGCATAGTTTTTTGAAAAGGTGTTATAACGGGTTGGGGCAATCATAAAAATTATCTTTTGTCCGCATTCAAAAGAAGAAACGTTGTTACAAAACATATCAAAAAATTAGAGGGCTGTATGGAATAGAATGAAATGCGGAGGTTTTACGAAATTCTCTATAGCGTGCGTAGAAAAACAGCGCTTTTTCCTGGCATGTGCAACGACCGTGATGGAAACTCGCTGACAGTTTATCGTATTGTTGAACGGTGGGAATATAAGAGCGACCGACAATCCAAATCGACAACGACGGACATGTAAAACGAGGTGAAGACAGCAATGAGGGGACTAAATAAAAACGAGACTCCTAAGAAGAGGAATAACTGCCTGCTGGATCGTTGGTTAGTCTCATTTGCCTTCTATACAGAGTCTCGATTAGAGTGCGCGAATTACAGAAGAATAACATTTCTCACTTCAGCGTACACATTATTCTCCAGAAGTTTGTTCATCAGTCCGAAACCGAATAAGGAGTCCTTCGTCAGCGAATATCAGGAGAGTTTTCGTGAGGGTCGATCTAAGACGGACCAGATGTTCACCCTGTGACATATCCTCGATGCTGAGCTTGAAAGTTTAAATCCAACAAATAATTGGAGGCACCTCTGTATCTCGAAAGACGCAATGACTATCATGATCCAACACTATTAACAAACCCATTATCGGGTAACATCGAAAACTATTTACCCATCCTGCATGATCCCACAATGAATGAGAAGTTAATCCCGAAGGCGCAAACTATCCTAGTGCCGCACCACACAGTAATGGTCCCCCGTTTGCCTATGGAAGCGAAATTTATCACCGGTCCCATTCAATGAAGTTGTCCTCAATAGATAGTCGTTTATCTTTGTGACGCGGGACCTTTTCCGGTGCGTTTCTCCTCGGTAGATCTTCGGGAAAGGTACGCCACGCCACGCATAGTGTCGCCGGAATCTATGGAATCACAACGGGGACACAGCGCACGGCACGGTCGGTGGTGAAGTGGTAAATAATGGCTAATTAGTGTAAAATTACCACTATGACAAATTGAGCTCATGAATCACCCCGCTTACGCTGGCTGGCTGGTTGGCTGCGGCTTGGGCCAGTCCCGATTGGGATGGGACTTTGAGAGGCTTATGATTGCAGTCAATTACACTCAAACCTCCATTTAGGTAGGATCTATTTAGGTAAAATCTATTTAGGTCGCTCCATTTAGGTAACGTTACCTAAATGGAATTTGATTGTGTTCAAATCAGTTGGAGTACTTAAGATTAGGTATAAGGTTCGTTTACGGGAAAGAAGTAGTGAGTGGTGTTAAGGGGATATGGGGGGAGGGGAGGGTGATGCAATGTTGAGATATGCACCCTAACACCCCCCCCCCCCTCCCTTCCCCCTTTCATGCAGTGTTGAAAAGTGTCAGTATCCAGCGTCATTTCCAGCTGAAATTGAGATAAGCAACCATCCTTCCATCATTCAGTTGATATCAGCCTATCAGCTCCAGCATTGATGACGTCAAACCCGACATCAACCTATCATTCACCTATTTTTATTTTGGCCACCAAACTCAACATAGATCCAACAGTTGTTTGATGTTGGTCCAACAATGGCCCAACATACGATAAAAATTGACCCGACTTTGATCCGACATTCAATAATTTTTCTGTCTGGCGGAATTTGGCAGGGTTTTTCGTGTTTCGTGCCCAGCTAGTCATTTAAATGACAATTCTGATCTAAGACCCTCCTAAACCCCCGAAAACGCCCCTGAAGCCCCTCCCCTCTTGAAACCCAACCCCTCCTGAAAGGGTTCGTTCAAATATTACGTAACGTTGAGGGGGTGGGAGGAGGTCTATCGCTGTGTTACGCTTCATACAAAATTTCAAAATTTTCCATACAAAAGTTGTTACGTGGAGGAGGGAGAGGGTCTGAAACTGTCAAATTTTGCGTTACGTAATATTTGAATGAACCCAAACTCCTTGAAAGCCATCTGAAACTCACTCCACATGACCCAAACATCACCTTCTTTAAATCTCCATGTAACTCTTCCTTCTTAAACTTCATCGCAATCTTGTACTCCATTTAGGTAATATACTGAATCCATTTAGGTAATGAATCCATTTAGGTAAAAATTCTATTTAGGCAGTCCCGACTCGTTACCTAAATGGAGGTTTTGGTGTAGAGGAGATTAGTTTGTCGACGGCAGCGCGGGAGTTACTTTCCATATAGCTCTTATCGATAGCTGATTACATTGATCGAATAGCGAACCCTAATAGGATTTCATCAATTATTGCGGTCTGTTTGTTGGGGTTGATTTCACGGGAAAGAGATTTGCAAATTAAATATAGTGGTTAATGAAGCACTTTGGATAGTTATTTTTGTACTATAAATAAATGGATCAAATTGAATATTTTGCGCTTGTTGGGGTTACCTCAACTGTAAAACTGTGCATGAGTAAAAAGGAACTCACCAGGATGAGATTATTAGATATGCAAAAAAATATTACTGTCGCCGGTCCGTTCTCCAACCTGCCCTCAATTTGCACAAGTATGTACATACATATTAAAACTTGATTGGACCACCAACCGAGTATTTTATTTTATTTTCCCTGGTGCGCAAGATCATAAACACCCCCGAGTTGCCCCATGGCGATGGGGTGTAATAATCCCAGCACCATTTAATCATCGTTCACCAAGAAATAACTCTTTTATTTCACTTCGTCAACTAACAATGCTCAGCCGAGCAGACAGACAGGCTTGCGTCGTCGCTGTGAGGGGTCGATCTCCTCCTGATGGGAGGCGAAACAAATAGAAGTTCTATTGAAGTGTGGTGTTTTTATATTATTATTTTTTTTATGAAGAACCCCTGACTGGGTAAACATAATAGAGCTGATGGTTTGGAAGAATACCACCCTTGTCGTTGTGATGAGGTTGTATCATGAAGAAATCAAAGATAAAATCAACCAATGTCGTGAGTTACAGTATGCTGAGTAAAGGTTCTGCTCCAAATAAGATGTCAACTTAAATGTAATAGGGTAGAAATCTACTTCGATATACGCACCAATTCCAGTCATAGGGGCTGTCCATAAACCACGTGGTCATGAGAGGGGGGGGGGGGGGGGGTTCGGCCAATGACCATTTTGTATGGACGAATAATTTTTTTTGTATGGACTAATGATAACTCGGGTGGGGGGGGGGGGGGGGGGTTTGTTGAAAAGTCCCAAAAAAATGACCACGTGGTTTATGGACAGCCCCATATCAGACGGTAAATTGCCATTTATTGCAGATATTCAAACTAATCTTTGCCAATGGCTCAACAGGTAGAAACATATAGACTCTACAGCGTTTCTCAAACTATGGGTCGCGACCCACTGGTGGGTCTCGGGCTGATTTTTGGTGGGTCGCGAATGCTTTGGCGAAACCATATTAAATGTATTAATTAGCTTATGCCAAATGAGTTTTGCTATGAGTTTTAGTCAGAAGATTCTGGAAATGTTTTAAATTTTCTTTGTGTTCTCTTTAAAAAATGGCTTCAAGTTGTTGATTGCAATCAGCATTTTCCGTTAGATTTGCACACCAAGTTCAGCAGTTAAAATTCCGAAAAAATATTGAATTACCAGAAATTCAACAAATTTCGGCTAGAAACCAACCACCGATTTTTGTTTTTTTTTATAAAGTTCAAGTCCTGTAAAACTATAATGAGTTTTCATAATCTGAACCTTTTACAAAAATCAAAACAGCTGAAAAGTGGTTGAAAAACAGTTATTTCAATAAACGCTTCTTCTTCTTCTTCTTGGCGTAACGTCCTCATTGGGACAAAGCCTGCTTCTCAGCTTAGTGTTCTATGAGCACTTCCACAGTTATTAACTGAGAGCTTCCTCTGCCAATGACCATTTTGCATGCGTATATCGTGTGGCAGGCACGAAGAATAAACGCTGTGTATATTGAAAAGTTCTTTCAACCCGATCTGTTTGAAAAATTTAATTTCTTTATCTATAAATCACGATACAAAATGCTTGATTTCATTTTTTTTTCTTTTGAAGGTAATTTTTAAAGTTCCCCGAAGCATTCAAGTGCCATTACATTTTCAACGACACTGTGTAATTTCTATGTGTTCTTCCTTTTTGTGTGATAGAATTCCTCAAATCTGTGGTGTTCTGTAATGTTGAATTGAACCAGACTGGTTAAATTTGTATTAGTAACTTGCCAATATAATTTAATTTCTTTAAACAAGATATATCCTGATCACTTGGGCATCTTTACTTCATTTTGACTTATTAAAAAAAAAACAACAAAAAAAAAAACACTAACTAAAAAAAACTAAAATTTTCAAGATTAAATGCTACGTAATGTAAGTTTATTAAAACCTATGATCGCGATCAAATGCATTTATTCAAAAAATCAACCCAAATTTTCTAAAACGACTTATGTTATGAAAATATGCGCTGGTGGGTCGCCGAATACAATAACAATCAAAGGTGGGTCGCAAGCTGAACAAGTTTGAGAACCCCTGATATAGACTATCAACAACGAGCCCCTATTGCATTGGAAATTGAATAATTTCACGTTTCAGTTTCACTCTACTAACAAGTTGAATTTTTTTCGCGATTTGCGTACGACGAAGAGAACCGAAGAGAGCCAAAGCAGCAGCTAACCGAATTGTTATTATCGTTCAATTTTCAAATGTACCAATAAAACTCTTGGGCGTACGTCTTGTATCCTTCTGCAAAAATTCCATGAAAATCTCTCGCAGGAAATTTTGATGGAAATCCAGGAGAAACAACTGATAAAAAAAAACATGGAAATAAAGCTGATGAGACTTTTATGGGAATGTTTCAAAGACTCCTATAGATTAAACTAGAATACTTAGAATTCTAGAATTCTTAGACGTTGGACGAAATGGAAAGGTTTCTTTGTAGTATGGATAATGCAAAAATATAATCAGTGATTGCAAGATTTCGTTATTGAAATACGGTAAGCTTAGTTGACATTGACCACAGTAGAAGGAATTGAGGATTTCTTTTCGAATACTTCAAAACGCAACAGAATAGCCACATTTCATTTGGGATGTATTTTGTGAATCTGTCTCGCGGATTTTGGCATAAATTGGACACAAACGGCAGCCCGTGCCAACGCCGCCGTGACATTATTTACCCAAAAGCGCAAACGAGTGATAAATTTATTACTAGGTAGCTACGGAGCAGCACCGTTTAATCCCCATGTTGAACAAACGATTACATTGCTGGTTGCGTTTCGTCCTGCGATTCGTGCGACACGTGTTGTTATCCTCGCGGTTGAATGACATTAAATTACCCAAATTGTTTTTTTCTCGTTCCGAACAACTGCGGTGGCCAGCGTCAATGCAACTGAAACTCCCCAGGTCCCTGAATAGTTTCCCTCATTGCCCACAAAAGGATCACTTTCCCAAAAAAAAAAAAGAATCTCGGGGTCAGTATCAACTGGATTCCACAAGGAAAAAATGGGATGAAAAAATCGAACCAATCCACTTACAGGTTTGGAAATGTTAGGCAGAGCAGAGCAGAGCAGAGCAGAGCAGAGCAGAGCAGAGCAGAGCAGAGCAGAGCAGAGCAGAGCAGAGCAGAGCAGAGCAGAGCAGAGCAGAGCAGAGCAGAGCAGAGCAGAGCAGAGCAGAGCAGAGCAGAGCAGAGCAGAGCAGAGCAGAGCAGAGCAGAGCAGAGCAGAGCAGAGCAGAGCAGAGCAGAGCAGAGCAGAGCAGAGCAGAGCAGAGCAGAGCAGAGCAGAGCAGAGCAGAGCAGAGCAGAGCAGAGCAGAGCAGAGCAGAGCAGAGCAGAGCAGAGCAGAGCAGAGCAGAGCAGAGCAGAGCAGAGCAGAGCAGAGCAGAGCAGAGCAGAGCAGAGCAGAGCAGAGCAGAGCAGAGCAGAGCAGAGCAGAGCAGAGCAGAGCAGAGCAGAGCAGAGCAGAGCAGAGCAGAGCAGAGCAGAGCAGAGCAGAGCAGAGCAGAGCAGAGCAGAGCAGAGCAGAGCAGAGCAGAGCAGAGCAGAGCAGAGCAGAGCAGAGCAGAGCAGAGCAGAGCAGAGCAGAGCAGAGCAGAGCAGAGCAGAGCAGAGCAGAGCAGAGCAGAGCAGAGCAGAGCAGAGCAGAGCAGAGCAGAGCAGAGCAGAGCAGAGCAGAGCAGAGCAGAGCAGAGCAGAGCAGAGCAGAGCAGAGCAGAGCAGAGCAGAGCAGAGCAGAGCAGAGCAGAGCAGAGCAGAGCAGAGCAGAGCAGAGCAGAGCAGAGCAGAGCAGAGCAGAGCAGAGCAGAGCAGAGCAGAGCAGAGCAGAGCAGAGCAGAGCAGAGCAGAGCAGAGCAGAGCAGAGCAGAGCAGAGCAGAGCAGAGCAGAGCAGAGCAGAGCAGAGCAGAGCAGAGCAGAGCAGAGCAGAGCAGAGCAGAGCAGAGCAGAGCAGAGCAGAGCAGAGCAGAGCAGAGCAGAGCAGAGCAGAGCAGAGCAGAGCAGAGCAGAGCAGAGCAGAGCAGAGCAGAGCAGAGCAGAGCAGAGCAGAGCAGAGCAGAGCAGAGCAGAGCAGAGCAGAGCAGAGCAGAGCAGAGCAGAGCAGAGCAGAGCAATTCTCTAGGAAGACATGCAGTTTCACAAATATTTGAAGATTCTTTCATAGATTCCTCTAGAGTTTAACTTCAGAAATCCATTATTTTTTCCAGAAAATTCTTCAGAAACACGCCATTCATTCAGCGATTTTCTCGGGTATTCATTTGGAAATTCCTCCAGAGGTCCTTCTGTAAGTTCCTTCTAGGGTTTATACTACCTGCTGATAGTTCTCCAGTTCTTCCAGGTTCAAGGTATTTTGTTTTCTTCAGTGATTCGCCAACTTTTCATAAATTGTATAAGATTTTTTCTGAGAATTCCTACAGAGGTTCTTGCAGCAATTACTTGACAAAATCCTTCAGGGAGCTCTCATAAAAATATCAGGGCATTTTTCAACAAAATCCTTCAGGAAGCTCTCATAAAAATATTAGAGCATTTTTCATGAATTATGCAAACCTTTTTAAGATACTCGTTCAAAAATTCATCTACGGATTTTTCCAAGTATCCCTCCAGCAGGTTTTCTGGAAATTAAGGGGTAATCTTATGGTGAACCTTTAGGTATTCTCCTAGGTATTGTACTAAGCATTCCTCCAGAAAATGCTCCAGAAATTACTTCGGAAATCGTTTCAGGAGATTTTCCCCGGAATTCCTCCAGGAGGTTTTCCGGAATTCCTCCAGAAAATCCTTCGGGAATTCCTTACAAATTCTTTAAAGGATTGCTTAAAGAGTTCTTCAGTAATTCTTGCGCAGTTTCTGGAAGTACTTTTAGAAAATCCATGAAGGAATATCTGAGTACACTCTGCAGGAATCACTTGAGACATTCCAAGAGTCATTTGTAATGAAACTGCAGGAACAATTTAAAAAAAATAATAATCTTGTAGGATTTTCACTACGAATCACTGATGCTGAAGGAATTAAACAGAGAATTCTCATTCCGAAGAAATCCCAATTGAACGAACTTCTAATGGAATCTATGTAGAACATCCTAAAGGAATCCCTGGGGAAATTTCCGATGATTTTGTTTTAAACAGATTCCATCAAAAATTATTGCCTGGTAGAGTTTCAGTTTTACCCCATAGAAATCTATCTTCAAGAATTCGTAGAGAAATTTCTGGAGACATTCATGAGGGAATATCCAAAAAAAGCCCTAGAGGATTTTTTTTCAAGGAAACCCTGAACATTGGTAGATCGATGAAGAAATCTCATTAGGGATTTTTGAAGAAATCCCCAGAAATATTTCAAAGAGAATCTCTTGGAGAGTTTCTGGGGGAATCTTTATAAGAATTTCCGAAGGAGTCTGTGGAAGATTTTCTAAAGAAATGACCGAAGAAATTTTAAGAATTTTAAGAAGCACCTTTGATTTTCTTGAAAAAACGCTTTAAAAAATTCTGAAGGAATCCGTGGCACAGTGTTCGAAATCGATGATTTTGCGATCAAAATTAAATAACTTTTTTTAGGTTGGTTCTAGAGGTTTGGCGTGTTCTACAAAGTTTTTCTGCATGTTAAAAGGCGTATTTTTGTCGGGGCCCGTGGCGCAGTGGTCCACACGTTCGCTTCATAAGCGGATGGTCATGGGTTCGAACCCAGCCCCGGCACTTGCAATTTTTCGTCAGTTGCTCTTCCCCCCGAGAGCAGCTGGCACCTGACCCTCTTCGGAGCATATAGCTCTAACGGACCCGGAATTTGGATATCGGCGAACCGCAACTCATAATGGACGACCCCCAATTGAACTGGAAAAGGAACAGTAGCCAACCACCAGCATCATCGTGCTCATCATTCTACCGTGGACAGGGTAGAAGAGTTGAAGCAGCACAAGGCACCAGTTCGATACAGTTGAATTAGAATAGAATACATGTAGGCGCTGTACAAAAGTGTAAGTGCAGCGTCCAATTGGAATCGCTCACGTAGTGCCCAAGTGGACAAAAGAGCTGTAAATTAGGTTAAGTGATTAAGAATAAAAAAGGCGTATTTTGATAAAACGTAATAAATGATTAATCCCCCTTGAAGTGAGATAAAAAATTTATTTTTTCGAAATATTTTTTTAGAGGTTTGACATCTTCGGCAAAGTTGTAGTCCATAATAAGAGAACAAAAATCGTAGAACATGTCAAAGCTCCACCTCTTACGGTTTTCGAGATATGGAGCGTTTTGTGTGAAGTACCCCTAAAACTAGTTTTTTCAGTGTAGCTCCAACAGATAAAATCCTACAGTTTTGTGACCTTCTACAAACTTGTTCAGGACGTCAAAATACACATTTCTTCCGAAGATGTCAAGTCGTTATATCTTAAAACTAAAAAGTTGTAGGCAAATTTATCATATTTTAAGGTGTACTTTCACCTTAAGTAACTATTTCCGGTGCAAAATGGCGCAGATGGCTCAGTCGGTAGTTGAAAGATTAGACTTTTTACTATCACTTGGGGGTGGAATCCCTCGTGGGCAATAGTGGGAAAGATGGTTTAAATACATGACAAAAACTAGTTATTTTGCCTGTAATTCAAGAAAAATAAATAAAAATTAATAATTTAGGATCCCGCAGTAATTTTTACTGCATTGCGTAATTTCCAGCAATATTTTACAACATTTTTGAGCATGATTCATTTATTTATTTACTTAAATTAGCGACACTTTCACCAAAGGTGTAAAATAATGTTTGAAATAAAAAAAACCATCGCATTATTTCTCGGCGCACCCTGTATTTTATTGATTTATATCTGATATATTTCAATTGCTTCCCAGGTGTAAGTCAAATTCGTGGATTACTGAAAAAAGCTGTTAATCTGCTATCGGACGAACCAAAACTTCTCCTGATATTTTCGGATACTGATTCCGTAGTTGAATAGTCAAACAACAAATATAAATATAAATACATGAAAAAAATCTACTCTGTGTTTTGATGCACATCTGGAACTTGTTTAATATTTCCTTCTTCCTATTTCTAGCGCTACATAACTTGAAGATAGCCTCAAAAAAAAAATACTTCAAAAAGAGAATTTTAAAGTAACTTTATCAGAAATAGCCTGATCATCTCTGCATGTCTAAAGAGTTAACTCGTTTTGTAACCAAACATTGTTTCTGTCGCTGTAGGGCTCATCTCGATCTCCACCCACGCATCTGTGGGCCGTTATCAGAAAGAGCGAAGATAGATCTTCCAAAGATCCAAATGCGTGGGTGGATCGAGATGAGCCCTACAGCGACAGAAACAATGTTTGTTTGCAAAACGAGTTAGACCCTTTAGACAAGAGATCTGATAGTTAACAATATGAATTTAACCGTTATGTGTCCGACAACTTTTTGCTTTTTTCTACACCGTGCTTTTCAAATGGGCGCTGGGTACCCTGTCGGCCACATAAGGGTTAAAAGCATGAATAAAATATTCTGTTTGGTAAAAACAATGCTCAAAAACGACACGAATGCACCTTTGGTGTAAAGTGTCGCTAATTTAAGTAAATAAATAAATGTTGTAAAATATTGCTGGAAATTACGCAATGCAGTAAAAATTACTGCGGGATCCTAAATTATTAATTTTTATTTATTTTTCTTGAATTACAGGCAAAATAACTAGTTTTTGTCATGTATTTAAACCATCTTTCCCACTATTGCCCACGAGGGTTTCCACCCCCAAGTGATAGTAAAAAGTCTAATCTTTCAACTACCGACTGAGCCATCTGCGCCATTTTGCGCCGGAAATAGTTACTTAAGGTGAAAGTACACCTTAAAATATGATAAATTTGCCTACAACTTTTTTGTTTTAAGATGTAACGACTTGACATCTTCGGAAGAAATGTGTATTTTGACGTCCTGAACAAGTTTGTAGAAGGTCACAAAACTGTAGGATTTTATCTGTTGGAGCTACACTGAAAAAACTAGTTTTAGGGGTACTTCACACAAAACGCTCCATATCTCGAAAACCGTAAGAGGTCGAGCTTTGACATGTTCTATGATTTTTGTTCTCTTATTATGGGCTACAACTTTGCCGAAGACGTCAAACCTCTAAAAAAATATTTCGAAAAAAAAAATTTTTATCTCACTTCTAGGGGGATTAATCATTTATTAAATTTTATCAAAAGACGCCTTTTAACATGCAGAAAAACTTTGTAGAACACGCCAAACCTCTAAAACCAACCTAAAAAAAGTTATTTAATTTTGATCGTAAAATCATCGATTTCGAACACTGTGCGTGGATGATTTTTTGAAAAACATCTCGTTCTGTTTCCTGAACATAAAATCTATAAAGAACATGTTAAGGAAAACCATGAAAAACACTCTAGAGGATTTTTTGAAGATTTTTCTGCAGGGTTATCTAACATACATTTTGAAGGATTTTTTTTTTCAACTGGAAAATATTGATGAATTTTCACCATGTATGGTTTTTAAATGAATCATTTGATAATTTTATGAAGAACCAATGATAGAATAACTCAAGGTTTTCTGAAGAAATTTATGGAATATTTTTCAAAGCAATCCATGAAAGATTTCTTAAAATAATCATTTGAGACAATTTGGAGGAATAATTTGTAAAATAAGCGGAAAATAAATCCTTGTAGGAGCCACTGAAGAAATTCTTTGAGAAATCTTGAGAAGAAATTCCGAAGAATTTGTTGAGCATTTTTCAGAAAAACTTCATTGGGGAACTTTCGGAGAAATCCTTTGCTGAAATTCCAGAAGAAATGCAATAATCTCTGGTGGATTGCCCGCAGGATTTTCCAGATTCATTTATGAGGGAGTATTGAATGACATCCTTATGGCAATTCCTGAAATACCAGAAATAATTTCTGAAGGAATCTCTGAAAATTCTCTGAAGAATCAACTGGAAGAATTTATGAAAAAAAAAAATGCTATAGGAATCCCTGTACAAAATTCTAAAACAATTTGAAGGAGAAATTTTTGGTGAAATTTTAAAATAAATCTCTTTTAGAATGTTTAATGTTATTCTTGGTGGAGTTTCAGATGAAACCCATATAAATCTTTTTTTTTTAGTACAGAAATGTACCTTAAATGATTCTTGGACATAGTTCCATAGAAATTTATAAGGGAATATCTGAAAGAAACCCTGGAGAAATAGAAGATTTCCTTGGACAAAGAATGCTTGGACAAATATATAAGGGAATCTCATTTGAGATTTTAAAAGGAATATCCATCTCTTGGAGAATCCTTTAAAAACTTTCTGAAGGAATCTTAATATGAATTTTTGAAGAAGTTTTTCTAGAAACCATCCTTGAGTCATTCTTCAAAAATTTCTAGAAGAGACCTTTGATTTTCTTGAAGAAACGTTGTAATCCTTCCTGAAGGAATCCTTGAATAATTTCTTGAAATAACTCTTTTGCGGGTTTCTGAACAAAAAATCTATGGAGAATATTTGAGGATATTTTTCTAGAGGAATTTTTAACAAAATTTCCAATGTATTCTCTATCAAAAATTACGAAGGAAATTTTGAAGCTTCCGAAAAAAATCCGTGGAAGGTTATGTGAAATGAATTCCTAGAGGATTTTCTTAAGGAATCTACGGAGCAGTATTGGAAAGGAAAGGTTTCATATAAAAGTCCCTGTAAATTTCCGGAGTAATCTCTAGAAAACATTGTATAAAATTAATAAATTTCTAAGGCAATCAACGGAAGAATTTGTAAAGGAATTCGCAGATGAATTCCCGAACGCATTACTGGTAGAATTTGTTGAAAATTCCCTGGAATTGTAATTTCAGAAGGAATCGCTGCAATAATGAGTGAAAAAATGAAATCTACACACCAAATTTTTTGAAACGCTTCCAGCACAAAAAAAATCAGCAAAATAAATTGCTGAATTTCAGCAATTTTTTTGCTGAATTTCAGCACAACGTTGCTGATCAACTGTCAAAATTGCTGGATGGTTCAGCAAGTTGAGAAATAATTGCTGATATTCAGTAAATTCGCATTGCTGAATGAAATCAGCACAAAAAAAATCAGCAAAGTTTGCTGAATACCAGTAAACAAAATTTGGTGTGTATACCTGTACAAAAACTGTAGAAACCCCTGAACAAAAAAAATCAAATAAATTTTTGATAGATTTTTCAAAACATCAGCTAAGGAACAATTATGTTATTGCCTTTTTCCATCCATACCAGTTTGCCGACTGGTAGTATGTCTGAAATAGACGTCAAAACTTGACGTATTTGAAGGCAAAGTACGTTTAATTAGCAAATTGAGAAATAAATTTGTGAAAAAATACCACTTGTTTTGACGGGGTTCGAACCCACGACTCCGCATCGTTAGACCGGCGCTTTAACCAATTAAGGTTGAAGGATTCGTCATTGATATAATCGTCATCATTGAAAATTTGAAAGCAGTTTTCTCGTCCAAAGCTGAAATTTCCTCAGTGAAAATGTATTCACTGTATTGCGGTTGCAGAATGGAGTACAGTGAATACTTTTTCAATGCAAACATTCATGTTTTGAGCGAGAAAACTGCTTTCGTATTTTCAATGATGACGATTGTGTCAATGACGAATCCTTCAACCTTAAGCCGAAGAACAAGTGATGATTCTGCGGAATAGAAAGCCAAACTGGATTCGCAGCAGCACCCTAACCGGGTCCGTCTTTCATAACTTTATCTCTTTTTCAGCTCTTAGTTGTCAATCTACCGCATTATCTCGGCCTACGAACAACAAGTGTGAGCGTATTGTTTTTAGAATGTTGATATTGAAGCTCGACTGACACTTATTATGTGGCTTAATTGGCTAAAACGCCGCACAAGCGATAAGAAGTCGTAGGTTCGAATCCCACCAAAACAAGTGGTATTTTTTCCATAAATTTATCTTTCTAATTGTCAATTAAACTTACTTTGCCTTCAAATACTTCAAGTTTTTTCCCCCGTTGAGGAATTTCAGAAGAAATTTGAAGGGAAATCCATGATACAGTGTCCGGACATTTGCCCGAAGGCCGTTTGACCGAATTATGTTTAAAAGATTCAGATGAAGTTTTTGACATTCTTACTACCAATATAATCATCAGAAATATTTACTTTCTTTAATCATAGACTTTTCTATCTAGTTATGACATTCAGGGATAAGTTGGCGTTGAATCTGCCAATATTTTGTCATAGATTTTTCCTTCTTCAAATTATAGGCTGTTCTTCCGAGTTATACTGATGCAAGGAACAGTACTATGGTCACTTATGTTCATCTTTCATTTTCGGCCAAACAGCATTCGGCCAAATGGCGTTTGGTCAAATGACCTGGAACCCTTCGATACATTTCAGATCAAGCCAGCTTCATCGACGGCCGGTCGAAAACGGACCAGATCTTCGGCGTACTGCAAATCCTCCAGAATTGCTTGATTACAGCAATATCGACCGTACAGATCTAGGAAAAATTGTGGAGAAGAACGACTTTCTTGGTGAGCAGACCAGACTGCTCAAAGCAGCGATGGACGGTGTGCAAAACTGCGTAACGGTGTCAGGTGAGCCATCGAGTTTATTCAGAGCTCGCCAGTAACAATTATTTATAGAACTGGTTTGTTTCTTCTTGTTGTGAAATAAATCTTGAAACGTTTATGTGGTTCTAGATTTTATCGATTTTTTTTGAAGAAGTATAAGGCGCATGAAATAGCAGCCTTTCGGTACGCCTTGCTTATACAAGAAAAGCAAAAAAAATCGAACCGGAAAAAATGCGTAATATTGTTGCAATTCGTGTTCGAATACCGCTCTACAATTGAACATTGAATCGACAGAACCACTTCTCGTCCACCACCCCGCAGGATTCATGATCCCCACCCAATATTTGCACCAGTAGTATGTAGTAGTGAACCAAGCAGATTCCCACGCATACGCACCGCCCAACAAGAATTGCACATCATTGATTCACATTGTAATTCCGGGGGATGGTGCTCCACTATTTTCTACATCTACGGCTTTTGGAATTAGGGGTAAACTGCGAGTGCGGTACAGAGCGAGCGAGCGGGTGGCTGGGGAGGATCCTTTGTAGAGTGGTTCAATGAGAGGAGATTTATCGGTTTCGAATGCACTTTTCGGTTTCGCTGTGAACCATGGCATGGGGTTAACAACAGCCAGCATCCCCAGCCAGCCGGGGTTACCGACGAACGTTTTCGGTCGCATTCGAGGCGCTTAAATTGCTTTGAATTCGGAATCGAGGAATTGAAACCGTTGCGATGGGGCAGGGTTGCGGGAAGGCGAATTGTTCTCCAGAATACAATCGAACATAAATTTCTACCTTACGTTTTGTTTTCGGGCGGATGGGGAGACGGGATTGGTTTACAAAACGATTCGATGCGTTATTGCTTTTGGTTTTATTTTATTGCACACATATTGAAATAGTGAAATATTTCCAATCGTTTTTGCAGTGGTTGAAATTCATCGGTGTATCGGTGAAATGACTTGAATAGCAAATAGCTATGGATGCATTATAATAATATAATTTGAGGAAATCAACTGGTTGGCATACGCTATGGTTTGAGCCAATGTTTAATATCATCAAGAGAAGTAGTTGGAATGCGTATCCACGCAAAATCAGTATACCAACCATCATCCTAATTGCATTGCATCCGATTTTTTGAAACCGGGTTTACATTAGATTAAACATAGCAACAGCTATACTACAATCACTCAAACTTCTACCCTTTTTTTTACCTTCAAACAGAAAGTAGCCCATTTCTTAACAAGTATCTCCACCTAGCAACACTGCTGAATGAAAATTGCAATCACTCGTTAACATCGTGGGGCACCGAGGATGTCAGAGAGCACCCAACGTTGTTTATCCCTGCAAATTCTGCACGCATTCCAAGCCGAATCATCTATAGCCACAACAAGCACTGGTAGGGTGTCACCACCGTCGTCGTCAAGCACGCTGTCATTGACTGGCAGAAGCCCTCCCGAAGTGGATGAGTGAAACTCCCCATGAGCAACTCTGCTATTATTATCGTCGTAGTCGTTCTGGTTATTTTTTGCACAATATAATGCTCGGGTTTAATGATGTCACAATCTTTGCATCAGCATCACCCGTAAAAGGGTGAGTACGTTGATTCTTCGCAACTGTTTCCACTACCCTGTTTATTATTCATAAAAAATTAAATAAGGGGGAAACGTCAATGAACGCTCAAGAGAGGAGGTTCACTCACGCTGGTTCTTAAAATATGTTGCGACTGCAAGTAGTCCTCTGTGTGGTGGAATGGGTCGACGTCAAAGAACTTCACCACGACCTATGGCCAGGTTTTATTTCAATATATCCCTTCGATTGCTTGATTTTGGGGGTACGGCACCACTTAGGCATGGTACACACATTACATAACGCTAAAATCTGCCATTGCAGACCCACTCCCTCTTGTATTGTACTTGTATTGTCCCTTTCAGGAGTTCCTTCGGTAATCACTTTCCTCCGGGAATCTCTTGACGAATTCCTTCGGAAGTTCTTCCGGAAATTGCAGCGGTAGTTCCTGCAAGAATCCCTACAGAAGTTCCTTCGGGAATCTCATTAAGAGCTCCTCCGTGGTTCTTTTCCTGGGTCCCTCCGGGAATCCCTTAACGAGTTTGTTCGGCAATGAACACAAGAAATTTAGGCAAAGGCACTGGACTGTATGACAGCGCAGTAGAGAACGGATGGGTTTCGGATAGGGAGAGAAAATCACTGGATCACTTTCACAACTTCACTACTTTATTCTCTAACTGCTATTTACACTTGGAATAATTTCACTACGCGTTGTCCAAGCCACGCGTACGCTTGTCACTTTATCACTTTTAAATTTGAACTGACTCGCTACTGGGAACGGGTCGCATATTTATACCCAAAAATATGGTATTCCAGAACCACGTGGAATATTCTACGCGCGCGTAGAACCCACGCGACGCGTGTGGAACAAACCATCACGCTACCTGCAGGGCGACGACGACGAGAGTCGATGATGACGATGATGACGGTTGCGGCGGTGCGGTTCGCTGCTGCACTCACGGCAGGATCTCACGGCACTCACTCTCTCGCTGCTGCTCGCTGATGTTTCGTCGGCTCGAGTGAGTGCGCGTGCTTCGTCACGATGATCGATGATGGTTCCGATGCAATGGTTGGTGGTCGCGCAGCTTACCATGCTGCTGCCATCATTTGGAGCGTATGTTCGCGAACAGAGTTATACTAGGAATTCCTTCAGGAGCTCCTCCAGAAATTCCTCCAGTTGTTCCTCCCGGAGTTCCTCCAGGCATTCCTTCAGGAATTCCTCCAGGAGTTCCTCCGGAAATTCCTCAAGTGTCCCTCCGGCAACACTTCCAGGAGTTCCTCCGTTAATTCCTTCAAGTTTTCTTGCAGGAATTCCTTCACGAGCTCACCCGAGAATTTCTTAAAAAGTCACTACGGGAATTTCTCCAAGAGTTCATCAGGGAATGTCTCCAGGAGTTCCTTCAGAAATTGATCTAGTAGTTGCGCCAGGAATAGCTTCAAAATTGCGCCATGAATTGCTCCAGAACTTTCTCCAAGAATTCCTCCAGGAGTTCTTCCGGAACTGTGGGAATTCCTCCAAGAGTTCCTCAGTAAATTCCTCAATGAGTTGCTGCAGGAATTCCTCCAGGAATTGCTCCAGGAAATTCTCCATGAGTCCTTCCAGAAATTGCTCTACAAGCTGCTCCAGAAATCGCTCCAGAGTTCCTTGGGAAATACTATAGAGTAATGGTGGAAGATCGTGAAGATAGAACCCGAATTCCAGACCGCCGGAGAAGGAACAGTTTGTCCACATCGCAATGGTCCATACTCGATCGGACTAAAACTAAACCAAGACAATCGTAAAATTTTTCAAGTTTAGCAAAACTTTTTTTGACCAGAAAACCTTAAAAATTGAACTCTTGAAAAAGGTCACAAACGGATCGAAACGTTGGGAATACAGCCTGGATTCGCTGGTTGAGTCACGATTGCGCCCCGATTAGCGAATCGTGTTCGTTCGTTGGGGCAACTGACAACTGATCAAAATGCTCTAGACACACGCAAGTGATGCGAAATACGTCACGAAACACTCGCACTCACGAAACAAACGTCCTGTATATAAGAGGTGCGATGCGACGGCGGTCAGACGTCAAACTCATTTTGACATCGATTTTGACATTGACAGTGCTTTTTAGTTGGGTTTTGCCCCAACCAGCGAACATCCAACCATCGAGACAGCCCATCTAACGAGCAGCCAACGAACGAATCGGTACTGTAATCAAAAGCAAGTGTTTTCCATTCCCCTTAAAACTGCGAAGCCAAACCGAAACAGTACATAACATCAGTCGTATCCCCGAAATTGCTTCGAAAGTACCTCTGGGATGCTTTTTAGTAGTTCCTTCATGAACTGCTCCTTGAGTTCTTCCTGAAATTTCTCCAGGAGCTCTTCCTGCAATTGCTGCAGGAATTCCTCCGAGAATCCTTTCGGGAGTTCCTCTGTGAAACCCTAAAAAAGATCATCCGGGAATATCTTCAGGAGTTCCTCCGGGAATTACTCACGGAATTCATCAAGAAGTTCTTCCAGGAATTCCTCCAGGAGTTCATCCGGCAATCCCTTCAGGAGTTCCTCCAGAAATTCCTTTCCGACTTTCTCCATAAGTTCCTTTCGAAGGTGCTGCGGGACTCCAGGAGTTCCTTTAGGAATGCATTCAGGACTTCCTACAGGAAAAGTTCCAAGAGTTCCTCCAAGTATTGCTCCAGGTGTTTCTGTAGGAATTACAGCAGCAGTTCCTCCGGAATTACCGCCACGAGTTCCAGAAACAAATCCTTGAGAAACTCCTAAAGAAATTTCTCCAAGAACTGCTGAAGCAATTCGCAAAGAAACTCCTGGAGCAATTTGTGGAGGAGTTTTAAAATACACATAATTAAAAAAAAAAAAAAATTGTGGAGGAATTCTTGGTACTACCTGAGCAGTTCCTGTAGGAAGTCCCGAACGAACTTCTGAAAGTATTCCCAGAGGAACACCAGAAGGTATTCCTGGAGGAATTTCTGGGAGAACTCCTGAAGGACTCCCGGAGGAATTTCTGCAACAAATCCCGGAGCACCTCCGGCAGGTATTCCCGGAGGATCTCCAGGAGGGATTCCCGGAAGAACTGCTGGAGGAATTCCTGGGAGAACACCTGGTGGAATTCCTGGAGTGATTCCTTTAGGAAATCCTGCAGCCGTTCCCGGAGAAATTTCTGCACCAAATGCCGGAGGAACTTCTTGCGCAATTTCTGGAGGAACTCTTTGAGCAATGTCCGGAGGAACTTCTAGAGAAATTCCCGAAGGAGCTGTAGCTGTTTTTGGAGGAACTCTTGGAACGGTTTCTGATGTAACTATTTGAACAGTTCCTGGAGGAATTCTCGGAGAAATTCTTTGACGAATTTTCGGAGGAACATTCAGAGGAATCTCCGGTGGAACTCCTGAAGGTATTTCCAGAAAAACTCTTAGAGGATTTTCCTAAGAGAGCGTTCATATATAACGTAGCATTTTTAGCACATTGTTTATTCCCCTCCCCCCTCATATCATATTTTCCCATACCTAATATGTAGCTCGGCACACAATCCCAGACTTCCCTTCTCCCCTCAAAAGCTACGTCATTTATGAACGCTCCCTAAGGAACGGCTGGAGAAATTCCTGGAAAAACTCCTGGAGGAAGTCGCGGGTAACTCCTGAAGAAATTCGTGGAAGCACCCCAGGAGAAATTCCCGAAGGAACTCCTGGAGAAATTCTCTGAGGCATTCCTGGAGAAATTCTCGGAGGAAATCTATTGGAGGAATTTCCAAAGAAACTGCTGGAATCTCTTTAGGACTTCCTCCGGAAATAGCTGAAGGAGTTTCTCCAGGAAAAGCTCCAAGAGTTCCTCTGAGAATTACTCCAGGAATGACTCCAAGATTTCCTGCAACAAATCCTGGAGGAACTTAATGAGGAATTCCTGGAGGAACTCCTGCAGCAGTTCCCGGAAAAACTCCTGCAGCAATTGCCGGAGGAACTCCTGTAAAAATTCCCAGAGGAACACCTAGAGAAATTCCCAGATAAATTCCCTGAGGAACTTCTGGAGGAATTCCCGGAGAAACTTTGTGAAGAATTTCCGGAGGAATTTCGAGGAATTCCCAGAGGAAACTCTAGAGGTGTTTCCGGACGAACTTCTGGAGGTTTTCTCGGAGGAATTTTTGGAGGAACTCCAGGAGGAACTTTTGAAATAATTCATGGAAGAACACCTGGGAAAATTTCCGTGGAAACTCCTGCAGAAATTCCCGGAACTGCGTGAGGAATTCCTGGAGGATTTCCTAGAGGAATTTCCGGAGGAACTTCTGGAGCTATTCAACTATTAGAGGTATGTACGGAGGAACCCCTGCAGCAGCTCCTGTAGGAACACCAGGAGAAATTCTCTGAAGATCTGTAGAAATTCCCGAAGGAACTCTCGGACAACTCCGAGGAGAATTTGGATTGGAACTTCTAGAGGAATGCTCGATAAAGTTCCTCGAAGAATTCCCCAAAAACATAAAGAGAGATTCCTGGAATTTCGAAGGAATTCCCGGAGCTTCCTTCATTTGAACTTCTAGAAAAGTGTTCAGTCAAATTTTTAGAGGAATTCCTGTTGGAAATCGTTGAGGCATTAGCTTTGAAGCCTATAGATATTTCCCCAGCGAGACATCTTTAATCTTTGTGAATTCGACTCAATTCAGAGGACAAACTCTTTCACTTTCAAAACATTGTTGACGCGACATGTGAAATTGAAAATTTGAAACAACCACCCGTGGGACTGTGCGGGGTTTGGTCTATTTTTAGTATTCCAAATTTTTGAAACTGTTTTAATTTGGACAAAAAATGAACCACCACTGAAAATGACCTTGAAATAGCGAAGGCAATTTTGACAATATCGTAACATCGTGTTAACGCGAGTGGGTACCTCTAGGAACTCAGGTAACAATTTGATGCTGTACAAACGTTTTTTAAACTATTTTAAATCAGCCTTCATTTAAACAAAAGCTGAGCACAAAAGGTACAATCTTTTATTCAGCTCCTGAACATCTAATTTTGGTGATTTTATTCACCCTTTAGCTGATTTGAGGTTTAAGTCTGATTTATGGCTTAATATGCGCTTAATCAGTAATGAAATAAATGTAATAATTGTGTAAAAATAAAATAGAAACACTTTCGTGAGCCCATTTTTTCCATAAGCTGCGTCTATTTCCAGAGAGGTGTTTAGGAATGTATAAGTTAATCGGTGGGAAAACTGGGAATTGAACTCGAATCTCCTGATTTATAGTCACTCACCTTAGCACCTACACCACACATACTCGTATACATATCCTCGAAAACAAGAGCATTACTTGTTGTGTCTGAATAGTCAAGAACATATGTTGAACTAAGTCTATATTGAGGTTGAAGAAGCGATGTGGAATTCACGAAAACATGCTTGGGACAGCTGTCAAAAATTATTTGATTAAAGGTTGAACAACAGATGATTAATTCTGCATGTTGGTATAAGTTACCCAGATGAATAATACTCTATTCAACTTGATATTCAGCCATCTATGTATTGCTGATTAAAGAAGTTCAACAAGCCATACTTCAGACCAATATTCAGCTATCATTGTGTTCAGCCAGTGACGCCATTAACAAGCTATTGTTCAGCTAATACTCTCACTGTTCAGCATTCTTTGTTACTTGGGAACTCTGTTTGAAGTTTCTCCAAGAACGCTTTCAAAAGCATCTCTGGATATTTTTTAAGGATCTCTGGGTAAATTACCAAGATTGTTTTATGTGGATTTCTCTGAACTTTTTCCATAGTATGCCAAAGTATATCGAACATTTTTTTCTTGAGTTTCAACAGGGATTCCGCTGAAGTTTCTACATAGATTGCCTTTGCAGTTTATCCAGGTTTTTCATGTGATGTTTCTACGTAGATTTCGCCGGGGTTTCGGCTGAAATTTCTCCAATAAAATCCCTGAAATATTTCGTAGAGTTTCACCATAGTGTCTTCCTACATTTTATCTATAAATTACTGATGGAATTTCTCAGAGACTTCCTCCAAGTGATTTTTTTTATTACTTTTTTTCTTTTTCTATGGAATTCTCCTTGTTATTTATCCAGGAAGTCCTCCTGAATCTTTTTGGGATATTCAGAAAAGTTAATCCACACAGGGAGTATTTCCTGGGATTTCCTGTACAGTTTTTTTAAGCATTCTTCCTGATGAATGTCCAGGATGCATCCTTAAAAAATTTACATAAATTATCGTGAAGATTTTCTAGGTATTCTTTTAATATATCGGGACTCTTCAGCAGCACTGCCTGAAGACTCCTTCTGAAGATTTTCCAGGATTTCCGTTTATATATTCTTCAAGGTTCTTCTTGGTGGTTCTTCATGAAGATTACCTTAAGAATCTAAAAGCATACCTTTTTGAAAATGTTCATTGATTCCTTCTAGAAATTTCTCAAGATTTTTCCTGAAAATGCTCCAAAAATTTGCCCTGGTTGTTATCTGAGAAATCTTTCTGGAGGAACCAGGGGTCCCTAAAGCCTTTTCGGGGACTTCTCTTGTAGTGTTAGAAAAAATTACTCTTGGAGATTCTCTATGGATTCTAGTTTATCCAATGATTTCCCAGGAATTTGTCCAAGAATTTTTCGTGTTTCTTTTTCAAGTATCTCCAAGAATACTTATTGTTGATGAATCTCTATGAATTTCCCCTAGATATGCCCCAGAAATTCCTCGTAAAGATTCTACATGTATTTTCATGAAGATTTGCTAGGGAGCCTTCTTAGTGTACCTCCAGGGATTTTAACGGGTTTCATCAGGAATTCGTCCTGGAATTTCCTCATGGAGACCTTCTTGAAATTCTAAAAGTATTTCTCTTGGAAACTCTTCAATCATTTCCCCTTGATATGTTTTCCTGGAGATTCTCCAAGGAATCGTCCCGGCCAATTTTCCTGACGGATTCTGTTTTTAAAGTTCCTCCAAGTATCCCTACGGAAACCTTTCCAGGAAGATCTCTTGGAGCTTCAGTTGAGATTATTCTACGAGTTTCTCTAGAGGCTCTTTAAAGATTATCCAGCCATTTACCAGGAATTCTACCAGGTCTTTGTTATGGGGTTTATAACAGTGATGCTAATGGAGTTTCTCTAGGGATTCCCCGTGAAGTTTCTGCATTAATTTTTTCCGATCAATCTGCAGAGATTTCTCCTGGTGATTTTCCAGGGATTTCTTCGGGGAATTTCCCTGGAGGTTCTCAAGGGCTTCTTGTTACACGTTCTCTAAGGATGTGTGCTACAAACTCTTTTAAAAAATTGTTCTAGATATTGTCTCGGCATTTGCCCTAGATCTCCCCAGGTAATTTCCCAGCGGTTCCTCCAGAAGATTTGGAAGGGGTTCTTCCTAGACATTTTCCTGGGATTCTTTCTGCAACCTTACCATGAAATCCTCCTGTATCTTTGAAAATTATTTTGAACTTGTCCTGGATATTCTCCAAGGATTCGTTCTGGAACAGTTATTTATGTAACGAGTTGCAAAAACATGATTTCCGCAGCACGTGTCGTACATTTATCCAACGAGGCTTGCCGAGTTGGATAAATACGAAGAGTGCTGAAAAAAAACGAGTTTTGCAACGAGTTCCATACACATTTTTATGCAATAATTTTTACATAATACAACTCATTTGAGTTGCATAATGTTCATAATGCTGCTCAAATGAGTTGCATAATGAACATTATGCAACTATTTTCCATTATACAATTCATTTCAGTTGCATTATGAACCGGTACGGAAAAATAGGTCATTATGATACTGAAATGAGTAGCATAAAATAAATATTTTAACACTGAATTGCATAAATTAGCTAGAGAGATCTCCTGAATATTCCCTTGCGATTTCTACTGAAGATTTTCACAGGGATTATTACAGAAGTTTCTCCAGGCATTTGGCTTGAAGTTTTATCAGGGATCCAATTTGGAGATACTTCGAGGACAAACCTTATTTTTCCACATGTTTCTCTAGTTAGTTTCAGCTAGAATAACCTCGAAGTTTCTTTTGGCATTTTTCCTGAAGCTGCTTCATTAATTGTTCTTGGAGATTTTCTATGGAATTTCTTCGGAAATTTCATAAAGTGTCATAAAGAGTTTCCACTGAAATATCTCCAGGAATTCCAAGAAATTAACTTTCTTCAAGGATTTCTTCCCAAGTTTCAACATCAATTCCCCATGGATGGATTCATCCTAAATTAAATAATTCCTAAGATTCCTCCTGCAGTTTCAAAGGCTTGATCATGGAGATACTCAAGGAATTCTCTAGGTTGTATTCCCCATTGCGTTTCACTAGGAAGATTTCGTGGATTTTCTAGGGTGTATCTCCAGGGAATATCCCTGAAGTTTCTCCAACAGTCTGGTGTTCCGAAGGAATTTTAGGGGCATTTCAAGGGATTCCAAGAGTTTTTGTAAAGGGATATCTGAAAATCTTCTGAAACTTCTTGAAATGTCTTTGAAATTATTCTAAAACTCCCTCGGAACCTATGCAACACATCTGGGTCCCCTTGTAACCCCCGTAAACGCCTACGTAACGCCTCTGAAACCCGTCGAAAATTCTCCTAAACTTCCTGGAATGCCTCCGAGATTCCTCTTAACCCCGCTCTCCGCCCGAAACCTTCCAAAACTCTCGAAAAAGCCTACGTAACGCCTCTGAAATCTGCCAAAAATGTTCAGAAACTTACTGAAATCCCTCGGAAATAACTCTAAACCACCTTGGACCCCGTGTAACTTACCTGAGACCCACCGAAACCTGCGAAAACTCCTATGTAATGCCTCTGAAATCTGCTAAAAAAATATTATTAATAATGTAACGCCTATGAAACCCATCGAAACGCCTCTAGAACGTCCTTCAAGCTCTTGTAACGCTCCAGAGACCCCCTCAACCGCCCCTAGTACCCTCTGAAACGTCCCTGACCTGCTGGAACTCACTTGGAACGTCTTGAAAGCCTTTAAAGCGCCCCTGAAGCCCTCAGGAACCCCCCTGAGACCCCTGAGACAAAAAGAGGCTTTACAATGGAACTGGAGATCAAATTACCAATTGATTTAAATTTCGTATTGCAATAGAATGACTACCTCAACTGACTCGTTCCTCGCAAAACCAATTCAATAGGTCATCGGGTTGAGGCTAAAATTAAATCAGCTAATGGATTTAGTGTAACCTTTGAACACAAGCTCTCCCCCGCTCTCTCCCACACCTAACCACCCTCTCCGATTCAGCATCAACTGATTGGCACTAAGCATCGGGCCGAAAGCTTTTGGCACGTGTGGTTTTCGGATCAATTTTTCCACTGCTCACCGCTAATTGTTTGATTTTGTTTACATTTAATTAATTTTCCAGTGGCCAACCAAATGACGACAGCAGCCGGCAGCCAGCAGCAGCAACAGCAATAATGCAATGGCAACAATAGCCAACAGGAAAACATCAGAAATAACCCGATGGCTGTATTGAATGGACCAATTGTGGACCCGGATGGTGGGTGCCACATTTAGGGGCTCTTTGTATTCAATGGGTCCACTCAGTGGTGGTCATGGCTGGTGAGGTCACGGAAGGTGGAAGGTGCGAAAGGCCACCGGATAAACACGGATTCTCGTAATAATCATAATAATAGCAATAATGATGGAGAAGGATGGTAGGCTGTTGACAGGGGGTGTCGATGATGATTATATTGAGCGTGTTTGGGTTGGCTGAAAGTGTGAGTCTATCGGTTGGTGTTGCAATCGAAAGTAAACACGATCAGGGCAAAATAATTCCGGGCTTTTTGATGAAATGGTGTCGCTTGGCATGTGTTTGGAATTGACCATTTCAACGTTGAATTTTTGTTTCACCTTTAAACTGGTAATGAAGCAAATTATGGAAGAAACAATGATATTTATTTGCCCACAGGCGTAACATGAACTTTAACTGAAGCAATGGGATTTTTTCTAGTGAATCTATTGAAATGATAGTTGAATCCTTTGTTCTAAAACAAGCCAATACTTCGAAACAAGTACCATGCTGCTCAACCCGGCCTTCCTTTGTCCTTGCTTCGTTAGTGAAGTCCACGCTAAATAACTTGGGCAAACAAAATCACCCATCCGCTGCTGGTTCACACCCTTCCTTCTAGCTACCTACAGTCAATCACAAAACTTCAACCGGCAAACCAAAGGGGGTCCATGTTCGTTTCGCAACATAATGATATCGGCCAGCATCCATCGCCCCGAGGCTCATTGCGTACGAGTGAGATCGGTATCCAAAGTGTTCCAAAGTGCTTCAGATAGGCTACCCAACTGTAGAGGAGATGGTAAACGGAAGAGCTTTGTATGTTGCACTGCTGGGCTACAAAAGCGAGTGTGTGGTTACGGTTCTCTTATGTGGTCAAGTCCGAAATGGTCGAAGCCCCATTTTCCGATGTAGAGCCTTGTGAATGCTTCAACTTTGAAGCGGAGAGTGTGTACTGTCCTGTTGAAAGTGGTCCAGTTAGTTTGGCTGGTGCGTTTGAGCAGGGATGTACTTTGCTGATCCAGATACTACTTCAATGCAATGCTGTTCCAAGGTCATTTCAATGCTATATAAATGCTTTTTTATGCCATTTTGATTTTATTTCTATGCCCTTTTAATGCCATTTCAGAGTCATTTCAGTGCCATTTCAATCATATTTTTATGTCATTTCAATGCCATTTCAATGCCATTTCAAAGCCATTTCAAAGCCATTTCAATGTCATTTCTATGCCATTCCAATGCCATTTCAATGCCATTTCAATGCCATTTCAATGCCATTTCAATGCCATTTCAATGCCATTTCAATGCCATTTCAATGCCATTTCAATGCCATTTCAATGCCATTTCAATGCCATTTCAATGCCATTTCAATGCCATTTCAATGCCATTTCAATGCCATTTCAATGCCGTTTCAATGCCATTTCAATGCCATTTCAATGCTATTTCAATGCCATTTCAATGCCATTTCAATGCCATTTCAATACCATTTCAATGCCATTTCAATGCCATTTCAATGCTATTTCAATGCCATTCCAATGCCATTTCAATGCAATTTCAATGCCATTTCAATGCCATTTCAATGCCATTTCAATGCCATTTCACTAATGCTTACTATAGTAAAGTGTCGTAAATATATAAAAATAATAAATATTTCAACGCCATTTTAAAATGCCATTTCAATTTAATTTCAATTTAATTTCAATGCCATTTCCATGCCATTTCAATATCATTTCAATAACATTCCAATTCCATTCCAATTCCATTCCAATTCCATTCCAATTCCATTCCAATTCCATTCCAATTCCATTCCAATTCCATTCCAGTTCCATTCCAATTCCATTCCAATTCCATTCCAATTCCATTCCAATTCCATTCCAATTCCATTCCAATTCCATTCCAATTCCATTCCAATTCCATTCCAATTCCATTCCAATTCCATTCCAATTCCATTCCAATTCCATTCCAATTCCATTCCAATTCCAATTCCAATTCCATTCCAATTCCAATTCCAATTCCATTCCAATTCCATTCCAATTCCATTCCAATTCCATTCCAATTCCATTCCAATTCCATTCCAATTCCATTCCAATTCCTTTTTAATTCCATTCCAATTCCATTCCAATTCCATTCCAATTCCATTCCAATTCCATTCCAATTCCATTCCAATTCCATTCCAATTCCATTCCAATTCCATTCCAATTCCATTCCAATTCCATTCCAATTCCATTCCAATTCCATTCCAATTCCATTCCAATTCCATTCCAATTCCATTCCAATTCCATTCCAATTCCATTCCAATTCCATTCCAATTCCATTCCAATTCCATTCCAATTCCATTCCAATTCCATTCCAATTCCATTCCAATTCCATTCCAATTCCATTCCAATTCCATTCCAATTCCATTCCAATTCCATTCCCATTCCATTCCAATTCCATTCCAATTCCATTCCAATTCCATTCCAATTCCAATTCCATTCCAATTCCATTCCAATTCCATTCCAATTCCATTCCAATTCCATTCCAATTCCATTCCAATTCCATTCCAATTCCATTCCAATTCCATTCCAATTCCATTCCAATTCCATTCCAATTCCATTCCAATTCCATTCCAATTCCATTCCAATTCCATTCCAATTCCATTCCAATTCCATTCCAATTCCATTCCAATTCCATTCCAATTCCATTCCAATTCCATTCCAATTCCATTCCAATTCCATTCCAATTCCATTCCAATTCCATTCCAATTCCATTCCAATTCCATTCCAATTCCATTCCAATTCCATTCCATTGGCATTGGAATGGCATGAAAATTGCACTGTATTGGTATCGAAAAGGCATTGAAATGGCATTGAAATGGCATTGAAATGGCATTGAAATGACATTGAAATGACATTGAAATGGCATTGAAATGGCATCGAAATGGCATTGAAATGGCATTGAAATGGCACTGATATGGCTCTAAAATGGCATTGAAATTTTATTGAAATGATATTGAAATGGCATTTCAATGTCATTTCAATGCCACTTCAATGCCATTTCAATGCCATTTCAATGCCATTTCAATGCCATTTCAATATCATTTCAATAATATTTCAATGACATTTTAGAGCCATATCAGTGCCATTTCAATGCCGTTTCAATGTCATTTCAATGCCATTTCAGTGCCATTACAATGCCGTTTTAACGCTGTTTCAATACCATTCCAATGCCATTTCAATGCCATTTCAATGCCATTTCAACGCCATTTCAATGCCATTTCAATTTAATTTCAATGTCATTTTAATGCCATTTTAATGCTATTTCAAAGCCAAATCAGAGCCATTTCAATGCTATTTCAATGCCAAATCAGAGCCATTTCAATGCCATTTCAATGCCATTTCAATATCATTTCAATAACATTTCAATGCCATTTTAGAGCCATATCAGTGCCATTTCAATGCCACTTCAATGCCATTTCAATGCCATTTCAATGCCATTTCAATGCCATTTCAATGCCATTTCAATGCCATTTCAATGCCAATTCATTGCCATTTCAATTCAACGTTACAATGCCATTTCAATTCAATTTCACTGCCATTTCAGTGCCATTATAATGCCATTTCAGTGCCATTTCGATGTAATTTTAACGCCATCTCAATGACATTTGAATGCCAATTGGAAAGGGAATTGGAAATGGAATTGGAAATGGAATTGGAAATGGAATTGGAAATGGAATTGGAAATGGAATTGGAAATGGAATTGGAAATGGAATTGGAAATGGAATTGGAAATGGAATTGGAAATGGAATTGGAAATGGAATTGGAAATGGAATTGGAAATGGAATTGGAAATGGAATTGGAAATGGAATTGGAAATGGAATTGGAAATGGAATTGGAAATGGAATTGGAAATGGAATTGGAAATGGAATTGGAAATGGAATTGGAAATGGAATTGGAAATGGAATTGGAAATGGAATTGGAAATGGAATTGGAAATGGAATTGGAAATGGAATTGGAAATGGAATTGGAAATGGAATTGGAAATGGAATTGGAAATGGAATTGGAAATGGAATTGGAAATGGAATTGGAAATGGAATTGGAAATGGAATTGGAAATGGAATTGGAAATGGAATTGGAAATGGAATTGGAAATGGAATTGGAAATGGAATTGGAAATGGAATTGGAAATGGAATTGGAAATGGAATTGGAAATGGAATTGGAAATGGAATTGGAAATGGAATTGGAAATGGAATTGGAAATGGAATTGGAAATGGAATTGGAAATGGAATTGGAAATGGAATTGGAAATGGAATTGGAAATGGAATTGGAAATGGAATTGGAAATGGAATTGGAAATGGAATTGGAAATGGAATTGGAAATGGAATTGGAAATGGAATTGGAAATGGAATTGGAAATGGAATTGGAAATGGAATTGGAAATGGAATTGGAAATGGAATTGGAAATGGAATTGGAAATGGAATTGGAAATGGAATTGGAAATGGAATTGGAAATGGAATTGGAAATGGAATTGGAAATGGAATTGGAAATGGAATTGGAAATGGAATTGGAAATGGAATTGGAAATGGAATTGGAAATGGAATTGGAAATGGAATTGGAAATGGAATTGGAAATGGAATTGGAAATGGAATTGGAAATGGAATTGGAAATGGAATTGGAAATGGAATTGGAAATGGAATTGGAAATGGAATTGGAAATGGAATTGGAAATGGAATTGGAAATGGAATTGGAAATGGAATTGGAAATGGAATTGGAAATGGAATTGGAAATGGAATTGGAAATGGAATTGGAAATGGAATTGGAAATGGAATTGGAAATGGAATTGGAAATGGAATTGGAAATGGAATTGGAAATGGAATTGGAAATGGAATTGGAAATGGAATTGGAAATGGAATTGGAAATGGAATTGGAAATGGAATTGGAAATGGAATTGGAAATGGAATTGGAAATGGAATTGGAAATGGAATTGGAAATGGAATTGGAAATGGAATTGGAAATGGAATTGGAAATGGAATTGGAAATGGAATTGGAAATGGAATTGGAAATGGAATTGGAAATGGAATTGGAAATGGAATTGGAAATGGAATTGGAAATGGAATTGGAAATGGAATTGGAAATGGAATTGGAAATGGAATTGGAAATGGAATTGGAAATGGAATTGGAAATGGAATTGGAAATGGAATTGGAAATGGAATTGGAAATGGAATTGGAAATGGAATTGGAAATGGAATTGGAAATGGAATTGGAAATGGAATTGGAAATGGAATTGGAAATGGAATTGGAAATGGAATTGGAAATGGAATTGGAAATGGAATTGGAAATGGAATTGGAAATGGAATTGGAAATGGAATTGGAAATGGAATTGGAAATGGAATTGGAAATGGAATTGGAAATGGAATTGGAAATGGAATTGGAAATGGAATTGGAAATGGAATTGGAAATGGAATTGGAAATGGAATTGGAAATGGAATTGGAAATGGAATTGGAAATGGAATTGGAAATGGAATTGGAAATGGAATTGGAAATGGAATTGGAAATGGAATTGGAAATGGAATTGGAAATGGAATTGGAAATGGAATTGGAAATGGAATTGGAAATGGAATTGGAAATGGAATTGGAAATGGAATTGGAAATGGAATTGGAAATGGAATTGGAAATGGAATTGGAAATGGAATTGGAAATGGAATTGGAAATGGAATTGGAAATGGAATTGGAAATGGAATTGGAAATGGAATTGGAAATGGAATTGGAAATGGAATTGGAAATGGAATTGGAAATGGAATTGGAAATGGAATTGGAAATGGAATTGGAAATGGAATTGGAAATGGAATTGGAAATGGAATTGGAAATGGAATTGGAAATGGAATTGGAAATGGAATTGGAAATGGAATTGGAAATGGAATTGGAAATGGAATTGGAAATGGAATTGGAAATGGAATTGGAAATGGAATTGGAAATGGAATTGGAAATGGAATTGGAAATGGAATTGGAAATGGAATTGGAAATGGAATTGGAAATGGAATTGGAAATGGAATTGGAAATGGAATTGGAAATGGAATTGGAAATGGAATTGGAAATGGAATTGGAAATGGAATTGGAAATGGAATTGGAAATGGAATTGGAAATGGAATTGGAAATGGAATTGGAAATGGAATTGGAAATGGAATTGGAAATGGAATTGGAAATGGAATTGGAAATGGAATTGGAAATGGAATTGGAAATGGAATTGGAAATGGAATTGGAAATGGAATTGGAAATGGAATTGGAAATGGAATTGGAAATGGAATTGGAAATGGAATTGGAAATGGAATTGGAAATGGAATTGGAAATGGAATTGGAAATGGAATTGGAAATGGAATTGGAAATGGAATTGGAAATGGAATTGGAAATGGAATTGGAAATGGAATTGGAAATGGAATTGGAAATGGAATTGGAAATGGAATTGGAAATGGAATTGGAAATGGAATTGGAAATGGAATTGGAAATGGAATTGGAAATGGAATTGGAAATGGAATTGGAAATGGAATTGGAAATGGAATTGGAAATGGAATTGGAAATGGAATTGGAAATGGAATTGGAAATGGAATTGGAAATGGAATTGGAAATGGAATTGGAAATGGAATTGGAAATGGAATTGGAAATGGAATTGGAAATGGAATTGGAAATGGAATTGGAAATGGAATTGGAAATGGAATTGGAAATGGAATTGGAAATGGAATTGGAAATGGAATTGGAAATGGAATTGGAAATGGAATTGGAAATGGAATTGGAAATGGAATTGGAAATGGAATTGGAAATGGAATTGGAAATGGAATTGGAAATGGAATTGGAAATGGAATTGGAAATGGAATTGGAAATGGAATTGGAAATGGAATTGGAAATGGAATTGGAAATGGAATTGGAAATGGAATTGGAAATGGAATTGGAAATGGAATTGGAAATGGAATTGGAAATGGAATTGGAAATGGAATTGGAAATGGAATTGGAAATGGAATTGGAAATGGAATTGGAAATGGAATTGGAAATGGAATTGGAAATGGAATTGGAAATGGAATTGGAAATGGAATTGGAAATGGAATTGGAAATGGAATTGGAAATGGAATTGGAAATGGAATTGGAAATGGAATTGGAAATGGAATTGGAAATGGAATTGGAAATGGAATTGGAAATGGAATTGGAAATGGAATTGGAAATGGAATTGGAAATGGAATTGGAAATGGAATTGGAAATGGAATTGGAAATGGAATTGGAAATGGAATTGGAAATGGAATTGGAAATGGAATTGGAAATGGAATTGGAAATGGAATTGGAAATGGAATTGGAAATGGAATTGGAAATGGAAATGGAATTGGAAATGGAATTTGAAATGGAATTTGAATGGCATTCAGTTCCTTGCTTACTTCAACCCTGCCTCATATGGAGGAGTGCTTGGAGGAGTGCAATCCCACCTTCGAACATTAGCCATTATTCGACCAACCAAAGCAGCTCATCAATGGCAGTCGGTGGGTATCGTTGCAGTATCCCCAGACAGCGCCAGCGCTTGTTGTGCGTTAGACATAAGCATCCATCGACACGGTGCAGCTGCCTCAAACGGAACCGGTCAGTCGGAAGAATCACTTTTCCGACACGGTCCCACACGGTCGTCGGTCGTCGTTGCTGCTTCGAAGCCCGGTGTTGGTTTCGTGGACGAGGATTCGTTCAACAAGGATCCCCCCGCAAAACATCATCATTTTAATTAACGTGTGAACCTTTTGATGGCGGTCAGGTTTGGATCCGTACCGTACCGAAACTCGGTAGATGTTTCGATGGTTGTTGTACGGATGTGGTGGCCGAAGGAGACCACAATAGGTGGCTCTAATCGTATGCAATTTGCAAATGCACCATCGATATCTTTTGGCTTCCTTGGTGGGTCGTTCGGGAATTCGGTGGTTGCTCGTACTGAACTTGTCTCGTTTTGCCTGGTGTGTGGAAAACTAACGACCACAACAAGAACTGCAATGCCAACAATGTTCAGCCTTGGTCGGCAGAAGTAGTCAAACCAAACTCAAGCACCTTCCATGTTCATGCATTGTCGTAGTGAATTTTGGAAGGTTCTTGGCTACGTGAGTATTCAGCCCTAACCATGTAACCCTCAAGTACTTCCAAATTAGACATATTCACCGTTACGTGGTATGCGGGCACTGCGTGGATTGATGGCAACATAATGCACTTCATTGTGGAGATATGCATACGAGAGCCATTTTTTCTTTAGGAAGAAGCTTCAAAGATTGGCGGTTGCTAGTTTGGCACACATTACAAAAAAAAGCTTGGTGAGTTCTCTTTAAAGTGATCTTGAACTGAATAAATGAGAAGATATTCTTGGATATCGAAGGTGCCTTTGAAGACGTGCCCTTCGATGCTACATTGGAGGCCGCACGGGGTCATGGTATATCTCCAATAATTTCCAATTGGATTCACAAAATGCTCAAAAATCGACGACTACCTAACATTGGTAGTTGGTATGTGCATCAGCACGCTTTTCGACCTGATAAAAAACGCCCTTCAGGCAGTTGAGGATTGGTGTCGCCAATATGACCTTTCGGTAAATCTATTGTTCTTTTTACAGAAGGCTTAACTGCAATGGTGTTCGACCTTTGCGTCTCTTTGATTCTGAAATCGTTGGGGTTGAACAAGTAAAATACGTTGGAGTTTTTATTGATTCCAAGCTTTCCTGGACACCTCACATTGAGTTCAGAACCGGCGTACCTTTGGTTCAACTTTGGGTCTAAAAGCTAATTTTAATCTTTTCTTGACGATTGTAAGAACGATAAGTGTTATGTCTTGTCGCGTCTCGTGTGTGTATATCAAAAGCATTTATAAAAATGTTTTTCAACCTATATTGGCTTATGGTTGTCTTGTGTGGTGGCAAAAGAGCGAAGTGTGAACGATCCAATCAAAGTTAGACCGTTGTCTGGAGCGTTCTCTTAAACTCCCACGGCACCGTTCAGTGTCCTCTTGTATTTTCCCATATTTAAATATCTGCAATTATTTTTTTAATATCTACAGGCACTCCTGAAAGATACATTTTTTTTACCTTGAACCATGTTTTCATGGATGCAAGCATCAATTTTGTAAACAAACATCACTTCAATGATCAGCATCAGCTCAAAACCCCCTCAAAGTCAAGATATACTTGCTTGTGCCAATTTCGAAATCAAACTCTGGACGTAAAAGCTCCCATCCGACCCACTCCTCTCATCTTCCCACGGATAAACAAATACACTTTGCAACGATAAGTAATTAAAATTTATCTCCCATTTCGATCGAGAATCGGAATGCATCACCAACTACTACTACAGCAAGCAAGCTGTCGTCCCTGCATCGAAGCAATTTCTGATTAGAAGTATTCCTATCGTGAAATCCCAATCAGCAAACAACATTGAAGGTGCTCTGTGCTCGTTCTTCCATTCGTCTTTCATCATCGCCGGACCGGAACCTACGGAGGAGATTTGCCTGGGATTACTCCTCCCCTCTCTGCTAGAACGTGGAGTGGAACTGTTACCCATTGGCCTCATCCATCGACTTTGTCTAATCCCAAAACCAACACTCGGTGTTGTTTGATTTCGATGAGGAAGGCTCTTAATCTGTGGCTATAAGCATCATACAGTGTATATTTACCCCAAATCCTTTCGTTGGGTGTATTTTCATTAGTTGTGGGGATCCTTAGAAGCAGAGTCCTTTATCATATGCAACCTTGTTTAGCTCGACAAGACTCGGTGGGGAAGCATATCGAGACAGGCATCTATATTTTCGATTGCTTTCCAGGACATGCTCCGAAATAGTTCATATATAGATGGGCATAACTGTAACATTTGGATGTAATTCAGACAATGGCTTTACTGCAGAGAAGGCTCTTCGGCAGTTGGATGTTGCAACGAAGGCTGTAGAACTACAGTCTTGTCTTTTGGGGAGAACGAAAATTCTTGGCAATGGATGACAGACGGCTCAGCCCTGATCGGACAATGGATTATGCAGTTGGATAAAGTGGGGTTTCATGAGAGTTTGGTCCGTTTGGGACTATTTTCGAGCAAAGGTTGCCTAGTCAAGATGACTTCGCTTAACTCAAAAATGTTATGCAAGAGTTTTGGTATAGATTGAATCTGATCGGTTTTAGTTGAAGCGTTTTGATGCAGACAATCTCCTATTTATTTTTGACAGTGGCGAAAAAGATTCACCCAAGGATTCACCTATCATGCGAATGAAAATTGGTCATGATTGTACTAAATGATTGAAAATATTTCTTGTTTGTGAGCTACAGACAGTTAATGTACTGCGCTGATGATTAAGAAATTTGGCAGAACTCATAAATTTACACATTTTTTTCCGATCAATTGTAAAGTTAAAGCCATGTTTTCTGCGTTTTTTTCACATTTGTTTTTGCCTTTCTCGTACACCAAGGTGTACCGATGTTCACTCCAAAAACCAAAATTTGATAGAGCCCCCGGAAGGGTCAAGTATTATATACCAATCGACTCAGCTCGACGAATTGAGGTGATGTCTGTGTGTGTGTGTATGTGTGTGTGTATGTGTGTGTACAAATAAACTCACATCACTTTTTGGCAGTAAACCTCAACCGATTTCAATGACCAACGGTTTATTCGACGCGGAATCTGGTCCCATTGTTTCCTATTGAAAATGGTTCGGATCGGTCCAGCGGTTCCCGAGTTATGGCCATTTAGGTGTTCCGGACCGGTACCCCAGGAAGGGGCCAGATATGAAAACGCTACAAACCCATCCATGCGACACATCAAACAGCGGCATTTTCGATAATTTGATTAATGGTAATCATGAAAATGGTCTCAGACAATATCTGAACCGGTAATGTCCCGGAACCGGTTCCGGGTGTTCCGCCGGAAGTGGCCAAACATAAAAATGAACTAAACCTATGCTTACAACATATCAAACCGCGGCTTTTTTGATAACCTGATCAACAGTAAGCAGGAAAACAGATCTCAGATCATATCGGAACTGTTAGTGTTCCGAAACCGGTTCCAGATGTCCCGCTGGAGGTGACCAAGTATAAAAGTTAACCAAACCCATGAATGCGATATATCAAATGGTGGCTTTTTTGATATCCTGATGAACAGTAAGCAGGAAAATATTCTCATAACTTATTTGAACCGGTAGTGATCTGGAACCGGTTCCAGGTATTCCGCCAGAAGTAGCCAAATATAAAAGTGAACTTAACCCATGCATCCGACATATCAAAGCGCGGCTTTTTCGATAACCTTATGAACAGTAAGCAGGAAAATATTCTCAAAACATATCTGAATCTGTAGTAATCCGGAACCGGTTCCGGGTGTCCTGACAGAAATGGCTATATATGAAAGTAAACCCAACCCGTGAAAGCGACACATCAAATCTGTTTTTTTTTCGATAACCTGATGATCGGTTATCAAGGAAATAGGATCAGACAACATCAGAAACTACCGATACTGTACCGGAATCTATTCCGGGTGCCCCGCCGAAAGTAAGCAAATATAAAAGTGAACCAAACCCATGCATGCGATACATCAAATCGCGGCTTTTTAGTATCTTGATTTAGCAAAAGATAGTTTCCGATCATATTTAGGACTACCGGTAGTGTCCATAGCAACTACCGCAACCGATTACGGATGTTCCATTGAAAATGATCAAACGTAAAGGAGAACCAACCCATGAATGCGACACATTAAATTACTTTTTAGGTAACCTGATGAACGGTTAACAAGAAAAAATCATAGACCATACTTTGGAAAACCAATAGTGTGCCGAAACCGGTTCCAGGCGACTCACCGGAAGTGGTCAAATGTAGAATAGATCCAAACGTATGCACGCAGCATATTAACGCGACGAACGGTCAGCGCAAGAAAATAGTCTCAGGCCATATTTTAGACTACCGGTAGTGCTCCGGAACAAGTTTCGAGTATCTCGCCGGAACTGGCGAATTGCAAAAATGAACCACACTTATGCATGCGGTACTAGACTGGGTCAACAAAGTCTATTTTTTGGAACAAAGCTTTTTCAATCTATATTAGCGTCCAAAGCAACTGTGCAAAATTTGGGAGCGATTGGTTGCTTCCCCGTATTCCGCATTGCGATTGAAATTTGCATGGAATTTAGTATGGAAAAACGTACTTTTTTGCATTTTTCTCATAAATTGAAATTTTCCGTCTAAAACGATCTAACTAATGACGTTAAAGTATAGCCTAGGATATGCCGAAAAACTTTGCCGTAGACCGCAAAGTAATCCGACACTTGTGAAAAAAGTTATAATGTACAGATTGCCCGGTGGTGCTTAACATTTAACATGTAAAGGAATAACATCAATAATAAAATCTCAATTTTTGGCCTAAGTTACCAGGTGAATATCTTTTTTCACAAGCGTCGGATCACTTTGCGGTCTTCGGCAAAGTTTTTCGGCATATCCTAGGCTATACTTCAACGTCATTAGTTAGATAGTTATGGACGAAAAATTTCAATTTATGAGAAAAATGCAAAAAAGTACGTTTCCCTATACTAAATTCCATGCAAATTTCAATCGCAATGCGGAATACGGGGAAGCAACCAATCGCTCCCAAATTTTGCACAGTTGCTTTGGACGCTAATATAGATTGAAAAAGCTTTGTTCCGGGTTGATACGTTCAAATTTAAAGTTTCTCCATACAACGTTGACCCACTCTAATGCGGTACATCAATTCGCGATTTTTTAGGAAAACTTATTAACACTTTGCATGGAGCTAGTCTAAGACCACATCAGGAACAATCGGTACAATCCCGGAACTGGTTCTGGGTGTCCATGCATACCCATGCAGGCGATACATCAAATCATGGTGTTTAGGTAACCTTATGAACATTAGTAATGAAATATAGTCTCAGACTATATTTGGGAGACCCGGCAGTGCTTCGGAACCAGTTCGGGGTACCCCACCGAAAGTGATCAAATGTACCATGTGACACATCAAACCACGGCTTTTTTAATAACCTTAGGAACTGTTAGCTAAAAAATAGGCTAGTATGGTACGTAAAATGAACGCTCACGGCGCACGCCGCGTTTTTGCTCCTGTTGAACGTTTAGTCACTACCACCGTCTAGCTAGCCGTGAAGAGATCTCACTAAATCACACTATTTCAGATTCCTGAGGTGTCAATATACAGTAGGATGAGTCAACGTTGCAGGTTTGGTAAAATTTAAAATTAATCGGATCAACCCCTAACAAAGGTTTTCCAATTCCCTTTTGTGTCCAAAATTACTTGATAAAATTTTAATGCAATTGGTTGCGCCCTCGCGCACTGTAATGTGGTTGAAGTTTGTATAGGAAATTCCACATGCTTGCATTTTTTGTCAAATTTTACATGAATGTTGTAACCTATGATATGATAATAAAATATAGCCTTAAGTGTGCCTGCAAATATGTTGCAACAAGTGAACGGCCGCTGTTATAGATGGTTGGTGATGCTGATGAATCTAAGTGATCTTGCCACTGTTTCCTATATCAGTATAACTCGAAAGAACAGTCATTGATTCAAAGAAAGATAAATCTCCGACAAAAAAATCCCAGTTTCAACGTCAACTAATCCCTTGATGGTAAAACTTGAAAGAATTACTTATGATTAAATAAGAAGGAAATATTTCTGATGATCATATTGGCAGCTAGAATGTTATCCAGAGTTTGCCCACGCCTCCAAATCCTTTTTATAATAATTCAGCCAAACGACATTCGGCCAAACCGCTTTTGAAAATATAGCGAACTGGCCGTTGGTTTTTCGGCAATATCTCTTAAACGGTAAGAGATTCCGTTTAGGCGTCAAAAAACAAAAGGAAGAATATTAGTTTTTGCGCTTTGAAATTTTTTGTTAATAATAGTCTATGATACAGCTTTTATCAGTATTTTTAGACGTTTTGCCTTTCTCGTACACCAAGGTGTACCGAAAGGCTATATGTTCACTCCAAAAACCAAAATTTGATAGAGCCCCCGGAAGGGTCAAGTGTTATATACCAATCGACTCAGCTCGACGAATTGAGGTGATGTCTGTGTGTGTGTATGTATGTATGTGTGTGTGTATGTGTGTGTACAAATAAACTCACATCACTTTTTGGCAGTAAACCTCAACCGATTTCAATGACCAACGGTTCATTCGACGCGGAATCTGGTCCCATTGTTTCCTATTGAAAATGGTTCGGATCGGTCCAGCGGTTCCCGAGTTATGGCCATTTAGGTGTTCCGGACCGGTACCCCAGGAAGGGGCCAGATATGAAAACGCTACAAACCCATCCATGCGACACATCAAACTACGGCATTTTCGATAACTTGATGAGTGGTCACCATGAAAATGGTCTCAGACCATATCTGAACCGGTAATGTCCCGGAACCGGTTCCGGGTGTTCCGCCGGAAGTAGTCAAACATAAAAATGAACTAAACTCATGCTTGCAACATATCAAACCGCGGCTTTTTTGATAACCTGATTAACAGTAAGCAGGAAAACAGATCTCAGATCATATCGGAACCGTTAGTGTTGCGGAACCGGTTCCAGATGTCCCGCTGGAGGTGACCAAGTATAAAGTTAACCAAACCCATGCATGCGATAGGTATATCAAATGGTGGCTTTTTTGATATCCTGATGAACAGTAAGCAGGAAAATATTCTCATAACATATTTGAACCGGTAGTGATCTGGAACCGGTTCCAGGTATCCCGCCAGAAGTAGCCAAATATAAAAGTGAACTAAACCCATGCATGCGACATATCAAAGCGCGGCTTTTCGATAACCTTATGAACCGTAAGCAGGAAAATATTCTCAAAACATATCTGAATCTGTAGTAATCCGGAACCGGTTCCGGGTGTCCTGCCAGAAATGACCATATATGAAAGTAAACCCAACCCGTGAAAGCGACACATCAAATCTGTTTTTTTTTTCGATAACCTGATAGGATCAGACAACATCAGAAACTACCGGTACTGTTACGGAATCTATTCCGGGTGCCCCGCCGAAAGTAAGCAAATATAAAAGTGAACCAAACCCATGCATGCGATACATCAAATCGCGGCTTTTTAGGTATCTTGATTTAGCAAAAGATAGTTTCCGATCATATTTAGGACTACCGGTAGTGTTCATAGCAACTACCGCAACCGATTACGGATGTTCCATTGAAAATGGTCAAACGTAAAGGAGAACCAACCCATGAATGCGACACATTAAATTACTTTTTAGGTAGCCTGATGAACGGTTAACAAGAAAAAATCATAGACCATACTTTGGAAAACCAACAGTGTGCCGAAACCGGTTCCAGGTGACTCACCGGAAGTGGTCAAATGTAGAATGGAACCAAACGTATGCACGCAGCATATTAACGCGAAGAACGGTCAGCGCAAGAAAATAGTCTCAGGCCATATTTAAGACTACCGGTAGTGCTCCGGAACAAGTTTGGAGTATCTCGCCAGAACTGGCGAATTGCAAAAATGAACCACACTTATGCATGCGGTACATCAATTCGTGATATTTTAGGAAAACTTATTAACACTTTGCATGGAGCTAGTCTAAGACCACATCAGGAACAATCGGTACAATCCCGGAACTGGTTCTGGGTGTTCATGCATACCCATGCAGGCGATACATCAAATCGTGGTGTTTAGGTAACCTAATGAACATTAGTAATGAAATATAGTCTCAGACTATATTTGGGAGACCCGGCAGTGCTCCGGAACCAGCTCGGGGTACCCCACCGAAAGTGATCAAATGTACCATGTGACACATCAAACAACGGCTTTTTTAATAACCTGAGGAACGGTTAGCTAAAAAATAGGCTAGTATGGTACGTAAAATGAACGCTCACGGCGCACGCCGCGTTTTTGCTCCTGTTGAACGTTTAGTCACTACCACCGTCTAGCTAGCCGTGAAGAGATCTCACTAAATCACACTATTTCAGATTCCTGAGGTGTCAATATACAGTAGGATGAGTCAACGTTGCAGGTTTGGTAAAATTTAAAATTAATCGCATCAACCCCTAACAAAGGTTTTAAAATTCCCTTTTGTGTCTAAAATTACTTGATAAAATTTTAATGCAATTGGTTTCACCCTCGCGCACTGTAATGTGGTTGAAGTATGTATAGGAAATTCCACATGCTGTCAAATTTTTCATGAATGTTGTAACCTATGATATGATAATAAAATATAGCCTTAAGTGTGCCTGCAAATATGTTGCAACAAGTGAACGGCCGCTGTTATAGATGGTTGCGGGTCATTTGGCTGAACGCCATTTGGTCGAATGCCATTTGGCCGAACGCGGTGATGCTGATGAATCTAAGTGATCTTGCCACTGTTTCCTATATCAGTATAACTCGAAAGAACAGCCATCGATTCAAAGAAAGAAAAATCTCTGACAAAAAAAATCCCAGTTTCAACGTCAACTAATCCCTTGATGAAAAAACTTGAAAGAATAACTTATGATTAAATAAGAAGGAAATATTTCTGATGATCATATTGGCAGCTAGAATGTTATCCAGAGTTTGCCCACGCCTCCAAATCCTTTTTATAATAATTCAGCCAAACGGCATTCGGCCAAACGGCTTTCGGCTAAATGGCCGGACACCGCTATGAAAATATAGCGACTGGCCGTTGGTTTTCGGCAATATCTCTTAAACGGTAAGAGATTCCGTTTAGGCGTCAAAAACAAAAGGAAGAACATTAGTTTTTGCGCTTAGAAAATTTTTGTTAAAAATAATCTATGATACAGACGGTACTTTTATCAGTATTTTTAGACGTTTTTTCTCTATGGTTAAGAATTTTTTTCACAGTGTATTTTATTGGATTGCTGAGATAATTAGGCGCCGATTTCATTAAAAAAAAGTTTGTTTTACGATACATAGTTTTTGAGATATCATTTTTGGAAGTTTGAGGCGTATTTCAAAATTTTGAAAAATCGTGAAATTTTATCTAGTGTTTCCCGGATATTGTCCACTATGATTTTTTTTGAATTCTATATGATCATATATCCGCGATCTCTAGCACTGGTGAAATTTTCATTGAAATCGGAAACCCTTCGGCCCAAACCTGTTCGGTAAAAAAATCCCCTGCTGAAAAAACCGCAAAGCGATCTATAATTGTGTAAAAAGTTATATCTTAGCTTGTAAGTATCGTCTTGATATTGTTTGGCCTCCAGTGTTAGTGAAGGTGCTCAAGAAGTCAACCGAAAATGCTGATATATTTCAGCTCTGCTCATACGTTGAACATAACGTCGGACTATGTCCCATCAATAATTTTTGAGTCAATTCAATGATGGCTTTGATAAAATGCTTGCTTTTCTTATAAAGTATCAGGATTCAGAACACTTTGGCTTACGTCGGCGGAATGATCGTGAAAACATATTCAACGACAAAGGCACTATCACCACTAGGTGGATTAATTTGGGTTTTTATAAACTGTCTAGGCCTTTTAGAGAACCCTGTTAAATATAGGTAATTTGCACTACAGATCATTTAAAGTACTTCTAACATAGCTCATGCTCATCCAGCCTGAAAAGATTTGACTTTGAGAATAATTGCTCAGTCTAAAACGCGGACTAACCTAAACCCCGAGCAGCTGGTCTTATTCAATCGGACAGAAGATCCAAAGCCGTCTTACTTTGAATTATTGAACGTCTTTATTCCAGAATAGTTTGGATGACCCAGATCTCTAAGTGAACACAGCAAAGTTTTTATAATCGTAATCCTCTAAGAACAGCGTAGATTATATTTCGCGAGCATTCCCAACAATGAAAATATGCTATGATAGATATTGTGACACAAACTTCAAAGTACCATGAAATCATATATATGCTAGGGCGCATATAAACAACATAAAGAGATATTCGTAATATTATGGAATACAAAAACAATTCTTAAACAAATAAATCGACAGAGAAAAGAGAAACAAGAGAGAGCTTGTAGATTTCGAAGAACTTAATTCCACAATAGTTTGGATAGCCTATATCAGCAAAAGAATGTTTCAAAGTTATCAGAATCGCATTCTGAGGCTCTAAGAATAGCGCAGATTTAATTCCGCGAGCATTCTGTATAATGAAAATATCCTGAGATTTACAGATAAAAAGTCGTAATGTTACTTCAAAATACATTGGGGTCCATCAGTATGACAGAAAACACCCAAATAGCAACAGAAACTGCTACAAAATATTTTTTAACAAAAAATGCTGAAGTCAAATCATGTTGGTCTCTTCAGCAAATTTACTCATCGCCACACAAGAAACATATTTGCCGAGGACACCATAATGATATGACGTGACCATGTTTTGCTATAGCATTTTTTGTCTTGGTGCATTTTTATTGTCGAAATTCAACCTATCTGTAACTTTTGTATCAATAGTTATCACCGATTTTTTCAATAGTTTTCAAAAATTGAAGTGTTCTGTACTTAGTCCGTCACAGAAAGGCAGAAAACAATCGGTTGAGAAATAACTGAGATATGACAATCCAAAGTTGACTAGTTTGTATCGGAAAACGGCTTTGGTGCATTTTTATTGTCCGATACTGTATCTAGTGATGTGCGTAGTTCGAGTATCAGGGACACTCTCGAGTCCCTTCGAATCTCGCAGAGGGTTACGGAAAGATGATGTTCTTCGTGCTTGCTGTTCAACATTACGTTAGAAGGAGAGCGGGGATAAACACGAGTGGAACGATTTTCATGAAGTCCGTTCAGTTGCTGGGTTTCGCTGATGATATTGATATTATTGCTCGTAAATTTGAGACGATGGCGGAAACATACATCCGACTGATGAGTGAAGCCAGGCGAGTCGGATTAGTCATGAATGTGTCGAAGAAGTAAGTGATGGCAAATGGCTCCAGGGAGGAATCACCGCGCCCGCCACCCCGAATTTATATCGACGGTGTTGAAATCGAGGCGGTTGAAGAATTCGTGTACTTGGGCCCACTGGTGTCCGCCGACAACGACACCAGCAGAGAAATTCAGATGCGCATTGTGGCAGGAAATCGTTCTTACTTTGGACTCCTCAGAACGAATAAAGTTCGTTGAAACACGAAGTTTACCATCTACAAAACGCTGATTAGACCGGTCGTCCTCTATGGGCACGAAACATGGACCTTACGTGCAGAGAACCAACGCGCCCTTGGAGTTTTCGAACGGAAGGTGTTGCGTACCATCTCCGGCGGAGTGCAGGTGGAAGACGGGACTTGGAGAAAGCGAATGAACCACGAGCTGCATCAGCTGCTGAGAGAACCAATCATCATCCACACCGTGAAAATCGGGAGGCTATGGTGGGCGGGTCACCTCATCAGGATGTCGGATAGCAACCCGACTAAAATGGTTCTCGAGAGTCATCAAACCGGTACAAGAAGACGTGCAGCGCAGCGAGCTAGGTGGGTCGATCAAGTGGAGGACGATCTGTGGACCCTACGTAGAGTGCGGAACTGGAGACAAGTAGCTATGGACCGAGTGGAATGGACACGGGTACTATGTACAGCAGAGACCACCCAGGCCTTAGCCTGATCGTTAAGGTAAGTAAGTAAAGAAACAATCTAGAAAGAATTATGTCGATGAAGTGAAGGAAAACAAGAGTACATCATGAATCCATGAAGGTCCTAATGTTAGAATACTTTGGATAGCCTAGAATATCCCATGAATGAAGCAAAAGCATTCATTTCAAGCTGTTCATTTCATAGCGGCCGTTTGAGTTATTTTAGTGAATTATTAAAGCATGATACAGTATGTAGATATTGTAACCCAATCTTCAAATTGCATTGGATGTCAATTGTACTTCCCATAATATACAACTAACACAATATCGAGCTTCTCGTATTATTGTGAGGTCTAATATTCATCAACGTGACTATGTTTCTTGAACAGGGTGAACAAAAATGATGGTGGTTCTGAATCATGTCTCCACGAAAACCCCTCTAAATCTCCTACGAACATCTCCAAGACCACCTGAAACACCTTAAAGCCACTCTGAAACCATCCTAAGACATTCATAAATTTCTCTTAAGCTCCCCTGAAACCCCTGAATATCATCATTAAGACCCTCTCAAACCTCTTGAACCCTCCGAAACTCTCTGAATCCACTGAAACGGATTGAAAGGCATTAAAACTCCTTCGAAGCTCCCGAAAGTGTCCTGAAAACTTTAATTTTTTGAGTCCCCTGAAACCACCTAATATTCCTTAAACCCCTGCCTTGAATGCCTTTAAAACCCTCTGAAATCTGACCAAGAGTTCCATAACTTTCCCTTTAACCGTGGAGCGGACCTGGTGTGATGGATAGAACACTTGACTATCACGCCGAGGACCTGGGATCGAATCCCACTCCCGACAAACTCGCAAAATGTGAGTTCTTTCTTCGGAAGGGAAGTAAAGTGTGAGTACCGAGATGAACTAGCCTAGGGCTAAAAATCTCGTTAATACAGATAAAAAGAAAAAGAAAAATTCCCTTTAACCATTGAAGCGTACGAACCACAATACCGCCTCTTTCCCCCGCTCCCCCTGGTATTCCTGAAACCACTCTGCAAACAATAGCCATGAGATCCTCAGAAACATTACATAAATCCCCAGGTTCACTCTTTTTATGCCATGGACTGGGGGTGCATACATTAAATCGCCACCAACATGTCAAAAGGGTGTAACTGTTTATGCATCCAATGCCTCCCCCCAGAGCCGTGGATCATATTTCATTCATCTTACGCTCCCGCGTTGGAAAAAGAAGGGTTTCATCCCTATATTTGTGCCAGGCATTGATTGCAAAAACAGATGCGCCGTTTCGAAATGTTAGTGCTGAAATAGGGCATAAAAAAGATAATTCTGTGCACAAACTAAGGCAGGGCTTTAATGAATAAACTTATAGTTCGCAAGACCAAGCCTTGCTCCTGGGAAATTGAGATAGGATTAAAGATAGTTCCCAGAAAGCCCAAAATGGTGGATTCCAAAAGGCTTCAGGGATGGACGCTATTCAGGGGATTTCAGGAGTTCAGAGCGTTCCGACCGGTTCCGTTGGCGTTTTATTGAAATTGCGACGGTTTCAGGAACGATTCACTAGTAAAGTTGGGGTTAAAAGGGCGATTTAGGATAAGTTTCAGAAACCTTTGCTAGTTCAGAGGTATTTCCGAGTGTTTCAGGGACTTTCAGGAACTTATTAATGGCGTTCCAAGATGTTAGGGGAGTTTGACTTCAGGGTGCTTCAAGGGGCTATCAGAGGCGTTTTAGGAGGTTTCTGGAGTTTCAATGGAATTACGAAGGCTTCAAAGGCATTTCAAGGCATTTCGGGGGCATTTCAAGGGTTTTTGCTAGCCTTGAGAAATCGTTTCAAAGGATTTAGAGGGCGTTTCATGTCGTTTAAGAGGGTTTCAGATGATCTTTGAAGCCTTCAAGTGCGCTCAAGAGTATTCCAAAGGGATTACGGGGATTTCAGGTGCGTTTCAGGGGCGTTTTAAGACATTTTAGAGAATTTCATGGGATTCCCGAAAATTTCAGTAATGTCTCAAGAGCGTCCCGAGAAGGGTATTTCAAATGGTTCCAAAGTTTTTTGGATGGGTTTCAGGACCATGTTGATGTTATTCCAAGGGGTTTCAAGGGGTCCTCAGGAGCCATTAAGGGCGTTCAGGGGCAATTTTATTAGATTACGGGGATTTCAGGAGCGTTTCATTGATATTACGGGGCTAACAGAGGAATTTCAAGAGGTTTAAAGAGTGGTTCACGGGCATTTCAAGGTAGTTCAGAGACGATTTAGATAGTTGCAGGGGACTTCAGAGAGTGTCAGAAACATTTCACGGGCTGCCAGAGGTTTCAGAGGTATTTGATAGCAATTCGCTTCAAGGGGATTTCAGGAGTATTTTGGGGGGTCTCTGGAGCCTTTTAAAGGCATTCCAAGGGGTTTCAGGGGCTTTTCAAATTGATTACGATGTTTTCAAGAGCGTTTAAATGGGACTATAGACAGGTTTCAGGGGTGGTTTCCGACATTTTCTGAGGTTTTCGAGGGATTTATTTTTTCAAAAGAGATCTTAGTGCCTTTTGATGTCGTTTCATGGGTTTCAGGAGAATTTTAAGGCATTTCAAAGGGTTTCAGATGGTTAAATGTCCTAAAGTATTTCAAAAGGGATAACCCGGTTTTCATGAGTTTTTCAATAGTATTACGGGGAAAGGGTATTTTTAAGAAGTTTTAAGGACAACCCAAGCAGCACACAAGTCACAAAGGAGTGTCGACAGCGCAGGTTTGTGGTTGTACAGGTGTACCATTCATGTAATTCAAACCCAAAGGCAGAATAATTTGAAAATAGCTCGTATCCAACCAAAAACCTGCGTTGTCTACACTCTTTTGTGACTTATGTGCTGCTTGGCAATGCAGGTGAGGCTCAGGAGCCTTTTAAAGCTGTTACAAGGTGTGTCAAGGACCTTTCAAAGCAGTTCAGAGGCAGTTAAGCTAGTTTCCGGGGGCTCCAGGGAGTTTCAGGAATGTCTCAAAGGTGGGACACCAGGTTTCAGAGCCAACATTTCAGTGACGAATCAAGGAGATTTCAGGGGCGTTTAAGGGGGTTTCTGAAGCCTTCCAAAAGCATTCGAAGGTGTTTCAGGGTCGTTTCGATTGGGTAATGGATGTTTCAGGGACGTTTCAAGGTATTTCAGGGGTGCTTGAAGGTTTTTTTTTTCTGGAGGGGTCTTAGAAGCCTTTTGAGATTGTTTCAAAGGGTTTCAGGAGCGTTTTATGGCATTTCAAAGGGATTCAAGGGTCTCAAGAGCTTGAGAGCATTCAGGGGTATTAAGGGCTAAGGATTAGGTGGATTTCAAGGGTGGTTCCAAAGTAATACCGGGGAAGGGAGGGATTTCAAGACGCTTTAACCCTAGTAGGAGGTTGGCGTTAATGAGACCCAGACTGGCTCGCTGAATATAGCTTAACATCATAGGAGGGTCGAGGGAGATTCTGTGGGACCAGCGTTACAAGGAGTTTCAGCGACATTTCAAGATATTTCAGATGCCTTTTATAGAATGTCTAGGCTCCAGGGGGTTAAAAGAGCTTCTTAAGGGCTTTACTTGTTGAATTTAATCACCGTTAACTAGCATGTATCGTTTTTGTTGATATTTCTCGGTGAGCGATATATATTCGTTCACCGAGAAAAATCAACAAAAAGATGAATTTTTAGATTCGTAAAAATTAGTGAGTGAACAATGAATCTTTTCAAAAGAGTTACGATTTGCTGACGTTCATTACGAATACGAAAATAGTTAGCTTGACTGCGCATTTAATAATGCTTCGTCGTAGAACATCGCAACCTTTGCTAATTAATATTTTTTCATACTTATATTGTGTAGCTGGCTCGCACCAGTAACGAATCCTCGGTGGGATTAACAAAAATCTGCGAATCCTGCATTTCGCTACGTCATGCTCAGACATATGTGCATATCGTCAACGTCCGTACCATGCAAGTGAATTTTCTCAAAAAACAAGGTAGAATTGTGCAAAAAGAAGTCGGTTCACATCTTGAATCGACATTTTTATTCAAATCCCGGGAATAAGTTAATGAATCGATCAAAGAAGTCGATTTTTTTTCGAGAGTGAATCGATTCACTCTCAAAATTGAATCAGTTTTCCCATCTCTGATCAGTAGTGATACGATTCTTAGATGGTATTAGGGTACCCCGGGGCAAGTGGGACCTAATAAAACGCTAGTTTGATTTTGTCGAGCTAAAAAAAAATTTAACGTTGTAGCGTTTACAAACTGAAAAGTATACCCTTAACAATACTCTCCATTCCAGCAACTAGGATCTTGTCATTTTTATAAACAGCTAATCCCAGCACACACAAATCGTAGCCCACATCAGAAGAAATTGAGCTTGGTCACCACCACTGCACCGCCTTTATCGTATTACATCCGCGTGATTTCGCAATAAATTTCCCACCCATTGAGGTTGCTCAGTCACGTAAATGTTATGATAATGCGAAACATTTCCTCCCTTCCTGTAGCTTCCGACGACATAACAACCTATGTGCTGCCCGTGAATGATGCTTCTGCAGCAGCATACGGATGAAGTGGTAGTTGTGCCGATATACAAACATAAATTTATATAGAGTAAGGGGCAGTAAGATACCCATTTTTTAAACTTTATTTTTTGTTTTCAAGAACTAGCCCATGTACACATGCATTAACAACCATGCACCTCCATGTGTTTTGAATCTTCACACATGATCGATAAAAAAATCTTCAAAATACCTTCCGAGCAAGCAAGAGAAATCGGAAGTGATCTTATAGTGGGAAAACAAAAGATTTGCATAGGATTGGCAGCCAATCTTCTAGAGGGATTCCTCATCTGAACATTTACAGAAGAGTAATGATCAACTCTCTTTCAGTATTGATTTTCCCACCAGTAGGTACATTGTATGCCACGTTACCCTACGTGATTGCAATTACACGGCTGGCTTCTGTGCCCGAGTACCTCAATATCCTTCTTGGTGTGCACGTAATTTGTGGGGTCCCATTCGCAGCGACATCGTGCCACCACGGTTGGGTGGGTGTACTAAGTGAATATAAAAATATATGTACTCTACCGACGCGACGGCTGCATCAGTTGCCTCACTGACTGACTGTGAGGGCGCGCGCAGGACCCAGCAGCTTCGCCAACCATCTGGAAGTGTTTGCAAAATGAGAAACGAAAATAATCAACAAAATTAATGCGTTTTTTACGATAAATGAATTTTTACGGGCGTCGTCGTTGGTTTTGCGTGGCACTTGTCGCGAAAGGTAGCCGGCGGATCGCATCGATTGCAGTTCGATTTTATAGACGTGGAAGGACGATGACGACGTCGCTGGGATTGGTAGCGGAACAAATGGTGGCCATTTGGGATGAATCGGACGCCATTACTGAGGTGGTGCGATAAGCGGCAATTGATTGACTAATTAGTTGGATTGTTATTGCCGTCGTTTGGGGTTTTTTGAAAAGTGTTAGGTACATCTCGCGTTTTTGGATATACTAACGATGTGATGTACAGAATTTTTCAGCAGCTATTGTGACTAGTTTTAATTTAACTTTAATCTTTTTTAAGACTTTGAAATTTATAATTTGTACATATAGTTTATTCAGTAAACCTGATACCCCAGCTAGAAGTGACGTTTGCTAGCTTTGTTAGCTGATCTCAGAAAAATCTGCGGAATCTGAGCAAAACTGTCAAAATTGTTGAGATCTCGACAAAACAGTTGTTTGCTGTAATAATCAAAGAAACATGCCGATATCCCGGCTTTCTGAAATTATTGTTAACGCTGGGCGGATATCAGCGTCCTATTTATAGGGCAGATACCCCGAACGCCCAGCGTCCTATAAATAGGACAGTCCTTTTCTCCACACCCATACCTTGCTCATAGAGGACCATATAGTTTGTGACTGGTTCACTAGGTGGCGTAAACGATGCTGCAAAGAATACATATTGTCACGATCTATGAGCTTCATTTCCAATGCAAAAAAAAACTATTTTCCTGAAATCGTGACAATGGTTAATAATTTATAGTTCATTTCTTCGGCATAGTGGTTAATCAATACATACAAAAGTCAATGCATGTATGAATGTATGTACGCTTGTTTGTTTATAAGTTTGTATGTATGTCTATTTGTATGTTTATATGTATGTACGTATGCATATATGTATGCCGGAGCATAAGCATAACTCTGGAATGCGTCAAGAAATTTCAATCAAATTTGGCATACACATTCCTAAGGATGTGAAGGTGGTAGTAGGGGTATTGGAATTCAAGATGGCGGCTGTGGTTCCAAGATGGCATTCAAATCTCCGGAATATACGCTATTTAACGGGAATGCTGCCTCGGATACTATATAATATGGGTACTGTCGATCGGGCTTCATAGGTAGAACTCAAAAATGAATATCCGACGTCATTTTGAAATCCAAGATGGCGGACCATATCCAAGATGGTGGCCATGGAATGATAGTTTGATCTATAATACCATGCAATATGGGTATCTATCGATCGGACTTGATGGGTAGAAATCAAAAATCAATATTTAACGCCATTTCGAAATCCAGAATGGCGGCCAAGGAATGGTAGTTTGAGCTATGATACCATGCAATATGGGTATCTATCGATCGCATCTAGCCAGCTAATTACCATGTGTCAAGTAATCAGCTACTGCCACGACGCGTCGTCTCCCAGTCAGGTGCAATGGAATTAATAAACTCCAAGACCTTCCCAGGTTCTGCAGACCAGATCTCACTGGGTTGCAAGCAACCACTTGTAGTAATGAATAATAATAAATAAAATGCTGGTACTTATAATAATTATTCTAATGCAACGGCGTATATATGCTTAGCTTAGCTTAGACTGACTGCACATATCTATGGTTGCTACTCCGTGATTGACTCGGACCAATGACAGTTGCACAATGAATCAACTGAATAATTGACTGGGAGTGGTCAACATTCTCACTGTGCACGCTTCAGAGGCTCTCTTTAACAGTACAATAACGGCGCCGGCCACGTCCTTGCAGTCAGGTTGGAAGAGTGAAGGAATGTTAATAGCAACCTTTGTTATGTGAAAGTTGGCGTTTACCGCACGTCTCCACCAAAGGCTGCAGGAAGGAGTGATTGTTAGTTAGGAAAGGTAGCGTTGGGTCAGGATTCACTTTGATTAGTAATATGACCTTTTGAGGTTGGAGCATGCCGTGCAGACTGCAGTGATGTTGTTCGCTTCACGCGGAAAGCAAACAACCAACCACCCTCGTCAGGTGGTTGCTCAATATTTACTACAAATGAAGCAACAAATTATGCAGACGGAAGTGCTATTGATCGCATCACGCGGAAAGCAAACAATCGGCCACCCACGTCAGGTGATCGTTTAATATTTACCATTGAAGACGCGACAACATATAAAAACTTAAGCGCTATTGTTCACTCCGCGCGGAAAGCAAACAAACAGCCACACGCGTCAGCTGGACACTCAAGATTTACAACAAAAGACGTGACAAAACATGCAATCTGATGCGCTATTGCTCGCTTCACGCGGAAAGCAAACAATCGACCACCCACGAAAGGTGATCGCTCAATATTTATAACAATACATACAACAAATATACATGGACAAATACATAGAAAAACAGTATATCGTTAGGAGATTGCACAAAAAATGAAATTCAATAAATAGAAGAAATAATTTGTAAGATGTCATCCCGAACAGTTACAAAATGGAACAAAAATCCAAGTCGACACTCATGGTGACGAACTATACAAAATCGATGAAAAAGTATTTAAAAAGAGGACATTATATATATATATATATATATATATATATGAATACAAACTATCACCAATGGTATAAAATTGAACTATTATAATAATTGATATAGAATCCATAAAAAGAGAATAACAAGGAACAAACTCACCGGATAATCGCCTGCCATCAATCGAACTAAAAATGCGAAAGGAAAAAATAAATCGGAGCACCGAAGGCAACGCGCGCGCAAAATCGGCCTCCAGCTGCCGAGCCGTCTCTACACACACTCTCTAATGCAACGGCGTATATATGCCAGTCTAACTCTAAAATGTAATGTATTATATAAAATTTGATTGAACGATTCGTATCAGTGTTATGCATACCCGAAGTCAACCGAGAGAAAGAAGCAAAAAAACGGATGCCTGCAACTCTAAACTTTTTCTAAGCTCTACTAATAGTGTAGCAATAGTATTCGTAGTATTCCTAGTATTTTCCAATCAAAGTAACGTTGCCAACGACGGTTGTCAAGCATCGGTAATCATTGAGTTGTTTGTGTTGTTTCACTTCAGGCACTTCAGCCACTTCTGCTAGATAAAATTTAACGATACAACGTTGTTGCCTTTGGTTCCTATCTAGAAGTGTAAGTAACAGTTTAACGGTAGAAATAGTAGCAGTTGTAGTAGATTTCCTACAGAATGTGTCATTCCGTTTCAGAAAAAAATGCCGGAAAAGATTGATTCCTTGACTTGAAGGAATTTATCCAGAAAGCCGATCGAGATTTCACTAATCACCCAAGGGAGAACGGGTGAAATAGCAAAAATGATTAAACGCTCCAAAGTGTTCCAACAAGTCAGCAAATTAAGGAAACAGTAAAGTGATGCGAGGTTTCAATACGAAACATGAAAAGCACGTATATCTTCCCACAATGCTACACTAGATCCGGAATATTGTGATGTTTGTTTTTGTGTTAAATAAATGAATTTATACAAATGTAAAACACTCTGCTTGATTGATTTTTTATTTTATCAGAGAGATTTCTGTCGTAGGGAGAACCGTCTAGTGCGACATTTTTCAACTAATAGAAATCTAATTCATTTGGAGTTTGTTCATGCAAAAGCCTATCAAATTAGTTAGTGTAGCTGAACATTCAAAAGTTAGTTGAATCTTCAGAGATCATGGCGCGTAATTCTCACTCTACCATTGATGTTTGAGGTGAAATGGACAATATAGAGAAAAAGTTGGTTGACACGCGTCCTATACTACTTATGTAACAAACCTGTTGGTCTGAGCTTGGTGCTAGGTCTATACAACAATCGTCATTCATATTACAGCCTGAATGTGGACCGGTTAGGTTTAGCATGGAATAACGTGGTTTGAACGTGTGTACAAAATGGCTTAGAAGTTTAACTTGGAAGCTCTGAAATCCTTTGACTTTGGTGACATTTGTCTCTTTTCGGAATCTCATCACAGCAACCTGCTTGCTTTGATGCCTTTATTCAGATAGTATTTGCTAGTATTTTCTAGTATTTATCAAGATCTTGCAAAGTTTAGAGTTGCATGCCCCTTGTGCATACCCGAAGTCAACCGAGAGAAAGAAGCAAAAAAACGGATGATGAAAATCGGCAACAGCGCGTAAGAGTCTCCGAGCGTGGTCTTGCAGGAGCTTGAATGGAATCGCACGAAGGGTTGGCATGAGCGAGAATGAAATGGAAAATGAAGAGGGAAACGGGAAAGGTGAATGATTGCTGAGTTGAAGAAGGTTGGGGCAGTTTAGAGACAGACGTGTTCAGTGATGGTCGTGTGTTTTGTAGTGGAGAAAAAAGAAAGTGGTTGAGTAATAAAAAAGAAAAGTTGTTGAATTTAATTGAAAATAAATGTGTTTGTGAATTAATAAAGAGAAGTTCCTACAATGGCATGGGTTAAATGCACTCACTTTTGATTACTTTCGCTCCTCCGTGTTCAAACTTCGCAGTCAAGAACTACTGTACTCAAAGCACCAAGCCACTCGCGTGCCGAAAAGTTAAACCACTAATCACTCTCCCCAGCGCTCAATCACAAGCATCAACGTAATTATAGAAGTGCCCACCAAAGTGCGAATACAATCTCCCCCGTTCATATGAAAAAAAAAGTCAACATCAACCATCAATCACGAAACCAAGCTACTTCGCCCGTCGCCCCGCTCTTGCTTGGACAAAAAATAATCACGCCTCTACTTGAAGGTAACTTTCCAAAATTCTCATCATAAAACCGTAAATCGCAACAGGCCGCTTTAAAAAATGTAAATCCATACCTACCAACTGCGCCATTGTAGGAACTTCTCTTTATTAATTCACAAACACATTTATTTTCAATTAAATTCAACAACTTTTCTTTTTTATTACTCAACCACTTTCTTTTTTCTCCACTACAAAACACACGACCATCACTGAACAAATCTGTCTCTAAACTGCCCCAACCTTCTTCAACTCAGCAATCATTCACCTTTCCCGTTTCCCTCTTCATTTTCCATTTCATTCTCGCTCATGCCAACCCTTCGTGCGATTCCATTCAAGCTCCTGCAAGACCACGCTCAGAGACTCTTACGCGCTGTTGCCGATTTTCATCATCCGTTTTTTTGCTTCTTTCTCTCGGTTGACTTCGGGTATGCATAACACTGATACGAATCGTTCAATCAAATTTTATATAATACATTACATTTTAGAGTTAGACTGGCATATATACGCCGTTGCATTAGAATAATTATTATAAGTACCAGCATTTTATTTATTTATTATTATTCATTACTACATCTTTGTTTCATACAGATGTGATAACATTTTTTTCAGGGATATGTACATGAACGGGAGTGTTGTATAAAATAATAAAATAGGTTTATAGTAATTGTTTTTTAATGCTATTATAAGAGTAGGAGAGGAGGAGGATGTAGTAATGAATAATAATAAATAAATAAAATGCTGGTACTTATAATAATTATTCTAATGCAACGGCGTATATATGCCAGTCTAACTCTAAAATGTAATGTATTATATAAAATTTGATTGAACGATTCGTATCAGTGTTAGGCTGTGACCATAGTGGGTAAGGTGAGATGCGATCGGATGCGATAAGTTATGAGATGAGAAGAGGGATGTTTGATAGGCCATAGTGCATGAGGTTTTCAATGAGGGTGCGCATGTTGTTTTCACATCCTTTTTCGCCTATTTCGTGCGCATCAACGACTCGCGTGATTTGGTCGATGAAGTCGCTTGCATGTTGAAGCGCTTCTTTGGATGTGGGTAGTGAAATGATCGTTTCATCTATAAGAGCGGAAAGATAAAATGCACCCGCTTTTTGTTTTGCGCGGGCCCTTTTTTTGCTATAACTTAGTCAGTTTTGATCCTGTTGCAATAGCAAAAACCGACCAGTTCAAAAAAAAAATCTGGTGTAACTGTACAAGATTGAGCTTATTGAATTAGTTATTTGAGAAAAGAATGTATAAAATGTAATTATATCCGCGTGAGCGATGTCTTTATGTATACACATATTTTTACTTTCCGGACTGAGCTATCTGAGTGTTGATTTCAATTTATATCAATATGGGACTGTTATACTGATTTTCGGCATTAAAACATTACTTGATTGTGCTGACCTCGCAAAAAGAAACAAAAATTCGGCAAGTATGTAGGGTATGAGTGCCATCAGTAATCTCACGCTCCCATATTCATCCTATTCGAATACAAGCGATTACGGCACCGATTGATTCCGTTCTTTTTGTTTTCATGGGTGCTCACTTCTAACAAAAAATACAAAAATAAGAAACAAAACAAATGGCGCTTCGATCCTTTGTTTTTCGTAGGATGAAAAAGGGAGCCACATGCTTAATAAGGGAATCAATACCCTATTATTTAAGGGTAAAGGTTTTTTATTACAAAATTTTCGGCGATATCTACGAGGAAAGATGACTCTTATAAGTACACAATATTCGTCCTATATTAGGTAAAAGAGCATCAATCGAAATCGATGTCACACTCTTTTCGTTAAGGGATCTAGTTTTGCCTGACTAAGAAAAAAGTATAACCTTTTAATCAGAATCCTTTTAGCAATTAAGTGGAATACCATAAAACCTTAAACTTTCTAACATGCACATGAATAACATGCACTGAACAAACGACCATATCAAACATTGATCACTTGATTTAAATCCCGAGCAGAGAAAATAAAATGTTTTCTTATACACATACAACAACAAAATTATGCTGTAAAAAACTTAAACGATTTGATGGAATACTATTTTATATGCAATGAAATATGTTATTTTACATGGCGATCGATAGACAGTATGATAAATTTTATTACGTCTGGTCCATCAAAATGCAAGTCATGTGAAAAAGCATTGAGTTATGTTTAAAAACAACAACTTATTAAAGCATTTTATATTACCTACTAGCATTCCCAACACATTAAATCTGCATTGCTTTACATACACAACGAGCGCAATCATAAAATCCATACCCGACAAGCATTCTCTTGCGTTCTCTTGCGTTCACATGCGTCGAAGCAGCTCCATCGCATCTTCGCACTCATCGCAACTCATCTACTATGTACGGTTCATGCGTTCTGCATATAGTATCCACAGAGTGTGCTTCGACGCTTATCCGATCTCTTTTCTCTTTGCATCGCACCTTACGCACTATGTGCTCAACGTTATGCATACCCGAAGTCAACCGAGAGAAAGAAGCAAAAAAACGGATGATGAAAATCGGCAACAGCGCGTAAGAGTCTCCGAGCGTGGTCTTGCAGGAGCTTGAATGGAATCGCACGAAGGGTTGGCATGAGCGAGAATGAAATGGAAAATGAAGAGGGAAACGGGAAAGGTGAATGATTGCTGAGTTGAAGAAGGTTGGGGCAGTTTAGAGACAGACGTGTTCAGTGATGGTCGTGTGTTTTGTAGTGGAGAAAAAAGAAAGTGGTTGAGTAATAAAAAAGAAAAGTTGTTGAATTTAATTGAAAATAAATGTGTTTGTGAATTAATAAAGAGAAGTTCCTACACCACTATTTCGAAATCTTTGCCTGCGCGTGTATAAAGCACCACAACTGCAAAGCAGATGTTCCGAGGTTTCACGTTCCGTATTACAGAAACGACAGATATCACTCTGAATATGGCCAAAAATATTTGAAGTGATACCTGCTCGGGCAGTGTCCAGTTACTAGGGCAGTGTATGTACATAGAGCTCTCTTGTTGAGCTCTAAGAGCTTTTTGGTTTTATAAGCATTTGGTGTTATAAATCGTTTTGACTGATTGCAATTTCTGACATCCATCCAATTGGATATCACCCTCTGCTCAGCCCAGCGTTTCAGGTCCATTTTAATTGTACAGTTTGATATACCACAGAATGGTTCTGGGCCAGCAAACTGTAAATTAAAACCACTTTTAGCACGGGTAGAGGGTTTGGGTGAAGGATAGAGCAGAGGGAGTGGAGTGGAAGGTTAGGGTAGAGGATAGGGTAGATGGTAGGGAAGAGGGTAGGATAGAGAGTAGGGTTGAGGGTAGGAAAAAGGTTAGGGTAGAGAGTAGGAAAAACGGTACGATTAAGCACAAAATAGACTAGAGGGTACGGTGAAGGATAGGGAAGTGGTTATGGTGGAGGATAGGGTAGAGAGTAGGGCAGATGGTAGGGCTGAAGGTTATGATAGAGCGTAGGATAGAGGGTTGGAATAGAGAGCAAAGAAGACAGTAAAGTAGAGGCTAGAGAATAAGGTGAAGAAGTGAGATGAGATTAGATGCGCTGGGGTTTTTTTCGAGATACCTTCAGAAATTCTTTCCAGGATTTCTTCAGGCATTCCTTTCGAGAATCTTCACAGGTTTGTTCCCGGGATTCTTTCAGATATTGCTTCCGAGATTGCTCCGGAGTTCTCTGTAGAGATTTTTGCAGGGGTTGCTTTGGAAAATCCTGAACGGATTCTTTTAGTTATTCCTTTCTGCATTCTTTCAGGGATTTGTGCTGAAATTCTTTCAAAGATTCTTTCCAGAATTCTGCTGTGATTTTTTAAGAGATTCTTTCGAAAAAAATGAAAAAATATAGATTTCTTCCAAATTTTTTTCTCAGGCAATCCAGGACCATAGAGACATCTTCTGGAAGGTATTCCTGTCATTATCTTTCTAAGGATTCTATCAGGTATTCTTTAAGGGATTCTTTCAGGAATAACTTCAGGGATTTCTGCCAGAATTGCTTTAGAAAATCCTGAAAGGATTCATTCAGACATTTTACCCACCATTCTTTCATGGATTTCTGCTGGAATTACTTCACAGATTCATTTTAGTGTACTTTCAAAGCATTCTGTCGAAACATATTCAGAGAATGTCGAAACATATTCAGAGAGAAGAATGAGGGATTCCCTCAGGGATTTCTACCAGGAATGTTCTTCCCCCCAGCAGCGTTATGTTTTTCAGACTTTTGTGCGTAATTCTAAATTGCAATTAATAGGACGAATAAAATTGAATTTTTGGTTGGTCTATCATTTTTCATGTAGCCGAAAGACACACTATCTTTTAGATGTTACTTTGTAAGCGCCCAGAATAACACCATAAAACCCATATATTGTTCACGAATAAAAAATCATGGAGTAGTACAAACATAAGTGGAGAAGCCGTGTAAAGCATATCTGATTGAAATTTTATATCAAAACATGGAATGATGACGAACCTGGGCGTGTTAGTGGAATACCTGTAAGTACGAGACATTAAACAACAATATTTAACACGATTTTCTCGTTAAAACATGCAAAATTTCTGAAATGTTTACGTATGGTGAGTACGTAAAGAGATTTTGTGGGGAAAAGAAGGCAAAACTCAATTACTTTATTAGAAATCATTATCTGAGTAAAATCTGACTTCTACAGTATTTTAACGTTTGGTTATGCTACACATAGTGAGCACTCTTTATTTGATTTGTTAAAAAAAATTGAGAAATTTCGAACACTGCAGTCGAAACTACAAGGACCATGCAATGCATACTTTTAGGCGTTTATCGGGTTATATTTCTGCCCCAATTTAGGGAAAAAATATAATTTGGACATGTATATAATTTGGACATGTACGGCGATGTATGCCTTGTTCCGGAGAGCTAATAAAACTAGATACTTCTCAATATCGATTATTGGATCAAATAGACCCTATTCTAATGATATACGTTGAAAATACGCTTAACAATTAAGAATTTACTTCAAAATTATCGACAATGTAAATTATTTCACTAAAACCCCTCAAATGCACAGGTATGCAAGACGACATACACTTCATAGCCACATACAATATTCACCTCACAATGGTTAAATTAATGATTGTAAGAAATTTAAAAGCCTTTTTGCAATGAAAAATGTTTAATAAAGAAGCATTAGGCAGCCAATCTCTTAACATTCATCTAGAACGCTTTAAATAGGAGGTGTCCAAAATACATTACAAGTTTTCTACTGTGAATATATTTTGGTCATCTGACGAACTACATGGGGATGCTGTGCGATTGCATACTTGGAGGCGTATTCTGTGGGTCTGGCGATATTTCCTCGATTTTAACAAAAACTGTAATAGTTATTAAAATAGATGCCTGTTAAGCGGAGAAATTTGATTATTTGTAAGAAAATATTTGTTAATTTATGCTACATCCATGATTTAGCAGTATTCATGGCTTAACATTGAGATAATTGCCCTGTCCAGATTATATATACCTGAGGGTGTCCAAAACATATATTCGGTGTCCAAAATGCAATTCTTACAGGCGATCGGAAATTGTGATTTTCTCAGCTTAAAATGCTTCCGTTAAGGTTTTTGTCACCAGGAACGCAAAGTACAATCATATTATAAGCGTATTGGTAACTTTGCAACATAATCAATTGTTTTCTAATGAAGCTAGGGGACGATTTTTTCAACGTTGTCCTCAGCCTGTCCAAAATACATGAATTACCCTATAAGTCCTTTTTCGATTATTTTTGAGTGGTTATCATCTCTCTCACTTTTTTAGAGCTGTATTGGAGCTATACGGATCAGAATATAATGATAGCGTAGAAGTTGTGCTGAAATAGAACTCGGCAAAATTATCAGATATTAAGGACCTACAATGAAGAATTTTTTTGAACTACACCATAGACTTCCATTTTTTTCGTCAAATCATGCTTATTTTATTGGAACTTGACCTTTGATAACAAATTCATTTGAAGATTGGGTTGTGCACGTTGGGCGTTAACGGGTTAAAGTTGGAGCTGGAATACACATAACTCATAGAATTAAAATACATAGTGAAACGGAACCCATCTTAAGCAGTTTCTAATCTTGGAATAAAACCTAGAGTGATCAATTTCATCCTGCCAATCAATTTATCTCCAGTTTACGGTAGTCGCTAGCGCTACTTGCTTTATTGCAAGCTACAAAACTTCACGCGGTAGTCATGTAATTTGTCTATGTTGTTCAATGGTCGTAAATTTGTTTACCAACAATCACACCGTATGTGAACTGCACCTCAATTGAAGCTTATTTATTGCTGCAGTTACTTTCCCCCTAGAACACTCATAAATATTCAATGCCACAATAAAGACACGAGACAAAAAAGATCGTCGCACTGGGAAGTGAGCGCATTGCGCTTGGGCCTCCCCGTGTTGGAATGTTTTCTCCAAATCACCACCGCCGTCCCGGGATCGTTAATTAATTGATGACTATTCGCCGCCACCAATTCCGCACAACGACCGGCGTTTTACGAGTCATGCTAGTACAACCTTTCCTTATCATTTCACGGCTGACCTTTCGCAATTACGACGTCGTCGTCGTCGTCGTCGTCGTCGCTGTTGTGGGACGGCTCATAAAGCTGTAGTGGGAGATGCACCGTGTTCGCGCTCATAGCAGCATCAATTGTAATCTACGCTGAGTGCATCTCAACAATAGACCGGTGATGGCCGCCCTATAAGTAAGTGAGCTCTAGGCAGGGGTTAAATGCGGAACTTGACTGCATCGCGCGGTGCAATAGTTTAGGTTCTCGCGATGATCGGTCCGGTTGTGATTTTTGTAGGTGGATTGTTGGTGCTAGGCGGGAGTTTTGCACAGGCGGAGGATGATCCCGGGAGTAATCCCTGCGTGGTCAACTTCGAAGGGGGAACGGGTTCCGGTGTTGGGGTCCTGAATAGAACCTTCAACGGGTTCAGATATTGTGAGTACTTGGGAATACGGTACGCGGAGCCACCAGTTGGGCCGTTGAGGTTCAAGGTTCGTTGAATGAAGGAGGAAACGTTTGAACTTAGAGGTGAAACTGATGTTGTAATTTGCAGAGACCAGTGGTGAGAGCTCCAAAAGGAGCTGAACAGTACACGCGACTGGGAAGTATCTGCGCTCAGCTGGACTCTTTCGACGACGCGGAAGAAGTAATTGGTGACGAAGATTGCCTCTTTCTGAACATCTACAAGCCGTTGGACAATGCAACCGATGAAAAGAAGTATCCAGTTTTGGTTTACATTCACGGCGGAAGCTATGCGGTGTGGTCACCTCAAACTGACATGTTCGGTGTAGATCTCCTGATGGAAAACGTAGATGTAATTTACTGTTTCTGTTGATCACCCCTTCTGATAGTTACCATTTCAGGGTATGATGATCGTCTCCGTCAACTATCGACTGACAGTTCTGGGATTTCTTCGTCATCCAGAATTCAACATCACCGGTAACTTCGGACTCAAAGATCATCTAGCAGCACTTAAATGGGTTAAACGCTACATAGAGCCTTTTGGAGGTGACCCTGATAACGTAACCATCATGGGCCAAAGCGTTGGAGCTCACTCTGTTACATATTACATATATTTGAAACCATTCCAAGGATTGTTCAACCGAGTCATCGCGATGTCCGGATCAGTTCTTGCACCGTCAGCAATGATCTACAATCCGGAAGATGTCAGTGCCAAATACCTAGAGTCGATCAACATTCACAGCTACGATGAACTCATGAACGCCAGTTTCAAAGAAGTGTTTTCGTTGAAAGCTTACAGTAGAAGGTTCAATTTCGCCTACGTCAACCTACCCATCTTTCTACCCACAGTTGAAGACCCTGATGATCCGGAAGCACTCATTACGCAACCCGTGCATGAGCTCATTCAAACCGAACCAGCCAACAAAGTCCCACTCATGATCGGAATGACCTCGTTGGAGTTCACGTCCCTGTTCGCTGGAGTCCCGGTCACCGACTTCACCGCCAATGATAGCTATCCCAATCGACAGAACAGAACGATCTTCCGCGAAGGGAAGGGTATGATCGACGCTGCTGCCAAGCTTGCTCGCAAAGTTCAGCCAAACGGTGCGGGAAGGCACTTCTACGGTAAACTGGCAGATCTGGCTAACATGTACTATCCGGTGAAAAAAGTACTGAAACGGTTATCTCAGCTGGACTCATACCGGGAGCCGATCTATTACTATCGGTTTGAGTTCGATGGAAAGTTTGGAAAGTATAAAAACTATATCTACAAAGGGGCAGTGGAGCCAAGTTATCCGGGCGCAATACATGGGGACGATCTCGGCTATCTGTTCTCACCGTACGTAGTGCGGAACGCTTTGGCTAACCGCAGCGCTTTCCAGACAGAGTGGAAAGTTACCGATCGATATGTGCGCTACTTCTGTAATTTCGTGAAATTTGGGTGAGTCATACATGTTGAATCTAAAGAGTATAGCATAAAAGATCATTCGTTACAGAAATCCAACACCCGATTTTGATGAAAGCTTGGGCATTCAGTGGCCTGCGTACGATGGAAATAGCTCGAATCCACAGTACCTCAACATAAACGATGACGATGACGTTCGGGTGGACAACGATCGGTCACACTATATATTCCAGGTGTGGCGAGTAGCACACGAGTGCTTGTTCTACTATCGATGCTTGGAGGTGCAGGTTTTGAAAGAAAAAATCGACAAGTACCTCACAAGTGACCAAGACAGTATTAATTTGGAGAAACTTTTCGAGGAGTAGATTGGAAATGGTTTGGTTGGAATAAAATAGGATTTGTATCTTAAACATTAAATCGACTTTGAATTATTTTTCTCAATCTAAGTTGATATACGGAACACTTTCATGACGATGCAATTAAATTGAAATTAGACAAATCGTGGCAATGGCACCTGGTTCGCCCATCTCACACGCTGCTTTCCAGGTCTTCTTGCACCATCCGATTCTCTTGCGAACACCAGCTTTGCAGGGTATTTGTCCGGCGTTCTCACCACATCGCTGCCCATCGTATCCTTCCAGTTTTTGCGAGCTTCCGGATTTTAGGTTCGTCATAGAGTGCAGCGAACTGGTTCATTCTCCGCCGCCTCACAAAATTCTACCACACAAGGCCAAAGATAGATGGTGCTAAACAGCTACGTTTGAACTCCTCGAGTGCTTGCATGTCTTGCTAGAGCATAGTCCAGGTCTCGTGCCCATAGAGAACCACCGGCCTTATCAGCGTTTGGTTCATCCCGAGCAGAGGAGAATATCAAATTCATAACAAAAGAAACACATAGCCTGTTTTTATATCATAATTTGTTATTATTAACTTATCAAAGTATTACTTTATTATAACATGTTTTGCTGGGCCATCTTATTTTGTTATGATCAAATTGTAGAGAGTCAACCACTACATAACATTTCAATAATATACTTTGTTGTAGACCAAGTTTTGTTATTATTCTATTATTACAAGCGATGGACTATAACACAACAATAACAAGTTCTCAAATTCACTGCAAAATTCATTGTTATTAAGATGTTTTTGATCTAATAAAACTTGTTATCAAATTGGTCTTCCAGGAACATTTTTTTGTTATGATTTTTGTTATTTTGCCGCTTAAGACAGACAAGTTTATAACATAATAAGATATGTTAATAACACAAAAATTACTGAATCCATTATACAGTTATTATGCCAAAATAACATATTTTATTATGCTGTTGATATTTTCTTCTGCTCGGGATGGCGCATTTGTTGCTTTACGTTTCAGGCGAGTGTACAGTTCTGCCACCGCTCCAAATGTTCTTGCAATAATGATGTCATACGCGAAACAGATAAATCAGTCACCAAGCAAACACACGATCGTATATGATGTTCCATAGGATGCAAAAGTGGAGGTGATAACATACACTTCACACGTCGGTAAACGAGAGCATGTACGCGTATGGCCTCTACTTTAACATCCTTTGCAATATCAAATAAGACATCTAGATTTCGTGAAAATCGTGTCCCGACTGTTGAGCCCAGCCCGGCTTATCAATTTTTTTCTTGAGAAAGGAAACGGAATCCTTTCTTTAATTACTGTAGGGATTCCTCTTGAGATTAGACCAAGAATTTTTCCAGGAATTCTTCCAGGGATTTCCTTTTAAACTTCTCCAGAAATTTCTTTTGGAATGACCTCAGGTATTGTCCTCATGGATACCTTCAAGAGTTTCGTCAGGGATTTCTCTAGAAATTTCACTAGAGATTCTCCGAGATATCTGCATGCAATCTTCCAGAAATTTCTTCAGGGTTAGCCTCAAGTAATTTTTCAACAATTCCTCCAAGAATTCCTCTAGGTATGCTTTAGTGGATTCACCCAGAAACACTTATAGGAGTGTTTTCGGGGATTCCTTCAGAAATTTCCCGTGGACTTTTACAGGTGTTCCACTTCGCGTTTTTGAAGAGTTTCGTCCCGTATTTTCTCTAAGAATTCCTACAGGGATTGCTCCAGACATTTGTACATCTAGATTTTTTTTCCTAGGAGATGCTTAAGGGATGCCAGCCTTAGAGGCATTTTTTTGTGTGTAAAAAGAAATACCAATCCGTCCTCAATTTCTTAGTAAATGATGTTGGAAAGAACAGTTTTTGGAAAACTCAAAACGTTTTATTGATTTAACACTTTCACTATCACTTTCACATCACTAATAAGACTTATAAGACAACGTACAACACACAAACTTTTGGAAATGACTTTTGGAAATCCCTCAGACAGCCCTTCTTTTAGACAATTCCTTTGAGATTAGTTTCAGCAATATTCTTAGAATTTTAAAATTTTTATCGGAAATTTTCTTTGAAATTCATTCTATGTGGTAAATTCTGAAGCATTTTTCTGAATTTATTCTTGAATTTGTACTGGTGTTCTTTTTATTTCTCCAGCAATTCGTCCGGCAATTCCTTTCGAAGTTGTTTCGGTACTGTCTTTGAAAATTAATTCGCCAAAGAAACTGAGAATTTCCTCTCAAATGTCCTTGGAGAAGTCTTCCGCAATTCCTTCTGCGTTTTTCGGTATTTTTCTCCTTAAAAACTTTGAGAATTTTTTTGCGATTCGGAATTCCTTCGCCCATTTTTTAGAGAAATCTTTTGGCAATTCTTTTATGCATCCCCTGTTGAATGCAGTTTCTTTGGAATGCCTTCGGCAATTCCGATATTACTTGCTTCAAAATTTCTTTAGGAATTTCATCAGCAATTTCTTTGAAAATTTACAGATAGCTGTCTTGAAAACATCTTCGGTTATTACTTTGGGAACTTTTTCAGTTATTTTTTTGAAAATTTTCTTTAATAAATCTTTGGTGTTTTTTTTTTTGGGATTCGTTTAAAACAATCTTTGGCAATACGTTCACAATTCTTTCGGCAATTCCTTCGGAAATCCCATTAATGGTTTCTCCAACGCGATTCCTTTGAGAATTTCTCTAGCATAGTCTTTGGAAAATTGATCGGTAATTTCCTGCAAGCAATTTCTTTGGGAATTCGTTCCAAAACTGCTTCAGCATATTTTTTGAGTTCTCTTTTGGACATTTTTTTGTACGTGATTGCAGAAATTTCTACGGCAACTGATCTGTAATATTTTTTTGCAGTTTTTTTAAGTCGGCGTATCCGTTTCCTAGACAATTTCTATAGAAATTCATCAGAATTTTTTTTTAATAGTTTTTCAGGATATTTTTGCGGGCTTTCATTGGCGGATCCCTTCGAGAACTCCTTTACAAATTGATTCGGGTATTAAATTAAATAAAAACAAAATTCAGCTATTTTTTTTCTTTGACACCGCAATTCTTTTGTAAATTCCTTGAGCAAATTCAGTGGAGAATTTCCAAATTATGGCCTAAGGAACTTTCAAAGGATTAATGGTGAAAGTTTCCAAAGAAATTAACGTAGGAAATTCAATAGGAATTACTGAAGGATTTTTCAAAGAAGTTTACGAAAAAAAAATTCCGTAACGAAATGCTGAACTCCGAAATAATTGACAGAGATTGCCAAGAAATTTTCAATGGTACAGATTGTCAAAGGAATTCCCAAAAAAAGGCCGCTTGAATTTTTAAAACCAAGCAAGAAATGCCGAAGCAGTTTTCATTGAAATAAATATGAATAAAATGAAACTGTGAAGAATGACAGAAAGAAATTTAAAAAAATTGCTAAACAATTTTGCAAAACGAATTTCTCAAGAATTTTCATTGAATAGTCGAAACAAATTTCAATACAAATTAAACTAGCGAAAAAATAGAAGAAAAACTTACTTAAGGAATCCTCCAAATTACCAAACCAATGTCCAAATTACCAAAGAAAATAACAATTGATTGATTGATTGATTTATCTTTATTTGAGAGACTTTCAGCCCTTGGGTGGTTCGTCTCTTAGAAAATAACAAAAGATTTTCCGTAGAACTTCCAAAAGCATCTTCCATGAAGAAATTTTTGAAATATTGTCAAAGGAATTCCCAAAAAATTGAAGAAACAATACTAAAGCAGTTTTCGGGGAAATCAATTTGAATACAACGAAACTCTGAAGCACAACAGAGAGAATGTTGATAAACTTATTGAACAATTTCACAAAATTAATTGCCATTTAGAGGAATTTCCGTTGAAATTTTTAAACAATCATCGATAGATATTTCTGATCACAATCCAATGGAACTTCGGAAGAAATGCTCATACCAAACCAACATCCAAAGGAGTTACCAAAGAAAACAGAAAAGAGTTTTTATGGAATTTTTGAAATAAATTTCAATAGAGTAACTTTCAATGATATTGCCAAAAAATAACAATGCAGTTTTTGGGGAAGTAAATATAAAAATAATAAAACTCTGAAGAATGACAGAAATAATGTTAAAATTACTGAACCATTTTGCAAAAGGAATTTCAGAGAAGTTGCCGTTGAAACTACAAAACAATTCTCGATGGAAATTCCTTATAAACTTCCAATTGAACTACTGAAGAAATTTTCTTAATAAATATACTAATCGGGGGAATTCTCAAAGAAATTACCAAATCAATATCCAAAGAAATCACCCAGAAAATGACGAAGAGTTTCTGTAGAATTTACGGAATATTTACTAAATATACATCCGATGAAATCCCCAAAGGAATTGACGAATATTTTTCAAAGTCATTACTTTAAACTCACGAGGCAATTTTCTAAGAAATTCTTAAAGCGATTGCCAAGGAATTCACAAAGAAATCGCCAAAGAAATTTTAACTAGATTCCTAAAAAAATAAATCAAATGTACTTTTTAAGGTAACGCCGTAGGAATTCATTCAGAAATATGTAATGGTCAAACCATTCTCCCGGCTGAAATTAATACAATTTTGGAATGCGCTGACATTTATCTCAAAAGGCGCTACAGAAATGCAACCATGCATTAAGTTTAAGTATGGGAATGTACCAAGCTACTGCACTGCCCCTCTTCGCATGTCAGTCCCATGTTGTTTTTCAAAGTGCCACCGTTTTGCACTATCACTCCGATTGTTTACAAAAAAAGTGTATTCATGTGATGCATAAACTTTTCGTGGCACATTGATCTGTGAAATGAGGCGAGAAAAATACCAAATTTATTTAAAATGGGCTCGTGAGAGACAAAAATATGATTTGCATTAGAAACAACATGGGACTGACATGCCAAGAGGGGCAGTGCAGTAATTGTACTGTCGCAATAAGGTGCGGCTCCGTGGTCGTGCGGCTAGGGTCACCAAGCTCTTAGTCGCATCATGCTGAGGAGCGTGGGTTCGATTCCCGTCGCAGCTGTCAGGAAAAGTTTTCGGCTGTGCCACTGGGCGTTGCATGCTAGTCCGTTGTCTAGCGTCGTGCTTCCTTCAAAGATCGAAAAGCTCACTGGAAGCATTGAACGTGTCCGTGTCTTTTTTTTAAGGTCAATCTGTATTGGGTTCCTGGTCATTGCGGAATAGAAAAAGCTCATCAGTTAGCAAAAATAGGGTCATCCGCTCAGTTTACTGGGACCGAGCTGTTTTTCGGAATAACCCTTTGTACATACCTTGGAACCCTTGAAAATTTCTAGGGCTGATACAACGCAACGGATTGTCGTCAATCGAAACGATTCATAGAGTCGGATGTTAATAGAATAGTAGGGTTGATAAATCTGAATAAACATGGTTTAAGTACTTTTACTGGACTAATTACAGGTCACTGTACTTGTAAATATAACCTTAAAAAGCCTTAAAACAATTGAGAAAGTGCAAGATAAGTGTTGTTTTAGCAAATTTGAGAGCGAAAGCTCTAATAATTTACTGTGCGAATGTCCTGCGCTTCATCGTAAACGCTGCCAATACCTTAATAAGGGCCTGTTGGCGCTGTGGGAAAAAATAAGTCTCTAATCCCAAAAGGGTGCTGAATTGTGGGCTTCGTGGCCGACCGGTTAGCGGCGTCAGTTGTTTAGGTGCCTCGTAAGCCTCGGAGTGTGTGTGTTTGATACCCGCTTCAGGCGGGGAAAACTTTTCATCAAAAGGAAAATTCTCCACTGGGTGTAATAAATGTTGTCCGTTGTTTAATGTTAGTAATGTTCAGTTTGTAGAGGCCGCAAGGTCGCAGACGGTGTAATTGTCTTTTTTTTTAATTTCTTTAGTAATATAGTACCTAATTGGAACACACGCCAACTGCTGGGAGGATAATCCCCTCTAAATAGGGATAATTTCTCTAGCCTAGCCTACAAATGCACAGCCATTCATTGGACGTTTTCTGAAAAATGATATAATCAACTACTTCTACCTTTTCTCTTGTCATTGATAATGCTTGCAATACATAGCAAATGTATTTCAAGCATTAACGCAGCCAGGCCTGCTGTGCAGCGACATTGAATACGATAGAACTATACAAAGGAACGACGACATCTCGTCAGCCGTATTGTATTATAGATGTGAAGCAAAAACGTTGGGAGTGACGTTGCTAAGAAAGTTTATGTCCCTCCATTAGAGATCTTCTTTCTGGAATGGGATATAGGAGTTCAGCCCTTATGCCATTGCTCGCTTTCTGAAACGAGAAGAAAATATAGCAATCTTGTTACAACCCCACGGTGTTGTATCGCTCCTATTGATCGTACCCCCATTTACGGAGTGGCCGTGCGCCGATGGATGACGATGGATATGGACTATTGTTCATAGAGATGGATTGAGGGAGAATTAAAAATGTAAACAAGCCAGCAGGAGTGAATAGCTAAGTCATTGAAGACACATGCAATCTCTAAAGCTAAAGTTTGATAGTTTACTTCTTAATAATTAATAATTAAAAGTTTGCTTAAACTAAGTCATTATATACTAAAAGGTGAATTGAGCTTAATACTATGTGAATATATTTATAAAATTATCCTTTTTTTCCCTCGATTTAGCGTACGATTTCGTGCGACACAAATTAAGACTAAAGCTAACCTAAATCAATATCTAATTTCAACACGAAAACCTACAGGTAATTGAGACAAACTATGCTTGAATTGGATAAAATATTTATTAAATAACATGCTATCAGACCTCACAACGCTAGTCAGGGATTTTGGACCGATTTTGGACATAGGAGGGACAAAGAACACGAAGATTGACTAAACGTGAGTAGCAACTAAACAAACAAAAATATGAGTCTTATAATCGTAAAATTTCATGCAGGATATTAAAATATCTCCTAATACACGCGGATATTTAAAATCTCGGAAGACTACTCTTTCTTCGCCACCGAATTCTAACAAATCTATTACTCGGCTGAACTATGAAAACCAGTATTATAATAAGGAAAGTAAGTAGTAGAATTCTATCGACAACTTTCCGTACAAATTATGCTTTACTTGAAAAAAAAGCATAATTTAAAAAATAAATTAGAGAGATTAAAAACACGACGCATTATTTCATCGTAAACTATTCTAACAGCAAGAAAGTTGCGACACAACAACGATTAGCCGAGGCCCGTAGCGTAGTGGCTACACGTTCACTTCATGAGTGGATGGTCATGGGTTCGATCCCAGCCCCAGCACTTGCAATTTTTCGTCAGTTGCTTCCACCCGAGAGCGGCTGACACCTGACCCTCTTCTGAGCATATGCTCCAACGGACCCGGAAACTTGGATATCGGCTAACAGCAACTCATAATGGACCCCCAATCGGACTGGAAATGGAACAAAAGCCAAACAGCAACATAGTGCTCATCATTCTACCATGGGCAGGGTAGAAAAGTGACAGCAGCGCAAAGGCTACCAGTTCGAATTTGAATTAGTGGAATTAGAATAGAATACATTTAGGCGCTGTGCAAAGTGTAAGTGGAGTTGCTCACGCAGTGCCCTAGTGGACAAAAGAGCTGTAAATTAGGTTAAGTGGTTGAAGAATAAAAAAAACAACGATTGAAACTTCGAGCCTTTCAAAATAAATTAATAGCATGAAATGAACTCACCGATTTCGATGTGTTTCTCTACATTGCTCTATTGCTAATGACGCCTCAAACACTTCACATACACTTTTTACGTCCTAGAGAACAAAATGGATAAATGATAGAAACCACTTGGCAGCAAACGTTTCGCACGAGTAATAATCTTCGGTCGATACTGCGTAATGGATTTCACTGGCTCTGCACTCGTACAGTATTGAAATTAGGATTTTGAACTAATTCTACTGTTTTGCAGTTTAAGCTGTCTGCAACGAGATTGATGCATAGACACTGATGTCGTGTATAACGAATACCATCAGAGATTATTCCAGGAGCTCCTCCAGGGACTCCTTTAGGAAATCTTTCAGAGATCTCTCTTAGAAGTCCTCGAAGGTACTGCTGAAACAAATTTTCCAGAAAAAATAACCTCATTCGGCATTTCTCCCATCGAAAATTCATCAGCTCAAACTCAACTGCTGACACCACTGCTCCGGTTAACAACGTCGCGAGTGCCTTTTCTGCGTTCGTTTCCCTCCTTCTGTGAAGGGAAGCGGAAACTGCCTGGCAAAAGGGGTTCGTTCGCTCGCTCACTTGATGACTGGCAGTCAGTTTATAATAATTCCTCTTGTCGCGTCGCTTGCTTGACAGATTGGAGTAGGTAGGTAAGACATCGCCGCCCTACTGACGGTGATGCTGATGAAGCCAACGTCGACGTCGACTACGCCGACAGCGACGATGATGACGAGACGAGGAAGTTGGAATTTCATTTCAAAGTTGCAAACTCGACGTCACCCGGCTATTACTTGTGCATACACGGAGAGAGAGGAGAAACAATAACAGCACAGCAGCATCCAGCAGCAGGAACCCGGAAAAATTGAGGAAGCGGAAATGAGTCGGAGGAGTTTTTAATTTTTGTTTATGAAAATGACAGTTGTTAAATTTCATTTCGTGACAAGTTTGTTTGCACTTGCTCGAGCGTCCGTCTCGCACTGATGGCTGATAGAGTAATGGACTGATGAGGATGAAGGTTGAAGGACCCATGTAGTGGATGCAGAAACCGCACTGGTATTCACCACGACCATACTGAGATTGACGAGTTCAATTCCTGATCGTTCCTGGAACTTTTCGTTAAGGAAATTCGCTTGAATTCCTTGAATATCAAGTATATTCGTGCCTACCAATCGATATACCTATGCATAATGGTCGCGTTGGCAGAGGAAGCTCTCAGTTAATAACTGTGGAAGTGCACTTAGACAGACTAAACTGTGAAGCAAGTTTTGTCCCAGGTGGAATGTTACACCAAGACAGAGAAGAAGGTTGGGATATGAAATAGAAACAAGGTAACGAAAGAGTCCTACGAAAGGCTTGATGCAATCTGAAGCGATGTCTTAAAGAATTTCTAAGGAGTTACAGTCGGAATCATAAGAGAATTCTCTAGCGGAATCTCTGAAGAAAAAACCTATAATGATTCGGATAAAGGCATTGAGGAATCCCTGGATCAATTTATGGAATTAATTAAGTAAATGCTATAGACATCTGTGCAGAAATCCCTGGATGTAATGAACAGGCTCAATGCACTTTGAAAGAACTACGTCCTTCCAACCAAAAGGTTCATTAAAAAGAACCGATGATGTGCAAGTGATTCAGGTCTGATTGACTTCATATTAAATAGGTTTATTTTTGATTCACAACAGGTTCAAGTGATTCAGGTCTAATTCACTCCATATTCAATAGGTTCAGGTCTGATTAATTCATGTTCAAGTGATTCAGCTTTGATTCACTTCATATTTAAGAGATTATTGTCTGATTCACTTCATATTCATGTGATTCAGGCCCAATTCACTTCATATTCAAGTGATTCAGATTCCATTCACTTCATATTGAAGTGATTGAGGTCTGATTCACTTCATATTCAAGAGGTTCAGGTCTGATTAACTTAATGTTCTAGTGATTCAGGTCTGTGTAATTGAAATCCAAGTGATTCAGGTTTGACTCACTTAATATTCAAGTGATTCAGGTCGGATGCACTTCAGGTCTGTGTCATTTTAATGCTAGTGATTCAGATCTGATTCACTTGATATTCAAGTGATTCAGGTCTGATTCATTTCATGTCCACGTGATTCAGGTTCACTCACTGATTCACTTGATATTCAAATGATTCAGGTTCCATTCACTTAATATTCAAGTGTTTAAGGCTTATCCACTTCATATTCAAGTGATTCAGTCTGATACATTTCTTGTTCTAATGATTCAGGTCTGAGTGAATTTAATCCAAGTTATTCAGGTCTGATTCACTTCATATTCAAGTGATTTACGTCTGATACAGTTGATATTCAAGTGATTCGGGGAGATTCAATTGATATTCAAGAGTGATTCAGGTCTGATTCACTTAATATTCAAGTGATTCAGGCCTGATTCACTTGATATTCAAATAATTCAGGTCTGTTTCACTTCATGTTCAAGTGATCCAGGACTGATTCACTTCATATTCCAGAGATTCAGGTCTGATTCACTTGATATTCAAGTAATTCAGCTCTTCATGTTCAAGCGGTTCAGGGCCAATTCACTTGGTGTTCAAGTGATTTAGGCCTGATTCATTTGATATTCAAGTGACTCAGGTCTGATTCACTTCAAAAACTGCTTGTCATTGGCAAATGCACATATTTCCATGCTCACTAGTGTCACCTAGCGGCCGAATTGCGAACCAAACTGCTTGTCATTATGATGTCCATGACCTTCCCAACAACTTTGCTGAATACTTGAACTGTCTATCTCATCAGGATCACGAGATAGAACTAGTTAAAAGGTTCATTTTTCAATGTCACTAGCGTCGCCTGGCGGCAAAATTGCAAATCAAACTGCTTGTCATTATGATGTCCACGACCTTCCGAACAACTTTGCCGATTACTTAAGCTTTTTATCTCATCAGGATCACAAGATAGAACTAGTTGAAAATGCTTTCCATGCTCATTAGCGTCACCTAGTGGCCGAATTCCGAATCAAACTGCTTGTCATTATGCTGTCCATGACCTTCCGAACAACTTTGCTGAAGACTTGAACTGTCTATGTCATCAGGATCACGAGATCACTAGTAAGAAATGCTCATTTTTTCATGCTCACTAGCGTCGCCTAGCGTCAGAGTTGTGAATCAAACTGCTTAACATTATGATGTCCATGACCTTCCGAAAAACTTTGCCGAAGGCTTGAACTTTCTATCTCACCAGGATCACGAGATAGAACTTAAAAATGCTCATTTTTCCATTCACACTAGCGTCACCAAGTGGCAGAATTGCGAACCAAACTGCTTCTCATTATGATGTCTACGACCTTCCTAACAACTTTGCCGAAAACTTGAACTTTCTATCTCATCAGGATCACGAGAAAGAACTAGTAAGAACTGCTCATTTTCCATGCTCACTAGCGGCACCTAGCGGCAAAATTGCGAACCAAACTGTTTGTTATTGTGATGCCAACGACCTTCCGAACAACTTTGCTGAAGACTGTACCTTTGCATATCACGATTTCGAAATAAAGCAGCACAAATTTAACTGTTTTCAGGTGATGCTAAACTTTTTGGGGGGTGATGCAATATTCAACTGAGTGTTGCAATACTTTTTCAAGCGAGTCCATACTTATGACGGGTAGAGTACATACATAAAAGTTTTAACTTCCCTTGAAGAAGACACCATCTAAAATGTCAAAACGTTGGATTAGATAACAACTTGTTCTGATTAATTAAGTGCGTAGCCGTCAAATCCGTGTTGCACAGAATACAATCGATTCTCCCCCATGATTTTTGGAAAATAACTCTAATGGGATTCTTGAAAATTTCCCGGAAAAAAGCTTTGAAATAAATTATTAAAAAACAATTTCTGATAAAACTAATTGAAAATTCCAGAGAAAAATCTTGGTGGATCACTAAAAAAATAAGAAGTTGAAAACGCCAAACACATTTTGAACGAGCTACGTCTGAAATTGTTGAAAGGTGAAAGCAGTACTCTGATGAACACACCACAGGTAAACAGAACAAATGCATAACATTATAAGCGATTGTAACATCATCGAATAGATGAAGATCACTGTATTAAGGCAGCTGTAAATGGCGTCTTCGTAATTCAACTCATCAGGATAAACTAGTCAAGCTTAAAATTGTTGAAAGCTAAAACTATTATACAGGGATATACAAAATGATCGGGACAAGCAATATTGTCACTGTTCAAAAAATGATCAACTAGCTTTAACCATAACCATAACTTTTCGAAAAGTGCACCCAAAATTCTCAAATTTTTACTGTAAGTTGGACTACTAGTTTTTCCTTTTTCTGGAATATTTATTACTTTAAGTAGAATAGTTCAATCCTTCCTAAATTTAGACCATTGATAGACAACTAACTGACCAACTTACAGTAAAAATTTGAGAATTTTTGGTGCACTTTTAAAAAATGTATAGCTTTTTAGAGCCATTTTTTAAAAAGTGAAAATTTTACCTGTTCAGATCGTTTTGTCTATCCACTGTATGTATATGATGTCAGCATCTGCAAGACAGAATAACTACTGTAAAGTTGCATTCAAATACAATTTCATGCAGTAGACTTCAACCTTGCCCTTATATACTTTTTTAAATTTCGATGCACGGATTGTTTTCGACCGTTCGTTTTCAGACAGATATGTTGCCACATTTCATTCTCCTGCGCCTTAATAACCTAAAAACTTGACCACTTTCCCATCCTGTCGCAAATACAACTTCTGATAAATATTTGCCCCTCTCAAACGACAACCACACCAACAGAGAAAAACCTCCAAAAAGCCATTCCAGAGTGCCACATTTCTCATCAGACACATACCTAGAAGAGTGCTAAACAAAACAAAACTTTGGTTGTTCAGGAAACTTTCCCTATAAATATAACCCTCTCCTGCCTCCAGTTCACCTATCTCACTTCCACACGTGAGCCCAAAACGGGCACACCTCTCCGAGTTGCATCAACCGCACCAAAAAGCTACGGAACATGTCATGCAGAAAGTGCCAGTGGAGCACAATAAATTAAAAATATTACATGAAATATGAGCCTGAACCGAGAATGACGACGACAACGGACGAAACGAAGTAGCAACTATTCCTGCCTCGATACAGAAAAAAAAGAGAACTCGAAATGGCTGAGGGTTTCCTGGGCCCCAGGAATGATGTGGAGCAATTCACAGCACCCGAAACCATATGTTTGTGGGTCTGGGTCTCTCTCGTTGCGGTAGACCTGCCAACGAAAAATATTCAGTTTGGACTGTTTAGACTCGAGAGTGAGCGAGCGAGGTCCCTCTGAGTTGTATGTCTGTCAATCTCGAGCTCTCGAGAAGGAGGAAGTGGGTGGACCAGTCAGTAGTGCCACTTGTCAGTCAGAATCAAATGCTTGAAATTTGAACTGGTGGTACACGGAGAAAGAAACCGGGAAGGATGTGTAGTGCTCGACAGAAAGTGCAGAAATGAATATATTTTCTTGCAGGCATTAAAATCATATCAAAGCTGAAAGATGGTGACAATGGGAAAGTGTGGTATTGATGGTCTTTCGGTGTCGTTGACGTAGTTTAATAGCAAAAATTGTATGAAATCATACCGGAACGTACTTGGGTTATAATTTCACAGCTTGCTTCAAGATAGGTTACAGGAAGTAAATAAAATATTCCACAGATTTAGTTCAGAAGCGTTGCAAAATGTTTTCCAAAGTGGATCTAGAAGTGATTTTTGAAACCCCAGAGAAATCCCGGAGGAAAATTCGGAAGAATCGTTGATGGAATTTTCGAAGCAGATGAATAAGAAATCTTCAAATTAATTTCTGAAGAGCTCTCGTCGTTTCTTGTGCAGATTCCACCCGTCGCTATTTGGCCGCTCAAACAGGCGAACTGGAGCAGCTTGGTTCATGGATGTTAAATTCCCGTGCGTGCAATTAAATTTAAATATTTTGATAAAATTCATTTACCCACCTCATATGCTAAGGCTGATGAGGGAGAAGGCGGAACCGACGGGGCTAAATGCAATTTAAATCGCACATTATCCCTTTCGTGACGGAGCGCAAAAAAATAAAATCTCCATACAAATGGCTCAACTTTGGCTCTCCAGAACTCTTAGATTTCCCAACAAAACAACAATTAGGGTATCGGGATGCTTCGTTGGCATAGCCCCCTTGTTCGGCCTACCTCAATGTTAATGGCTGGTTTCCACCTGATAAGTACTGTGTAAAAGGATAGGACAAGTAATGCTCACGTAAAACTTTTGCAATCAAAATTACTTAGGCGTTCGCAGTTGATAAGTAATTCACAGCCAGAAAGATTTGCCAACAGATGGCACTGTCATGCGATGCTGTCAGTCATGTTGTTGATTTTCCGTACGGAATAATATGTCGATGTATTATTCCGTGAGTAAAAGGGACTTCTCTTTCTTTGTGTTTCTTCTTTCGCGCCTGCGCGTTCACATTATTAGCCGTGTCGCTCTATAATGTGTGCTCCGTCGTCCTTCAGCATGGCTGCATCTGAACACGAGATTGAATTTCTTGAGGTTGAATAAATTGCCGTTACGTAGTTTAAAAATTTATAAAGACACCCCAAAACTGAATTGTTTATAAATAGTTCGACTATTGAAAAAAGTAAATAGCGTTTGAGTTTAGCTGATGAGGAGACAATGATTCTAAAAACTGTTGCATCATAATCATTTCATTTCGTTTGTTGAATAAAATGTTTTATGGTGCACTAGAACCATGAGAAGTAAAGACTGTATGTATTCGATGAAATTTGGACACAGAAAATAATGTATAGCTTTTGATTGCGTTCACAAAATCAAATATTTTTTTGATCAGGAATAATATATAATGTGTAGCTAATACCATAACAATGACAACAAATTCAGTTTGGTATTGACGCAGATATTGTTAATATCATAAAATAAGATTTTAGCAAATTTTTTCATCCGTTTTAAAAATTGTAAAGGCTATAATTTTGATGTAACTTGTCAAGACGTCTGAAAATTTGACTCGTAGTTCTTAACAGAGTATCAATAAACTGGTAAAAAAAATCTTAAAATTGGTTCAATACGTTTTTCTAGTATTCAAAACTCAAATCGCTTCAAGGCATATTTTAGGTACATTTTAACCATTTTATTCCGTGTGTATTATTTTGATTGTACAACTGTCATGACTGTTCCGATTTTTATTAGCATTTGAAACTGTAAAACCATTATAAAAACTGTTCTTAGCCAAATTGCTTGAAAACTTTTCAAATTATAACTGTGTGAATGTCACGATACAAAAAAAAACATTTTTGATTATGGTGACTTTGTGCCACATATACGGCTATAACTTTATTACGGCTAGATCAAATTGAATGAAATTTTTACACAATATTTCTACATGTATACTTTACATACAGAACAGTTTTGATTGAAATCGGTTCAGTATTTTTGAATCTAGAGCTATAACGGTGAAGAAACTTCTCAAATGGCAAAATTCTTGTTTCAACGATATCTCCACCAATATTCAACCGATTTTGATGAAATTTGTATAATATTAGCTTTACGTAATACACTATTCCTGGTAAAAAATTAGTCATTTACCATTTTATTATGAAATCTTTCTGAATTCCAATAATTCGTTCCGAGATCCCTACGAGAATTGCTCAGGGATTCCCTCAGAATTTCTGCTTGGGATTCCTCCAGAAATTCCATCCTAGATCTCTCTCGAAATTAATTCAGGATTGCTCCAGGAGTTCTTTCTGGGATACCTAAGGGAGTTCCCTCAGATATTATTCCAGCAATTTGTTTAGGATTTGTTCAGAACTTCCAGGAGTTCTCTCCAGGATTACTCCTGTAACTCCATACGGGATTCCTTCAGAGGTTCCTTCATGGAATTCTCTAGAAATTCCGAGATTCCTCCAGAAGATTCATGTGAAATTATTCTAGAAGTTCTTTCAGGGATTCTTTCACGAGTTTTTTTTATGATTTCTCCAGAACCTTTTCGAATGTCTTCAGATTTTTATCTGGGAAGAAACTATTGAAAGATTCTCTGAAATCGCTCGTGTAGATATTCCCTGCAAAACTGCTGGAGATATTCCTTAAGAAGCTGTTGGAGGAATTTTATAAGGAACTTAAGAGCAAGTCTTGGAGTACTTCCATAAAGAATAAAAAAAACTTCTGGAGTTTTTTCTGGAGCAATATTTAAGAAACTCCCAGAATGAATTTCAAATTATGTAATCTGCAAGGAATCCCAGTAGAATTTCTTGGAGGAATCCCAGAAGGATATCCTGGATAAATTATTGGCAAATCTTAGAAGGAATTCCTGGAAGAACCTTGACTTATTTTCCAGGAGTCTGGAAGTTCTGAAGAAATTCCGGAAAGAACTTTTGAAAATTCCCGGAAGATACCTCGGGTAAAATTTCTGGAGAGGTCCCTGATGCCACCCCTGGTGTAATCTTAGAAGAAAATCCTGGAGAAATACCAGAAGAAACTATGAGAGGAACCCATAAATTTACTCCTAGAGGAAACCTAGAAGGAGTTCCTGGAGGTATCCCGGAAGAAGCTAGAGGAATTACAAAAGGAATTCTTTGAGGATTCATATGAGAAACGTCCAGAGAAAACCTAGATGAATCTCAAAAAGTTGTATCTTTGAAAGAAATCCTGGAAGAATCACTGAAAGAACTCCAGGACGAATCTAAGAATGAATTCCTAAAGAAATCCTAGAAGGAATTCCTGAAATGATCCCGGAAGGAATTCCTGCGGCAATCTCCGAATAAATACTTAAGAAATACCGGATGAAATCCTGGTAGAATCTTAGAAAACACCTCTGGAGAAAACCCTGAAGGAACTCCTAGAAGATCCCAAAATAAAAAAAAAAAAACAAAATAAATAAATCCTGAATTAGAAGGAACTTACGGAGGGATTTTTTGTAGAACTTCTAATGAAAATATCAGAGACATTTTATAAGAATCCCCTGCGAACTTCAGGTGGATTTTTCGGTGGAACATCTGGAAGAAATTCAAGAGGACTTTCTGTGGAACCCCAAAGAAAAACCTTCGTACGGAATGCCAAAAGATTCATCACAAAGAATCTTTCGTGGATCTTCAATAAATTCCCCGTGAAGCTTTGTCCTATTTCGTATTTCATCTAAAACTCCACAAGGTTACCGTCAGAGTCCCAGCCGAATTCCTCCCACCGTAGTCCGAACTCCAATATTGCAGAATTTATAATTAGTATCCAACCATAGTTCTCGCTGTAATTCCATTAAGAGTTTTTTTTTGTTTAATTTCTTTTTATTTGTGAATTTTAACTTATGCTAATTCTTCACACACCCATTAAAAGTTCCCTCAGAATCCCAGCGTCTCTCATTAGCATTTTCCTTGGAACTCCGTTGCATGGTGTCAAAATTTCGATTATTATCGAACTTCCATGTACCTCGGATCTTTCTTCACAGAAAGTCAGCATTTTGGCTATACTTTATGATTGGCAAGTTTTGAAAAATATTCCATCGGGGAAATTTTGATTTATCCAAGTTTTTGGCTATTTTCCATACTAAAATTAATTAAATACTGATTTTAACCAAAAAACGTCCCATACAAAATGTATGGGAAAATTTTCACCGATAAAATATTTTATCGTCTTCCGATTATGAATATATAGCCCAAATTCTAACAATTTCCGAAGAAAAATCCGAGGTACATGAAAGTTCGATAAAAATCGAGATTTTGACACCGTGGCGTTGAAATCTCACTATCTGGATTTTCCCCATACGCGCGCAAAAATTAAATTTAAATTTCAATCACACTTCCTGAGGAAACGAACAAAATTTCTCTAAGTCCAAATCGTAAACAACAAGGTCACGAAACGCCACACGAACAACGAACAATTTATCTAGCAACCGCCGTATGCAGTGCCCTTTTCTTCACATCCTTTTTACAGCATCGTTTCGTAAAAATGCTGTCGGTTAAACAAATGTCAAAATTACTTACGGAAAAAGGAGGAATTTTACTTGAGCGCTCTACTTGGCAGCAGGAAACTTAGCTTAACCAAAAACTCAAACAAACACGCATAACTGGATATCGGAAAAGCTCTGCGGCAAACAACTGTAACATTTCGTTTCAATTTTAGCACCTTGGAGCATTAAAATTGAATGAAAATGTCACTTTGTTTAGCTTTTGTAGACGCCATGATTCTTCGGCTTAGTGGGTAGTCTACACACATGATCATAAATGGCATGATTCTGGAACATTTTGAATTGACTTTTCAATAACTGAACATTTGATGCGACGGTTAAAGACGCTATTTTGAACTTGTGTATTTGTTTTCAACGAATAATAACTATTTTACAATTTGAATGTGGGCCGAATATTGAGGACATTTTTTTCACTATGTACCCAAATCTTGGCCCATCAGTAAAATGACGTCAAAAACAACGATAAAAAGGCGTCAACAACATTTCTTGCGTAAGAACCAGAAAGAACGAACAGGAAGAAAGATTTTGTGTACGGTGACTGTAAAAATATAACACAATAATAGGGTTGCATTGTTTTCGTTACGAGATTAAGAAAGAACTTTAGTTAAAGTGATTTATTTATAGTTTTTGGAAAATTTGGCTCCGAAAATGTAATTTAAAAGTAAGATTGGTGAACAAACAGAGATAATACTTCAGCAGAAATATTCAAAAAATAAGATAATAAGTGGTTTTAGTGCATGGAAAGCAATAGGCCAACGTTGTATCCACTAATAGGCCAATTTTTGTACCATAGACCAACGTTGCATACCATCGCATCGAATCTTTTCAGCCTAATTAAGTAAATTCTTGAATATTTACGTAAGTTTACTTCCAATTGGAGAAACATGCATTGCCTAGAGTGTGTAATAGGGTCAACACATTATTTTTAATGCTATTAATTCATGAGTTATGGTCAAAATTGTCAAGGCGGCTTGCAAATTAGGCCAAGGAATGGTACACATACCCTATTTTACCTCAATTGAAAGAACTACTCTTTATCTTTCGATTTCTAAGTTTGACTACCTAGACAAATCGGAAATGAAAATTATGCGACAGACAAAACTTTTTCATGTTTTACGGTTTTTGTCCACTTTTTGTTTACCTGGTTGTGATAAATCTTACTGGCAACGTAAACAAAAGTTTGTTTACACACAAACAAGTATAAGTAATGGCTGAATTATTGAAACAATTTACATCACATAAAACAAAGTCTAAACAGATGAAAAAAATGTGCAAATCTGCTACCGCTCAACAGCACAATTGTGCTGGTTCGTCACGAAAGGGTTATAGGCCCACAATGAGTGCATACTATAAATAGAGTGGTCCAAAATTCGGTCTAAGTGTAAAGGCGAAGAATTTACCGACAGAATGTGAAAATTAAATGAAGCCTAGGTTGATCAGCAAAACATTTCCTTTCGTTGACATTTCAGCATGAACTTGTTCAGACGTAGCGACATATGCGGTGTGTTGTGGGTAAACGGATTGGATCATCTCTATCTTTCTGCTTTCGTACATCGGACAGCAATTTGACGTAGCAGGCGCCGTTATCGCCTAAGAATTGAAGACGTTAAAAGTTGGAATTATTTATTTATTTTTCTTAACAATACATCCTTAAAGGTATTGATTGGTCATTTCCCATAGAGTTATGCTTGGATCACTCTAATGCATCCACGATTTCACGTCTACTGCCTTCCAAAAGGATACAGAATGTGGAAGCGGCGACGCAATCACTTCCAGGCTATTGAGTTCACATTCACGGGTGATTGTGTGCTTGCGTCGATCGAAGAAGGGTTCTCCCAGGTTGGGTGGAGGGATTATGGACGGTCCAATTGAAAGTTCATATTGTAAGCTGGCTGGCTATTGTTATGAACTAAACAACAACGCTTTAAACGCTCATCGAAACAATGTTGGGTCGGGTTGTTGCCTGAGGTGGCTTTCTGCAACACATGAATTTGATAGGCGAGATGCGCTGTAATTGGGACCGCTAAATATAAACGAATTGTATCGCACAAATGTTTAATGAATTTCGAGAAATTAGCAGTATAAATGTAACCTGGACCAATTTAACAAAACAGTGAGAATACGATCAACTCTCAGGCGACGATGCTTAAAATTAGCTTCAAAATCTCCTTTTATTCGTGATTCTAAACTTAATAGCTAATTCTCACAAACTTGTTACCCAAACATAATATTGCAGTACAAGGCTTTACAAATCAACTCTTACAACACAACACACAATAGTCCATTTTACGAGCCGATTTTATGAATGAAATTTTGACAGGAGGTAGCGTCCTAACCCGTGAAAATCAATATCATCATCAACATTGTTGTCTCTTCATAAAATGGCTCATTAGCCATTTTACGAGACTTTTCAGAACAGCTGATTGCAGTAGCGGCGTCAACTGACAGAAGTCCACGCACGTTTGTTTTGCTAGAATTTCATGTGCTCGATAAATTAGAGACATGAGAAATTTGTGCAAAAACAAGGCTCAAAAGCAGTCGAATAATCAATACAAAACTCAATAATTTATCAGGTACATTTTTCGTTGCGATTGACTCGTTGAGAGCCTGAAAATAATTTCAATAAAAAATTCTAACTTTTTCTATTGCCAGTATGAAAAACAACGCTTGGCTTGCGCGCAGTCATTAACCATCATCAACCGGATGATGATTGAAAACGTAAACATCAGAGCGCGGACTTCTGTCGTTTGACTAGCCTCATAAAATAGACTATTGTTGTCCTGTTATAAAAGCAGGTAACACATCCGGTGTCCGGCCATTTAGCCGAATGCCATTCGACCGAATTATTATCACAAGGATTTGAAAGCGTAGCTGCCAATTTGATCATCAGAAATATTTCCGTCTTTTAATCTTAGACTATTCTTTCTAGTTTTACCATTAAGGGGCGTTGAAACTAAGAATATTTTTGTTGCAGATTTTTCCTACTTTGAATCATAGGCTGTTCTTGCGAGTTATACTGATACATGTTTTGTATTCCTCGACATTTCGGCTGTGAGTATTTGGCCTTTTTCAAGGTAACCCTTGAAAAAGGCCACATAAACATTGGCCGAAACGTCGGGCAATGAAATGCAAGTAGTTTTGAATTTGTGTTTTATATGTCATGGTACAGTATTGACAGTATTTTAGTGTCTTACAGATTCTGACCCGGGTCACCCATATTGAGCCGCTCCATACAAAACTGCATTTTTTTTTAAAGATGCCGATCGAAATGAATGTGACCAGTCACTACGCGATGTCCACTCTTTTTTTTCAAAGAGTCTTAGTCGAATAAATAAATAGGGGATCGAGATTAGAAGGGGTAAATATGTTGTAAGTGACCATTTTGCCCATTTTGAGCAGGACATATTGAATATTTCCTTAGTTTTCAAAGTTTAAGAAACTATTTTAAGATTATTTTCCAGATGATTAGAAAAAAAATAAAAATTGCAGAAATTTGGTCAATTTTGAAACTTCATACATTTTGTATGGGATGATAAACCTTGTTGGTATATTTTTGTCACTTACACCGCTTTGCTTCTAACTCCCTCAATTTAAACCCACTATTGGTCTCGTTGTACATAAACGATGCCTTGTTACATATTGGTAAATGCTTTTGTCTGGGTTACGCTGACGATTTTAAGCTGTACATTGTTATCAGCGGTGTTGAAGATTGTCACAGACTCCAAACATTGCTTGAGATGTTTGCAACTTGGTGCCCAGCAAACAAGGTTGAACTCAGCATCCCCAAATGCTTCGTTATAAGCAACCACCTTGAAATGAATCCGTTGCCTTCCGAGTACACGAGTAAACCTTCTTTTGTTATTTTCATTAAAAAAAAGTCTTCGTGATTATGTGGATTTTTGTTATGGAATAACATTTTTCTTATCTGTTTTTGCTAACCTAACGTTCGAAATTTTGTTCATTTTTTTTTTACTTTAAACTATTGATCAAAAGCGATTTTTTTGAATTTTTCAGAAAAGTGGCCCACTGTGCCTTTAGTGATGATTTTAGAGTATAAATGTCTTCGGAAGAAATGTCAAAAATAGAAGAATAATCAACTTTGCAAATAAAAAGAAAATCGCGTTAAGTACTGTTCCTTTGAATTCCACTAAGAATTTGCATCCTTTGACAGATACGTATTTCGACCTCAACTGTAAGGTCGTCTTCAGTATCTTGTACTTGATTCGACTCAACTCGACTCGACTCGACTTGACTCGACTGACTCGACTCGACTCGAGTCAAGTACAAGACACTGAAGACGACCTTACAGTTGAGGTCGAAATACGTATCTGTCAAAGGATGCAAATTCTTAGTGGAATTCAAAGGAACAGCACTTAACGCGATTTTCTTTTTATTTACAGATATTCCCCTAACAAGCCCAGGTTAATCATCATCAACTTTGGAAAGTTTTCTTCTAGGACGCTTCTATAAAAAGCTATAACTGATTTAGATCAGTTGCAACCTGTCTAAATCAAATACTGTGTGAATCTATGACAAAAGGTTGAAAGACATAAGGTCGAAGGACAAAAGGTCGAAGGACAAAAGGTCGAATGGACAAAAGGTCGAATGGACAAAAGGTCGAATGGACAAAAGGTCGAATGGACAAAAGTCGAATGGACAAAAGGTCGAATGGACAAAAGGTCGAATGGACAAAAGGTCGAATGGACAAAAGGTCGAATGGACAAAAGGTCTAAAAGGGTAAAGAGTATGCCAGTGAGTCCAAAACCCGCTAAGGGGTATCAAATCCTGTGATATCAGAGACAAGCAGATGTCTTAAGCTGGTCAAGGACTTACAGTTGATGAATATTTTGGTTCCAAATTCCACCAACAAGCGGTGCTAGTGAGCTAACAAATTTTGTTTTTCATATGTATCAGGAAAATTTGCAGAAATATTGCAACTAGCGCCACCTAGTTGCAGAAACTCGAACCAAACGATAATTATTCTGAAAGCCCTTGATCTACCAAACAAGTTTGCCGAAGACACCATCTTTCTAAAGAATCAGAATGCTGAGATATGTGAAATGTAAAATTTGTACGCTATTTAGCGCCGCCTAGCGGTGAAATCACGAATCACATGGCCCATATTCTGAAAGCCCTTGACCAGCTGAACAACTTTGCCGAAGAAACCAACTCTCTAAGTAATCAGGTTCCTGAGATATATGGGATAGAAATTTTGTCAGTGTTGTGTCTGCTTGTCTAAGATATCACATAAATCACAGACAAGTAGATGTGACACTAGCGAAATTTCAATCTCATATATCTCATGATCCTGATTACTTAGCGAGTTGGTGTCTTCGGCAAAGTTGTTTGGCTGATCAAGGACTAACCGATTATAAGACTTAAGATTTAAAATTCTACCGCTAGGCAGCGCTAGAGAGCAAACAAATTTTAAATTACTCATATCTCAGCATCCTCATTTTGTAGAAAGATGGTGTCTTCGGCAATATTGTTTGGTAGATCAAGAGCTTTCAGAATAATTACTGTTTGGTTCAAGTTTCTGCAGCTAGGCGGCGCTAGTTGCATTTTTTTGATATTTTCCTGATATTTATGAAAAAACATAATTTGTTTGCTCACTAGCACCGCCTAGCGGTGGAATTTTGAATCTTTAATCTTATTATCGGTTAGTCCTTGACCAGCCAAACAACTTTGCCAAAGACACCAACTTTCTAAGTAATCAGGATCATGAGATGATATTGAAATTTTGTTAGTGTCATATCTATTTGTCTGTGATTTATGTGATATCTTAGACAAGCAAGTACTTTCATACTCCTGTGGTACACACAGTATTGCACTGGAAGCACGACTGAGTGCGCTCTCAACACGAATTTTTGTGTGCACATTTTCTGCGCGCACAAAATGTGCACAGATGCGCTCTCAACACGAATTTTTGTGTGCACATTTTCTGCGCGCACAAAATGTGCACGCAGAAACTGAAAAAAAACATGTTTGTTCTAACATTTGTTTGAGCACTCATTTTGATGGTGAGCGGGTGGTTTGTGTGTTAAAAAAGTTGCGTAGTTCACCCTCGCTCTCGTTAAAAGTCGTGTGTAGAGTGTATGTTTTCTCTTCTCACGTTTCGCACTGAGGACTGAGGAGCATGCCATCTCTGATTCCTTGAAAGAACAGCCTATGGGTTGAAGAAGGATGAATCATAGATCGGAATATTCTCATTAGAAATTCAAATCATTAAAGCGATTAAATAAATCCAAACAGTCTATAAATTAGAAAAGGACAAATCTCTGGATATTATAGGGGTGATCCATGAAGTACGTAACGATTATAGGGGGAGGGTGGTTTTCAAAAGTGTAACAAGTGTAGTTTCAAAAGTGTAACAATATAGTTTGTATAGGACAGGGAGAGGGGGATCGAAAATTCTCAATTTTTGGCGTAACGCCTGTATGAGCAAACAAAATGAAATTGTTTAATTATACAGTATAATTATTAGGATCTACCTATCAATCCAAGAGGGGATGATCACTAAGCACAAGTAGTTAATGAATGTTTCTGCAGTACAGTTAGAAAGAACAGATATTGAAAAGAAGAAGGCAAAATTTCTGATTGAAAAATAAGTCCCTAAGGAGTCAATAATTATTTCACTAACAAAAGTTAAAAAAAAAAACAGCCTATAAATTTAAGAAGGAAAAATTCCAGAACAAAAAATCAAACTAAATTGCCATTAAATAAATACTACATTAACAGAACTTAAAAGAACAGCCTACAAACAAAAGAAGGAAAAATTTCCTATGGACATGTTAGTGACTGCAATGCATATGATTTCTATAACAGCACTACAATGTTTCTTTCAATGAGCGGCAACAAATTGGTCTACTAAAATTTGACCTTTTGTCCCATTCGACCTTTTGTCCCATTCGACCTTTTGTCCCATTCGACCTTTTGTCCCTTCGACCTTATGTCCATTCGACCTTTTGTCCATTCGACCTTTTGTTCATTCGACCATTTGTCCTTCGACCTTCTGTCCCAAAGCCATCCAGAGCACTAGAGGTTTTGTCTGTCGAAAACAGCGTTCTACCCCAGTGTTGGCCGTAGAGACATATTTTAATTCTGAATAAAGCCTTCATACGCATACATATTCTGTTTTCTCCTTGGTTTTATCTCTTCTCGTGAAGCCTCGGCGAAAAGAGCCGATGTTGAGTAAACTGGGAATCCTTGGGACTGAGCGAGCTTAATGAAAGTTCGTCGATAACAAGCACAAAACAAGCTTCGCTTGTATATTGACGTCGCCTTCATTGACATTCAAAGACATCAAGGGATTGTGCAGCAGTATTTTCTCATTCATTTGACCATTTTTTTTTTGAAACAGAGCCTTTATTGCTTTTTTGGACGAGAAAATGCTTTATGGTAATTGTTCCTACAGTTCATAAATTTTAATAAGCTCATCAATTAATTCAAGATGTATCAACAAAGTACAATCGAATATTTTTATCGATGTGCATTATAAATTACTGTTTCAAGCAATCATGGAATCCTAAAGCAGTTTTGTTATACAGTGGCCTTAAGGTTTTATCACTAGTCATTTTATTCACTACTTACAGGGGATGGCCAAAATGTTTGGGATAGGCAACTTTTTTTTCTCTCACAAAAAAAGTTCAACATGCTATAACTTTTCATAGAGCGCATCAAAAAATCTCAAATTTTGGCTGTTTCTCAACCTACTATATGTGCATCATTGGTACAAAATCATTGCATCATTGATACAAATTCATTCAATTCGGTTCACTGGTTTCCGAGATATGACAGTTCAAAAATTAGTTGTCTGAAAAATAGTGTTTTACCCGAACGGTTCTAACTTCGCGAAAAACTAATCAATCGAGCCCAAATTTGTACCAATGATGCACATATAGTAGGTTGACAAACAGTCAAAATTTGAGATTTTTCGATGCACTCTATGAAAAGTTACAGCATGTTGATTTTTTTGTGGGAGAAAAAAAGTTACCTATCCCAAACATTTTGGCCATCCCCTGTACCAAATGCACGCTCGATTTTATCACGCCTTTTCTAAAACATTAAAATGTTCGGTGTTGTCCATATATAACCTAGACTAATGTTTGGCCATCTGAGACCTCCTCGTAGACTTTTTCCATCTAAAATCATTGAAGTTTGAATAAATCGTAGGTTTTGGTCAAGAACCCCCTCCCTCTAAGAGTCTACGTAGTTTTTAAACAGACACTTATTGTGAAACTACTCAGGCTGAAACAAATTTTATTTTGACTTTTTGTCTCACCATCATCCCCCCCCCCCACCACATCAAAATTGTTTGGCTGGATTTTGCGTTTTGAATGCCTTTGTGACGGCCTCATTAGGGTTTTCCAGGGTCTGGAATATTTGACATTTACTATGAGAAAAAAGTGGGGATAGATTTCTTTGAATAAAAAACGTGCAAACAGGTTAAAAATCTCAGAGAAGATATAAGACAGAGTAAATAATTTTCACCACTTAATAATATTTCATTTGTTTTGGATGGCTTTTTTTCCTTGTTTTTCGAAAATTTCCCATTTCAGACATAAAATCACCTCATGGCTAAAAATTTGACAGTAATCTAGTTTTGCACCAAGAATTGCATGAAAATATGGGAGCTTTGAATTCTTAACATGTTTGAAGTCTGAACTGCCCTAATCCTATATGCATATCCAGGTTTACTATGTGTAAAAATTGTAGAAATCTGTTAACTACTCTGGGAGTTGTAATGCCATAGAGTTCAAAAATTATGAAAAGAAGCCCCACACGATGGTATCCAAAGCGATTAAAAATCAAGAAAATCGTATTAAAAAGTCTGAATACATTTTCGAAAAATTAACTTGTAGATTTCTGAGAAGTTGAATCGAATCGCATGTAAATATGAACAATTTTAAGTAAACTGACCATTGAAAGACAACTAGTTGATTAATTTACAGTAAAAATTTAAAAATTTTTTATGCACGTTTCGAAAAGTTACAGCAAGTTCACCATTTTTTGAAAACTTACAATTTTGCCTGTCCCGCCCGACCCACTGTACCAACTCAGTTGCTCCTCTAATTATTGTTTCTTCTTCTTTGTGGCTCTACGTTCCCACTGGAACTCGGCTTGCCTTATCTTCTACTTAGAGGGCTTTCTTTGCCTGCCATGGCAAGAATTTGTATATTGTGTGGCAAGGACAATGATACGCTATGCCCAGGGAAGTTGAGAAAAGCTCCCGACCTGAACGGGAATCGAACCTACCGTCTCCGGATTGGCGATCCGAAGCCTTATCCACAAGGCTAACTGAAGCTCCTCTATCATATTTGAAGCATTACAATACCCTCGAGAAACAAATTCTACCAAAAATACGCTATTCATATTTTATATGATTTACTTGAGTTGCAAACAATCTTTCCAAGCAGTTCACTAAAAGTTTTTAAGTTTATCCATTATAATTTTCTTCATAAATTCTTTCAAAACATATGGAAGAATAAAAAAATCACAGAATCCTCAAAAAAATTCTACAACGATCGCCTATGCTATATATCAGGGGTTCTCAAACTTTTTCAGCTTGCGACCCACTTTTGAGTTTCAAAGAATTTGGCGACCCACCAGCACGAAAATTTATAAAAATATTTTTTTTTTCAAATTTGGACTGCTTTTTTAAAGAAATACATTTTATCACTTACGTTGCGTAGCCGTCAAACTTAAAAAAAGGTTTTTGTGTTCTTTTAGTTTTTTTTTTTTTGAAAAGTCTACGTTACGGTACCCAAGCCTGCCACATCAGTTAACTCTTAGTTGTAAAAGTTTGAGATAAGATTCCAAGTTTCTAATATATTTCTGGCTAAAGATATAGAGGTAATTTTATCCTTCGGCAGAACTTTTAAATCTACTTCAAAGTTAAATAGCGGTTGAAAATGCTATAGATATTCACAGCGTATGGGTAAACATCAAGTAGTTTTTAGAATGATAGCATTGCAGGATGGACAGATGAATGTTTTTGACATTTTTAATGATATCCTTCATACAAACTTATTTCATTTCCATTTTTATTGAAATTACTTTTCAGTTGTTCCGTTAAAGTTCAGATTATCGACATTCATCTGAATTTCACAGAAGTTGAGCTTTACCGAAGCTCGGTAAAGGTAAAGTTTCTTGTCGAAGTTTGGTATTTTTTTCCTAATTTTTGGTATATCTTATTTTTTATATTTTAACTGCTGAAACTGGCGTGTAGGTCCATTTTTTTTTGTTTAGAGAGACTTTACCCTGAAGGGGCATTCGTCTCTACGCTGTAAGTCCAATATAAAATGCTAACTGCATCAACAACTTGAACTCATTTTTTCCAGAACTCAAGTAAAATCTGAAGCTTCACCCTAATCTTAAAACTAACTTATTGTTTTAGAATCGATTTTAGAACGCAGACAGCAGTTTCAATATTCAATATACTCCCGACAATACTTATAATACAAAATTTTGAATAGAATTTAGGAAAAACATCTAGAAATAACTCTTCTAGAAATGGATTCTCGAAGGGAGTATTTGAAAATAAGAAAATATCTAGCAATAACGTTCGACATAAGTTAATAAAGACTTCGCGACCCACCAACAATCAGCCCGCGGCCCACCAGTGGGTCGCGACCCATAGTTTGAGAAACGCTGCTATATATTGTTATTGACGGAGAGACGTAGTACATACAACTACCATCAGTACGACTCCCATTGTAACGTTGTAGAAAGAAGACATTTGAAGAAACAACCTCTAGACAACCACACTAGTTCATCGAATATTTTATTTATTTATTTATTTATTTATTTACTTGATCTTCGACTGGGTCGTACAGATTGCTTATCTTAAACATAAATAAAAAATGCATGTTGCAGTAACAAAAATACAAATCAAATGACACATAAGAAATAAACTAAGTACAGAGAACTACAAACTGCTATTGAAAGAAACAATACATGAGCTTAAAAAGTCCGGTGCGAAGGTCGCCATGCTATATTAGAATAATCTCTAAACTCGCGACACCACACTTCTCTAGGCCAATTCGTTTTTTTCAGAGCCGAGTTACGAAATTTTGCTTCGACAGATACTTTGTACGATACATAGTCTAGCATGGAAACGTTTTTCCACGGAGGTACTAAGCGTTTCACACTTAACACTTCTTCCGCGCCTATGGATTCGCAAACCATTAGCTTTAGTTCATCCTCAGTTACATCAGTTGCAATGTTCGTTACATAAAGATTGATCGGATCGGTACAACTGTTTGCGGTCATTTCACTAATATATACAGAACTAGATGCAAGTGGGATAGACTGATTGTCTGGACAAGGCAGATTTTCGTGATGACGAATTGAAGTACGAGGCTCTGCAGTTAGCTTCTTTTCCACTTTCGATAACGTTTCACTCATTAGTTTAACTTCCGTTTTCAAAATATCAAAGTCACTCTTAGCTGCGTACTCATTGCTGTTCTTATCGGTGGCAGTTTTGCGAAAACGTCCTTTTGCGATGTAATCCCTGCAGGAGTCGCACATCCAAAATATGCTTGGATGTAGACATGCGCATCCCTCGTCGTAGGATAGACCCATGCACTTTGCATGGAAACTGCGGCGATCTTCGCATTGGCCGTCGCAGGACACAACAATATCTTCTGTGCGGAATTCCAATTTGCAAGCGCTGCAGTAATCATCCATTCTCCAGTTTGGTAAATCCTATCCGCACGAACAATATACGCTACTTCACGACCAGATGGCGGGGTGGTCGGTAAAACGATCGGCGATGGCTATGTATATATCAGATGTGCTTTGTGTAGGTAGAAATAATCATCGGCGAGATAGCATTCGTTCTTCCAAGAAAATAAACAAGCAAATGATGTCGATCCGTGGACGTAGGCCAAAAATGCACTATTTCATCAAAACAAGCGTATCAAAATGCACTTAACTGTTTGTGAATGCAGAATAAACACTTAGCAATCAAACTGCTTTTTCACAATATTTCCAGCGATCGAAGAGGCATGCAACTATAACAACAACACACACATACACCTTATTTACGGTGGTTTTCCAACTTTTTACTGAATCGACACTGACTTCGACTTGTTTATTAAACCAACCAACAGCTGGTCATTACCATCCTATTTTAACCACTTCCATAAGCCACGTAGCTTCCACCGTCCACTGCAATATTTGTTCGTTATAATCTTTCGAAAATGACTCCGTTTCACTGGCCAATGTCTATTTAGTTGGTCGACCCTTCCATGGCCCACCACATCCCCGCCCAAAAATCGAACCAGGAAGAAGGCTTCGTGCCGGTTCCGTCTTGTTGCCTTCTAGCCAGAGGCTAGGAAACGGCTGCTGGCCGGTTGGATTCGGTTTTTGGAGCGAAAGTTTGTTCCCGGGTGTGCGGTGAAAATGATTTTTCTCTTTTTGCCCGGCAGACGAGTTCCTTTCCCTCCACTCCCGCAGGTTCTGAGCCGACTTGGCTGGTTGGTTATGCATTTTCGGCTGGCAGACCCAAGAGTTCGTTTTCGAGTGTTTGCGGTCTTTGAGCAACGGGGAGAGGAACGTTTCCGGCTCCGCCGGCCGGAGCCGCATCGACTGTTGGGAAGTTTCGGTCGAAGAAGAGATGTTTGCGAGATGGATAGTTTTTAAAGTGCCCTCGGGAGATGGACAAGTTTTCCGGATTCGGTGCGGGGGCGAATCCATGAATTTTGATATGCTGTTTAAAGAGCGTTGCAAAGAATGGAATTGAATTGAAATTAATGGATGAATGTGAACGCATTTTGATGCTTTTTGGAAGCTGGATGGTTAAACAAAGATGCATGTGGCCAGTTTAAATTCACTCCCCTACCTCACCTTAAATGAAAATTAATACTCACTTACTTTCAGTCCTGAGCACCCATGGTGGTGCAGAGGGCCGAATTGAAAGATCTTCATCCTGAACGATTGCCCGCCATCGCATCGCCTTGACTTGTAGTTTGAATAAATTTCTGTCGATCCATAGCTTTATTTGGGCACTACGGGAGCGATTACGATTGATAGACGCAGTTACACTTTCTACAGCCAGCGCCTTAATGTATTTTCTATTATCTTTTGATACACCAAAACGTGGATTCGATCCAAATGTTCCTTGAAATTGTCAACATTTCAAACGGAAATATTTTAATGACTGAAATTTTTCCACCAATTGCAATTTTCCATCCGGCTATCGAAGGCATTCCATTCAAAAGCCAACCCCCGCTCAGATCAATTCAACGCCCATCTCTGGCCAAGGACACCCGAACCAGACCGGCTGGCAGCAAATTTGGTCTCATTTTTATTTCCACGATTTCAACCGGTCATGGTCTATCAGCTCTGCTGCCCGCCCGCCTTGCTCAATTATTTTGCAGTACTGATTAAATTTAATTAAACTCATTTCCAAACGCACCCGCCGCCGAACGGATTGTTGCGGTGGTTAAATCGAGGGCGTAAACATGAATGCCGACCAGAAGAAGAGCGCTTCCAGCTGGCTCCGAACCGCGGCAAGTTGCTATGCGGTGGTTGGTATGCATCCATCCGTTCGCTTCCCAATAGGGCCGCCAGCCAGCGCAGCGGGACGGATATCCGAGTGACTAGCCGCGCCCGACTACTACACTCAATGAATGGCATGGATGAACAAAGCACTAGGTACCTCTACAAACAATACATCGCGTCCGTTTTCATTCCGTTTCCGGTCGGTGTGGTTGGGTGGGCTGGGCTTCGGGATGAAATTCGATGAACCGCTTGATATTTGCGCTTAATTTGTATGTTTTATTATATTCCATTGTGGAATATTCATGGTGTCATTTTTGAGCGGGAATTGTTGGCTGATTGCGCAAAAAAGCTGCTGTTTATTTTTATGATACCGGGCAGCAGCAGCACTGCCGCCGCCGCCACCGCACCATCACCGAAACGCAAATGAGGTTGGCGAATAATTATACCTACAGCCCCCCGTGTGGATTGATGGGATCATTTTGCGGAATGTTCTACCCATTTGGAAGATTACCAGGAAGAAAATTCGTTGAAATTTTATTTTATTTCGAAACGAGCTGCGGTTGCGACAGAACAAATAAGGCTTTATTCGATTCACGATATAATGGCGATGAGAAACATTAAGAAAACCAATAACATTACATTATTACAAGCCATTATTCTCCTGAGGGCTGCAAAATGGTGAGTTGACAACACAGCTGCGGTCCTCACAAGTTCCTACCTTCTACGGGACAATCGAAGACAAAGACCGCAAGCTTGAAGTTGACCCAACTTTGGCAAACATAGATTGGCTTCAGGTCAAATTATGCTAACTCTGTCTTACGAGGTGAACACACTTCTCGTCACCGTGGAGTTTGGTTTCCTGCTCAGCGCTCACGCCCACGCTGCGCGCTCATGAAGTGGGAACCTAATAACGAGAGCATAATTGCTGCCAGATTCAGGGCACGGGTTCGAACCTTACCATGATCCAATGCTACACTCCAACCGATGCTGCCAAAATTTAAGACAAAGAGAACTTTTACAGCCAAGTGAATGCTGTCGTGGACAAGATTGCAGAAGGGGATATAAAGATGGCCATGAGAGAATTCAATGAGAAGGTTGGTTCCGACAACTCGGACTATGACTATGACATTGTCTATGAGAAATTGGCAACACTGTCACAATCGTTGCGCATCCAATTTTAGCTCTGTTTTTTTATTTGTTTATATCCTGATTCTCTGGTGTAAAAATCATTCGTGTCGGTGTAAGTTTCGTATTGAGTGTTCGTCGCCGCAGATTGTGTTACCCGTCCAGTTAACAGTGCCTATAGTGCATATTTTGTTAATGTGAACTTAGTGATTATTCATCGATTGTTGTTTGTTTGCTCCTTTACCTTCCCCCACGTTCATTTTTTTTCGTCGAAGTGACATCTACCGGCAATCATCTAAAGCTGCTGGGAAAGCTTGTGCCAGTAAATCTGAACTGTTGCATATCGGTAGGCGATTGAAGAAAATTTCTATTAACCGGTACGTTGCGGCACATTTGACGGGCTTGGTGGTCTAGTGGCTACCGCTTCTGATTCGTATGCAGAAGGTCATGGGTTCAATCCCTGGCCCGTCCTTTTCATCCTACTTTGTATCTTTCTATCCACTTTCTCTCGCTCTCTCTTCTCTACATATACAACTCATGTATATTCATATGTTCATAGCCATCGCTAGAACCAGAAACGAATTGAAAAAAGTCGTTTCCCTCCCTTCCAACTTCCACTCACAGCACAGTGTATATATAACGCCTATAAGTTATGCAACCAAAGCGTGCTGTGCCGCTTGACCTTATTCACCTTATTCACCACACAATCTATCACGAACACTATAAATAACCCTATCCATGGATCGCATCACCGACCCACTGGTGACTCCCAGATCTCCCATCCTTTCCGTCTAACAAATACCCCAGTCCGTGCAGGTTGTGGGGACGCAGAGTGCTCTCGGTCTCTAGTAGCAACAACCAGTACACTCTAACATTCCTTTCCCTTCCCAGCTGACTATAAGGACTTGGCCGGCGCCGTTATCGATCAAATATGCATGAGCTGCTAAAATTGCACTTTGAGAATAAGTGGAATGTCCCAGCCCCTTATTCAGTTGGATCTCAGTGCAACTGGTACCAGTTCAGATCAATCACGGAGGAGCAACCATTGACATGTATAGTCAGAATTGATCGTTGATCGTTTTGATCGTAACCGGTACGTTGCGGCACATTGGAACACTTCAACTCATTGCGACTTTCTGGGCATGATGGATTCGTGCAAAATCTGTTCGACTACGATTGATTCGGCAAGAGTAGTGACGTGCAGCGGATCATGCGGGTTGGCTTTTCATTTCGCATGCGTAGGGTTGAATAAAACACACTACTCTGCATGGACGTCGAAAAACGGACTTCTCTGGTTCTGCGAATCTTGCTGCATAAACTTAGACCCGGCTGTTTATGAACGAGAGAAACTCATAATGAAAGCCTTACGACAGTTATTGATTCGAACTGATTCGATAGATACCCGACTCGGAAACTACGGTGAAAATCTCCGCAAATTAAACAAGTCAATATATGGGACCCAAGTTAACAACAAGTCATCGCGTTATTCGGATAATAGCAGCTTCGAGCGGCGTATCGACGAGTTGAATTTCGATGACACCGATGACCCAATCAACCGATCGAGGTCCTGCGAAGAGACTTCATTTTTTGAGGTCCTGGACGAAATCAATAGCTCCATTGCTCCCATTCCAGACAAGTTCGTGGTTGGGTCCAACAAGCGTGTTCAGATAATTGCCGGTCCCTCCACTAGTTCGGAATGCAGCACCAACAAAGCTCTTCGAATTGATGTATCGACACCCGCTCCTACTCAACCCACAAATACTTCGGTTAGAGAAACTGTACCAGTTCCTCAACGTAGCTCTGATGGTGTATCTGTCACTAGGAATGAACCAAATTCCCGCATAAGGTGTAATCACTCATCGTTGAAAGTTGCCAATCAGGCGTCCAGTGACGTCGAATATTTCTACGTTACGCCGTTTAATCCTGATCAGAACGAGGAGGGTGTAATGAGACACGTGATGGACATTTCCAACGTCAATTCGTCTCTGTTTAAGGCCTCGTGGAAAGAACATTGAAGATCTGTCCTTTGTATCATTCAAAGTAACCATTTGCAAAACAGCTTCACGGGTGGTTGGTGATGCATGGTACTGGCCAGATGGGATTTCCGTTCGTCCATTTGAACCAAATGCAAAAAACATATCTGCTGTTCGACTTCGGGATCCAGAGTAATTCCTGCTTTTGAACCGGGATTCACTTTCAAGTCTTCACGGAAACATGGCTGCGAGAGGATATCAACAGTGCTGAAATTTTGTCTGAGTACACGGTATTTCGATGTGATCGTAGTGCATTAACCAGCTAACATATTCGGGGCGGTGGCGTATTGATTGCTGTTAAAAATTGCTTTCGTTGTGAGGCTGTTGCATTGGCGAATTGCGAAAGTCTCGAGCAAACCGCAGTCTGTGTGAAGTCGGAATCCCGTTCGCTTTACATAATATCAGTCTACCTTCCTCCTGGCTCAAATGTTGATCTTTATGCTGCCCATTCCCATGCTGTTCAGCACATCACCAGTCAAGCTTCAGATGCCGACATTATCCTGTCTCTGGGTGACTTCAATCTTAGCAAACTACATTGGCAAATCGACGACGAGATTAATGGATACATTCCCTCAAACATGACTTCCGACCGCGAAAGATGTCTCGTTGAATCCGTGTTTGCTTCCGGCCTTCGTCAAATCAACAGTTTCGTGAACGCGAATGGTGCACTACTGGATCTCGCGTTTGTTAGTCTACCAGAGCAAGTAGAAATTGTTGTCCCACCTTCAGCAGTATTGCCTATAGATAGTCATCACATACCGTTCGTCCTTCTCATTGATCTAAGCGTTGATAATCTGGATTCCCACGTGATCCTCTCCGACCAATCAACCTACGATTACAAATCGTGTGACTATACTAGATTAAAAGCAGCGCTTGCCGATATTGATTGGGATAGCCTTCTGCGATTCGGTACCGTCGATGATGCACTCTCTGCCTTCTACAACAAACTCTCTGCTGTCTGCAACACTTATGTGCCGCGTAAGAAACGATCGCTCTCCTCAACGTTTAGCAAACCATGGTAGACACCCGAGCTGCGAAACCTTCGTAACACCTTAAGGAAAGCGCGACATCGTTTCTTTCTCACGAAATCAAAAAACGATAGGGCCACCCTTCGTGAGGCAGAGTCAACGTACAAATCTGTTCTGTTGTCCACACACGAATCCTATATAGCCGAGATCCAGTCCAGTTTAAAACAGAACCCATCACAATTCTGGAACTTCGTAAGGAAACAAAAATCATCTGCTCGTATTCCTTGCAATGTCAATTACAACGGAACCCAAGCCAGTTCCAATTCAGAAGCGGCTAATCTCTTCTCTCAGTTTTTTTTAAAGTGTGTTCAGCAAGGTGTCACCAGTGCCCCGTGAAGACTGCTTCGCTCACATTCCTTCGTATGACATCAACCTACCTACTATACAGTTTTCGCCAAACGAAGTGATGCTGGCCATCGACGATCTCGACTCTAAGAAAGGAGCCGGCACGGACGGTATTCCTCCTGTGTTCCTGAAGAACTGTTCAGCAGAATTATCAGCTCCTATAGCCATTCTCTTCAATAGTTCCCTACGTGGAAGTACATTCCCATTAGCGTGGAAAACTGCCTCCATCGTACCAATTCATAAGTCCGGGAATATCAACCGTGTGAATAATTATCGTGGTGTTTCCATACTATGTTGCTATAATATCATCTACAATATCGCAGCACCTATAATTTCGGACTCGCAGCATGGTTTCATGAGGCATCGCTCAACAACTACTAAGTTGATGTGCTATGTTTCTACGCTATCACGGAAAATGGAAAGGAGAAGACAAGTCGACGCAATTTACGTTGATTTTGCAAAGGCATTCGACACCGTACCCCACAACCTAGTAGTCGATAAGCTCAAACATATTGGCTTCCCGGCTTGGTTTACAAAATGGACTTCCTCGTACCTATCCGGTCGCACCTCATACGTTGTGGTCAATTCAGCACGCTCTAGAAACTTCTGGGTTACGTATGGAGTGCCCCAAGGCAGCGTACTTGGTCCGCTATTATTCAACATTTTTGTAAACGACTTGAAGCTGGTCCTCTCGTCGGTCAAGCTGTCTTTCGCCGATGACCTGAAATTCTTTCGCGTTATAGAGACTTCGAATGATTGCACCGCTCTACAAGAGGATATCAACACAATGTTAATGTGGTGTAACAACAATGGAATGTTCGTCAACGGCCAGAAATGCAAGATTCTCTCCTTTTCCCGTTCGAAGGATCCTATGCATCACCAGTACACCCTGGAGGAACAACCACTACAACGTGTTACGTCAATCTGCGACCTGGGAGTAACTATCGATACCAAGCTCACGTTTAATGAACATGTGGGGATAACTACTGCCAAAGCTTTCTCGGTTCTAGGGTTCATTCGTCGTCACGCCAAACTTTACTGACGTATATGCCCTGAAGTCGCTCTACTGCTGTTTGGTGTGAAGTATTTGGATCCCGTACTATACAACGCACATACTTTCGATCGAACGTGTGCTAAAAAAGTTTGTGCGATTTGCATTAAGGCTGCTTCCCTGGAACGACCCAATTAATCTTCCCGCCTATTCCGAACGGTGTAAATTAATAGACCTAGAACCACTGACTACTAGACGTACTAAGCTGCAGCGCTTGTTCATCTTCGACGTCATTCAAGGAACAATTGACTGCCCTGCGCTTCTGCAACAGATATCGTTCAACGTTCCCCCTCGAAGTTTGCGGTTTGTCAACTTACTATCTGTTCCGTATCATCGCTCAAACAACGGCTACAACAACCCACTCGACTCATGCATTCGAGCATTTAATGATGTTTCAAACGTGTACGAATTCAACACTACGAAAGCTGTTTTTAAAAACCGGATTAGTCAAGTAGTTTAGTTTTTAAGATACATTACATTAAGTGTACGGTTTGACTATCGAAGACGGTGTAATAAATAAATAAGAAATGAGCGAGAACGGAGAGCTGTCGAAATACGCGTATCTGTCGATTTTTAGCCCCTAACCTCCAAGATATTGAAATGGAGGTTAGCCGGTTAAAAAACAACAAAGCCGCTGGAGCATATCAACTACCAAGCGAGTTACTAAAATACGGTGGAGAAGCACTGGTGAGAGCACTACACTGGGTCATTACCAAGATTTGGGTGGAAGAAGTATTACCGGAGGAATGGATGGAAGGTATCGTGTGTCCCATCTACAAAAAGGGCGACAAGTTGGATTGCGGGAACTACCGCGATATCACACTAACGAGCGCTGCCTACAAGATACTCTCTCAAATTTATGCCGCCGTCTATCACCGATTGCAAGAGAGTTCGTGAGGCAATATCAGGCTGGATTCATGAGTGAACGCGCTACAACCGCCAGGTGTTGCAGAAATGCCGTGATTACAACGTTCCCACACATCACTTTTTCATCGATTTCAAATCGGCGTATGATACAATCGATCGAGAACAGCTATTGCAGATTATGCACGAATACGGATTCCCGGATAAACTGATACGATTGATCAAGGCGATCATGAATCGAGTGGTGTGCGTACTACTGCGTAGTTCGAGTATCAGCGACACTCTCGAGTCCCTTCGAATCTCATAGAGGGTTACGGCAAGGATATGGTCTTTCGTGCTTGCTGTTCAACATTGCGTTAGAGGGTGGAAAGGAGAGCGGGAATAAACACCAGTTGGACGATTTTCACGAAGTCCGCTCAGCTGCTTGGTTTCGCTGATGATATTGATATAATAGCTCGTAAATTTTAGACGTTGGCGGAAACGTACATCCAAGCAAAGAGTGAAGCCAGACGAATCGAATTAGTCAATAATGTGTCGAAGACGAAGTACATGATGGCAAAGGGCTACAGGGAGGAATCACCGCGCCCGCCACCCAGAAGTTATATCGACGGTGATGAAATCGAGGCGGTTAAAGAATTCGCGTAGTTGAGCTCACTGGTGACCGCCGACAACGACACCAGCAGAGAAATTCAGAGGCGCAGTGTGGCAGAAAATCGAACTTACTTTGGACTCCGCAGAACTCTACGATCGAACAAAGTTCGCCGTCATACGAAGTTAACTATCTACAAAACGCTGATTAAACCGTTAGTCTTCTATGGGCACGAAGCACGGACGCTACGTGCAAAGGACCAACGCGCCCTTGGAGTGTTTCGTACGATCCACGGCGGAATGCAAATGGAAGACGGGACTTGTAGAAGGCGAATGAACCAGGATGTCGGATAGCAACCCGACTAAAATGGTTCTCGAGAGTCATCCGACCGGTACAAGAAGACGTGGTGCGCAGCGAGCTAGGTGGGTCGACCAAGTGGAGGACGATCTGCGGACCCTAGGCAGAGTGCGGAACTGTAGACAAACAGCCATGGACCGAGTGGAATGGAAACAGCTACTATGTACAGCAGATGCCACCCAGGCCTTAGGCCTGATCGGTAAGGTTAGTCATTTCTATAAGGGATTTTTTTGGAAATCTTGCGTAACCAGCTTTGCTTATACCATGACAGCGCACTGTTTCTATCCCTACATTTGGGCTTGCGGCACGGATCATTTGCTCTGCTTCTTCCTGGCAGAGCTTTTCTCGAGCAGAGTTCAAGTATTGACGATTAAAATGTGATATAGGTTTGTTTGAGATAAGAGGTAAAAGTACTGAAAATAATAGCAAAAATTTGTTCTTGAACCATCTAAACAATAGCAAAATTTGTTATTTGAAGATCAATGAAATAGCTCACTGCTATTGGTTAGATCTTACCAAGAGCTTAATGTGTTATGATGATAATGTTCCAGGAGTAAAATTGAGATATTATTTTCAGTATTTTTACCTCTTATCTCAAACAAACAAGTATCACTTTTTGATCTCCGTATCAAAATATGCTATGAATGAGCTTGTAATTGAGCAAGAGCCGTGTTTCTCCCAGCAAGGATGAAACCCCCGTCTTCAAGCCTCAGGGTCGGCAAGACGCTCGTGACACTTCGCGAAAGAAAACACTTATAGATCGGCTAAAGAAACTCCCTCTATATTCTTGGTCTCGAGTACACTTTTATTTCACTTCCTTCTTGACGTCCTACTCTCCTACCACTTTCCTCTAGCTTTTTCCCTCCTAGCTTTCTGGCGTCCGCCCTTAACACCGGACGACGCCTCCCACTTTCTTAAGGACTAGTCCTACCTTACTTTCTTCACTTTTCTTCGTTCTTCGGGGCCCCGCACACTGCACGCCTTCGCTGCCGCTCCTTTCGCCTGTCCTCTGGTTCCTCGTCTCCTTCCTGGGCCAGAGGGCGGGCAATTCTTCTCCTTCTTCCTCTCTACCGATGGCTGCAGCCTCTCGCGGACCTTCCTCCTGTCCCGTGCGCCCCTCGAGTGTGTTGACGGACTCGAGGCTTCAGTGATCCGTAGAGTCACTGGAAAAAGCCTGGGTTCGTCGGCGCGATTGGTGGTTGTATCGGGTACAAGGGTGATGCGGACGCACTACAAAAAGGTGAGTAGGGTCTACGCTGCGGTGTGGCTCCAAAAGATACCGCAAAGTTCGGTTTTAAAATAAAAACCGCGAGGTCCTGGATGTCCAGATTACTCTTATTTCTCCACTTTCCTTTTCTCCTTCTATCCACTTTTCCTTGCTTTCCAAAACTTCTTTTCACTTTTCCAACTATAGCTTTCTCCAAATAACTTCTGCTTCTAACAACTTTTCAAAACTTCGACTGTTGGCTCTGAAGATCACCAGGCTTATCATCTGTTGGATTCAAGCTCGTTGACCCCGAACCTTTGGCCATTGACCCGTCGTGTATCCGCCTCATGATGGCCACCCAGTTCGCCTCCCATGGCCGCCTACTTCGCCACCCCCATGGCCGCCTATTTCGCGCATTCCTATGCAGCCTGGTGGTGGCTAGCGGAACTACTGTCGTCCTTACATGGGGCAGTGTAGTGATGGCTGCGTTCGTGGGATTTTTGGGACGTTACACTTAACCTAACTACAAACGTTTTCTTCTTTTAAAACAATATTTAACGAATACTACACGCGACAAATCTCATCAATACTGGACGTTTCACTGACACTTGTAACAAGCTATTTTACTCTGCTCGGGTTTGTCCAGAAGAACGTGGGTCTGTTGATTGCGTCTCTTTATGTATCATTCTGCGGAATCAATGCTGCATCATTACCTTCAGCGCTGTTGGCCTTCTCTTCCATAATCGCTTTACCAAAAACCACATCATTCAAAACCATTACTACATTATACATTAATATTACTTTATTTTCCATCTTTTTTACAGGTAAATACTGCCGCATGAAATCCTCTTCAATGCTTGGATTTTTTAAAAGGTAATTTGAAAACACATAGTTCAATATTTCGGATGCCTACCGCAGTATATCTTATAATAAATGATCTTATAACAAATAAAGTTGTACTCGGTCATAAACTATACGAATCTCACCGTGTTCCAAAAATTTTGTAAATTGGTTCGAAATTGGCTTAGTTATAGCAGAAAAGTGACCAAAATAGGAGCCCTACCGAGATGATTCCACTTCCCTAGCTCTTGACTTCCCAAAGAACTTTGCCGAATACGACACTCTTCTCCCTGTGCTGGATCCCCAGATAGAGAAGTTTGTATCTTTACTTGATAAACTAACGCCACCTAGCGATGAAATCATCAACTAATTGTTGAATCACCAGATAGCTCTTAGCTTCCTGACTAATTTTGCCGGAGACGACACGCTTCTCCCAAGTAACAATTCCATTGCTAATTGGTTTTGTTTGATTTTTATTAGGGGTTTATTACAGCAATAAGTAAAACTCACAGTGTTATGACTACTTTTATGAAAACCATTGATGAAATGTTTTATAGTATACTTTAAGATATCCATAAAGCCAGATTTTAAGGGTAAACAAAACTCTCCGATATGTAAACTTTCTGGCATTCTTTATTACTTTAATAAATAATAATAATTATAATAATAATAATAATAAGAATAATAATAATAATAATAATAATAATAATAATTCTTTATTACTACAATAAAACTGTTTAAACTCTCAACAGATGGCGATCCCTTCGGTTAGTAACGGCATCTGTTGGTGGAAAAGCAGAACGACACTAACTAGGTTTATTGTGGTCATAAAAGTAAACTTGCTTTCATTTTATTTTCGCCAATGGGGCACGTTCGGTGTAGTACTAGATTTGTAGTACAGTGGTTTTTCGGTTTTATCACGCTCAAAAAAAATTTTACCGTGATATAAACGAAGCCGTGAATTTGGCGAAACGAGAAATAAATGTAAAATTTTTTATCCAAAATTGTTCAGCTGCAAAATATATAAGTCGTAGCTTATATTTATTAACTGTTTTGGTGGACTGGACAATGTTATTATGGATTTTATATTGATTTCGGAATATTTCAAAACAAGTGTGATAAAAACGAAATGAAAATCGTGATAAAATCGAACAGAAAACCGTGAATTTGGGCGAGTAGTGATTAAAACGACTAGTGATAAAACCGAAACGCCACTGTAATGAGCTAAATTTTAGTATGGTGAGAAGGTCAGTTCTCTGTTTCTGCAATAAAATGGTACAAAAAGCGTGGGTATTATGATTCGCTGTCTAATTTGATGCTGCTTGAGCAAAACTTTGGATAACTATGTAGTTTATGTTGCAAGAAATGGAGAAAACAACAACACTGTTACCCAAAGTTTGGCTCAAACAGCATCAAATTAGGCAAGGAATCATAATACCCAAGCTTTTTGCACTATTTCAGTGCAGAAACAAAGAATTGACCTTCTCATCATACTTAAACTCAGCTCATTACTACAAATCTAGTACTTCATCGATATGTCCTATTGTGGTCGTCGCCATATTGAAGAATTAGCTAAAGGGAATAAAAATTAGTTAATTTTGCTCAAATAAGCAATGAATTGACAGTTTTCCGCAATTTCCGCAACATGCTCACATAATCAAACTCTCTCAGCTGAGTTTTCTTGTGATTCGTGATAGTTTTACTAAATTTTTTGTTTGTTTGTTTATTACCAGGGATTTTAACTCTTATGGGTCATTCATCCCGTAGTTTTACTAAATTATTAAATTGATTTATTTCATTCCAAGATGATAATATGTATTCACCAAATTCGAAGCGTATTAATTTTATGTTTCTGCAACCCTAAAATTCACGGTAAAATTGAATGCGCATACGCCTACCAACACAATAACTACTAAAAATATTATCTTGAAATGATCGCTTTCTTCTTACAAATGATGTATCCTCCTGAACTTTACTCGCCATCGAAGAAGCTTCTCAACAACAACAATCATCATAACGTTAAACTCTTTTCGAGAATGGAACATTTGTCAACTAGGTTTTGAAACAGTTTTATTGCTACTCTTAATGTGGTTTGCAACACCTCTCCGAGAGTGGTCCACTTAGCCGGTAGATGCTCTTAAAGAGGTTGTCAAAAAGTTTTGATGTATAAATCAGTTTTATTGCAAATGGGTCATGAAGATCTCTTATAGAGCAGAACAAAATTTAAAATGTTACTTGGGCTATCTGCTCAGAATCCCCAGATAGAAAAGTTTGAAACTTAACTTGACAACCAGCGCCATATAGAGACGAAATCACAAACTAATTGGTGAATCACCAGATTGTTCTTGACCTACTGAACAATTTTGCCAAAGACAGCATTGTTCCAAATAAAGTAGATCTTGAGATATCGCAAGTGATAACTTATGAGTGATTCTACTGGCGAGTGTATGTGCATGACAACCACTTCTACATGGCGCCTGTAGCAGTCAAATTGCCAACTAATTAGATGTTAGTTGCCCTTGTGTAGAAGATCTATTCTAGTACTACAACTTTACCAAAGAAAGCATCTTAGATTACACCTGAGATATTCGCACACACCCCCAATTAGGTGAAATCCCATAAGCCCTGGGACTCCTGCAACACGGATTCCTGCTGCACCCCCGAACCAACCGTGTATAGTAGGAGTTAATGCGAGGTCTGCACTTCAAACGGAATCGCTCAAGTAATTTTCGTTCAATGCATTATTTTTCCGTGACCAGAATGGTCAAGAAATTTAGCACAACAAGCCCCATTTGATATGACGTTTTGTTTCAGCACCGTACTAGGATCCGGAATAAAGCGACTCTTTATTATTTCTTGAGCGATTCCTTGCCTTAATTTTCCACGCATCGTGATAGGCCAAGAAATTTATTGCGATCAGCGTACTACCCATTAGACTGTACCACTTCTCCGACGCGACTAATGTGCAATCCGAAAGATTTTTTGCTGTGCATCCTACGCAATCGAGCACCCAATGCAGCGAAAGGAAAAGCTCATAAATTATTCACGCTGTGACAGACATCCCACCCGAGCCACCATCCGAAAAGCGCGAATGAACAAACACATCCATCCATCCACACACATTTCGTTCTCGTTCATCACTTGGAGCGTACATGACCCGCCGTTTGCTGTTGCTGCTGCAAGCTGCTTTGTGCTTTTCTCTGCCATCCCGGGTTGTAGACAAGTTACACTGCAGCCAGTGCAGTGGAGTTGATGCCTAGCCGGGTCGAATGTGCATGTAACCGATCGACAACTTGTGCCGAAAAAGTGACACCCACTACGCGAGCTTTAGCTACCCCATACGTTTGTCGACAACGAATGGTGGATGGTTGAGAGGCTTTCGGTGTAAAAAGGCAAGTATTTAAAGACGATGTTCAGTTGATAAATAATGATGATTTTTGGGAAATTTAAAACTAAATCATACTGATATCAACAAACAATTTCCTCGCCCTTGCAGGCTCTGGGCTAAATTTTCGAAATCAAGTGATTTTACCAGAAGTTTGATGTTTGGTGTTTATTAGCCGGCATTCAGATTGTAGGTATAGTTTGACAAGCTTCAGGTTTAATATCAAGACTTTTGCCTGAAGATTCGTTTCACCGCATCTACCCCGTACTGACAAAGATGACGACATCTACAGCCGTAACGACAACAAGCTTTTCATTTCCCGACTGCAAAAAAGCGTTTTCCATCTCACCCATAAATACTGCGGCTGCGGATCTAGTCAGTTACCATCTGGTCGTCGTGAGCCGGCGCGACGGTGCAAGTTGGCACTCAGCTTATGATGGCAAATTTGCAACAGGAAGGCGACGGGAGGTAAGCAAACGAAGGCAGCCAGAACATCATCGACGCTTGTACATTCAAATTAGTTACAAGGCACCCTGTTCGTTGTAGAGTTCTAGTCGTCGTAGCGTCGTCTCGTGGCGTCGTTTGAAGCGGTTACTTTGGGCACTCTGCTACTGCTGGTGGTGCGGAGAGCTCCCAAATGCATGCGCAAGGCGAGATTATAATGCATAAATATTTACAATGCAGTCTAGCGTAAAATTGCTTTTGAATACGAACGCACAGAGCGAATGCGGTAAGCAAAAGCGGAAATTTCAAGCGTTTGAAGGGCTTCGATTGCGTTCTAAACGTAGTTTAAATAGTGAGGAACAGTATTCTCGAAAAACTTATCGGATGTTGAAGTTCAAGATGGACACCTCTTTATGACTTTGAGTGACTGAAGCTATCGTACCGAATCTCGGAGCAAAGTTTCGACTCAGTTGAGAGCACCATAATGTTCAAAACCTGAGTCAATGAAGTGTCATAGGACCTGATTGCAGGCATACAATGTTTTGTCATCCTCCATTTAAGGGAACCTGCCTACACATCAGTCAAACAGTTGGTCAAACCTGTCCACACGAACGACCAAAGCGCAGATTTGACCAACTGGCAGGTATCCTGAGCATGCGAAAAGTTATCGAACCAGCTTCGTCAATGAACAATCGTCGGAAATAGTGCCGGAGACTTCTCAAGAATCTTTCGAACAGAAAAGATCCAATGGATCATGTTCAAAACGATCATAAGACCATGACTTGGACCTTGTTTGAAAAAAGACTTGCAAGCACTTGGGGTATATGAGTGACATGAGCTCTTCTGTTCTTGATGACTCAGAGTAGTAGCCGGTACATGAAACTCGCCGTTCCCTACTGTTGACGTTCAGATGTGAGCACCTCTTTTAACCTTTCAAAGAATCGATACTACAGTCGAACAACTCCAATTGATCCAGCATTTGTGCAAAATATATGCAGAACCCGTAGCTTCCGGGAAGGTAAGCCCAGCTCCCTGGGTTAGTGGGTTGGTGTCAGGCCCTGCGAGCCAGCCGTAAAAAAGACTAGCACCGGAAAATCAACAAGAGAAGAATGCGAACCGATACCAATGGCGACGACCACAGCGACGAAAAGGGACTTGCGATTGGAAGCTCGGTACGTGGAACTGCAGATCTCTCAACTTCATCGGGAGCACCCGCATACTCGTCGATATACTGAAGGACCGCGGGTTCGAAATCGTAGCGCTGCAGGAGGTGTGTTGGACAGGATCTATGGTGCGAACGTTTAGAGGTAATCATATCATCTACCAGAGTTGCGGCAACACACGTGAGCTGGGAAAAGCTTTTATAGTGATGGGCGACATGCAGAGGCGCGTGATCGTGCAGGTTGAGGATCAAGGGCCGATTCTTCAACATTAGCATAATAAACGTGCACAGTCCTCACTCCGGAAGCACTGATGATGACAAAGACGCATTTTACGCGCAGCTCGAACGCGAGTACGACCGCTGCCCAAACCACGACGTCAAGATCATCATAGGGGATCTAAACGCTCAGGTAGGCCAGGAGGAGGAACTCAGACCGACGATTGGAAAGTTCAGCGCCCACCAGCTGACGAACGAAAATGGCCTACGCCTCATCGATTTCGCCGCCTCCAAGAACATGGCCATTCGTAGCACCTTCTTCCAGCACAGCCTCCCGTATCGTTACACCTGGAGATCACCACAACAAACGGAATCGCAAATCGACCACGTTCTGATTGATGGACGGCACTTCTCCGACATTATCGACGTCAGGACCTATCGTGGCGCTAATATCGACTCTGATCACTACCTGGTGATGGTTAAACTGCGCCCAAAACTCTCCGTTATTAACAACGTACATTACCGGCGGCCGCCCCGGTACGATCTAGAGCGACTGAAGCAACCGAATGTCGCCTCAGCATACGCGCAGAATCTCGAGGCAGCGTTGCCGGACGAGGGTGTGCTCGATGTTGCCCCTCTAGAGGACTGCTGGAGTACAATCAAAGCAGCCATCAACAACGCAGCTGAGAGCACTATCGGGTACGTAGAACGGAGTCGACGAAACGATTGGTTCGACGAGGAGTGCAGAGCGGTTCTGGAGGAGAAGGATGCAGCGCGGGCGGTAATGCTGCAGCATGGAACCCGACAGAATGTGGAGCGATACAGACAGAAGCGGAAGCAGCAGACCCGTCTCTTCCGGGAGAAAAAGCGCCGCCTGGAAGAAGCGGAGTGCGAGGAAATGGAACTGCTGTGCCGTTCACAGGAAACACGCAAGTTCTACCAGAAGCTCAACGCATCCCGCAAAGGCTACGTGCCGCAAGCCGAGATCTGCAGGGATAAGGACGGGAGCCTCCTGACGGACAAACGTGAGGTGATCGAAAGGTGGAAGCAGCACTTCGACGAGCACCTGAATGGCGAAGAGAATGTAGGCACGGAGGACCAAGGCAGCGGAGGAAATGACTATGTTGGTGCAGCAGAGGACGGGAACGAACCAACTCCCACTCTGAGGGAAGTTAAGGATGCCATCCACCAGCTCAAAAACAACAAAGCGGCTGGTAAGGACGGTATCGCAGCAGAACTCATTAAGATGGGCCCGGAAAAGTTGGCCACCTGTCTGCACCAGTTAGTAGTCAAGATCTGGGAAACCGAACAGCTACCGGAGGAGTGGAAGGAAGGGATAATCTGTCCCATCCACAAGAAAGGCGACAAGTTAATGTGTGAGAACTTTCGAGCGATCACCATTTTGAATGCCGCCTACAAAGTGCTATCCCAGATCATCTTCCGTCGTCTTTCACCTAAAGTAAATGAGTTCGTGGGAAGTTACCAAGCCGGTTTCATCGACGGCCGGTCGACAACGGACCAGATCTTCACCGTACGGCAAATCCTCCAGAAATGCCGTGAATACCAGGTCCCAACGCATCACCTGTTCATCGACTTCAAAGCGGCATACGACAGTATCGACCGCACAGAGCTATGGAAAATTATGGACGAGAAGCTGACTAGACTGATAAGAGCAACGATGGACGGTGTGCAGAACAGCGTAAGGATTTCAAGTGAACTATCCAGTTCATTTGAATCTCGACGGGGACTACGACAAGGTGATGGACTTTCCTGCCTACTATTCAACATCGCCCTGGAAGGTGTTATGCGACGAGCCGGGCTCAACAGCCGGGGTACGATCTTCACGAAATCCAGCCAATTTGTATGTTTTGCGGATGACATGGATATTATTGCTAGGACATTTGGAACGGTGGCAGAACAGTACACCCGCCTGAAACGTGAAGCAGCAAAGGTCGGACTGGTGGTGAATGCGGCTAAGACAAAGTACATGCTGGTAGGTGGGACTGAGCGAGACAGGACAAGCCTTGGCAGCAATGTTACGATAGACGGGGATACTTTCGAGGTGGTAGAAGAATTCGTCTACCTCGGTTCCTTGCTAACGGCTGACAATAACGTGAGCCGTGAAATACGAAGGCGCATCATCAGTGGAAGTCGTGCCTATTATGGGCTCCAGAAGAAACTGCGGTCAAAAAAGATTCACCCCCGCACCAAATCTACCATGTACAAGACGTTAATAAGACCGGTGGTTCTCTACGGGCACGAGACGTGGACGATGCTCGAGGAGGACATGCAAGCACTCGGAGTTTTCGAGCGACGGGTTCTAAGGACGATCTTCGGCGGCGTGCAGGAGAACGGTGTGTGGCGGAGAAGGATGAACCACGAGCTCGCTGCACTTTATGGCGAACCCAGCATCCAGAAGGTAGCCAAAGCCGGAAGGATACGGTGGGCAGGGCATGTTGCAAGAATGCCGGACAACAACCCTGCAAAGTTGGTGTTTGCTAACCATCCGGTTGGTACAAGAAGGCGTGGAGCGCAGAGAGCACGATGGGCGGACCAGGTGGAGCGTGATCTGGCGAGTGTTGGGCGTGACCGACGTTGGAGAGCTGCAGCTGCAAATCGAGTATTATGGCGGAAATTGTTGATTCAGTATTATCATGAATTTGATGTTAACTAAATAAATGAATTGTGCAAAATATTGAACCATAACTCAAATCCATCAGTCTAGGAATTCATCCTTTTGAACCAATCCATCAGCACAATCCAGAAGGTACTCGAAAAACCGCTCCCAGTACTGTATGTGCAAAAACGAAAGCCAACTATTCCATCGCACCCAACAGCAAGAGCTCCACTCAAACTCCATTTTCAAATGCAGCTCTTCGCAAAGAATAGTGTTAGAAAAATTCCAACCCCTTCAATCCCACCCACATCCATTCCGTTCCTCAATTCGCGGGTCAAAAATCATCGAAAGGACTCGATAACACTCGTCATATGGCGAATGTTTATCCATCGTTCGAAAATTCCAGCCATCCATCCATCCAGCCAGTCTCGGTCTGGCACATCCTTCACCAACGCGCAGTAAGCGTAGGGCGAAACAGATCGTTTGCAATTACTTTACATTGCCATTCGGCAAACAAATTACTTTTTCCACGATTATTTATGGCGCCACGATCATCGGGTATAGCCATCAGAACGAGAGTAACGACGCCGGCGACGGTAGTACATCGACTGGCATGGATGATGAGAGGAATGTGCCAAAACTGAGATCTGAAGTTTTGTTTGGTGAACGATGACTGCCGGATAGTTGAACTCCGTGCTCTGGGTTCTGGAATGTCCTGGATAGGAGATAGTGGTCCATAATGTTCTATGAAATGCTATGTTACTGGGCGTATTCCAAATCGATATCTAACGTCATTTTGAATTCCAAGTTAAAAAAGAACACACGCAATCCTTATTTACAAGACACGGGAATTTGTACAATAGGAAAAACTTTGTTAAAAATTAGTTCCACCACTTGGTGCACCGTTTATTACCCAGAGCGGGTCTCCAGATAGGCTTGTGGATAACTCAATCGGGGTAATGGAATTCGGGGTAATGCCATTCGGGGAAATGTCCTAAAGCCGTTTCTTCGCTAGTGCACATAAACATTGAAAATCACAAACACGACCAGAGCTACTGGCCTTTTATTATTGTTGCCGAGAGACTTTAACCCGAATCCGTTTCACATTTTGCATTACTTATTGCTTGATACTTACTTCTGACTCTTCACTGTTCACTTCTCACTCTTTATTGCTCAATACTCAGTAATCACTGTTCATTTCTACTACTCACTCCTAACTCCTCAATTCCAACTCCTCACTACTCACTCCTCAGTGCCGGATTGATGGTAGGGGGCAGAGGAGCCAGGGCTCCGAGCCACCACATTTCAGGGGCCCCCACAAAATTTACCTACACAAAAAAAAAAAAAATGCGAAGCAAGAATAAATTATTAGGTAGTACAAGAAGCTGCTATAGGACAGATCGATGAAGTACTAGATTTGTAGTAATAAGCTGAATTTTAGTATGGTAAATTTAAGGTCAATTCTCAGTTTCTGCAATGAAATGGTGCAAAAAGTGTGGGTATTATGATTCCTTGCCTAATTTGATGCTGTTTGAGCAAAACTTTGGGTAACAGAGTTGTTGTTTTATCCATTTCTTGCAACATAAACAACATAGTTATCCAAAGTTTTGCTCAAACAGCATCGATTTAGGCAAGGAATGATAATTCCCACGCTTTTTGCACCATTTCATTGCAGAAACGGAGAATTGACCTTCGCACCATACTAAAATTCAGCTCATTGCTACAAATCTACTACTACATCGAACGTGCCCCATTGAGTTGAGTTTTGTTATAAGAACTTCACATTTCTGTCTACTGTCAAGATGTATGTGCTATGTTGTGATTCTTTTGAGAAAGACTGAAACTATTTGTCCAGCTGTTTATGAAATTAACATTTTTTCCTTCTAATTGATTAACATTTATTTGTATTTGTGCAACTCCTCAAGATAATTTACTAGAATCATAAAGAAAATCTTTGACTGTATTATTGAGGAACTCCAAAACTATATAAATTGAAGAGTCAAAAAGTTTAGTTTAATTTGTTTTTTTTTTCTGCTTAAAGTTTTTGAAAATCTTTTAAAATATATTTTTACCAAGGTTTTGGAAGAATTTAAGAACTTTTTTCGAAATGTTGAAGCATTTTTATAACTCTCTAGAGTTTGACTTAGACAGTCTACGACTTGCTTAAAACGAAGAACAACAAAACTGTTGAAACACTTTGTAGAGGATGTCTTGCATGAAATTAAAGCAGATTTTTTCAAAGAATTTCAGTCAGATTTTCTTGAGTTAAGAGATTGGCTTACTAAATATGAACTCCTGAAAATTCATAGATTCCTTAAGAAAATTGCAGAAGAAATTTGTAGCGAAACTGCTGAAGATTTTCAAGAAATATTATAGGAAATACTATTGGAAGTCATAGGGCCCACATAGCCGAGGCGGTAAACGCACGGGTATTCAGCATGACCATGCTGAGGGCGACGGGTTCGATTCCCGGTCGGTCCAGGATCTTTTCGTAAAGGAAATTTCCTTGACTTCCTTGGGCATAGAGTATCTTCGTGCCTGCCACACGATATACGCATGCAAAATGGTCATTGGCAGAGGAAGCTCTCAGTTAATAACTGTGGAAGTGCTCATAGAACACTAAGCTGAGAAGCAGGCTTTGTCCTAACGAGGACGTTACGCCAAGAAGAGAGAGAGACTATTGGAAGTCATTAATTCCATCAGGAACTTAGCATGAATTCTCGCTGAAATTTCTTCGGCATTTTTTATTAGATTTTCCTTTTTGATTTCAACATTTTGTGGAAAATTCTTTGGGAAGGTCACCAGAACTTCCTCTTTCAGTCAATAGGAAGCAATCGATGAAGTAATAGATTGAAATTAGTGTTTTTTTTTTTGTTTTTGTATGGTGAGATGATCAATTCTCCGTTTCTATAAAAAAAAAAATAGGGGGAAACAACGTGGGTACTATGTTTTCTTGAAACTTCATCAGCATAGTTACCCAAACTTTTGTTCAAACAGCATCAAATTAGGCAAGAAATCATAATAGCCACGTTGTTTCCACCATTTCTTTGCAGAAATTGAGAATCGATCATCCATCATACAAAAATACAGCTCACTACTTTCAATCTAGTAGTTCACTGATTGCTTGCTATTCAGAAGTTTAAGTGTTTATGGTGATCAAGAGTCGAGATAGAGAATGCTGCATGATCCCCTAGCAGGGGTTTCAGATCGTGCACCGCGGTACACTTGATGCACCATAAAGACATGACAAGTGCACCGCGGCACTTTAAAAGGTCTACCTGGTTTTTGACAATCATAGCCTGTTTAATGAAAAATCATTCGAATAAATGAGAACAAGAAAACCATGGCAAAACTATTGTAAGGCGCTACAAGAGATCGAGTAAAATAATTTCACGACAATTGAGGTTGCAGTAAGGCATCAGTAAGAACCCCCTCAGGTGTTCGCCAAAAATGATGGAAACATTCTACCAAATATAATGTTTTTTCCTACGAACTTGTCATTGATATTCACAGACATCCTTTAAAAGATCTGCAATGCATCTTCAGTAACTTTGCTAAAGATATCAATTGCTGTTCATGTTTCTGTGGTTTTGTTTTTATGAGAAGTAAAGAAAGAATTTGCCTTTGCTCTCCAAATCATTTTTCCGAAAATTCTAGACATATTCTTTATTATTATTTTCAAAGGAATCTTCCTCCGAATTTACCAGAAGGAAAAAGTTTGTTTTTGCGAATTTGAAATTGCACTTTTGACTGTAATCATTTTTTTTTTCACATAAATTCATAGAACCCTTCTCCCAGAGGCATAAAACCTACCGATCTTTTCTACAATATGTACAAATATTAACAATTCTAGTGAGAAATTGTTCTCTTTTAAGGAAGTGTGTTTAACCTAACTAAACATTTAAGATACTGTGATAAATAAATCTACAACTTAAATTAACCATAGATGGTGCAGCGATTCGGTGGCAAAACGAAACGTCGGAAAATTTACACAAGGAAGCAGTATACTGTTGGACAATACTTGTTGAAGTAGCCACAGTCTCCATTTGGAGTTCAATATCCTGGAAGTTCCTCGGATGATACGTAACGTTTGACAGAGCCGAAGCAGCATGCGTGCGATGATGGTCCAGCACGGACGACGGGCCGGATCAAAATGCCATGGGTGAAGGATTCAATCAGGCAGGCTTGACAGAAACTCCCTCGCGAGAAAATGAGGAAGCGATATCGGCGTTTTTCTGAGGAGTGAAAATAAAACTCAGAAATCAGAACGCAAATCCTCAACAGCACCGAGCGCGAGCGTGCTGCGCAGCGAGGAGTTCGTCTAGCACTCATAATTGCTTGTTGTGATTCTCACGTCCACTCACACTCAAAAAGCTCTCGCGAGTTCCACTCCCATACAAAGAAAGACTCTCGAGGCGAAAATCGCACTCAAAAACCCGAAATAATCATCAGCTCTTTTTTCGTTCCCCTCTTCCTCGCTCAGTTTTTATTGCCTCTCTGCTTGGGGTTAGTTCGCTCCCTCGCGACGAGGCAAGAGCAAAACATCGCTCTAGAGCATGTTGCAAAACTCTTTTGATTTCGAGGAGGATTATCAAGCCTGCAATCAGGATGTCTCAGTCTCAGACATCCATGGCGCTGATGGAGACTTGTGAGCAGAATACTATAGCCGGACGTCGGATGATGTGGGATTTGTTCTCGAACCGGTCGTTGACCTGATAAATGGACAGTATCTGGCTTCGGCTGAACATATACCAGCCCGTTACCTGACAGAACTGGAGTTTCTGCTCAAGCTAAGTTTTCTGTTGCCAAGTAGAGCGCTCAAGTAAAATTTCACCTTTTTCCGTAAGTAATTTTGACATTTGTTCAACTGACAGCATTTTAACGAAACGATGCTGTAAGAGGAATGTGAATAAAAGGGCACCAGGTTGTTTACGATTTGGACTTAGAGAAATTTCGTTCGTTTCCTCAGGAAATGTAATTTAGGCGGATACACATTTTATTTTCACTTTTTGTCCCCCCCCCCCTTCAAAAATGTTTGCCCGGATTTTGCATTTTGAGGGGGCAGATAAAAAAATATTTATCAAAATAAAGGATCTTGCTAAAAATTCTTTAACAAATCCGATGAGTTTTTAATATTTTTCAGATTAAATGCTTTATTATTTTTATCCCCCCCTCGACCAGCCAAAGAGTGGTGGGACAAAAAGTAAAATAAATATTTGTAACGGCCTTATTGAAATTAAAATGTACTTTTTCGGGCGCGTGTGTGGAAACTGATTCAATTCAAAACTTTTGGGTGGGCTTCTGGGGAAAATCCAGATAGTGAGATTCCAACGGAGTTGTAAAGCTTTCCAAGGAATATACTGATGGCAGACATTGCTCTGGGATTCTGGGGGAACTTTTAATGGTATTACTGTTTGGGAAATCCTTCCTGCAGAAACTTCTTCTCCTCTAGGAGTAAATTGTTGGTTTCCTCTTAAAGTTTCTTCTGGTATTTCTACAGGATTTTCTTTCAAGATTACACCAGGAATGACATCAGGGAGATCAGGTATCCATTCAGGAAATCCTCCGGAGATTTCTGCAGAAGTTCCTCCTGAGATTTCTCTAATAATTTCAATAAAAATTCCTCCGGAGATTCCTGCAGTATTTTTTTAGGGAATTCCTCGAGGGAAATCTTCCGGAGATTGCTCCAGAAATTACTCCAAAAATTGCTCCGGAGATTCTTCCACGAATTCCTCCGGAGGTTTCTTCGGAGATTATTCCAGAAATTCCTCCCAGAATTCCTCCGGAGATTCCTCCAGGAAATCCTTCGGAGATTCCTCCAGGAATTCCTCCGAGGATACCTTCACGAATTCCCCCGAGGATTCCTCGGAAGAATCTCCGGGGGAATTCCTGAAGAAATCTACGAAGGAATTCCTGGGTGAATCACCAAAGAAATTACTGCAGGAATCTTTGAAAGAATCTCCGGAGGAATTTGCGAAGGAATTTCCGGAGAAATCTCCGGAAGAATTCCCGGAGGAATCTCCAGAGGAATTATTGGAAAAATCTCAGAAGGAATTCCTAGAGGAAACTCCGGAGGAATTCCAGGAGGAATCTCCAGAGGAATTCCAGGAGGTATTCCTGGAGGAATCTCCAAAGGAATTTCTGGAGGAATCTTCGGAACAATTTCTGAAGGAATCTCCGGTGGAATTCATGAAGGAATCTTCGAAGGAATTCCTGGAGGAATCTCCGAAGAAATTACTGCAGGAATCTTTGAGGGAATTGGCGGAGGAATCTCCGGAGGAATTTCCAGAGGAATTTCCGTAGGAATCTCCAGAAGAATTCCCGGATGAATCTCCATAGGAATTCCCGGAGAAATCTTCGAAAGAATTCCCGAAGGAATCTCTGGAGGAGTTATTGGGGGAATTTTTGGAGGGATTCCTGTCTCCGGAGGAATTCCTGAAGGAATCTCCGGAAGAATTTTTGGAGATTTTCTCCAGAAGATCTTCTGATGATTGCTCCAGGAATTCCAAGGGAACTCCTACAAGAATTCACGGGGAACTCCAGGATATTCTCCCGACAAACACCTGAAGAAATTAACGAAGAACATCTGGAGGCATTCCCAGGGAACTCCCGGAAGTTTTATCGGGGATTTCCTGGAGGAAAAACCTGATAATTTCTGGCTGATATCCTGGGGAATCCCTGGAGGAATTTCCGGAATACTCCTTGAGGAATTTCCAGGGAACTCCCTCGGGAATAACCGGGAAACTCCGGAGGAATTCCTGAAAATCTCCTGGAGGAGAACTTCTTGATGAATTTCCGTGAACTCTTGGGGGACATTCTAGAGGAAATATCGGGAAACTTCTGAAAGAACTCTTTTAGGAATTTTCGAGAACGAGGTAACCTCAGATTTTTTTCGATAGAGCAAGACAGAGCAAGAGCAATGTTGCAGATTCTCACATAATTCTATTCTTCCAGGAAACAAACATATTCACCGAACTGAAGTTGTTTTGAAATTAACCGCAGGAATTCCGCGCTCATTGTGTTTTGCCGCAGCGGCATACTTGCGGATTGGTCCATACCGCGGTGCTTCCGCATTCCGTTGCCGGCCCCATTGTGTTTTCCGCTTCAAACTTATGTTGTTGCTTGAGTTCTTTCCTTGTCAAATATTTGACCCTGTGTACTACAGGCCTAAGGCCCCTGTGTACTAACAGCTTAATGCACACTGATGTCTTTGGTGCGAAAGATGAAACAAAAAATAAAGAGAAATGTCGTGAATAAACGGAATAATACATCGACATATTATTCCGTACGGAAAATCAACAACATGACTGACAGCATCGTATGACACTGCCATCTGTTGGCAAATCTTTCTGGCTGCAAATTACTTATCAACTGCGAACGCTTAAGTAATTATGATTTCAAAAGTTTTACGTGACCATTACTTGTCCTATCTTTTTACACAGTACTTACCAGGTGGAAACTAGCCATCAGCCGATAAGCCGAAGCGGAAAGAAATGAAAGATTACGAACTGATTCAACAGCAACGACTTTTAGCGCGAAACAACGGACAAGAATAGAAACTTGGAATTTATTAACCCTAGCCCAGCAGGGTAAACTTGCACAACTAGCCATTGATGCTTGGCGTATGGAGCTTAAGATCTTAGGACTGATTAAAGTACGTTGGCCGAACTTTGGAGAACATAGATTAAATTCTGCTATACTCTGATTTACGTGGTGAACACGCTCTGTGTCACCGTGGAAATAGTTTCCTGCTCAACGCTCACGCCCATGCTGCACTCATGAAGTGAGAACCTATTAATGATAGGATAATTGTAGCCAGATTCAGAACACGGGTTCGAAACCGTACCATGATCCAATGTTACGCGCCAACTGATGCTGCCGAATTGCAATATAAAGAGAACTTTTACAGTCAACTGAATGCTGTCGTGGACAAGATTCCGAAAGGTGATATCAAGATCCTCATGGGCGACTTCCACGCGAAACAGACAGCTGTTTGCAGAGTTTTGTGGCAACAATGGCATGGTGATTGAGGGATCGCTCTTTCCTCGTCCACCAGTGCACAAAGTGACATGGGTTTCCCGTGATGGTGTCACGGAAAATCAAATCAACCACATCTGCATCAGCCGAAAATGGAGACGGAGCCTTCTTGATGTGCGGAACAAAAGTAGCGCCGACATTGCATCCGACCATCATCTTCTAATCGGCGAGATCCGACTGCGCATTGTCAGGATCCAACGACAGGAGGAGAAAATCGGGCGCCAGTTCAACACACGCCGACTGGAAGGCGTTGCGGTTAAAAGGTCCTCCGTCGGGGAGGTAGAGAACCGTGCTGTGAATATTCCAGAAAGTGCAAGCATAGAAGATCAATGGAGCGCCATCATGAACGCCTTCATCGCCACCGGCGAGAATAATTTGGGTGAGCTACGCACCCGAAGAAAGCAGTGGATCACAGATGATACCTGGAGGAAGATAAAGGAGGGAAGGAACGCCAAAGTCGCGGTAGAACGAGCGAAAACACGAGGAGCCAAAGCCGTAGCCCATCAGTGCTATTCGGCTCTCGAGATGGAAGTGAAACGCTCAAGTAGACGGGACAAAAGAGCGTGAGCGGACTCTCTAGCCGACGAAGGCGAGAAAGCCGCAAACACAGGCGACATCCGTATCCTTTACGATGTCTCACGTCGCCTTAGTGGGACCAAGATGAATGCTATGATGCCCGTGAAAGACACGTCTGGACAGTTACTGACCGTCCCGGCTGACCAGTCGAAACGCTGGCTGGTTCGAGTACTTTGGAAGCCTGGAAACCTGGAACAGAGCCCCAGGGGTCGATCGCATATCAGCTGTGATGCTCGAAGCTGACCCCGTAGTATCCGTACAACTACTGCATCAATTATTCTGCAACATATGCGAAACCGCGACATTTCCGGCCGACTGGATGCAAAGCGTCTTGGTAAAGGTGCCCGAAAAGGATGATCTGACTGTAGGCGATAATTATCGGGGCATCATGTTACCAAGGATATTTTCGATCACCTGGCATTCATTTGACTCATTTGCCCATAACTCAGTTCAGAAGCCTAATATTAAAATGTGGTGTTCGGCAAACTTATAGAATAGTGTTTTTCCTACAATTATCATCAAGGACGCCATACTCTAACTCTCATATATACGGCGTGAAAGTGCTAGTATCACCTACTCATACCAAACGATCGAAAAATCCGATCGTTTAGTAACAGTAGGTGATACTAACACTTTCACGCCGTAAATATTGGAGTTAGAATATAGCGTCCTTGGTGATAATTGTAGGCAAAACACTAATTTATAAGTTTGCCGAACACCACATTTTAATTTTAGGCTTCTGAACTGAGTTATGGACAAATGAGTCAAATGAAAGGTGATCGAAAACATCCTTGCATGTTACTATGTATCGCTCTCAAAGTCCTCTGCAAAGTGATCCTTAACCGTATACAGGAGAAGAATGACGCAAACAGAGCAGAAAAATATCAGACCTCTCAGTTGACTGCTTGACCACCTTAACCCTAGTCGTGTATTGGGGTCATTATGTCCCCATTCCATCCACTACGGTAGCGGGGTGAGCGTCAGCTAATGCATGAAGGAGGTTAACTTTATTCACAATTACAAATCATTTTGTGATCTTCGCCAATATTCATTTCAGCACACTTTAGGCTATATTTTATTATCATAGGTAACATGTTTCATGTAAAATTTGACCTTCCTTCGAGAAAAATGCATTCAAATTCTTGAATTTCATTTCCATTCAAATTTCAATCGCAATAAGAAAAATGAGGGCTAAACCAGTCGCACCCAAATTGTGAGCAGTAATTTTAAAAGCATAAGGAGATTGAAGATTGAAACACTGTATAAGGTGTTGATGCGATTAAATTATATTTTTTCCATAAAACGTTGATCCATCCTACTATACATTTACACCGCAGGAATCTTAAAAGATGCGATTTGAAAAGATCGTTTGGTCACGATTTTGTTCACCTGTATTGTATTTTTGTTCACCTTTATAATTCCGCTATTTGATGTGCAGCTTGCATGGGTTTTGTTAAATTTTGCGTTTGACCACTTCCGGCGGGACACCTGCAACCAATTCCGGTTGTCTCAAATATGGTCTGAGACTATGTTTTTGTCAACTGTTCATCGGGTTACCTGAAAAGCCGAAATTTAATGTGATCTGAGGCTTTTTTCTTGCTAACCGTTCGGCCGCGATTTTATGTATCGCATGCGTGATTTTGGTTCACTTCTATTAAATCACTTCCGATGGAACACCCGCAACCGATTCCGAAATATTATTACAAGCTCTAGATGTGGCCTGAGACTATTTTCTTGTTGACCGTTCATCAGATTATCAAAAAACGCCGCTATGGTTCAGTTCCGTTCTATATTTTACCACTTCCGACGCGTTACTCGTCTTGTCACCAGATCTGGAACACTACCGGTTCTTCCAAATATGGTCTGAGATTATCGTTTATCTTGTTACTGAATCAGTCATTGATATGTCGTATGTATTGGTTCTAATTTACATTTGACCATTTCTGGTGGGACACCCGTAATTGGTTTCGTAACACACTGATATGGCTTGCGTCTATTTTCTTGCAACTGTACAACATGTTCCCTAAAAAGCCGTGATTTGAGCTATCGCATGCATGGGTTTGGTGTCACTTCCGGCCCGGAACCGGTTGCGGAACGCTACCGATAGTCTCTTAAATAGTCTGAGCCTATTTGTTGCTAAAGTTCATTAGGTTATCAAAAAAGCCATGGGTTTGGTTCAATTTTATATTTATCCACTTTCGGAGGGAAACCCGGAACTAGTCTCAGCACTACTGACAGTCCATAATGTGGTCTTAGCCTACTTCCTCAATAACCGGTCATCAAGTTGTCGAAAAAGCCGTGATTTGATGTGCCGTATGCAAAAGTTTTGTCAACTTTTATGTACGGCCACTTCCGGCGGAACACCCGGAACCGGTTCCAAAGCACTACCGGTGCAGATATGGTCTAAGGCTGTTTTCTTGCTCACTGTTAATCAGGTTATCGAAAATGCCGCAGTTTGATGTGTCGCATGCATGGATTTGGTTCACTTTTATATTTGGCCACTTCCGGCGGGACATTTGGAACCGGTTCCGGAACACAACCGGTTCAGATATGGTCTGAGACTGTCTTCTTGCTAACTGTCCATCAGGTTATCGAAAATGCCGCAATTTGATGTGTCGCATGTATATGTTTGTTACATTTTTATGTATGGCCACTTCCAAGGGTACTGGTCCGGAACACGTAAATGGCCATAACTCCGGAACGGCTGGACCGATCCGAACCATTTTCAATAGGAAACAATGGGACCAGATTCCGCGTCGAATGAACCATCGGTCATTAAAATCAGTTGAGGTTTACTGCCAAAAAGTGATGTGAGTTTTTTTGTACACATACACAGATACACACATACACACACATACACACACATACACACACACAGACATCACCTCAATTCGTCGAGCTGAGTCGATTGGTATATGTGACTTGACCCTCCGGGCCTTCTATCAAAAAGTCGTTTTTGGAGTGAACATATAGCCTTTCCAGTGCACTTAGTGTACGAGAAAGGCAAAACGTTGGATTTAAATACGGTCAACCCTGCCAGCTTTACGGTAGCTGGACAAGCAGTGAAAAGTTTTGAAAACTTCCAATATCTTGATTGCTAAATGGCATCACCAAGATCGACTTAGGTGTACGGATCAAGAAGGTTAGGTCTGCTTTTGCGAGTTTAAGAAATGTATGGAAAAACAATCAGATTAGTCGACGCACCAAAATCCGAATTTTCAACAGGAACGTGAAATCTGTGCTGCTGTAGGCCAGTGAAACTTGGTATGTATCAGCGAAGAACACTCGACGGCTGCAGGTCTTCATCAATAGATGCGTGAGGTCACACTTTATGCAGGGTCGAAAACGAAATTTGCAAACAAACATTAGATTGGAACTGAACAGAACATCGCAGCACAGGCAGACCCAGAGGCTCAGACGGCGCAGCCTCAACAATCAAATAAAGAAAGTTGACAGGTCAAGACTATGGCCGACAATCGCCCAGGTTGGAGATCTTTCAATTCGGCCCTTTGCACTACCGTGGGTGCTCAAGACTGAAAGTAAGTAATAAGTACTCCGGGATATGGACATGGTACACACAGCCATGAGTGCATTTGGATCTATTTTCTCCTAGTCGCGAAACATGCAGAACTCACCCTGTTGGGCAATGGATCACCCACTTCAGTAACAGTCCCTAGTATTTATCGGATACTATATTTGGCGAATTTTTCAAAGAGCTCTCAGCTCTCAACCCGAGCCGAAAACACAGATTAATAAATGCCATTCTTTTCATCCGTTCCACTTGTTGGGATACGATGGCTTCGGAAGCCATCGCATGTTTTGTACGTGCCATTTTGGACCAGCAGAGTCTGCAGAGACGTGGAGCAATTTGTTTGCCCCCACCAGCCCAGCAAGAGGCGAAGAGGTCCTGGCAACAGTCATATCGCTGATTGATGGTAAATCCGACCGGCCGACGCGACGGGACTCTGGCTGGCTGGTGTTCGGGTAAATGGGCGCCTTGATTTACGACTGCTACTTCCCTGAAAGGTAGGTATGTGTGTGCATTTGTACACCGGGCGAAAAGTGCCGGAACGGCTTTCGAATGCAAATGATTGATTCGGGGGGCTCTCCGGCAAACACTCGGAAAGGAGATCGTTATTGTCAAACATTTCCCGATGATTTATGGCTGCCATTTCGGCATATTCACCGTGATGAACAGGGTAAGTTCGTGTCGTCATTTTTCACGGGTAAAAAGTATCGGTGACAGGAAGTCTATTATGATGGCCGATTTTTCATTCGGAAGTGTTGTATCAGTCACTGGGAAATTGACAAAATATCTGAACAATTCATAACAATAATTTTGAGTTATGGATCGTTTTTTCGTAAAAGTGCAATTTCAGAGTTTCAATTATCGAAATGAATCTTCCACCACCTACTAGTGGCACGTTAAGCTTGTAACTATTTGTAGTTTTAAACGAGCTGTCCAAATGGAATCTTCATGACTGCCATCATCTCAATCGAGGCGTAAAATTCAAACGAGCTACCTCGGAACGTTCTCAGCAAACCCATCAGGTTGAATTAAACTCTCTGTGCAGCATGGGAAACTGACTTTCTACCGCCCGCCAGAAGAAAGCTTAAAACGCCAGCTAACCCGAAATGAGATCATGTTCTCAATTTAACTTTATGCTTGTCTGGTCAGTTTTTCGTCGGTTGGTTTCGCCGTTCGTTGGACCAACTGCAGGCGGGCAGCCCCCGGAACCCGGAAGCACATCAGCTCATCCCTTATTCGCCGCACATATCGTAAACAGGATTCGTTCGCTCGTTCGCTTCGTTTCGGTTGCCGTTGGAGGTGATAGCGTTAGCTAGCTATTTCCGCTTCCTTCCTGAAACAATCTTCTCGTTTTGCAACTCTCCCAGTTGGCGGTGGGTAGATGGATGCTGTGCAACAACCGCAACCGGTCTAGTTGGGTTGCTCCATTGGGAGGTTTCAATTCTTTTTTTTTTAATATCGATACTAAACGAGCAAAGTTTAAGCAGTTTCTTCTATCCCAAACCGTCCACCACCTTTGGGGCCTTCAGCTGTTTTGGTCAAATTTTTAGCAACTGATACTTGAGGAGCAAAGTTTATCCGACTCTTCTCGGTTGTCCGGTTGGGATCCGAAATGCACTCTGCATGATGGCTTTTTTGAGAAGGGTTAAACTAAGATCGTCCAGGGATAGAATCCAATCGAGATTAAGGAGGGGAGATAAAACTGAACGAGGCTGGTGTGTGTACAAAAACTAATCCACCACTAAACGTTGGAAGTGGCATAAGAAAGATCATGAAGAAGACGATGACGTCCACTGAAGCCCAGTTGAGAAATGATTATATTTGATAAGTTTATCGACGAAGAAGAGTCTCCCCTATCCGGAGGGATGCTCTGATGGAATAGAGAAACACAGTTTTCAACAGCCATAAAATTTTATTCCAAAGGTGATTTCCGTGTACGGCACAAACCAACATACACACATGAAAAAGGTTGTTAAATTTAACGACCAAACTTGACTGCACTAGATGCAGTTCGGTTTTCTTGTTCTGCGGTTTGTTTGTTCGCCAGGGGAAGCACAGAGTTCCTTATGAGCTTTTATGGTTGGCCATCAAAACTGAACGACTTGCAATGAAAAGCGGATAGCATGTAGTACAATCAGATAATTAAAACTACTTGAAAGCTGCTCTATCTAATCATGACCAACTCTAAGAGACAACTAATTTCTTGTGGTCCTCAAACGTCTTTATTTACATGAAATCAAAAATTAGGGATGCGATACCGACAAATTTGCTTCAACGCCTAGCATCTTGACCGAATGGCCCCGAATCGCTATCGGCTGAATTATGACATCCTCAAGTCCCGACAATATCTGTCGTAATAATTTGCCAAGAAGCTCCATAAATCAACTCCCTCTCCATCGATTACCGAAGAACATAGAGTGGTACATGCTATTCAGGATTATTGTCGGCCTATCTCCCCTCTTACGACCGCTTCCGCTTTTCTATTTGGCCTATTGGGGGCAGTTCATTTCCCACTATCTGATGACAGAAGCTTGTCTCGTTTGCTCTGTGTGTTTTGCGACAATAAGTTTCCAACACTATATTTTGGGCTCATAACAGTCCCGTATTGTTGTTTTTAGAAGTTTTGTAATGCGTTTTGGCTTGATTAATGGAAATGGGGAGCTAAAGTTCTGAATAAATTGTTTCCAGAGAAGGGGATTTACTAAACAGCGTAAAAAACCGCATATGCCATGATTTTTTACTTATTAGAATGTTTCATCAAATTGTGAATGAGGAAATTAAAGATTAGATGAATGCGTACGAGAATTCTTTCAGGAAATCATCACAGATTCATTCAGAAATAAATTCAGTGATTTTTTAAGAATATCGAAGGTTCCTCCAGAAATTTTTCCAATATTTTTAAAAAAAACACACTCCTTCAAAAATTCTTCCAGGGATTTGTTTAGAAATTTCCTTGGAAATTCTTCCATAAGTTATTCCAAGAATTCGAAGTCCAAGAAAATCCTTCAAAGTTTTATGCCTTTCTCGTACACTAAGTGTACTGGAAAGGCTATATGTTCACTCCAAAAATGACTTTTTGATAGAAGGCCCGGAGCGTCGAGTCACATATACCAATCAACTCAGCTCGACGAATTGAGGTGATGTCTGTGTGTGTGTATGTGTGTGTGTATGTGTGTGTATGTATGTGTGTATGTGTGTATGTGTACAAAAAAACTCACATCACTTTTTGGCAGTAAACCTCAACCGATTTTAATGACCGATGGTTCATTCGACGCGTAATCTGGTCCCATTGTTTCCTATTGAAAATGGTTCGAATTGGTCCAGCCGTTCCGGAGTTATGGCCATTTAGGTGATCCGGACCAGTACCCTTGGAAGGGGCCATACATAAAAATGGATCAAACACATACATGCGACACATCAAACTGTGGCATTTTGGATAACCTGATGAACAGTTAGCAAGAAAACAGTTTCAGACCATATCTAGGCCGGTAGTGTTCCGGAACCGGTTCCGGGTGTCCCGCCGGAAGTGGCCAAATATAAAAGTGAACCAAAGCCATGCATGCGACACATCAAATTGCGGCAATTTCGATAACCTGGTGAACAGTTAGCAATAAAACAGTCTCAGACCATATCTGAACTGGTTGGGTTCCGGAACCGATTCCGGATGTCCCGCCGGAAGTGTCCAAATAAAAAAGTGAACCAAATCCATGCATGCGACATATCAAAGCGCGACTTTTTGGATAACCCAATGCAAGGTTGGCATAAAAAACTCAGACCATATCTGAACCGGTAGTGTTTCGGAACCGGTTCCGGATGTCCCGCTGGAAGTGGTCAAATATAAAAGTGATCCAAACCCATGCATACGACTCATCAAACTTGCGGCAATTCCGATAACCTGATGAACAGTTAGCAAGAAAACAGTCTCAGGCCATATCTGAACCGGTAGTGTTCAGGAACCAGTTCCGGGTGTCTCGCCGGAAGTGTCCAAATATTAAAGTGAACCAAATTCATGCATGCGACATATCAAAGCGCGGCTTTTTTGATAATGAAAGGTTGGCATAAAAAATACTGAATCAGTAGTGTTACGAATCCGATTGCGGGAGTTCCGCCGGAAGTGGCCGTATATAAAATTTTACAAAACTTTTGCATGCGGCACATCAAATCACGGCTTTTCCGACACCTTGATGACCGGTTATCAAGGCAGAATGCGACGACCACATTATGGACTGTCAGTGGTTCCGAAACTAGTTCCGGGTTTCCCTCCGAAAGCAGCTAAATGCAAAGTTGTACCAAAGCCATGCATGCGACACAGCAAAGCGCGGCTTTTTTGATAACCTAATAAACGTTTGCAAGCAAATAGGCTCAGACTATTTAAGAGACTATCAGTAGTGTTTCGCAACCGGTTTCGGGCCGGAAGTGAAACCAAACCCATACATGCAATACCTCAAATCACGGCTTTTTAGGTAGAATTATGAACAGTTGCAAGAAAATAGACGCAAGCCATATCAGTGTGTTACGGAACCGACTACGGGTGTCCCTCCAGAAATGGTCAAATGTAAAAGAGAACCAATACATGCTACATATCAATGACTTATTCAGTAACAAGATAAACGGTTAACCAACAAATAACCTCAGACCATATTTGGAAGAACCGGTAGCGTTCCAGAACTGGCGACGAGACGAGTAACCCACCGGAAGTGGTAAAATATAGAGGGGAACTAAACCATAGCAGCGTTTTTGATAATCTGATGAACGGTCAACAAGTAAATTGTTTCAGGCCACATCTAGAACATGTAATAATATTTCGAAATCGGTTGCGGGTGTTCTATCGGAAGTGATTTAATAGAAGTAAACCAAAATCATGCATGCGATACATATATTCGTGGCTTTTTAAAGAATATAGCCCCAGATCACATTAATTTTCAGCTTTTAGATAATCCGATGAACAGTTGGCAAGAACATAGTCTCAGACCTTATTTGAGACAACCGGAATCGGTTCCAGGCGTCCCACCGAAAGTGGTCAAACGTTAAATTTAACATAACCCATGCAAGCAGCACATCAAATAGCGGAATTATAAAAGTAAACAAAATAAATATCAAAGCGATAAATCAAATCGTGGCTTTTTTGATAGCCTGTATACGTTGGGTAAGATTATTAGTGAAAAAATGGTCAAAGGCTTAATATATAAAAGTGAACAAAATCGTGAATAAAGCGATATCTTAAAATCACACTATTTCCAGATTTCACAGGTGTAAATGTATAGTAGGATGGATCAACGTTTTATGGAAAAATTATAATTTAATCGCAACAACACCTTATACAGATTTTTTCAATCTTCAATGTCATTTGCTTCTAAAATTACTGCTCACAATTTGGGTGTGGCACTCGCTCTTCTCATTGCGATTGAAATTTGAATGGAAAATTTACATTTTCTGCATTTTTCTTGTAAGAAAGTCAAATTTTACATGAATTGAGTTACCAATGGTAATAAAATATAGCCTAAGTGTGCTGAAATAAACTTTGGCGAAGATCACAAAGTGATCTGTGATTGTGAATAAAGTTAACCTTCTTCATGCATTAGCTGACGCTCACCCCGTAGTGCATGGAATGGAGTCATAATGACCCCATTACACGACTTGGGTTAAGGTGGTCAGTCAAGCAGCCAACTAAGAGGTCTGTTATTTTTCAGCTCTGTTTTGCTGTTGAACATTACATCGGAATATGTACCATCAATAAGTTTCTCGAATCGATAGTGGCTTTGTTAAAATTGTTGCTTTTCTATATAAAGTGTTTTCAGGATTCAGGAACATTTTGGCTAACGTCGACTGAAAGTTCATAAGTACAAATTCGACGAGAAAGGCACTATCACCACTAGGTGGATTAATCTGGTTTTTTTTTTCAAATTTAGTCCACAGATTCCATTAGAGATTACTCCAGAAATTCGATATTCAATTGTACCATAGTTAACTACAGAAACTCTTCCAGTTGTGTTTTTACACATTCAGGATTTTTTTAAAGAAATTTCTCCAGGGCTTCCTCCAAAAACTTTTATAGGTAGATGTCTATAAACTCCTTTTGAAACTTCATCAGAAATAACTTTAAAAAATCTTCTGGGGATTCGTTTAAGAAAATCACCGGGATTTTCTACAGGGATTTATTCAGAATTTCATACAGGGTTTTTTGAAACTTCTTCAAAGATTCTTTAATTAGTCTTCCACCGTTTTTTTTTCGGAAAATTTTCCAGTACTTCTGTGGAAATTTCTCAAGGTATTTCTTCAGACATTCCAAAGTAGATATGTTCAGGAATTGTTCTAGAGATTCTATCAGGGTAAACCGTCGAGAGTGTATATAATAATCGTTCTCGACCACATGAATCTATTTAAAGTTACCACATCAATGTGTCCTGAAATTTCAATAGGGATTCATCTAGAAAATTTGCACAAACTTCTTTTGAGAATCTTGCATTAAAACTTGAATGGATTTAGGCAAGAATTACACCAGAAATTTATCGGGCATATCCTCTTGGGATAACTAATATATTATCTGCACGTTTATTTTTTGAGAAACTTATTCAAAAATATTGTTCAGGAATTTTCGAAAATTCCTATAGAAATATTAGTTTTTTTCTAGGGATCTTTCCAGACATTAATTTATGCTTGTCTCCAAGTATTCTAAAGTTTCAAACAAATTTTGCAATCATACTATCTGAAAACCCTCAAAGAATTTTGTTTTAGAATTTCCCCAGGATTTTTTCTATAAACTAAGGTGATTCGGCAATTTTTTAACATTATCAAAATGTTGATCAGTTTCTTTAAATATTATAATAAATCTAACTTAAGCAATTCTCGCTCAATGTAAACGTATGATATAGATGCGTATACATATGTGCCATTATATTGCATTATTTTAGTTACAAAATTATAAATATTTTACTTTAAAATATTTGATTGAAATTTTTGTTTGGCTAATGTCACGAAATTTTAGGATTAATTTTAAGAAATGTCTGTTACGAAATGAGTTTTTGTTTTTAACACTTTCACGTTGTTTAAAATAACATTTTCATTGTTAATTTCATTTAAAAATTATTTTTGTTATCATACTTTCATTACGTATCCATGATCCAATTGTTGCCAGATTTTCTTTTCACTTTACCTAATCGTGCATTTCAAGGGGTTTCAGGGGTGTTCCAGAGGGCTTCAGGAACGTAACAGAGGGTTTCTAGGGGTTTCAAAAAGAGGGGGGCGTTCTAGAAACCATTTTTGAACGAAATTTTACAAAAAAATGGTTTTTGAAAAAATGAAAGAAAAACAAGAAAAAAAAACAGAAGATACATTGATCCATACTCTACATGTGTACGAAAACCGTTTTTGAAAATATTGCTTCGTTATTTTTTAGAAAATCAAAAACTGAAAAAAATGAGGAAATGCTTCCAGTTTCGCCTTAAGGACAGACTTGTTAGAATCTCAAAATGGCTTCCACACGACTTTGGCACCTACTCACGATTTCGAGCGCACAAATCTCTTCGTAAACGAAACCAGCGCACCTGATCTTCTTATTTTAAGCTCATTACAAGTGAGCAAGAATAGAATAATTAAATTCACTGTTGTTTGAAGCTTGCATCTTGAGATTTGTGCGTCTCAAGTTCGGATGCACTGTTGAAGCGGGATTTCAAGACGATTGTCCTTAAGGAAGCGTTCAACATTTGGATTGCAGACTTCCGATACAAATGTTCTACCTTCTCTTAGAAAATGAAACTTGAGTGCATTTAAATTTTATGAGAACCATAAGCAATGAGTGGATCTAGACGTTCTTTGGATACTTTTCAATTGCAATGGAAATTTGCTCCGTGGCCAAGCGGTTAGCGGCGTCAGTCGTTTAGGTGTCTCGTAAGCCTCGGCGTGTGAGTTCGATTCCCGCTCCAGTCGGGGAAAACTTTTCGTCGAACGGAAAATTCTCCACTGGGCCACTGGGTGTTATATATATGTTATCCGTTGTCATATGTTAGTAATGTTCAGTCTGTAGAGACCGCAAGGTCGAAGACGGTGTAATTGTCTTTTAATTGTCTTTTAAAAACGAATGAAAACAAAAATTGCAGCACTAACCGTTTCACATTTGGTGAATTACCCCACTCATTATTTTTTTTCTACTAAGAAATTATTCCTGCGATTTCCACTAGGGAAGTGGAACCATCTCGGCAGGGGTCCTATTTTGGGCACTTTTCTGCTCAGCCAACTCTGAACCAATTGACACAATGTTTGGATCGCTATGAGATACGTATAGTATCTAGCCGTGTACAAAACTTCAAGTCAATTGGTTTGGAATTGACTGAATTATAACGAAGAGTGCCCAAAATACCGGCCGATGCCCAAGTGGTTCGCTACCCTATCAAAAATCTCTGCACCCGAACGTGGAGTTTTGTTGAAGTGTACTTACACGTTCATAGAATGTGAGGTTCAAGCTGACACTACAGGGGAGACTTCGCCTTACTCATCACGAAACTTCTCAGGATTTCTTTCAGAAATTCCTGCTGGGATCCCTTCTAAAATTCCTTTGCGATTTGAATTTGAATTTTTAACCTCCACAGACTTCTTCAGAATTCTAGGGATTTTTTCAGAAACTTCAGAAATCTCCGAAGAGTTTTACACTTTTTCAGAAATTATTTTAAACATTTCTTAACAAATCCTACAGGAATTGCTTCTCAGAGTTTCTCCAAGAATTCTTTGAAAATTCTTTCAGTGATTTCTGTGGAAATTTCCACAAGATTTTCTTCAAAAATTGCTCTTGTGGTGCAGAATTTGTTCAGCTATCATTTCAAGGGATTTTCAGAAGTTCTTTCATAAATTCACAAAAAATACTGAAAAACTCGTTAAGGAGTCTTTGAAAGAATTTCTAAGAATGTCCAAGAGTATTGTATCAAGAAATCCCTTCGAAACTCCTAGAGAAGATACCTTTGGAAACTCACGGAAGATTTTTTTTTTGAAAATTATTTGGAGGAATTCCTGGACGAAAATTCCAGAAGAAATTTCTGAAGTAATCTTAAAGGCAATTCATGGACGAATGCTTAGGATAATATCTAGAAGAATAATACCTGAAGAAGCTAAGCATCTTAAGATATCCCATTCATTGTTTGAAAAAGGCTTATGGACGAACTCTGCAAATAGTTCTAAGAAAAAAAAAGTCCAGGAAACCTTTGCAAAGATTTCTGGAAAAATCCTTACAGGAAATTCTAAAGCAATCTGTCAAAATGTCTGCAGAAATCGTAGATGAAGGTACTAGTGAAATTCTTCAAGCAATTTTTCAATAAATTTATAAAAGTTTCCTGAGATACGAACTTCTGGAGACACTTTCAAATAATTTCTAGATTTTTTTTAAATAATTTCTGAAGAGACACAACAATCCCTAAACTACTACCTGGTAAAATTTCTGAACAAAACTCTAAATAAACAACAAAAAAAAAAACCAGAAGGAATTCTTAAAAGAAATACTGTAGACTTTTAGAAAACGAATGTTGAAGGAAGCTTTGAAATAATACCTGGAAACTGAAGAACCATTTGCAGGTATTCATTAAAAAAAATCTTGAAATATTTTATGAAAAATGTTAAGGAATCGATTCTGGGGTAATTTCTGCAGGCACTGTTGGGGGAATCTTTGGATAAAAAATACGAAAGAATCTCCGAAGAAAGGTCTGAACGAACCGAAAGCAAAATTGGAGAAACCGATGCAAGAGCTCCCAGAAGAATATTTTGGGATTTTCAGAAGAATTACCAGATAAAGATGGGCTTGGTTGTCTAGTGCCTACCGCTTCTGATTCCTATGCAAAAGGTCCTGGGTTCAATCATTGGCCCGTCTTCTTCCTTCTACTTTGTATCTTTCTATATACTTCCTTCCTCCTCTCTACATATACTCATGCATATTCACATGTTCATAGTCATCGCTAGAACAGAAACGGGTTGAAAAGGCCGTTTCCCTTCCTTCCAACTTTCCTAGCACAGTGTCAATCTATCATATCAAGACCATCAATTGAAAAGGCTACATCAACATTGCGTAACCAAACACGTTTCTGTCGACTTAGGGCCTTCTGGGATCCACCCACGCATCTCACCACCATTAACAGAAAGCTTGATGTTTGCGCTATCTGTTAGTGGTGGTGAGGTGTGTGAGTGGAGCTCAAAAGGCCTTAAGTCGATAGAAACATGTTTGTTTACAAAATGTTGTTATGACCTTTTCAATTGTTGGTCTTGATATAACGCCTACGGGTTATGTAATCAAGTGAACTGTGCCGGATTACCTTCAGAGCAATAAATACACTAATCTATCATCTTACGCCTGGCATCCATGCACCAATGTGTGAACCCATTGCCAACCATATCCCACCAACGCTCCGACATCCGACTGACTTTGTGCAGGCGCAGAGGTATATTCGGTCTGCAAAGGTATACAAACGAATGCAATCAATCACTTCCTCTTTCCCACATTGACCTGCAAACTGACGTGGCAGGCGCCATTGTCGCCTATAAATAGAAGATGACCAACACTCACACACTGAAGATGCCTGCTTAGTTCCCGGCAGATACCTCATTGGTTCCTTGTGTGAGTGCAGCTGGTCTGGTGATACTGGAGTAGCATCAACGGGCGGTCAATCAAGCTCAAGCCTAAGCTCAAGCTCAATTTTCAGAGGAATTACCAGATAAATGGCCGAGAAAATACCTAAATAAATGAATGACCGAGGGAGAAATTCAAACTCTTTCTCGGATCATGCAGTCGTCTTCCCCATCGCTGACTTGCGTGTACGAAAACCAACAGAAACGAAAGTAAAGTAAACCAACTTCACCTCCAAGCGGACTTCGAGGCGAGGGATAAGCTTCCCATCGATAGGAAAACGGAACTATTAACAACAGAACCGCAGCTTCTTCTTGACCAACATGTGCCAGAACAGACCATCTGGGTACGGGACCAGCGTACCCCTTGGATTACAAGGGTATCGAACAAACAGTCAACTCAGGAAACCAGCGTTCAAACTTTATTCGAGGAGCCCCAACAGAACCCGTGGTGATCTACAATGGATGGAGTACTGTACAAAACGTGATAGAGTGAGGTCCCTGATAACGTCTTCGAAAACACGACACGCCGACAGGCATTTTTCTTCGGACCTACCCAAACCCCACCCCACCCCCTTGTGCGAGGGCTTGGCACTCCACAAGCGTCTTGCCTTAGTGCGCTACGTTTCATCCTGTTCATCAACAGTCTTCTTCAAAAATACAGTGGAGAAGCACTGCTGAGAGCACTACACTGGGTCATTACCAAGATTTGATGGATGGAAGATTGAAGGTATCGGGTTCGGGTGTCCCATCTACAAAATGGGCGACAAGTTGGATAACCGCGCGATCACGCTGCTGAGCGCTGCCTACAAAATACTCTTAAATTTTATACCGCCGTCTACCACCGATTGCAAGAGAGTTCGTGGGGCAATATCTGGCTGGATTCATGGGTGAACGCGCTACAACGGACCAGATGTTCGTCATCCGCCAGGTGTTGCAGAATTGCCGCGAATACAACGTGCCCACACATCACTTGTTCATCGATTTCAAATCGGCGTATGATACAATCGATCGAGAACAGCTATGGCAGATTATGCACAAATACGGATTCCCGGATAAACTGATACGATTGATCAAGGCGACGATGGATCGCCTTCGAATCTCGCAGAGGGTAACGGCAAGGTGATGCTGTTCAACATTTCTTTAGAGGGTGTAATTAGGAGAGCGGGGATAAACACGAGTGGAACGATTTTCACGAAGTCCGTTCAGCTGCTTGGTTTCGCTGATGATATTGATATTATTGCTCGTAAATTTGAGACGATGGCGGAAACGTACATCCGACTAAAGAGTGAAGCCAGGCAAATCGGATTAGTCATTAATGTGTCGAAGACACATGATGGATGACAAAGGGCTCCAGGCAGGAATCACCACGTCCGCCACTCCGAATTTCTATCGACGGTGATGAAATCGAGGTGGTTGAAGAGTTCGGGTACTTGGGCTCAATGGTTACCACCGACAACGACACCAGCAGAGAAATTCAGAGACGCATTGTGGAAGGAAATCGAGCTTACTTTGGACTCCGCAGAACTGTACAATCGAACGAAGTCACACGAAGATAACTATCTACAAAACGCTGATGAGTTCGGTGGTCCTCTATGGGCACAAGCATACGTGCAGAGGGTCAACGCGCCCTTGGAGTTTTCGAACGGAAGGCGCTGTGTAAAATCTACGGCGGAGTGCGGATATGGAGACACACAGCCATGGGCCGAGTTGAATAGAGAAGTCTTCTACGTACAGCAGAGGCCTCACCACCAACAAAATTATTGGCTCAATGATTTCTTTCAAAGTCTAAAAATAAATGACATCATAATTGGTTTAAAATATATTTGAAAGTAAAATTCACATCAAAATCTATAAAAATTACACTCAAAGCTGCACCAAAGCAAAGCTTCCATTCGCAAAATGTAATCTGATCTATCGTTCCCTGCTTACATCTAAAACAAAATACAAACTGGTATCCATCACTCATGGACAGCGAAATTCAATTTTCTTGTTGCTCTTCACGTCCTATTAAGTACATTTAATTACGAAATCTTAAAAGTATACTTTTTTGCGCAGATTCTCGATGTCAATGACTTTTCACTTCTACGTTCACTGCTTGTGCGTAGGAGATTCCGTATCTCGTGTGGATGGCTGGTAGTACAGACTGTGTAATGATTTATTCACGGCTCAAGATTTCTTAAAATACACGTAAACAAGCGCACTGCTGCTGCTGCTGGGACGGGTAATTTGATGATTCCATTCCGTTCGCTGGCTGATGGTGACAATAATGGCGGCCGATAACGGAACAGCGATGATGACGACGGACGATGATTGAGGATTGACTTCCTCCTGGCAACGGCTTAAGTCGGAAAAAACTTCAGGTAGTGGACGTTTACTTTTTCTGTTCACCGGCGGATGGTTCCGGTTTGGTTGCGGGTGGTTGGGCTGCCGAGGCAGCAGGTCGTTCACCGGATTCTTCGCCGACCACAACCGGTCCGGTTTTGCCTTCGCTGTTCTGCACGTACAGGATCTCCGCATACTCGGTCGATTCGGCCGGCTTCGAGACGTAGCCGTGCTCTGCGGGTGGTTTCAGTTGGAGTTCGGCGTAAACGAGGGTCGCCGGTTCATCGGTCTGTTGATTAGGGGGGAGATAGATGGGAGAGTTAGCTCGTGGTCAATAATGTCTAATGTAGGTGTGTTATTGTAGTGAGGATAATGAGGGTATGAATCTTGCAAAATGTATTCTGCTTTTTGAACCAAGTGTTAACAACCCAACTAACAACTGCAAGTCACAAACAAGCAAGCATGCTGAATTGTTGCCTAATAACGACGCGTAGTGCGTCATCAGCATCATTGAAATCTCGCTCGAAATTTCAAAGTGATAAAACTCAGTTACCAAAGCGCAAATTCGGATGAAAATGTATCATCCCATATGCTCACTCGTGGTGAGTGTGATGATACTTTTTCTACTGCGTGACTGCAAAATTTCCCGTTTGTTATCACTTCAAAAACGCGAGGCAAACAATCATTGAAAATTAAAAAGTCAATGATTCCTATGAGAATTCTGTGATGCACCAAGTCACCATAATGGTAATGACAGCTGAACTAAAATTATGCTCTACACATTACTGTTTAAATGATTTTTTAATTGAGAAAATAGTTAACCCAACTAACAATTGCAAGTCACAAACAAGCAAGCTTGCTGAATTGTTGCTTAATAATGGTAATGATAGCTGAACTAAAATTATGCTCTACACATTACTGTTTAAATGATTTTTCAATTGAGAAAGTAGTCAACTTTCCTCATCGGTATCAACAATGATAAATTAAAACAGTTTTCAAAAGTTTAACAAGAAATTTATTCGACAAGCATTGATTCCTTAACAAAAGAGTTTAACAAAACATTTGTCTGCATTTTATTAAGCTGATGTATCGATAAGCATATGCTCCTGAACAATGTGCTTTTCACTTGCCAAATAAACGCCTTCAGCCCGTCGTAGTTTGACTCGGAACTTTGTTCGGATTATGGGATAAAACATGGCTTAAACAGTTTAGACAACCAAGTTATTAAAGAACCAATATTTTAAACGAATCACTTAAAATAAAACATAAAAAAAAACAGAATAGAATTATGTAATTTAAAATTGAGTGTCAAGAGACGTAATCAACGTAAAAATGAGGCATTTATTTATTATTAGTAGTCTGTAACAAGATATCTTGCATCTTGATTGTAGTTCGATTGTACGAGACGCTTGGATTGATGCATTTGACATTTCAGTGCTGTCGTGTTTACTGAATATTGTTCCCACAGCCACCTAGATAACCAAACAGCATTCAGAAATCGACACATTTCAAGTATCCCTAAACATTCCTAAAGCATAAATAAAAAAAATTGCTTAACGGATATTCGACTGAACATGAGTAGATTACTTGAACAGATGCTGTGAATGCACCATGTCCGAAACCATACCGCACCACATATTGTCATACATTTTTAAAGATCGATATTTAATAATAAAAATAAAAACATATTCATATCGCAATTAGTACGTCTGGAAACAATATCTTCAATAAGGACCAACACTTTTTGGCCGCATTCGATACAAGTTTTCTCACCGTGCGATAAAAATACTGACAGCGAAATCAGAATGGAAAACACGTGTTTTGGGCTGAACAGCTGTTATAGTATAAGGCGTTGTTCAGTTGATTACCACGTGCTGTGCTAATTCACCACTGCTGAACACAAGTTCAGGAATGATCATTATTGAGTCATGGGAAGATTATCTCTAGGATGGCGCAGATAGGAAGGCATGCGGCTGGCAATCGACAGGTCTCGAGTTCTAATCCGGATTTAGGTAATTTTGTATGTAATTCTTATTTCATAACAGGTGTTCTCAACATGAGAGTAAATAATTACTCTCGTGAGAGTTCAACATTTTTGCATTTTATTTATTTTCAGTCATTTTTGCCAAAGCTTAATAACCACTTTCCTGTACATTTGTAAAACGCTTTGAACGACAAAAAATTAAGTTGGTGCACAACATGATGCTTTATAACTTCTCCAAATTTGTGTGAATGAAACCCGAACATAGGTTGTACGTGAACATAATTCAAATGTTATTCAACATTATGCTGAATTAATTCGTCATAATGGTGCCTGTTAAATGAGTGATTGTTAGTTGGGAACTTATGATGATGATGAATGTTGATATCTGTAGAAGGACCACCAAGTTCATCATAACGAACAGATTTGTAGGGATTTTTTCAATATCTACAAGCAGTAATAACAAACAAATTGATCCTGTTCTTGAGATTCTTTCAGGATTCATCAAACTTTTTCCAGAATTCCTAGAATGATCAATTTTTCCAAACATTTCTCCAGGTTTCCCCTCAGAATGCATTCCTGTCAATGTAATTTTTGAAAATACCTCCAGGGATTCCCCCAGAGGTTCTTATATGAAATCCATCAGGAATAATCTTTAGGTCTTCTTCAGAAGTTTCCTTCAGAACTTCCTTTTGTGATTCTTTCAGGGATTTCTCAGGAAATTCCTTCAAGGATTGCCACATATGTATGTTCGTGTATGCATGCCTTCATATATTTCCAGGGACTACTACACGAGTTTCTGCAAAGGCTTTTTCAAAAGTAGGTATTGCTTTTCACAGACTTTTCTGGAAATTTCTCTAAGGTTTTTCTATAGAAATTCATTTCTTTTTTCTTATGAACTCTTTCGTATTTTTTTTCCTTCATGTATTCAGGGATTATCTCAGGCGTTCATTTGGAAAATCCTCTGGAAAATTGTCAAGAAATTCGTTTGAACGATCCTTCTGAAGTTCGTCAAGAAGTTCCACCTAGGATTGCTTTTTAATAAGGATCAATTTTTCGGAGATTCTTTCAGAAAATTTACCGGTGATGCTTCAGGAATTTATCCAGAAATTCCCTTAGAAATTCTTACCGAAAATACTACAGAATGTATGCATTGCTATTTTTCTAGAATTTTTAAAAAAAATTCTGCTATGTATACCTGCAGAGGTTTCTGCAGTTCTTCAAGTTATTCTTTCAAAGATTCCTTAAAAAGTTATTTTTATTTTTCAAAATTTTCCTTAGTGGTTCTCTAAAGAATTTCTTCGTGACTTTTTTGTTCCTTTGTATGCAGTTAAAATATGAATTACTGCAGACATTTTCAAAGATATTCCATGAGAAATTCCTGTATTGATTTCTACATTAATCTCTCCAGCGATTCATCAGCCATATCTTTTTTGCAATAACTTGCTCCATCAGCTTCTCAATTTGTTTTCATATCAATGAAAGTATACTTTAAGAAGTTTAGAAGTTCTTCAGGTATTATCTCAGTGTTTCATCCAGGAATTCCTCTAGAGATGATTTAGGAAATTTTTAATAATTTTCTCCGGAATATTTTTTTAAGGATTCCTTTAGACAATCTTCCAGGGATTTCTTGAGAAAATCCTTCTTTGATTTTTTTACGGAAATTCTTCCAAATCTTGTAATTCTTGAGAAAACTTCTGGAATCTGAAACAATTCCTGCAGGAATTTGTAAAACAATCCCAGGAAATATTTCTGACGGCACTGCAGCAGTAATTTCTTAAAAACAATCTCAGTAGAAATTTCTTCAGGAATCCCTGATGGAAATCCTCAAGCAAGTCTTGATCGAACTCTTGGAAGAATTGAAAGCATTTTTGACGAAAATTTTGGAAATTCTTCTGAGAAACTCCATGCTTTAAAACAAACCCTTTGTTGAAATTCCTGGAGAAATTTCTTAGGCTTTGTAGAAGTGTCAGGAGATATTTTTCAGGAAATCCCTAAAGAAATTTTAGAAGTAATCCGCACAGGAATTTCTGAAAGAACTCCTAAAGAAGTTCCTGATAAAATCACTTGAATTTTTCTCTGGAGAAAACTAGAAGAAATTTTTGAAGAAATCCCAGGAGGAATTTTTGGAGAGACACCTGGAGAAACTGATGAAGATACCCTTGGTGGTGTTCCTGAAAAAAAATTAATACGGAAAATTTCTGGCGAATTAGTGGAATTCTAGTAGGACTGATTTTTTGGAAATGTTTCTGAATAAAATGCCCGAATCATTGAAAGAATAATGGAAACATTTTTGGGGAAATTACTGCAAGATTTTCTAAATAAATTGCGGCAGATATTCTTACACGCATTAATGCGGCAATTCCAAAATAAATTTCTGACAGACTTCTTGAAGAAGTACCTATTTGAATTTCTAAAGGAATCCCTATGAAAAAAATGTGAAGGAATTCCTGGAGAATTTTACGAAGAATTTTGTAAACAAACTCGTATAAGAATTTCTGAAGCAGTCCCTGGTGGAGTTTCAAAAGATACTCATGAAAATCAACCTAAGAGAGTTCTAGGAGAAATTGTTCAGGTAATTTCTGAATAATGCCCTGCAAAAATGTATTTAAAAATCCTTGGAAGAATTTCTGAAAGTAACCTTGGTAGATTTCCATGGAAGTTTTTCTGGATGAATTGCTGGAGTATCCTTCAGATGAGATTCTGGAGGAAATTCTGGAAAAATTGGAAGATGTTCCCGGATAATTTTCTGTTAAAGATTTTTGGAAAGGAATTTCTGCGGGATTTTCTGAAGAAATGGAATAATGTCGGAATTGTTAAAATAACTTCTGAGGTAACATCTAAAATCATTGAAGGCAATTGTTAAAGAAACTGAAAATTTTCATAAGGAAGCTCCGGAAGAAATCCTGAGAAAATTTTCAGAGAAATCTCCGGAGCCATTCCTGACAAAACTTCTTAAAAATTCTCTGTATGGAATTTTGGATGAAACACCGGGATATTTTCACACAAGTGGTCTTTTTAACATCCATTAGACCGGAAACAATTTCGAATTTAACTGACAAGTTATTTTCTTGCATGAATGGTTGTGAAAAAAAAAGAAAAAAATATATATAGGTTATTTTTGATACAATTGCAAAGGCGGTCATACTAGAAATAAAATCAATTTTATTTTGTTTTCAAGAGCTAGTTACTGGAGTATCCTCGATGACACCACAGTCTGCTGACACGGTTTCGAGAAGCCTCAACGGACTTAAGAGGATTTTCCGGGGCGTATCAGGGGGTTGCAAAGCGGATTCGGAGGTATGTCATGGAATATCAGGAGGTTTCAAACGCGTCAGGGGCGTTTCAGCGGACTTCGGTGAGCTAAAGGGTTTATGAAGAGCTTTTCAGGGAGGTTTCAGAGACTCTAAATAATCTAAGGGGATTTTAAATGGCACGAGGAAAATTCACGGGTATTTCGGAGGGTTTCATGAGGTTTAAAAGGGTTTTTCGAGTTTCAGAGAAGTTTAGGCAGTTTTAGGAGGTTTGCAGGTGTGTTTCAAAGAAGCACATAGAGGCGTTTCAGAGGTGGGGGGAGCTTTAGGGTAGTTTCAGAGACTCTGGGTATTTCAAGGGGTTTCCAAGGGGCTTTAGGATATCTTAGGTGGCTTCAGGGGAATTCATGGGTGTTTCTTAGGGTTTCGTGGGGTTTCAAATGGTTTTTTGAGAGCATTTTAAAGGTGTTCATGGAACTTTAGGAAGTTTTAGGAGGTTCTCAGATGTGTTTCTGTTGGTTTAAACAGTATTCAAGGGTTTTCAGAGGCGTTTTAGTGGACCACAGGGGGAGCTTCCGGGGGTTTCAGAGACTCTGGAGGTAGCAGTTTTCAAGGGGTCTTAGGGGATCTGAGGATGCTTCAGGGGAATTCACAGGAGTTTCTGAATGTTTCATGGGATTTCAAATGTTTTCGGAGCTTTGAAATGCGTTTCAGGGGGCCGGAGGAGCGTTTTAGGGTGTCTCAGGGCACTTTAGGGTAGTTTAAAAGGGTTTTAAGGGACGTTTCAGAGTGATCCAGTAGGTTTTTGAGAATTTGGTGTTTCATAACGATCCAGGGGTGTTCCAGAACGTTTCTGTGGATAAAGATATTTTCAGAAGGTATCTGGGACTTCGAAGTATAAGTAAGTTTCAGCGAGTGTCAAGGGGTCACTTAAGGTTCCAGAATGTTCCAAGTGCGACCCTGTAGCTCTAAATACTTCTTAAATGCTCCTTTAGCCCCTTGAACTTCTTTGAATTCACCTAAAACCCCTTTTTGATTTCCCTGGAGTTCTATAGAACATAATGCGTTCTAGGCTCCCCTAATTATCTTGTGAGCTCTCTCAGCCCTTTGTCAATCCTAACGAGCGAAACCTGTTGTCACGTTCTAAGTTTCCTCATTTATAGCAGAGCGATTCCAAGCAACAGCATCAAAATTAAGGAAATTTTTTAATTCATGATTTTCTATTGAACTGAAACTTTGCACAGTTTTTCAGTTCCATCTAAATCGCCATTTTTCGATATCAAATTTTTATTTTGAATCACGACTAACTTTTCAAAAGGGTGTATGTGAAAATGGTTCAAAAATATTCAAAAATCTGCGCAGCCAAAATGATTCGTTCGATTGCTATGAATTTTTCAGCAAAGTTAGATAACTAAATGGTGATTCCTAAGAAAATATACACTGTGAAAAAACATCGTTTTTAACATTAAAAAATATCATTTTTGTCACAAAAACTCAAATATCTCAAAACCCTATCTTTTTACCAACGTAATTTTTTTAGGAAAGACGGTCCATTGTATAAGCAATCTACCATAAAAATTTGGTGATGGTAAACTAATAAACAAAAAAGTTATAACATATCAAACATTTCACAATTTTCACATTTGGTAAATATTTTTTTCTGTGTAAATTATTTGGTCAGAAATCGCAGTTTGATGCTGATTTTATTGTTCAGCAAAGTTAGATAACTAAATGATGATTTCTAAGAAAATATACACTGTGAAAAAAAATCTTTTTTTAACATTAAAAAATATCATTTTTGTCACAAAAACTCAAATATCTCAAAACCCTATCTTTTTACCAACGTCAATTTTTTAGGGAAAACGGTCCATTGTATTAGCAATCTACTATAAAAATTTGGTGATGATAAACTAATAAACAAAAAAGTTATGACAATTCAAACATTTCACAATTTTCACATTTAGTAATAATTTTTTTTTCTGTGTAAATTATTTCGGCCGGAAATCGCAGTTTGATGCTGATTTTATTGTTAATGGCCTTGCGTGAGTAAAACAAGCTGTTTTTATTATGTATTATGTATATTATATGTACAGTAATGTTCCGATTTTATCACGCCCTCCGCGCATTAGTCGTTTATTCATTAATTTGCTGTTACATTTGAGGACAAGTGTTTTCCCTCTTCTTCAAGATGAATGTTGAAAGCGTGTTTTGCAACCTTTAAAAATATTGAAATGGGTATAGATGTTGAAGTATATTTCAAAGCATTTTTGAAAAGGGGCATGATTAAATTGTTTAAACAGATGTCGCTGATGGTATGGTGGCATTGAAGGAAATGAAATGGCAGACGAGCTTGCTAAAAGTGGTTCCAATTTACAGTTTGCTGGCCCAGAACCATTCTGTGGTATATCAAACTGTACAATTAAAATGGACCTGAAACGCTGGGCTGAGCAGAGGGTGATATCCAATTGGATGGATGTCAAAAATTGCAATCAGTCAAAACGATTTATAACACCAAATGCTTATAAAACCAAAAAGCTCTTAGAGCTCAACAAGAGAGCTCTATGTACATACACTGGCCCGAGCAGGTATCACTTGAAAAATATTGGCCATATTCAGAGTGATATCTGTCGTTTCTGTAATACGGAACGTGAAACCTCGGAACATCTGCTTTGCAGTTGTGGTGCTTTATACACGCGCAGGCAAAGATTTCTAAATAGTGGTTGCTTGCAACCCAGTGAGATCTGGTCTGCAAAACCTGGAAAGGTCTTGGAGTTTATCAATTCCATTGCACCTGACTGGGAGACGACGCGTCGTGGCAGTAGCTGATTACTTGACACATGGTAATTAGCTGGCTAGATGCGAATATCAAAACGGGACATGCCACAAAAGTTCAGCCTATTGGACGCGGTGGCTTAATTTCCTTAACAGGGGAGGAAAAAAAATGGTGGCATGACTCTCTGCACTTAGCACTTCTGGCAGTTTCTCAGTTGTTGTCGTTTTCGAACTTCCTGCGCCCTGCTTTACCGATGATGGCTCGTTTGTCAAAGTCTAGACGGCAGGACGTGCAAATGCGTAAATTTGTATTCAATTTGGGCATAACCAGTCTCTTTCAGTTTATCTATGGTGCTTTCGGTGAGATTTCGTAACTCTTTTGAACATTTTTTTTTTCATCAAACGGTCTCAAATCAAATATCCATAGCGGTAGTATTGCATTTTCGTGAGCATTGTCATGGTATGTATACAGACAAACAAACGTAACACTGACGAAATTTTCATTGACCACGCCTTTAACGATCATTTTGAATCTTGGTTGTGGCTTTCATAACCAGAAGAGTGCCCATCGTTTTTCTTTGCGTTTGACGTTTCACACTAGCGCCTTCTGATGAAGATATTGCACAACGCAGTGTTTCGTGAAACATTTCCACCAGGTGGTGGTAGTGTAAAATGAGCGATGGATTTTCACGAAAATTGTTCTAGGCATTTCGTCTGTTTGTCTGTGGTATGTACCTCTCATGCATTTGTTGTTGTTGAAGTTACTCGCATTCTTCCGATCATAAAGTCTCTTCTCTAAGAGGTATTTTTTTTTGCAGATCAACTAGACGTATACGCGTATATATAAAACTTTTATTATGCAGCTTTCGTCTTAAAAATAAGTTTAATTCCATTTTTCTTATGATCAACAGCTTTTCAACACTATCAAGGGATTTTTCCACCAGTCACGCACAATAAAAAGTATGACACTCTCAATATTTTTGATCACAACACTGGATCGCGTCTAAGTTTCAAATAGATACTATAGTAATTATGAATAATCAAACAAAAATATCATGAAAACAACTTGTTTAATTCAGACGGTAGCCTTTACAATAAAATCAGCATCAAAATATAATTTTCGAAATAATTTACACAGAAAAAATTTTTTTTTGTTACTAAATGTAAAAATTGTAAAATGTTTGAAATGTCATAACTTTTTTGTTTATCAGTTTACCATCACCAAAATTTTATGGTAGATAGCTGATATAATGGGCCATTTTCCCTAAAAAATTGACGTTGGTAAAAAGATAGGGTTTTGAGATATTTGAGTTTTTGTGACAAAGATCATATTTTTTTAAGGTAAAAAAAGATTTTTTTTGCAGTGTATATTTTCTAAGGAATCATCATTTAGTTATCTAACTTTGCTGAAAAATTCATAACAATCGAACAATCCGTTTTTGCTGTACAGCTTTTAGAATATTTTTGAACTATTTTCGCATGCACCCTTTTGAAAAGTTAGTCGTGAGTGAATATGAAGGTTTGATATCGAAAAATGGCGATTTAGATGAAATTGAAAAACTGTGCAAAGTTTCAGATATTTTTGAAATGGTCGCTCAGGATCGACTGACATGACTCCGTGGAATTCCTCTTATGTAGTTCTATTTATTAACTATTTTAAACGTATGCCCCCCCCCCATGTGTGATATAAAAAAAAGGTTCCTGTGAGAATCGTGGGAACTCCGCCAGAAAATTTTGTAATTCCAAATGAATCTGATAATACATTTCGATGAACTTTTCAAGGTAAACTCTATCGGACAAGAATTAGGGAAGTTTTGAAGATATCTTAAATCAAATCAAAAAGTATTGTCAAAATTTGTAAGAAACTAGCTGACCCTGGCAAACTTTGTCTTGCCTACTGAGTTTTTTGACGTTTCAAGACCAAGTCCCCGTACGCAAATTGCATGAAAAATCGATTTTAAAAAAGTTTCAATTTCTTCATGTTTTTGGCCTTATAAACCTTCCTTGGGTGAAAATTAACAGAACAAAGCCAAGATGACCCAAATCAGACGTTCCCGTTCGCGAGTTATGCGCGGTACCACGTATGTCACTGCATTTTTATATATAGATAGATTCATGAGACTTTCCAACATGACCTTCGAAAAAAACCCAGCTAGAAGTTCTTAGAGGAAAACTCTATTAACATTCATGGAGGCATCCCTAAAAAAATGTATTGAAGAAGACCTATTCAATATAGTTGTTGACTCAGCTTAAGGTAGCACCCAAAATTCAGAGGCCGCATTTATGAAATTATGATCTCAACACATGCCAAGTCAAAACCGTAAAAACAGTATTTTGTCGTTTTTTTTTGCTTTCGTATAATAAAAAGTGCAATCAACGTATTCCAACAATTTCATCAAGTATTTCTTTCCAAGTATTCCTTGAAGGGTTTCTACGAGAATTCCTTCGGGCAAGGTAAATACTTACATACCTTGCCTTCGGGAATATGTATTACGATTTATCTAGCAGTTACTTCAAAGGCTTTTACACAAATTCCTCTAAGATTAACTTCAGAACTTTTTTTATGGATTGCTTTAGAAATTTTTCTAACCATTGATTTTGGAATACTTGAATTGATTCCTTCAGGAACACCACCAAGAATTTCTTCAGGATTTTTTTCTCCAAAATGTATCAAGGAATCTTTCAAAAATTCCTTCAAGGATTAGTTTACCTTATAAATTCTTTCAAGCATTCCTTCAGGAATACCTCTTCGGATCCCTTCATAAAGTCCTTCAAGGATTATGTCATGAAGTCCTTCAACGAATCCTTCAGATGAACCATAAGGAATTTCTCCAAAGATCCTTTCAGAGACTTCTCAAAGAAAGAATGTTGCAGGAGTTCCTCATGGAAAATATCTTTGATGAATTTCTGAGATCATGCTTGATCAGGTATGGCCAGGGATGCCATACATACAGAATTATCTGTATTATACAGATTTTTGACCATTCGTACAGATTTCATATTATATATGATACAGATTTTTGAGCTTTACGCGCTTTTTTACTTTTGTATGGGATACAGATTTTTCACCCAAATTTTGTATGGGATACAGATTTTTGAAAATAGTGATACAGATTTTTCGAAAAATCATCTGGCAACTCTGGGCATGGCTCTTCAATGGATCCTTGTGAGATTTTTGAAGGAATTTCGGAGGTATTCCTGAAAGGATCCTTGTAGAAATGCTTGCAAGAATATTGGGAGGAAATTTTAAAGGAATCCTCGAAGAATATTCTAGATAAATTTTAAGATGTATTCGGAAAGAATCATTAGGTTTATTTTGGAAATATCTTTGATAACATTCTTGACGGATTACTACAGTACTATGAAGTAGTAGTAGAAGTACTAGATGTTTTATGAGGAATTACGTAAAGGATTCTTGAAGAAATTTTGAAAGCTAAGGGAGTTCCGGAAGAATCAATTATGAAATGCCTAGATTATTTTTCAAAGATATAATGGCATGAATCCCAAAGAATTCCTCTCAAATTCGTTGATGCAAATCAAAAAACAATTTTCGAAAGAGTTCCCACAGATTTCAGTGGAAAAATTTCTGCTGGAAGCCTTGGGGGGATTCCTTTAAGACCCCCTAAGGGAATTTGTGCAGGAATCCTTTGGAGATGAATGTACCCTTGTAGGATTATCTGAAGGAAACCTTTGAGAAATCCCTGAAGGAATCTTTGTAACATAGCTTGAAAAAATTCTTGAAAAAAAAATTAAATATTTATTGGATTTTCTTAAAAGAATCATGGACGAATTGTGAAAGAGAAATTAAAAAAAATGCGTTATCTTTCGACGATTTCATACAGTAATTATTGGAAGAATTTCTGAAGAAATCTTTGAAATTCTTGAACAATGTTTCGTAAGAAATACTTGAAAGAACTTGACTTTAAGAAAACCGCTTGAGGCATTGCAAAAAGAACCCTTGCAGAAATTTCTAAAAACAAATCTTGAAGGAATTTATAAAATAAAATCTTGGTGGAATTTGTTAAGAAAACTTTGAAGTAATTCCTAGATGAATCGTAAAAGATATCCCTTGGAGATCCTCGTTTGGAACAAATGCTTGATGGAATCGTTAAAAAAAAATATTAAAAGCTTCGTGAAGGACGAAATTTGTGTTATCGCTAAGTAAATCTTTAATAGTATCAATAGATGGAAACCTTGGAAGAATACTTATAGAATTCATTGAAAGAATTCCAATAAAATTTCTTGGAGGAATTTCTGTGAGAATTCATGAAAGAATTCTTACAATTTTTATTAGAATCTTCCTTCGGAAATTTTTTTTGGATATTTTTCAGTAATTGCTTTGGAAATCCGTGCAGCAATTCGTTAAGGAATACCTTTGAAAAATTATTTGGAAATTCCTTCGGTAGTTATTCTGACAATTTCCTTCGGAAATTGGTTTGGGAATTCCTCAAGTATTTTTTTTTTCTGAATAGGACAGATCGGCGAAGTACTAGATTTTGTAGTAACGAGCTGAATTTTAGTATGGTGAGAAGATAAATTCTTCGTTTCTGCAATGAAAAGGCGCAAAAAGCGTGGGAATTATCATTCCTTGCCTAAATCGATGCTGTTTGAGCAAAACATTGGGCAACAGTGTTATTGTTTTCACCATTTCTTGCAACATAAACAACATATTTATCCAAAGTTTTACTCAAACAGCATCAAATTAGGCAAGGAATCATAATACCCAAGCTTTTCGCTCCATTTCATTGCAGAAACGGAGAATTGTCATTCTCACCATACTAAAATTCAGCTCATTACTACAAATCTAGTACTACACCGAACGTGCCCCATTCATTCTTCACTATTTTTAAATAAATTCTTTGGTAATTCTTTTGAAAAATGTCTAAGCTATTGTGTTCGCAATTCCTTTGGTAAAAATATTCAAGATTTTTTTGAGGAACTCGGTTATAAGTTTCAGTCCCTTTGCTAATATACCTGACAATTATTTTTGTAATTCTTTCAATAGTTCCTTTCAAAATTCATTCGGCAGGTTACTGAAAATTGTTCAGTCAATTCGTTTGTAAATTGAAGCGGTTATTTTAGAAAATTTCTCCGGTAATTCTCAGAAAAGTTGAGGTTCTATAAAATACACACTTGCGAATTAAAAAAAAAACAAGAATTTACAATGGAATGGCTGAAGATTTTTTTATATAACTTTATTATCGAGAGCCGAAAGCCGAAGAAAATCTCTGAAGAATTATCTAAGATAAATGTTTGAAGGAAGAAGTTCATTGGAGAATTGCTGTGAGAATTAAAAGATTTCTTATATATTTTTTAATTTGAATCTGTTGAATACTTGGAGAAATGGTAAGAGAATTTATTGGATGAACTATTAAAGAAACCTTTGCAAAAACTCCTGAAGGAAGTTTGACAGGAATTTGTAAAGGCCTCTTTGGAAGAATTCCTTTAGAATTTTGAATAAAACCTTGGTAGAATTCCTAAAGCGATCCCTGGAAAAAGCCCAAAAGTAATCCTCTTGGAGAAATTATTGAATAAATTAAGCAAGGAATGCTTTATTTGATTGATGAAACCTTCGCAGAGGTTCCTAACAATATCTTTGATGAAATTCCGAAAGGTTTTGTTTTTGAAGAAATATTTAAGAAATCATTGGAAAAATCCCGTAGGAATTCTTGAAGCGATTCCTGAAGAATTCTCGATGGAAATCCTAAATGAAATCTCCCACTTCCATTAATCACTTAAAAGATGCTTCAAGGCATTTTTAAAGAATTCTTGAAGAAAGTGGCAAAACAGTCATCCTTGGAGAAACTTCTGAAGAAATTGTTCGGTTTTATCTTATCAAATCAGGTACCTGTTCCTTTACTATTTTCATTCTACTGAAAACAAAGGAATGAAGCGCTTTTTTGATTTTTGTTAGAAGTAGGTACGAATGATTACAAAAATTACGTTATCAATCGGTGCGGTAATTGCTTTGTTTTCGAATATTATGAATTTGGGATTGTATGATTACTAAGGCACGTTGACCCTACTACCCTTAGAGATTGTTTTAAACGAATTTTCGGAGGAATTTCTGGAGGAATAAATCATAAATCCTGAAGAAATTCCTGACTGAGATGCTTGATGGAAACATAGAATGATTTTTCAAAAGGTTTTGTGAAAGAATTTTTAAAGAGTCTTATCAAAAGTCGAAATAGATATTTTTAGAAGATCTCCTCGAGAAATTCTAGTGAAAATTCCTGAAGAAATTCTCGGGGAAACTCCTAGAGAAGATGGATATTAACGAATTCGTTGGAAGAAATCCAGAAGGATTTTTGGAACGAATTTCTACCAAAGTTCCTCTAAGAATTTTCTTCTGTAGGGATCCTTGGAGGATTTTTTTAAAATTATTATCCAATGGATTCTTTGGAAATTTCTTGGAGGATATCTAGGATGAATCTCTTAATTAAACTTTAGAGAAACTCCTTGAAGAATCCTTGCAGATTCTTTTAAAAAAAAAAGCGTTGCAGTAATTATTGGAGGAATCCTTGGAAGAAATTCTTAAGAAATCTTCAAAGGAACGCCAAGATGAGGAATACCAAGATAAATTCTATGGAGAAATGCTTGACTTCCGTGGAAAAATAATTTTCTTTCAGGAGATCCTCCAAATATCCCTGGAGGATCTCCTGAAAGAAACCATGGAGGAATGTTTGAAGAAATTCTAGAAGAACTTCTCTTCCTCTGACGGAATTCCGATGTAATTTCTTGGAAAAATATCTGGTTCCAAAAAATCATTGGAAAACTTATTTAGTGGGTTTTCTAGAGTTTCTTACAAATTCTTTGATCTTATAGATGAATCCTCAGAGATATTATTGAATCCCTGATGGACTTCCTGAACAAATGTTTCGAGAAATACTTGATAAAGCCTTTGTATGAATCTTTCAAAGTACTCTAAAGTACTTTTGAAAACATGCTCGGAGACAACACTGTAAGAATACCTGATGGAGTGTTTAGTGAAATACTGAATGACACACTTGCGTTAACCACATGGAAGATTCTTGAAGACAAATTATAATTCTGAAAGGGTTTTTTTTTAAGAAAACGGTAATGCAATCTTTGAAGGACTTTCTTAGGAACATTAGGAAGGACATTATTCTTAGGAAATAATCTTACGCTCATTGATGGAACTCCGGGATGTATCCTTGCAGAAATCCCCAAAGAAATTCATAAAAGAATATAGAAAATAATTGTTAACCTTCCGTCAGTCAGTTGGCCACCACCTCCAGCATCACGCTAATGCTGAGTTCGAAAGTCGAGATTTTTTTCAACGATTTGTACAAAATACAAAATACGGCGTGATCATTTGAGAGTTAGAAGGATAGACTTATCATTGTAAAATATGTACATCTGTAATTTTCATGGGGGCCCACACATTTGGTTCCGCACCGGGCCCCCAAATTCCTAGCTACGCCACTGAAAGAAATGTTCTGAAATAACACATAAAAATGCCAGTAATATTCTGCCGATAGACTCCTGTAAAGAGATGAATTTCTGGAGCAAGATGTTTCAGATTCTGGAGGCTACGTGTGATGGAAGCCCTAAAGAAATTCCTTGAAAAAGATATGTTTACATAAGGGATTTTTTTAGACACCTAGAAGATAAACCTTTGGAAATTGGTGATATAGTTATGTCATTTGATATTTTTCGCTTTCTTGGCCTACAAGGTTTTTTTTGTCTTCTCTGTTGAGGAAATTAAGCCACTGCGTCCAATAACTTGAACTATTGTGGCATTAGTTTTAAGAGTTTCCCTCTTATACATTTTAAATAAGATTTAATAGCGTAAACTGAAACAACTCATAATACAAACTTTTTTAACTTTTCAATTTGATGGTATCTAGTTGTTTGAAAGTTGTATCATGTTTTAATCAAAGAGACTAGAAGAGGTTCTTAGAACCATCATAAAACCAAAATAATGATGGTTTTCAAACCCTCTACAAAACTTATTGGTCTTCAAAATGTTACTTGAACTACACAGCGCGACATTTTTTTGTCTCAAGAGAAAACTTATGTGTCTCTGACAGATTTTGGGCCGCTGAATCCAAATCTGGGTTCAGATTTACTCCAGCACGTCACAATTTTGAGCTATACCTCAATGTATAGGTCAAAATATGCGATTTTGGGCTTTTAATGGCTTGCAGCATGGAAATATATTTTTTAAGTAATCAAAGGATTAATGGCTTGCAGTCAAAAAAGCCTAAAATCGCATATGTTGCCCTATAAATTGAGGTATAGCTCTAAATCTTGACGTGCTGGAGCAAATCTTAGCCCGGATTCGGATTCAGCGGCCCAAAATCTGTCAGAGACACATAAGTCTGCTCTTGAGACAGACCAAAAGTTAATTTTTGTTACGCTGTGTTATCATATAAAACGTAGTAAAATATAGTAATGGCACGGTAAATGCTAACACCTTATATGTCAAACAGTAAAAAAACACAATCAAAACTGCCACCACCAGTAAGATGAAACCCAAGTAAAATCCAGGAAAAATCCCCAGGATAGGAATCGCCATAATTGGCCACCCGATATAACACAGGTATAACAAACCTTGGACGCAGTAGGTGGCCGCCGTTTGGGGGCACCGGGATCCACAGTGGCATAATCCTCCGAGGCAACATCCTCCGCCGCTCCACCGCCGCTTGCCACCGCCGGACTGACGATGAGCTCATTATCGACAATTTCTTCCCCACCTGTCGTCATCGAGTCGCCCAGCTCGGCCCGCTTTCTTCCGAACAGGATCTTCAGCCGCTGGGTCTTGGTAATTGGCTGTTTCACTTCAGCGCTTTCGGTGTCACTCCTGTGCGAAAGAAACGAAGAAAAAATGCTTGGTGAGAAAAAATGGATCAAAAGGGAGGAAACGGTGGTGGTGGTGTAGTCGAGAGCACATCCAGCAGCAACAGACAGACGCAACAACCCCTACAACGCCACGTCGGTGACGAGGTCTTGACTGAAGCATGTTGAACTGCGTCGGCGAGGTTGGTTCAAGAAGGGATGGACCCCTACTTGAAGGATCATCATCATCGTCCTTGGTCGTCGTCTGTACCGCTATAATCAACATCAGTCTATTCCACAGTATTTCTTTAAGTCGAAGATGGGTTCGCAATGTGCTGCGAAGATTTGACGACGACGACGTCGACGATGGTAAAAGACAATTGAATGATGTGGTGTGGTTTGATGGACTAATCTGCCAACGATTGAAATCTGATTCGAACCAATTATCGGTGATTGGAGGGACTGTCTTGGGGGTTCTATGGCGGCTAATGAATTGTTAGTAAAACATGTTGTGTTTCTGATTTGTTGTGAAAGAGGGGGTATGTCGTTTTCGCCCAATTATTGGAATGATGGAATGGTAGCAGGTAAATAGTAAAGACGGTATGGGTAATCTTTTCTTATTGAATCTCAAGATTTGTACATTGTACTTGAAAAAAAAAACACATGAGGCAAAATTCATCATTTAGAATTTGAACGCAATGAACGCTAACTTTGAGGCTAATCCGTTGAGGCCTAGGTTATATATCTCGCAATTGTAATCTTTCATTTATTGTTGATTCGATTGATCACGATTCAATGAAAACAAAAGTTAGGTACCCCAGGGGAAGACAAAACCCACGACAAATGAGTCCAACAGTTATAATTCTCTAGAAATCTGTAGATGGATCTCATGTACGATCCCGAAAAGAATCTTGCCAGGATCATTGTAATTTTCTTATAAGATTCGGGGAGGTTTTCCATTGACAATCATGATGATTTCTTTAGAATCCCCTTGGCAGTTTTCTGGTGATTGAATCCAGTGCTATGATGGAAAATTTGCTTCCCGGTATACTAAGGATATTTTAGAGCAGGAAATTATTTCGACTTCTTGGGCACACTGCTTCATAATGCTAGACATTGTTTAAACTTCTCATGGAGGTTTCTAACAAAATCTCCAATTACTTAGGGTCGATTTCTTCACCTCGGCTTAACCGGTAAGCCAGGCTTACCCATAACTGCGGCGATTTCTGTAACCTTTAGCATGGTTGACGAATGTTGTGCGGAAATCAACACAGGAGACCAGAAATTCCACGATGTTGGCTCAACATTCAAGATGGCGGCTCCAAAGTCAAGATGGCGGCTGTTTAAAAGATTTTCAGGCTCTAAACCATGCAATATGGGTATATGTAGTTAATATAGGAAAGATGACTGGAGTTAAAAAATGACGACCAGAATATCCAAGATGGTGGTCTCAAATCCAAGATGGCGCCTTCAAGTTCAAGATGGCGGCTGTTTAATGGAGTTTTGGATTCTAAAACTATTCAATATGAGTAAATTTGGATGGGTAAGATGACCGGAGTTCAAAACTGGCTACCATAATATTCAAGCCTCAAATTCAAAATGGCGGCTGTTTAATGGAGGTTTAGACTCGAACATCATGAAATATGGATACATTTGATATGTAGAATATGTCCGGAGTCCAAAATGGCGATTGTTTACTGTTGTTTTAGGATAATAATATGGGTGTATTTAGTATAGGGAGGATTTACGGAGTCCAAAAATAGCAACCATAATAACCAAGATGGCTTCGGCTGTTCGGGTTCGTATGAAGTTAATCATTAATATTAACTTCTTTTCCCGATCAGCCTAGATAGCTGTGTAGTGTCGGGGCAGCCTATTTATTGCACCCATAAACAAATAGAAACGCTCCATAGAAAATCAAAAAGCGCTCCATAAAGAATGAACATATGTTCCATGAAAATGTGCAATGTTACCCATAAATAATTGAAAACGTTCCATACATTATAAAAAATGTACCGGTAAAACATCAAATTTTCTCATTAAAAGTGAAATTTTGCACCAATAAATAATGCTGAAATGCTCCATAATAAAATACAAATGCTCCATGGAAAAATGCAAATGCTCCATAAAAAATTAAAAGTGTACCCATAGAAAATTGAATATTGCTCCATAGAAAAATTAAATTGCACCATAAAAAAATTGAAATTGCACCATAGAAAAAAGACAAATGCTCCATAAGTATTATCGAACTGCACCATAGAAAATATGAATTGCTCCATGAAAAATTGAAAATCCTCCATAGATAGAACATTCTCATAATTTAATTCGACAGGGCTGAATTGCTTTACATTGCACTGCTTTAGTGGTGCTAATGTTTAAAGTTATGGAGAATTTTCATTTTTTTATGGAGCAAATTGTATTTTATGTGGTGCAGTTTGATAATACTTATGGAGCATTTGTCTTTTTTTCTCTGGTGCAATTTCAATTTTTTATGGTGCAATTTAATTTTTCTATGGAGCAATATTCAATTTCCAATGGGTACACTTTTAATTTTTTATGGAGCATTTTATGTCATCCAAAATGGCGGCTTAAAATTCAAGATAGCGTTTTTTTTAAGAGCTTAGGGCCCAAACGTCAAAAACCAGATAAACGATATGATTTCTGTTGCCATGAAATGGGTTTTTGTAAAGCCTATGTAAGTGCGATATTCATCAACATGTCACATGAGTTTTGTTGAATTGGGGTCTCGATTGCACGAAAAAGGCGCTTTCATCGCTAGGTTTATAAATTATGTTTTTTTTTTCTGAGGATTTCTTTAGAGATCTAGGAGTTCTTCCAAATATTCATAAAGAAAACTCTCCAGGGATCCCTCAGAAATTTAAAGCGGATTACCTTCAAGATTTCCACCACTATCTTTGTTTGCGATTTCTGCAGGCATTTTTTAAGAGATTTTTTTCAAGATTTCCCCCCAGAAATTTCTGAAGCAATTTTTCGTTGAAAGTACTTGCAGAGTTCCTTCAGAAAACTCTTAAGCATTTTTTCTTGGAATTAATGTAATATCTAATGGAGTTTCTTCGGATATTCTCCTAGGTATTACCATAGAAATTCAACCAGTAATTTCTCTATAGATCACTTTAGAAATTGCTTTAGGATTTTTTGTCCAGGTATTCCTCCAGAAAATGATCAGGAATTTCTTTCAAGGTAAAGGTATTTCGAGGGGTTTAGAGGGATTCCTTGAGATCATCCCCCAAAAATTTGTTTAAATTTTTTCTAAGGATTCATTGAAGAAATACTCAACAGTTTTGTGCAACTTTTGGAAGAACTTCTGAGGAATCCATGAAGGAATATCTAATCAAGTTCTGTAGGAATCTCTGAAAAAATTAAAGAAGATATTTATGATGAAACTGAAGAGAAACAAGCCTAGATAAGTGCCTATAAAGATCCCCAGAAAATACTCTTGAGATATTTTTAGAGCAATTTGTTAAGAATATACTAGGGAATATTTCTGAACAAGGTTCTTAAGACCCTTTGCGTTCCGACAGTTTCTACTTTGAAGATTACCCAACGCAAATTATGTTAGACTGCAAGCCGAAAGCCCAATATATCTCTGGAAAATTTTCTGAAAAACCACTGGAAGGATTTGTAAAATAATATTTGAAACAATTTCTAAACAAATCCTTGTAGGAAACTCTGAATCCCTTAAGAAATTTCCTGTTTTTTTTAATGAATCACTTGAAAAGTAGTTTCTGATGGAATTCCAGAAGGAACCCATAGAAATCTTTGAAAATTTTTGAGAAATTCATAAGGGAATATATGAAAAAATGCCTTGAGAAATTTTAAAAAGAATTTCTGAATGAATCTTTGGCAAAATAAATGAAGAAAGAAAAAGAAAATTTTCTCAAGAAATCCTTAGAAAAATTTCTGAAGTTAAAAGCATTGTTAAAGAAAATCGTGATTGACTTCTCGTACGGATTTCTGAAAAGTCTATGAAGGAATTATAAAAGAAGCCCATGAAAGCTTTCCCAGAATAATTCTTGGAGAAAATTCTGGAAGATCATCTAACAGAAAATGTTAAGGAAATTCTTGAGCAATCCATGTAAGAATTTCAAAAGAAACTGTTGAAAGAAATCTGTGAAAGATGTAATGATAGAAATTTCTGGATAATTTTCTAACAGAATGGAGCAATATATTGCAAGAAATTCAGGAAAGGTTTTTTAAAATCGAGTTCCTAAATTATTTCAGAGGTTATTTTTAGAGAACTTTCAAAAGGAAACCTAGAATTTTCTGAAGAAACCAATGAAAAAAAAATACTGAAGGAACCCTTAGAGAAGTCATGGAAGGCATGGCTGGCAGAATTTCCTTAAAATTCTCTGGAAGATTTTCTGAATAATTTCGCTCAATGTTAAACAAAAAATCTGACATAATATGAATATTTTTTTCCAAGGAACTATAATCCATTTAAAACTGAAACCCTTATTTGAAATCTAAGTTTAAAAACGATTATTGAATTACATTTATATATTAAACAATTGCAAGTTTGCATGGAGTAAGATCCCTAATTTCAAGAATAACTTAAAGCAGAAACATTTGTACCGCATTTACTGGGATCGTTTTTGCGGAAATTCTAAAGAGAACTTCAATTGGAATTCTTGGCACAATCTCTGGAGATTTGCTAATTGAATAATGTTTTTTTTTGTTTTTTTGAACAAAGGCATACAATTTTCTACACAGCAAAAAAAAAATCTTGTAATATCATATCATTTTCGCTGCACATCAGTCGCGTCGTAAAACTGATGTACAAACTACATCCTTTCCACGCAGCAAATCAGCCGCTGCAGCTTGAAAGTGGGTCTACCAATCGCTAGAACCGCTTCAATAAATGAACCATACATAAGTAAAATATTGACATGGATTCGTACACTGATCCGCTGATTGTAAGGCATTCCCGTTACCTCTCAGCTATTTCAACGAGTTATAAGGTAGATGATAGATATGATACTGCTTTTAGGTATCTGCTAGAATAGGTTTGTTGATACTTTCCGTTGCCAACCAGGGTGTACATGGTGAGTGTGATAAATGTAGGAAAATGATGTAACCAAATGAAATTTCGTTCAAAAATGGATACATCGCCTGAAATTACGCGCCTGGATATAACAAAATTAATTGCTGTGTATCACTACTGCAAGGGGTAGGGGTCTATTATATGCTACGTAGCTTTCTACTAAGCCTATTGAAAAAAGTGATTCGTAATGAATGGGGCACGTTCGGTGTAGTACTACATTTGTAGTAATGAGCTGAATGAATGGAAATCTTGCAAGAGTTTCATTCCTTCAAATTTTTTTTTATGGAATTCCTTATGACATTATACCAGCAGTTTCATGTATAATTTCCACAGGGCTTTCCTGAAGAATTCTTCCAACAATTTCCTCCAGCAATTTTGTGAGGATTTTTTCATGGTGTTCCTTCAGGACACAATTCCTAACAGGAGAAGCGTAACATTTCCACAGGATCTTGTACCGACTTTTCGAACCCTCTAATCAGAATACCCTCTTCGAATGAGTGTTATCAGTTTTAATTCTGCTCTATTTTGCTTATGCATTGTAATCTTCCTCAGTGTCATTCCCAGTGGATAACTGACACTGAGGAAGATTACAAGTGGTAGTCGAAATACTCGTATCTGTCGAAATTAGAAGGTACAAAACTGACTACACTCATTCGAAGATTTCCACAGGAATTCCTTCTGGGAATTAAAAAAAAATAAAAACTTCTGAACACATTATCAGAAGGAATCCCTGAAGGAACTTCTAGAAAAAATGCAAAAGGAACTCCTGGAGGAATCTTGAAGGAAATCACAGAGAAATCTCAAAAGAAACTCCGTTGGAACTTTTGGGTATATCATGAATAAACCCCTAGCATAATCCCAGGAGGAGCTATTTGTAGAGTCTTAGAAGCAACTTCTGGAGAAATCCTGGATAAATTTCTGAAGAAAACAGAAGGAACTATGGGAGGAATCCGTGAAGGGATTCCTCGCGGAATTCTAAGAGATCGTGGACGAATTCTTGTAGGAGTGAATGGAAGGATGCCGGAAAAGTTCCTGGAGGTGTCCCGGGAGAAAAATCCTGGATAAATCCCGGAAGAAACTTCTAGAAGGAAAGGAATTCCTGTAGGAATTCTAAAAAGATCATCTGGAAGAATCTCAGAAGAAAACTTCAAAGAACTCTTGAAGGAAACCATCGATAAACTCATAGAAGAACATTAGAAAAAAGTCCTGTAGAAATCTCAAAAGGAACTTTTGGAAGAATCTTAGAAGGAACTCCAGAAGGATTCTTGGAAGCATCTCTGAAGGAACCCCTGAAGGAATACAAGAAGGAGGATTTATTCACAGGAATCCCAAAGGAAATTCTTAGATGCATTCCAGAATCAAGTGCTGGAGGAATTCAAAAAAGGAGAAATTCTTAAAAATGGGAATTCCCAAAGGAACTCCTTGAGAAATTTCCAGAATGGACTTCTGTAAGAAGTATAGAAGAAACTCCTGCAGGGTCCTCAAAATGTCTTGCTGAATTTTATTCGAATTAAATTAATTCGATATTGCTTAACAGTTTAGTGAGCAAACTAATGTCTTCGAAAGCTTTTTCAATCAACTTTCTGTTCTTCGGCATCAAGCAGAACGATGGCAGGTTAGCTTTGGTGTTAATCTTCACTGCAAAAATGGTCTGATTCCACGTTTTAGCAGGGAAAAACTTCATATCCCTGTTAACGCAAATTTTATACGTTTATTGTCGATCTTTTTCCAAAATTTTTGATTAGAGTGGGCCACATTTTAGATCAAATCTGAAATACAACATTTTATACTGATGTCATATAAAGCCTGTATCCGCAATAATCGGGACACAAAAGTACGGCTGTAGCTCTGTAATGAATCGGTAAAATTGGTCAAATAATTGACTGAGAACTCTTTGGTGTATGTTTATTATTTGTGCCAAATTTCATAAAAATCGATGCATTGCTTCTAATTGTGGATGCAAAACAAACCGATGTGGTTTTAAGCATTTTGTACAATCATGATCAATTTTCATTCACATAATAAATGGTTCTTTTACGCTACAGTCCAAAGTTCTGTGATGATAATTATGAAATTTCGTTAGCAGTTATGATACTTATAGAGACACTTCCTTGCAAAATTTCATCAACTTTGTTTTCGTGTTTTTCATGTTCGATGTTTGCCTATTCATAACTTTTGAATTTCTCTGAAAATTTTCATGAAATTTTCTCAGAAGGTAGTTGATTATATGTATATTAAGCCTTCAAAATTTGATGGTTATTGGCATAGTACTTTCAATAATACAATCGAAACAATAAAGGGTGCTGACTAATTGCTGTCTGAGGGGCTAAAATTACGTTCAGTCCCAATACATGTTTCAACCATAAAATTGTTGATAGTGCATCAATTTTTTTTGAAATTTTGCCTATACAACAAATGTAAATTGAGAGGTTAGTGTTCAAAATGTCAGCCATATCCTTTACCAAATTCAAAAGTTACAGCGTGACAAGCAAAACTAGGGGTTGTTCAAAATTCAATGGCGCACATTCTACTCTCTCAATGCTACAACAAAAACTACTGCACCGATTTACATGAAATTTTGTAGGTGAAATGAACACATCTTTAGATATTATTAGGCCAAATTTGAGCAGTTTTAATGTATCTATTGACGAATTTCGCACCAACTCGTCTTCGGGGTTGGCAGCACCCCCTCAGAATGTTATGAAATTTTGTAGGTTTCAAGACTTTACCTTTTCAAGCAACTTTGCATATTTTGTTTTTTTTTTCAAAATTAACCTAGACTAACATTTAAAAAGAGTCAAAGTTTTTGAACCGTTTTTTTTTTCACAAAAAAATAACTCGAATATGATAAGATGTACAAAAACGTTATGTATGAGGGACATTTAGAGAATTGTCCAAGCTTTCATGAAAAAATATTTTAAAAATTCTAAATACATTTTTACACGCTAAAAAATATATTTGTAAAATTAAAAGTCAATTTACAGAAAAAGCCCACTTTTTTATGTTTTGAAATTTTTTTCCAAGAAAGTAAATATTGTTGCCTAACTTTCCTCCATACATCACAAGATGGGCACTTTTAAGGAAAAGAAGTTTTTCTAAAAAAAACTTTTTCATGTTAGTTTTTTTTAGCGTGTTGCGCATTAGCCGTTTTTTTTTTCACAAAAAATATAACTCGAACATGATAAGTTGTGCAAAAAAGTGATGTATGGGGGACTTTTAGGGAATTGTCCAAGCTTTCAAGAAAACATATTTAAAAAATATAAAAAAATGTTTTACATGCTAAAAATATCTTTTCAAAATTAAAACTCAATTTACAGAAAAAGCCCACTTTCTATGTTTTGAATTTGTTTCCCAAGAAAGACAATATAGTTACCTAACTTTCCTCCATACATCACAAGATGGGCACTTTTAAGGAAAAAAAAAGTTTTTCTAAAAAAAACTTTTTCATTTTATTTTTTTTAGCGTGTTGTACATTAACTCGTACAGTAATGTATCCAGAATCCTAATAACAATCCATTAAAACTTAATGGGCTCAACTACTTTTTTGATATCTTAACGTGCTTGACATTGAAAACGTGCTTGACATTAGAAAGGGTTCAAGACAAATTTGCTTTTAGGGTTTTATATCAATGAAAACGCTTGTGTTTTGATGAAATATGTACATATGTGCATGTGCATTCAATTATTTTCTATTCTACAATATATACATCCTTCTTTTATACATTCTATTGTAACATTTTTTGAATATTAGATCTTTAGTCTATCTGAAACAAAGTAAACTTTTTTGGATTATCTTTTGAATTCGAAAACTTCTTCGCTTCAATTTGATTTTCAGAAATTGGCACAAATGAATGAAATTTTTGTGTACCAGGTATTGTTTTTACGTGACTGTATAGTTCTTCAAGTTCATCCGTCAAGTTCATTTTGCATATTGTTCATTTGAAATAAAGCAGAAATTCAATTTTGTTATACAGTTCTCGAGGAGTTGTGATTGTGTTTTCATAATCTCGAGCAAGACTTGCTCGTTTTGCCATTCGCTTGAGAGTACCTCCAACAGCGTCACATGGACCTTTGCCATGTGAAGTTGCGAAGAAGTGCATTCTGCTTCCAATCCATACTTGGACCGAAAACTGCACAAACTGGCAAAATTTTTTTTGTTCTCATAATGAGCTGCTGCTCCATCTGACATGAAAGTAATTTTTGAGAAATCAATCGATTGTTTAATGAAATCTAGCAGTTTTGATATAAATAACTGAACTGCTGTTGTATCGTGTGTAAGTACTGCAGATATTATTATAAAGCTCAAGTTTTCCAACTTATTTTCTTTTCTGTAGTACACTTCAAAGGGGTGAATGGTAGCTTGAGAATTATTCCAATGGTAACCTTGAGCTGAATTTTGAATGATAGATGAATAATTTTCTGAAAAGTCACAAATTGTTAATACTTCACCCTGTTTAAAACAAGCTGAGAAACAGGTTCTATTCCAGTTGGGATGTAACGCCAAGAAAAAGAAGGCACCCAATCAAACAAAGTTGTAATGCCCATTGAGTGTTATTAAATGGGTATAAGGATTCTTGATACATCCTGTACGAGTTAATGCGCAACACGCTAAAAAAAAATAACATGAAAAAGTTTTTGTTAGAAAAACTTTTTTTCCTTAAAAGTGCCCATCTTGTGATGTATGGAGGAAAGTTAGGCAACTATATTGTCTTTCTTGGGAAAAAATTTCTAAACAAAAAAAAGTGGGCTTTTTCTGTAAATTGACTTTTAATTTTGAAATTATATTTTTTTTCGTTTAATTTTTGTTTTATATATATTTTTTTTATTTTTTCATGAAAGCTTTCCCTAAAAGTCCCCCATACAACACTTTTCTATAGGTCTTGTCATTTTTGAGTTACATCGATTTTAAAAAAATCTTCGAAAAAAAATTAGGCCCTCTTCAAATGTTACTCTTGAAAATTTTCGAAAATTTAAGTATGCAAAGTTGCTTATAAAAACCTAGTCTTTATGCCCACCAAGTTTCATTCGATTCTGAGAGGGTGTTGCCAACCGCTGGTCGAGTTGGCGCGAAATTCGTCTATTGCAGAGTTACAACTGTATTTCTGTGTCCCGATTATTGCGGATACAGGCTTTACGAACCAGTTGTTCGGCAAAGTTGTAGGCAATGTTATTTCGAACAACTTTACCGAAGACATATTTTAGGTATCTAGCTGTGCAAGAATAGAGATGGAGTGGTCTGGCAAAACCGATTCAAAGTGAACGGAAGAAAAAAATACAACATATATGGGGGCATTTTTGACCCCCTCCCTCCTTCGTACGGGTTTTTCATATACCTAATGTATTATCACACTTTTCTGAACCCCCTTCCTCATCTGAGCGTGACGTACTTAATGGATGCCACCTGTTTTCTGGCTATTGTTGATTTTTCATAACATTTGTTATCTTTGAAGTTGATTTGAAGTTAAAACTAAGTTTAGAGTTTTTTTTGCTTTTTGTCATTAAGGGGGGGGGGGTGTAACAAGCTAAGTCAATTAAAAGGGGGGTATCTGAATTTGTGACAAAATGCTACGAGAAGGGGTGTTGAATATCGTTCAAAATAAAACTACGTCATTTATGGACGCTTCCTTACATGTCGGCTATTTCACCAAGTTAGGAGGTGGATCATAAATATGATACTGCTTCTAGGTATCTGCTCGAACGGGTTTGTTGACACTTTCCGATGCCAATCGCGGTGTACATGGTGAGTGTAATAATTATTGGAAAATGATGTAAGCAGTTAATCAAAATTCAACCATCGCGCAACAATAACGACAATGTCGCAACCTGAATTTGTTGCGACATTCTACCCAATGCGACATACGTTTGTCCCAACTTGAACAGAATAGGACAAAGATCGTGCACCACGAGTTTAGAGATTTTTAAGGCTTGCATTGTGATTTGGGGCTGTCCATAAACCACGTGGTCATTTGGGAGGGGGGGGGGGGTTTCGGCCCAATGACCATTTTGTATGGACAAATAAAAATTTTTGTATGGACTAATGACCACGCGGGGGGGTTGGTTGAAAAGTCCCAAAAAAATGACCACGTGGTTTATGGACAGCCCCTTTTCGAGCGGTAACTTCGAATCGGTAAACACTGCAACGCTGCTGAAGATGTATCATCAAAAAGTTTCGATTTTGGGTTGGTAATAATTGATTATTCACAAGTTGAAAAGTACGCATCAAATTCAGGCTCCGTTTTGTCTGCAACAAAAATTTTCGAGATCATGTCATTATCTGTTACCAGTTGGGATAAAGAGTAAAGGGTGATACGGTCAAAATTTGGTCACACAATTTTTTTCATAACTTCAGACTGCGTACACCAAAACTGATAATTTTTGGACCAGTAATGCTACATTATATGTAGCTTATACCATAAAATTTTCATGAAAATCGATTAAGTATTGGTTGATATATAAATAAAACCATTGACCTACCTTTTTAAAATTTTGTACAAAAGCGTTCCATAGTAAATTTTCGGAAATTTAAGGTCAGCAAAGCACAATTTTGATTATAGAACTACCAATACTGCTTCGATTTTTATCAAAATTTTACAGTATAATACTATTATGAAGATAAGTTCTTAGTAAAATTTTGAGCCATTTTGTATGAATACTTTCAAAGTTGTAGCAGTTTGAATATGAAAAAAACTGACCGGGTGCCACTTAAGCAAATATATCTTTGTAACGGCTGGATCAAATTGAATGAATTTTTTACACAACATTTTGATATGCATACTTTACATACAGAAAAATTTTCATTGAAATCGGTTAAGTACAGGGGATAGACAAAATGATCGGGACAGGCAAAATTTTCACTTTCCAAAAAATGTTCAACTAGCTGTAACTTTTCGAAAAGTGCATCAAATATTCTAAATTTTTTACTGTAAGTTCTTCAACTAGTTGTGTATCAGTGGACAAAATTTGGAAAAGATCGAACAATTCTTCACGAAGTTATAAAGGTTTTTGAAAAAGATAAAATTATCCGATAGCCAACTTTGAGCTGGTATATCTCCGGATTCAAAGAACCGATTGCAATGAAATTTTGACAATTCAAGACTTATATAATGAACTCTGGAAAACATTTGACTTAACTTGAAATTATTAACAAGTGAAAAAGTTATAGCGATTTTATTTTGTTCACGATTTTTTAGTAAATTGGTATATTTTTAATATGCATCCCATTACTTTTTCAACTTATTGGCGGCTATGTTGTTACTTTTCTACAAAACACATTTATATATAAGTCAATTAGAGGGAAACTAAATGAACTTTAATTAACATATTGAATTTTGAAACGATGTTGATGTTTTGGGTAATTTGGTGTTTTATTAGAAAAACAATCTTATCGTTATAGTTTTCTTCCGTGTTAAGAATATTAAGTTAAGGTAATGGTTTTTTATAGCTCATTATATAGGTCATAAATGGTCAAAATTTCATCGCATTCGGTTCATTGAATCCGGAGATATAACAGCTCAAAGTTGACTGTCGGATAATTTTACCTTTTTCAAAAATCTTTGTAACTTCGTGAAGAATTGTCCGATCTTTTCCAAATTTTGTCCACTGATACACAACTAGTTGAAGAACTTACAGTAAAAATTTGAGAATATTTGATGCACTTTTCGAAAAGTTACAGCTAATTGAACATTTTTTAAAAAGTGAAAATTTTGCCTGTCCCGATCATTTTGTCTATCCCCTGTATCTCTGGCTCTATAAATAAAACAATAAAAATGTGATCTTATTTGTGCACACAATTTTAAAATTGCAGATCTCAGGGTTCAACAATATCTTCGCAAATACTAGACCGATTTTGATGAAAATTGTATGGTACAAGCTACATATAATGTACCATAACTGATCCAAAAATCAGCTGTTTTGGTGTACGCAGTCTAAAGTTATGAAAAAAATTGTGTGACCAAAATTTGACTTGACTTGACAAAATTTGACAAAATTTGACCACCTAAACAAATATAACTTTGTAACGGCTAGATTAAATTGAATGAAATTTTTACACAACATTTTGATATGTATACTTTACATACAGAATTTTTTTTATTGAAATTGGTTCAGTATTTCTGACTTTATAAATAAAAGAGTAAAAATGTGTTCTTATTTTTTAATCCTCTTTGTACAAAATTTTAAAATTGCAGTTTTCAGGATTCACAATATCTCCGCAAATACTAAACCGATTTTGATGAAAATTTTATGGTATAAGCTACATATAATGTACCATTACTGGTCCAAAAATTAGCTGTTTTGGTGTACGCAGTCTCAAGTTATGAAACAAATTGTGTGACCAAATTTTGATCGTATCACCCTTTAATCGCCGCGTCTTCTATGTTGCTTGTTTTATGCCTCTTTTGTCTGACAATTTTCTTCACTGGATGTAAGCAAGTAAAATTACGTTCATAAATATGATACATCGTCGAAAATCTCACGCCAGGATATTACAAAACTATTTACTTTGCAGTTATTCCTAAAAAAATCTCCTTAACTTCTATCGAAACTTCAGCTATTCATTAAAGAACTCTTTGGAAAATTCTTCGAAACACACATATCTTCAAAATTTTTGGTAAAGATATACAACAATATTCCTGCAATTCTTCTAAGAAATGCACGGATTTTTTAAAGATTTTTTGAAAGTAATGAACACGAATACTAAGCATGAACTTTGTGACTCGCTATTCAACAGAGTTTTGGAAATCCTCCAGAGTTCAGGTGACTATTTTCGGTGCATGACTGTATATCTTGCAGTACTTTTTTTTCATTTGTTTCAAGATTTTTATACGCGACGTCAGCTTTTTGGGAGCCCCTGAAATGTGGGAGTCCGGGGCCATGGCCCTCCTGGCCCTCCCTTAAATCCGGCCCTGCTTTACACACTGACATCAAAACTCTGATTTTGGACACATTGATCATTCAAAAACCGCAGTTTCCCCTCACGAAGTTCTGACAATTGAAACACAGTCCAGCCAGTCTATTATCTAAATCGGCTAACCAATGAGTTTATGGAATGTGAGTAAATCCGTTTGTAGTGTGTTTTTTGAAACAATCGGTTGAACATTTTTGTACTGCCTGCCTTGCTGCCAGCCATAGGTGGCAGCAAATTATATCCTTTTCCTGATGACAGTAAGGACGAGACTGGTTATTTCAAGTTGTAAAAGTGATATCAGTGGCGTTCACACATTCATCTAGCTTCACACCATTATGTGGAGGCGTTGACCTGCATCGGGAGCACCACTCTGTTGTCCCGACAAAATGTGTAGTGTTGACGACAATTACCTGCTAACGATGAGCGCAAAAGCTTATCTACCGGATTCAGTCAAGCGGAAGAGCATTTTCCATAGTGTAGGTATATGTGTCATCTTCTCGGAAGACCACTGACAACGCCTAAACACAGATTGCTATCCTGGAGATTTATTTTATTCATAAGATCAGTTCCTTCTGACAACAACGATGACGGCAACGGCCGGCGCACCTAACGAAGACACCCCTCTCGACTTAATTAATTTAGTTTAGAATTTCCACATAAATCCTATCGTTATACACGATTTAATTACTGCTTCCAAAGATGAACATGCCACTATCTCCCAGGAATTCCCATGGAAACAAATCGTAGTAGAAAACAATTCTCACCTCCGTCTGTCTGAGCTCTCTATAGCAGTGCGTTATCGTCAGGGTAGGGAATCCGATGAGAAGAACTCATCCTGAGTTCAACCCCTTGGGTTGGGGATACCCAATGCTCATAGAAAGAACGGTGTAAAATTACAAACATGGATTGGTGACGAAGACGAAGAAAAGGATGTCGAACGACGTCGCCGTGCAGGAGTGGGATCATTAGTACAATTTATTGTCTACTGCAATGATCGTATCGTGTGCCGTTTCCGGGAAACGCTCAGACAAACCAAGCTCCCTACTCCCATGGATCTAAGGACCTCCTCCTCTCAGCCCGTCGAACAACACACATATCCGCTATTGTTTTGTCATGTTTAATGAAGAAACAGAAGCTTATTCATTAAAGAAAACGAAATCCGCTTTCCCAGTTCGAATAATACACTTACCATCTGGCTGCAAAGAGGAAACTGATATTATGGCTCTGGGCTGGTCCATGGGTGAGTGTATGGGCGGAGGAAATGGGTGATGTCGCTTCGATGTCATCGTCGTCGTCCTCGTCGACGACGAAGTCATGAAGAACCGGGGGGAAGGATTTGACTTGAACACAATCGCCAACAAAGGATGATGTCGGTATGTTCACATGAAATCTTATGAGGCCATGATGAGCTTTGCTCGTGATAAATGACTTTTGCTCGTTACTTCTGCTGGTTCATATTATCCGATGTTTAATTCAAGCCGTGAAGTGAGCATTGTTAATGTTTTCATAAGGATGAACATTAGATAAGGCGGTGTTTCAATAACAAGATATTGCTGCATTGTCAAACAAACTCAAGGCAAATTTTTAGAAAAAAAAAAAAGAGCTGTCAAAGATGCGATGTTTGTGAATTATTTCACACTGAATGCATTGACTGCAATGTTTGGAAAAGGATAATGAAGGATTAACATTGCATCAAACGGCGCGTTGAGCAAAGAGAGCAACGTAATCAGCCAATTAGGTGCTTTATGGTAATGAGCTGCCACAGCAACCAACGATTTGGTTCAAGATCGATCGCACCTACCAGGATCTCGGCGATTACGATGAGGAATAGAAGCGGTGATAGTAGTATACATCTTTACCTCACTCCAGCAACGACCCGGAGGGTATGAGACTATACCTACACCGTTGTGCAGTACAGCCGTGTATAGCATAGTTGTCCCATGTTCTATGGATATCCCTATTAACATGGGACAACTATATTACACACGGCAGAGAATTCTACACGAAAATGTCCTGTATTGTGCTTCAATGAGTCTGCTGATTTTCTCAGGGACACCTTTACGCTTGAGAGCTTCCCACATGTTTTCGTGAGAGGCTGCTGCCCCGCCAATTATCGCATACATTCAGGTCACCCTTTTTGGGCACCTTTACTAACCCCACGTCTCCACTAGACAGAAATGTCTTGCCATTTTGCTGCCAGAAAGAGAAAACGTAACAGAAATGATCAACACCGCTGCTTTCCATGCAAACAACGAGAGAACATTTCTATCATGACACATCTGTCCAGCAAAATGGCAAGACATTTCTGTCTAGTGGAGACGTCGGGTAAGACGTCTAAGTCGACCGTAAATGTCGCGGTTTCCCATTTGTTACAGAATAATTGATGCAGTAGCAGTGCAGATACTACGGGGTCAGCTTTGAGCATCTCAGCTGATATGCGATCTTCCCTCGGGGCTCTATTCGATTGCATGCTATGGATGACTGTTTCTACCTCCTGCACGGATCCCAAGCAACACACAAGTTACAAAGGAGTATCGACAGCGCAGGTTTTTTGTTGGACACGAGTAATTTTAAAGTTGTTTTGCCTTTGGGTTAGAATTACATGAATATACCCGAGTAAAGCCTGACAGCTAACTTTGATGTTGTGATATTGCAAATTATGATAACTCAGGTTGTTGTCGTTCTGGTCGTTTTAACGGTTAAAGCATCAAACAGGAGAGCAAAAAAAATGTTCCCCTAACAGCAAGTTTAAAACAACTTCTTCCATCAGTGATAACAAATTGATAACTGTTTTTGTTATTGGTGCAAAAAATGGAAAATCGTTAAATGTAGAGTATTTTTGGTTAATATGAAGACCTAAGTTCAATTAGATAGTGGCACTAATGATATATCATAAGATTTATTATATAATGTTGCCTGGAAGTTCTGAAATTACTTACAAACTAATTATTTATAATAATTTGAAGTGATAGCAAAACAAAATCAAAATTTGGAATCAAATTTAACCTAGACAAGCTGATATCAAAATGTGATATCAATTTGCTACTGATTACAAATCATGTTTTCGATATGCTATAATTTTGCTGTTAGATTTTGCTCGGGTAACTCCTGTACAACCAAAGCTTGCGCTGTTGACACTCCTTTGTGACTTGTGTGCTACTTGGGGTGGAGCTTCGGTGTTGACAGGGTAATACGGTGAAACCGGCGGATCGTGCTGAGGGTTGGTAGCGTGACCGACATTTGAAAAAGGTTTCCAAAGTACTCGAACCAGCGTTTTAACTAGTCAACCGGGTCGGGCAATAACTGTACAGACATATCTTTCACGGGTATCGTAGCATTCATATTAGCCCTACTAAGGCGATGTGAACATTGTAGGGGAGACGAATGTCGCCGGTGTTTGCGGTTTTTTCGCCTTCATCGGCTAGGGCCACGCTCTTTTATCCCGTCTACATGAGCGTTTCACCTCCTTCATGAGAACTGAATGGCGTTGACTGGCTACGACTTTGGCTCCTCGTGATTTCGCTCGCTCTATCGTGGCTTTGGTGATCCTTCGCTCCTCTATCTTCCTCCAGGTGTCATTTGTGAAACACTGCTTTCTTCGGGTGCTTAGTTCACCCAAATTATTCTCGCCGGTGGCGATGAAGGCGTTCTTGTTGGCGCTCCATTGATCTTCTACGCTTCCACCTTCTGGGATATTCGCAGCACGGTTCTCTATCTCCTCGACGACGGCCCTTTTCCCCGCAGCGTCTTCCAGTCGGCGTGTGTTGAACCGGCGCCCGATTTTCTCCTCCTGTCGATGGATCCTAGCAATGCGCAGCCAGATCTCGCCGATTAAGAGATGATGGTCGGACGCAATGTCGGCGCACCGTTTGGTTCCACACATCAAGAAGGATCCGTCTCCATTTTCGGCTGATGCAGATGTGGTCGATTTGATTTTCCATGACTGGTCGATGAGGAAAGAGCGATGCCCCAATCACCATGTCATTGTTGCCACAAAACTCTGCAAACAGCTCTCCGTTCTTGCTCATTTTTCCGAGACCATGGCGTCCCATGACGACGTGCTCATAGTCCGAGTTGTCGGAACCAACCTTCGCATTGAAGTCGACCATCAGGATCTTGATGTCACCTTTCGGAATCTTGTCCACGACAGCATTCAGTTGACTGTAAAAGTTGTCTTTATATTGAAATTCGGCAGCATCGGTTGGCGCGTAACATTGGACCATGGTAAGGTTTCGAACCCGTGTTTTGAATTTGGCTGCAACTATCCTCTCATTTATAGGTTCCCACTTCAAGAGCGCTGCGTGGGCTTGGGCGCTGAGCAGGAAACCAAACCCACGGTGGTGAGGAGTGTGTTCACCTCGTAGGCCAGAGTATAGCAGAATTTGATACGATGCCAATCTGTGTTCTCCACAGTTCGGCGAACGGACTTCGCTCAGTCCTTGGATCTCAAGCTTCATACGGCATGCCTCATTGGCTAGTTGTGCCAGTTTATCCTGTTGGGTTAGGGTTAATACATTCCAAGTTCTAATTCTTGTCCGTTGTTTCGCGCTAAATGTCGTTGCCGTTCGTAATTTTCATTTTCGGTTTTAGTAACGGTTTTTTGGGCTTCGGAAACAGTAGGTTGTTGGCCTAAGGTCCCCTATCCACCGTAGTGGATACGGCTGCCACTTTAGGTATAGCTTCCGGTGGAGGTGCATTTCATACTCAGCCACTGGATGCCAGAACAGACGCAGTTTGAGCCGCACCTCCATGGTGAACAGACGCTCGAGACGTACATCCTCAATCTAGCTAAAATCAAAAGGACAACAGTGCCCAGGCTGCACTACCAGCACACAACTCTTAGCTGGTGGTCTTTGTTGTCGCTTGACCCGTGGAAACATGAGGTAGGAACTTGTGAGGGCCAGAGCTATGTTGGACGCTCTCCTTTTCGACTCACCGTTTTGCAGCCCTACGGTTAGGCGTGACGATTGAAAATCATACAGGATGAGACCGGTTGGCTCTAACAGATCTTTGGCGGTTAACCAGCCATCAATGGCTTACCTGGTGATCGGGGACCATCCTAAATCGCCTTTGAACTTGGTGGGAAGCAAACTTTCTGGAGAACCGAACACGACCACGGACAAAACTAAAAAGAGCTTATTTTCGCATTTTTCTTGCTCCATCCGCTGCATTCCAATTTCCACCGAATCCATCTGCAGTGTCTCCAGTGCAAACTGCATCTTAGCTGATTGGTAGCTCACTAGACCGCCATTTTCATATCGTTTTGCATCGCTACCAAACGCATCCGTACCCTGCAGCGCCGAATAGGCTTCTAAATTTCTCATCCTCTCTCAAGAAACTGGCATGATGATGAACACCTTTAGCATATTTTGCGAAAGCAATTGTAACGCTAGGCGGTTACAGCCTCGTAGGCCAGATATAGGAGAATTTTACCCGATGCCAATCTGTGCTCCCCAAAATTCGTATTCGTATTCTTACCTATATACACACAGATAAAAAACATGTGGTTTACACGTCATGTAAACTTAATTTTAGTCACGTAAACTTCGTGTTATGATGGTTTACAGGATATGTCATGTTAAATGTCATGTATTCACTCTAAATCATGTCGGATCCATGACATGTAATGGAAGCTTACATGATATTACATGACATTTACGTTATATGTCATGTAAACTTCTGTGATATCCCACAGTCTAATTATGTGCATCATATGTCACAGAATTTTTCACTCTTTTTTCAATAGCACACAACCTATAAGGTCTCGACTTTGGTACCGTAATCCGGGGTCAAATTGATCACTTTAAAACAACTTTTGCGGATAACATTAGTGGCAATTCAAATATTGCCAAAAGAATTTCTGGAAAATCAGTACCCAGTGGATCTCCAACTTTCAGTTGAATTGCTTCAAAAATCAAAGAATTGAAAATGCTACTTTGGGGCGAAATTGATCAGTATACAATTAAGCATGGGTTAAAAAGAAAAATTTCCTTATCCACTTAATTTTCTAAACCCGCTATCTAAGCTCTTCTAAAGCCGAATAACACGTCAAAACTCTTACAACTAGTGAATTTTACACTTAAAATGCAAAATTAGATTTCGAAATTTCTTCCTTAACGCCAGGCTTGTCCGCACTGAACGCATGAAAATTCTGCTCTTTTGATTTACACCACCAAAACCATAGTATTTATGCAATCTTCCTATCTTACCCGATAGAAGGATGCTGAAATTACTTAAATGTCATTTTGAACTGTCAAAAAAACCGCACCGCAAGGTTACACTGTGCGCGCAAAGAGAATTTCACCCGGGTGAATTCACCGCAGTGAATTTCTTTTTGCGCGCAGTGCGGCACTGTAGTGCGATTTTTAGACAGTTCGAAATGTCATTTAGGATATTCAAACATCCTTCTATCAGGTAGGATAAGAAGATTGCATAAACACAATGGTTTTTGTGGTGTAAATCAAAAGAGCAGAATTTTCATGCGCTCAGTGTGGACAAGCCTGCTTAACGCCTAAAGGTAGGAAATTTCTTTTGAAATAAGTGATTTCTGTTACAATAATTGATTTTTTTTAACAAAAAAAGAACTTTTTTTAACTTATTCATATTCAGAATAGCTTCATAACTTTGCAAACAAGGCTTCTCAAAAATTTTAAAACAAAAGAATACGGGAAGTCCTAGTGGTAATCGATTGTTTAGAAGCAATGATTTCAGCTAAGTGAGAAATACATTGCAAATACCTAAAAAAATAAGGCAAAACTAACTTTTTTTCTAAAAAAATGAAACTCTAAACTCATTTCTAGACAAACATGAACTAGATGAAGTCAAAAGTTTGAGATCATTGCGACGCTTAGAAGTTCCTGGTATGCAATTACAATGTAGTACCCAAATGATCAATTTCACCCCGCTGATCAATTTGACCCCGGTTTACGGTACACTGAAACATTTTTTTATGGCTCTCTGTATTAAACGCCACCAGGGCAATGGTGTCCTGGACTTGGAGCTCTGGGTCGATGAAGGATTTTCAAGGTATTTCAGAAGATAGTTGGAAAGGGACATTTTAAGGATCTCCGAGCCCCTGGAAGGCCTCTACCTTTCAGAGATTTGAGGGTTCTAATGAGTTTCAGGAGCGGCAAGTGCTTTAAGGATTTTGGGGAGTTTCATGGAGATATCGGGAGCGTCTCAGGGTGTCTGTAGAAATGTCGCTGGTGTTCCAGGAGCACTTCTAGGCTTTAAGAGCGTTTTAGGAGGTCTCAGGGTATTTCTAGTTCTAGGGGATTCCAAGGGTGTTTTGAGGGCATTAGGCGGTTTCAAGAAATTTGGGGGTTTTCCAGGGGGTCTCAGGTAGTTTCAGGGGTCTCCCAAGGGATCTCAGGCGTTATTAGGGACGTTCCAGACAGTCTGAGGGGTTTCAGAGGCGTTTGAAAAGGTCTCACTGTGCTTCGGGGGTTCCAAGGGCGTTCTAAATGTGTTTCAGGGGAACTCCAGGTTTCACGACGTTCCAGCGGTTTTCCGGCAGGATCAGGGGCGTTTTTGGTAGTTTTAGGGGTGTTCCGGAGAGGTACTGTAAGTTTACTGGAGTTTTAGGGGCGTATCAGGGAGTCTCAAGTGATTTGAGAGGTGTTTTATGTGGTTTCAGGAGAGTGGTTCCCTATCACGGGGCCTCAGAAGTATCCAGATACGTTTATGGTGGTCTTAGGATCAGGGAGTTTAAAATCAGTACGTTTTCTTGCCAGTCCCATGCCCATTTCTGAAGGCCTTACGGGATTTCAGAGGGATTCAAGTGCGTTACTGCAGTTTGCAGAGAAGTTTCAGGGTTTTCAGCGGCTCTGAGGGGACTTCAAAGGCGTTTCAAGGGAGATTCAGATGGTTTCAGTAGGTGGAGGTGTGAGGGGTTTCTCGGGGTTTGGAGGAGGAGAGGATGTATAAGTTGTAGGGTGTTTCAGAGGATTTCACATTTTATCTTTTTGTAATGGAAATTCTCTTGACTTCTTTTGGACGTCCAATAAACCCAACATAGTGACGTCGAATCATTTTTTTTACGAATAATTCTAAAGTTTCCCAAAAAAACAACAAGTGTCCGTTTCGGTTGGGGTGTTGATCCATGAAACAAAAAATCACAACAGATACCACTCAGTGTTACTATCATGGTGTGAAGAGAAATGGCAACCAGTAACGAACGAGGATGTCGTGAGATATCGTGAGGTATCGCCACATCCTCGTGCTCATCATTCTACCATGGACAGGGTAGAAAAGTTACAGTAGCGAAAGGCAACTAGTTCGATATAATAGAATAAGAATAGAATACATTCAGGTGCTGTACAAAGTATAAGTGCAGATGCCAATTGGAGTTGCTCACGCAGTGTCCTAGTGGACAAAAAAAGCTGCACAGGCTGCAGGATTTTTTTCTTTTTTTCGTTAAACTAAATTATTTCGATGATTTTTCTGACTAAAACTTCAATCCATACCTTTATTGTCATCAGCTTTAAACTTTTTGGCAAGAATTTTCTTCATGTATAATTGCATCTTGTAAAACTACCTATTAGTCAACGTAAATCTACTAGCAAACGTATAAATAGTGTTAGGCTTACACCTTCACAACTGAAACGTGGCATCAAATGCAGCAACTACAAACTAAATGTGTACATGAGGTAAAACTTTTAAATAGACGATTGTTGAAATCTGTGTGATAAAATGCGAAAATTTTGATTTCCTTCATAAATTCTGAATCACTTCATCCCGCTCAGAATATCTCCGTTTCCCGTTTGCGGCGAGCATTGGCCCCGCTCATCAGCAGGTTCGCTTGCTTCTCGAGCAGCTCTCGCTGTTGCGAGGGAATCCACCGGTTCCCCTTAACCACCGGCAGCCCAACCTGATTGGGGTCCCCATAAACGGAGGAACCTCCCGAATACACACTGCTGGAATCGATCGACGGTCGCTGTTGCTGCTGCTGGGTGGGAATGACGTCCGGATTGCGGAGATTTTTGGGCCGCAGAATGGGAACCGTGGTGGCGTTGTAGACACGGTCCTCAGAGGGGGCTCGATTCGGCGAGGGTTCGCTTTCGAGTTCGTCAATCGTGGTGAAGGGAGTTGCTGCCGTTGTTGGCGTTGCTGTTGTGGCTGCGGTCGTCGATGGAAGCAGTTGTTGCCCAGCACCAGGTTCGTCAACAGTATCGCTGATGTTAGTAAGTGGTGGGGGTTTGGGTTGGAATTTGGTGGATGGTTTTTGTTTGGGGTTCATTTGTACAATGGCCGGATTTCGGTTTTGGAAAATAGGAAAAGAAAAGAGACGAAAGGAAAGATAAACCAAAATTAATACTAAACCAAAATGAATGCTTTCTTTCGTGTGATTAGCAAAGCATGCATTTCAGGCATGAGAATGGAGTTCAAGTGAGGTGAGAAGTTAGGATCTTTTTAAGGACTACGTCTAATATTTACAATGCGATACTAGATGACAACTACGACTACGGGTGAGGTTCGTTACTAATAAGGCAAAGAATAACTACTTACGATTCTCCGATTCTGGCGTTGCTGGTCGTGGTCGATGATGCTTTGCCTGGAACGACAAGATTTGAAATAGTACTAGTAAAATTGTGCTCATTTTCTACAATACAGCTAAAGAGAGAAAAAGAAGAAGGATAAGAAGGTGCAGAATCATGAAACTATGTTTTGTGATATAAAGAGGGTGGGGAGAATCATAAAAGACACCCATACGTATGCCATAGGATGCATATATATAGTTGAAATTAAAAGGAGCAATATTTAACTCGATTTTCTTATACGAAAGTTCCGAATAATTTTATTTGAAAACAATTGCAGTAGTTATTGCAAAATTTCAATGAATTTCTGGAAAATCCTTGAAGGCAATCTAGAGACACTTCCTAGGAAGACGGGATATGTTGAAAAGAAATAGATATACGGAATTCAGAATTAAAAGTTCATTGACTTGTATTCGCATTTTAAAAGATAAATCTGGAAAAGTTTTCAAACAAAAATGTATATGATTCCTAAGAATAAATATGGTAATTTACCATGCTGCAGAAACTCTATACGAACAAAATATTATTCTTAGACAGTATTTTTTTTTTATGTGTGTTAACGAGATTTTTAGCCCTAGGCTAGTTCATCTCGGGACCCACGCTTTACTTCCCTTCCAAACGAAGAACTCACATTTTGCGAGTTTGTCGGAAGTTCTGTTCGGAAGTCTAACCATCATACCAAGTCCGCTCCTAGACAGTAATTGATTTAATTCCTAAAACATGCTAATCTTTATATATAAAAATGCAGTGGCATACGTGGGACCGCTCATAACTCGCGAACAAAACGTCGGATTTGGCTCAACTTTGTTTTGTTCTGTTAGTTTTCACCCAAGGAAGGTTTATGAGGCAAAAAACATGGAAAACTGAGAGTTTTTGAAAATAGATTTTCCTTACATTTTGTGACCGGGGACTTGGTCTTGGATAGAAACTTGAAACGTCAAAAAACGCAGTAGGCAAGACAAAGTTTGCCAGGGACAGCTAGTATATAATAACAACATACAGTGACTTTCAACTCTTTGTGTAAAAAACTAACAGCTACATAAAAATTACGAATAAAATAAATTCTACCCTTATGCCTTTCTATCACCCCTCTGAGGCTAGTCTCCTTGACTGGGACCGACCTGTAGATTCTGGTTTTAGGGTTCTTTCACGAGGGTTCAGGAATGTTTCAGAGGAATGTTTGGAAATGGTTTCTGGAAGTTTCACCATTCACTTTTCGGACGTTTCGGTGGGGGTTTAACCCTTTGAAGCCGGAATTTTTCCAAGCGTTATTCTGGAGTTTTTTCTACGTTTTTCTGTAGTTTTGGTATTTAATAGTATAGAAACGGTAGAATATTATGCGGAATATTTTTTCTGGACATCCTAGGTCATCCAAACTATTCTTGAGTTTAGATCCTTAAGTCTATGGGTGTAACGGTAACTTCATTCATTATACAAAGCTACGATTTGTAATCTATTTTGTCCAGTAAGTCTTCTGAAAATTCAATAGACAGTATCAGATCAGTCGGGGTATCCTAGGTCATCCAAACTGTTCTTGAGTTTAGATCCTAAAGTCTGCGGGTGTAACGGTAACAGCTTTCATTAAACAAAGCTGCGATTTGTAATCCATCATGTCCAGCAAGTCTTCTGAAAGGTAAATAGACAATATCAGATCAGTTGGGATATCCTAGGTCATCCAAACTGTCCTTGAGTTTAGATCCTGAAGTCTATGGGTGTAACGGTAACTGCTTTCATTATACAAAGCTACGATTTGTAATCTATATGGACATTATATCTTATATATTATATATTATATATATCTTATATTATATATTATATATATCTTCTAACATATTCACAGCTAGATAATAACACAAAATGTATTCTAAGACGTTTATATTACACTTAAAAAACATCTTTCAAAATTGAGATTTCCAAAGATGTTTTCTGTGTTACTTGGGGTGGCTATGGTTATGACAGCTCAGATCAATCTTCAGCATGTAAGAACAGCTCTGGTCCAAGAACCTTGGAAGGGGGGATTTCTATGTAGATGTGATGTTTTAATTAACACCTATATGTTTCCGCATTTTGCGTTTGACCCGATGTTTGCTACTTTCAGTAAAATTGAAATGTCAATCTTGCGTCTCATGCCTCGAGCCCCAAAATGTTTTGATAAAACTGCTTGTTTGCAGCCTTGCTTTTCCCAAATCTTGGTGGGATTATACAGTCAAGTTTATTCCGTAAGTGGATAATGTCTTCGTATGAAGATCAAACCTATCAATTTGACTTCTTTTTTCTGAAATGATTAGAACGTTTTGTCGAGCATCACACCCATGATGTTTTTCTAGCAAACATGTCTCTCCATGGGAACCAACATGCTTACCAAAATGGAAAGCCCACTGTGATTTGTTTACACAATGTTGTTTACGATATCGGAAAAGCATTCACTGAAAAACAATTTTGTTTTGGGTGTTTTCTTGGATTTCCAGGATACTTTTGAACACGTACCTTTCGATTCCATATTGGAAGCCGCATGGATTGTCCTATTTATCTTTCAATGATTTCCAATTGGATTTACCAAATGCTCAAAAACCAACATCTCTTCTCGGCATTACGTCAAGCAGCGATTAGGAAATTGAGTGTTTGTGGGTGCCCCCATGCGGGAGTCTTGCCATGACTTTTGAGGAATCTCGTAGCAGAAACGCAATTGAGATAACTCAATGTGGTTTTCCTACTTATGACTCCTCAACAGGCTGCTTCATTTGTATATCTTAGCTGAGAATCCGACTGTGGAACTTTGAATCATTTGATATTTAACTACCCAGTATTTACGCAACTGCGTTTCCGAGTACTCGGTAAACACTTGATTAAGTGAAACTGACCTAAGAAGCCTGAATCCTCAGGATGTTCTGTTGTTCTGAACCCGTTGTGGCAAGTACCCAAGTAACACAGAAAACATCTTTCAAAATTTAAGCTTCAAAAGATGTTTTATAACTGTAATATAAGTGTATCAGGAAGCACATTATGTTATTATTAGGCTTTTATAATGTCAGCCGATTACAAACAGCAAAAAAAAATATCACAGATCACACCAAGTATATTTTACTAATATATAACAATACTGGAGCATCATGCAACTCACTCATGAAAGCCACAATGTTTTTATTTTACAACAGCAGCTCATTTGGGTTTGCCAAGTTTTCCTAACTGCAAAATTCAACACAGATTAAAGCTTCATGAACCATATTTTGGTCGGCAATGGTCTGAAAGATCTCCGACGATGACGATGATGTCGAGAAAGATTTACGAAAGCTGTCTAGTTTACACAGGGTCTCGAGAAAAGTTTGATCTGGGCAAGTTGTTAATGAATTTTAGGACGCAACTCGCAATTTGAATAGTGGCTGCTCACACACCGTTTAGTTTATCACCAAGCACCATCCTAAGTCCTCTCGGCAGCAGCTGATGTTATTCCAAATCAGATTGCGAATAATCTAAATCTCAAATTTCCAAAAACTAGTGGTCAGATATTAAATAAAAACGAATTAGAATCTGCACCAACAGCAGAGTGAAGGGAACAATTACAATGCAATGTTTACGTTTACATTTTGACAGATTTAACTAGGTATGCTGAAACTTAGTTGTAGTGTAGTTATTTCAGAGTTTAAATTTTGACCGCAAAACATAATTATAGCTTAATAAAACGTTTGTTGTATGATTGTTTTCATTATGTATTATAAACGTATTGTTAACGCAAGATCTTCATATATAGCGTCTCTTCCACAGCAAACCATCCAAATTACAGTACCTGTCAAAAATATGCATGCACAAATAAAAACATGGAAATCAATTGCACATGTTTTTACCTTCAAATCATTATAAATTCTTCAAACAAAACTATTTATAAATTTTACATTACTCTTATCTCCACGTGTGCCCAAAACAGTGATACATTTTAGGCTGAAAAACCATTATTATTAAGATTTGCATAGTTGTTTACATGCTTTGTACGGCACTGTAAGTATGATAGAAAATCAGCCATATTGAATCTACATGTGGAGTCAATAAACTGATAGAACAGCACAATTTGGATGGCTTATTTTTAATGGTTATGGTTGGCATTTCTAATTGAACCTAGAGCGCTTGAAATCTGGATGAGCAAAATCGAATGTTTCACCATAATTTTTGAATTGCATGTAAAATAGCGCTACCATTATTGAGCATAAACCGTGACTTAATTGGCTTTCCAAATAATTCGCAAATAATTGACCCCATAACATTTTCCAAATTCCATGTTCATGTGGTTGAACAAGCCAAATATGTTTATAACAAAATTTATTTTGTTTTTTGTGTTTTGTCAATTTTTTATGCCAGATATACTGTTGGACATCTTTTTTTTTGTAGCATAAATGCTTTCTATTAGTTACACTTTGGAGAGTGGCTCGCAACATGCGCGAAACCGCTCATCCTCTAATAATGAGAGTGACGAATACTCCAATCGCTGGATATTCAACTTCGCAAAAAAGGTCTGCCCAGACTCGGTCCCATCTGAACCGCTCTCTTGGGAAACTTCCTCAGGAGGCGGCTCTCTGGACAGACCATTCTCCATGCTGGAGTTCACTATGGCTCTTCTTTCATCAAACAATTCAGCTCCGGGACGCGATATGATAAAGTTCAATCTTCTGAAGAATCTCCCAGATATCGCAAAAAGACGATTACTGGACCTGTTCAACTCATTAACACGCTAAGTACCGACAGGCAAAAAAACGTGGAACTGTTTTTTTGCACTTCCATATCTCAGCAGTTAGTGAACCAAATTTCAATCTTTTTGCGTTAACGGAATCCTACACTATCCTAGAGAGGTGTAGTGAAAGCCGATTAGAATTTCATGCAGCTTCCGGTGAGAACCAGGCGAAAACATTAGTTCCACATTTTTAACTTCTTCCGGTTCCGTTTTGTTCCCGGATTGGTTGTGAGTAACCATGTCTTTGTAGCGAGTTCTTTCGGAACCTCGAAAAGATAGCAAAATTCTGTCTTCGGCAAAGTTGTTCAGAACAACAACCACTTCCTGGCGATGGATTTCATAGTTCCGAATTTCCCCACCACGTGGCGCTAGTGTACATAGTGACTTCCGGTACGACTTTGGTGGGATATAGCACGAGATTGAAGCCAGATAGGAAGATGCGATCTTCGGCAAAGTTGTTCAGGACAACGAGTACTTCCAGCTCATGAAGCGCATAGTTCGGAATTTCACCACCACGTGGCGCTAGTGTACATAGCTACTTCCGGTATGACTTTGGAGGGATATAGCACGAGATTGGAGCCAGATAGAAAGATGCGATCTTCGGCAAAGTTGTTCAGGACTACGAGTTCTTCCAAGTCATGAAGAGCATAGTTCGGAATTTCACCAGCACGTGGCGCTAGTGTACATAGCTACTTCCGGTATAACTTTGGAGGGATATAGCACGAGATTGAAGCCAGATAGGAAGATGCGATCTTCGGCAAAGTTGTTCAGGACAACGAGTACTTCCAGCTCATGAAGCGCATAGTTCGGAATTTCACCACCACGTGGCGCTAGTGTACATAGCTACTTCCGGTATGACTTTGGAGGGATATAGCACGAGATTGGAGCCAGATAGAAAGATGCGATCTTCGGCAAAGTTGTTCAGGACTACGAGTTCTTCCAAGTCATGAAGAGCATAGTTCGGAATTTCACCACCACGTGGCGCTAGTGTACATAGCTACTTCCGGTATAACTTTGGAGGGATATAGCACGAGATTGAAGCCAGATAGGAAGATGCGATCTTCGGCAAAGTTGTTCAGGACAACGAGTACTACCAGCTCATGAAGCGCATAGTTCGGAATTTCACCACCACGTGGCGCTAGTGTACGTGGCTACTTCCGGTATAACTTTGGAGGGATATAGCACGAGATTTTAGCCAGATAGAATTATGCGATCTTCGGCAAAGTTGTTCAGGACTACGAGTACTTCCAGGTCATGTAGAGCATAGTTCGCAATTTTACCAGCACGTGGCGCTAGTGTACATAGCTACTTCCGGTATGACTTTGGAGGGATATAGCACGGGGTTGAAGCCAGATAGGAAGATGCGATCTTCGGCAAATTTGTTCAGGACTACGAGTACTTCCAGCTCATGAAGCGCATAGTTCGGAATTTCACCACCACGTGGCGCTAGTGTACATAGCTACTTCCGGTATAACTTTGGAGGGATATAGCACGAGATTGAAGCCAGATAGGAAGATGCGATCTTCGGCAAAGTTGTTCAGGACAACGAGTACTTCCAGCTCATGAAGCGCGTAGTTCGAAATTTCCCCACCACGTGGCGCTAGTGTACATAGTGACTTCCGGTACGACTTTGGTGGGATATAGCACGAGATTGAAGCCAGATAGGAAGATGCGATCTTCGGCAAAGTTGTTCAGGACAACGAGTACTTCCAGCTCATGAAGCGCATAGTTCGGAATTTCACCACCACGTGGCGCTAGTGTACGTGGCTACTTCCGGTATAACTTTGGAGGGATATAGCACGAGATTTTAGCCAGATAGAAAGATGCGATCTTCGGCAAAGTTGTTCAGGACTACGAGTACTTCCAGGTCATGTAGAGCATAGTTCGGAATTTTACCAGCACGTGGCGCTAGTGTACATAGCTACTTCCGGTATAACTTTGGAGGGATATAGCACGGGGTTGAAGCCAGATAGGAAGATGCGATCTTCGGCAAATTTGTTCAGGACTACGAGTACTTCCAGCTCATGAAGCGCATAGTTCGGAATTTCACCACCACGTGGCGCTAGTGTACATAGCTACTTCCGGTATAACTTTGGAGGGATATAGCACGAGATTGAAGCCAGATAGGAAGATGCGATCTTCGGCAAAGTTGTTCAGGACAACGAGTACTTCCAGCTCATGAAGCGCATAGTTCGGAATTTCCCCACCACGTGGCGCTAGTGTACATAGTGACTTCCGGTACGACTTTGGTGGGATATAGCACGAGATTGAAGCCAGATAGAAAGATGCGATCTTCGGCAAAGTTGTTCAGGACAACGAGTACTTCCAGCTCATGAAGCGCATAGTTCGGAATTTCACCACCACGTGGCGCTAGTGTACGTGGCTACTTCCGGTATAACTTTGGAGGGATATAGCACGGAGTTGAAGCCAGATAGGAAGATGCGATCTTCGGCAAATTAGTTCAGGACTACGAGTACTTCCAGCTCATGAAGAGCATAGTTCAAAATTTCACCACCACGTGGCGCTAGTGTACATAGTGACTTCCGGTACTACCTTGGTGGGATATAGCGCGAGATTGAAGCCAGATAGGAAGCTGTGATCTTCGGCAAAGTTGTTCAGGGCTACGAGTACTTCCAGCTCATGAAGCGTATAGTTCGGAATTTCACCACCATGTGGCGCTAGTGTACGTGGCTACTTCCGGTATAACTTTGGAGGGATATTGCACGAGATTGGAGCCAGATAGATAGATGCGATCTTCGGCAAAGTTGTTGAGTACTTCCAGGTCATGAAGAGCATAGTTCGGAATTTTACCAGCACGTGGCGCTAGTGTACATAGCTACTTCCGGTATGACTTTGGAGGGATATAGCACGGAGTTGAAGCCAGATAGGAAGATGCGATCTTCGGCAAATTAGTTCAGGACTACGAGTACTTCCAGCTCATGAAGAGCATAGTTCAAAATTTCACCACCACGTGGCGCTAGTGTACATAGTGACTTCCGGTACTACCTTGGTGGGATATAGCGCGAGATTGAAGCCAGATAGGAAGCTGTGATCTTCGGCAAAGTTGTTCAGGGCTACGAGTACTTCCAGCTTATGAAGCGTATAGTTCGGAATTTCACCACCATGTGGCGCTAGTGTACGTGGCTACTTCCGGTATAACTTTGGAGGGATATTGCACGAGATTGGAGCCAGATAGATAGATGCGATCTTCGGCAAAGTTGTTGAGTACTTCCAGGTCATGAAGAGCATAGTTCGGAATTTTACCACCACGTGGCGCTAGTGTACATAGCTACTTCCGGTATGACTTTGGAGGGATATAGCACGAGATTGAAGCCAGATAGGAAGATGCGATCTTCGGCAAAGTTGTTCAGTACTACGAGTACTTCCAGGTCATGAAGAGCATAGTTTAAAATTTCACCACCACGTGGCACTAGTGTACATAGTGACTTCCGGTACGACTTTGGTGGATATAGCACGAGATTGAAGCCAGATAGGAAGATGCGATCTTCGGCAAAGTTGTTCAGGACTACAAGTACTACTACATACTAATCTCCGGTAAGAATTTGATGAGGTATTGCACGATCTTCAAGTCTGATAGGAAGGACTACGAGCACTACCGGGTTCGGAATTTTACCTCCACGTTTTGATAGTATACAAAAAAACGATTTTTAAGAGCTATGCAAGAGAAATTTAGGCCAGATTGGGACTTCTCTGACTCACTCAAAGGATTGTTCTGGCAATTTATCTAGCTATTTGTATGGGAATTCCTCAAGGAAATTCCGACAGGGAATTCCCTCAGGGTTGGCCCTTTATTAGGGATTTTTGTTCCACATATTCCTACTGGAATTTCTTTAGAATTTTATTCAAGCATTTCTCCAGTGATTCTTTTGAAATAAACTCACCTATTCATTATGTCTCCAGGAATTCCTCCGGATATTTTTCAAAGCATTATTCCAGCAATTCCTCAAAATATTGTTCCAGAAATTCCTCCTCCAAGGATTCCTGTGAATATTTCTTCGTGGAATTCCCAAAGGAATTTATGCAGTCGTTATTACTAAAATTGCTCACGGACACACTTCAAGTATCCCTCCAGAGATTCCAGTTGAATTTCTTCCAGTAAAGAAATTGCTTCTGGAATTTTTTGAAATATTCTTCCAGGAATTTTTCAAGAAATAGTTAAATAATTCAAACAAAGATTTTTCCAGCTATTCGAAAAATTCTTCGAAATTTCACCAAGAATTCTTTGGGATTTTTTAGAGATTGCTTCGGAAATGCCTCCCAAGATTCCTTTGAATGTCCATTCTCCTTCGATTTCTTTGCCAAATTCTTCCAGGAATTCTATCGGGATTCCTCTAGTGATATTTTGGAAATTTCTTTAGCGGTCCTTTCTGGATTATTTCCAAGATTTCTTTCGGGAAATCATCTGGGTGATTCCATTTGGGATCCTTGAGTATTGTATTGCAAATCTTTCCAGAGATTCAGGAGATTTTCCAGCGATATCTTCAAAAATTCACCCAAGCATACATTTATATTTTCTACAGGGAATTTTCAAAAGGGATTCTGGAGTTCCTCTAGATCCCCGTTTGTATTTTCCTTGATGAACCCATCTTCTAACGTTTTCTTTCCCCAAGGATTTCTTCAGAAATTCCTCCGGAGCTTGAAAACTTCAGCGATTTCCATTTAAATCACTCCGGAGCTTCTATCTGCGATTCATTTACGATAAATTTTAGAAGTTCTTTCAGAGATTCATTATGATACTCCCGATTTTAGGAAAGTTTTTTAGTGATGCTTTCGGAATATGGTTTGCAGGGATTACTACGTATTTTTTTCCTAGAGTTCGTTCGCGAAGTCCTCGAAAGATTCTTTCAGAAATTTATGCAGTGATTTATTCGGAAATTCCTCTCCAGAGTGCCCGAGTCCGTGGCGCTGTTGATCGCACCCCTTTATTTTCGGATGGTCATGGGTTTGATATATTATTCTGGATAATAAATATGAAGTTGGAGCCAGAAATTTATTTGAATATCTTTGCTAAAACTTGTGTGAATCATCATTATGAGAATATCTTTGTGAAGTTCACATTTTTCACGAAACAAAAATCTGCCATGAGATCAAAGCTTTTGCGATAATTATACTAAAACTTTATTTCTACTAGAACTGAATCTCTTAGAGAAACGACTTGGGCATTCGCAGAAAATATTTCTGTAGATATTCTTAGGGAATATTCTTCAAGTGGTCCTGAAATGATCCTTGCTCCTTGATCCTTGAAAGTGCGAGCTAGACTCGTACCTTTCTATCTGGCTTCAATCTTGTGATACATCTCACTGAAGACGTATCGGAAGTCACTATGTACACTAGCATCACGTGGTGGTGGAATTCGGAACTATGTTCTTCATGAACAACCGCACCTTCCTATCTGGCTTCATTCTAATGATATAGCGCCACGAGGTGGTGTTAGTCGGAACTATGCTCTTCATTACATGGAAGTACTCACAGTTCTTAACAACTTTGCCGAACATCGCACCTTTCTGCCTGGCTTAAATCTCGTGCTATATCCCAACAAAGTCGTACCGGAAGTAACTATGTACAATAGCGCCACGTTGTTGTGAAATTCTGAACCATGCCCTTCATGACCTGGAAGTACTTGTAGTCCTGAACAACTTTGCCGAAGATCGCATCTTTCTATCTGGCTTCAATCTCGTGCTATATCCCACCAAATTCATACCGGCACTAGCTATGTACACAAGTGGCACGTGGTGGTGAAATTCGGAACTATGCTCTTCATGACATGGAAGTACCTGTAGTCCTGAACAACTTTGTCGAAGATGGTACCTTCCTATCTGGCTTCAATCTTGAGATATATCCCACCAAAGTAGTACCGGAAGTCACTATGTACACTAGCGCCACGTGGTGGTGAAATTCTGAGCTATGCTCTTCATGACCTGGAAATACTCGTAGTCCTGAACAACTTTGCCGAAGATCACATCTTCCTATATGGCTTCAATCTCGTGCTATATCCCACCAAAGTCGTACCGGAAGTAGCTATGTACACTAGCGCTACGTGGTGGTGAAATTTTGATCTATGCTCTTCATGACCTGGAAGTAATCGTAATCCTGAACATTTTTGCCGAAGATCGTACTTTCCTATCTGCCTTCAATCTTGTGATTTATCTCACTGAAGTCATACCGGAAGTCACTATGTACACTAGCGCCACATGGGGGTGAAATTCCGAAATATGTTTTTCATCACCTAATAGTACTCGTGGTCCTGAACAACTTTGCCGAAGATCACATCTTCCTATATGGCTTCAATCTCGTGCTATATCCCACCAAAGTCGTACCGGAAGTCACTATGTACACTAGCGCCACGTGGTGTTGAAATTCTGAACTATGCTCTTCATGACCTGGAAATACTCGTAGTCCTGAACAACTTTGCCGAAGATCACATCTTCCTATATGGCTTCAATCTCGTGCTATATCCCACCAAAGTCGTACCGGAAGTAGCTATGTACACTAGCGCCACGTGGTGGTGAAATTCCGAACTATGCTCTTCATGACCTGGAAATACTCGTAGTCCTGAACAACTTTGCCGAAGATCGCATCTTCCTATCTGGCTTCAATCTCGTGCTATATCCCACCAAAGTCATACCGGAAGAAACCACGTACACTAGCGCCACGTGCTGGTGAAATTCCGAACTATGCTCTTCATGACTTGGAAGAACTCGTAGTCCTGAACAACTTTGCCGAAGATCGCATCTTTCTTTCTGGCTCCAATCTCGTGCTATATCCCTCCAAAGTCATACCGGAAGTAGCTATGTACACTAGCGCCACGTGGTGGTGAAATTCCGAACTATGCGCTTCATGAGCTGGAAGTACTCGTTGTCCTGAACAACTTTGCCGAAGATCGCATCTTCCTATCTGGCTTCAATCTCGTGCTATATCCCACCAAAGTCGTACCGGAAGTCACTATGTACACTAGCGCCACGTGGTGGGGAAATTCGGAACTATGAAATCCATCGCCAGGAAGTGGTTGTTGTTCTGAACAACTTTGCCGAAGACAGAATTTTGCTATCTTTTCGAGGTTCCGAAAGAACTCGCTACAAAGACATGGTTACTCACAACCAATCCGGGAACAAAACGGAACCGGAAGAAGTTAAAAATGTGGAACTAATGTTTTCGCCTGGTTCTCACCGGAAGCTGCATGAAATTCTAATCGGCTTTCACTACACCTCTCTAGGATAGTGTAGGATTCCGTTAACGCAAAAAGATTGAAATTTGGTTCACTAACTGCTGAGATATGGATGTGCAAAAAAATTAGTTCCACGTTTTTTTGCCTTTACGTTACAAAAACCCTGTTGGTATAAGCAGTGTTAATGGAGAACAACATCGTTCCGCAATGGAGACAGGTCAAAGTAATAGCTATTCAAAAGCCTGGTAAACCAGCGTCTGATCAAAATTCATACCGCTCAATTGCTATGCTATCATGTTTAAGGAAATTGTTAGAAAAATGATCCTATCGCGACCCCAAGCAACACACTTTGTTATAGAAAAGCTTGTCGTACTTCTCCATAACATTTTCCTGTCATGGAATAAAGATGCGGCAACATGTTCCGTGACTTTTGCATGACCGAAAAAGCGCAAGAATTTGGTTTTCTGCAACAAATTATTGTTATGCAAAAGTTTTGATGTAACCTTACGATAACAAACAAACATGTTAGCGAAATACAAAATTCTGACATCAGCTGACAACTTTTTGCGGGAAATTATCATAAACGCACGAATACAGGAAAAGGCGATTGATTTTGTTTTATCTTGTAAGCATGTCGTCAGAGAAGAGTGAACAATATCTTGCTCACAAATTTTAAGGAAAATAGATCTTCGAACATAACCGAATAATGCTAAATTATGTGTGTGCTTTGACTTTTATCGTGAAGTATGACATTGTACCTCCACAAAATTAAAGCGCCATTCGATCGACCGAATATTACCAAATTATTGAGATTTTTTACGACGGTCGTTGGGCTTCTTTAACAATCATGTTGTTATTCAAGAAGAATCAACATGGCGACAGCATCATATGGCTGCACGGAAAGTATACAGTGTCAACCAAAAGCATTTGTACATATGACTTTGTTAGCATGTATTATTATTATTTTATATTTTCAACCAACTATGCTGAACAGTATATTTTTTCCAATAATGTTTTCTTACTTCAAACGATTACACGACAACCGAGTAAACTCGTGTGTCGATCCATATAAGAAACCAAATAGTTTCTATTTATTTCTTCAGGTTGTGATTTCTTTTAGCATACACTGTAATTGGAAACATCTGTCAAAACAAATGTTTCGTTATTTTTTCAAATATGCATTCGTTTCATGGCGAACAACACACATGTCACGGAAGAGTCACGGCAGCACAAGTTTTGTTGCACAGAAGTCACAGTGACTTCTGTAGAACAAAACTTTTACTGCCGTGACTATTCCATGACTCTTGCGTGACATGTGTGTTACTTGCCCTAACAGTTGTGTAGTGTCAAACATAAACAAAACAATCAAAGTTTGGGAAAGAAATGAGGATGGTTTACGGGAATTTTCTAGAACGGCAGGGGAGATTTACGGCTGTAGAAACAACGACTAATGGCTACCTATCGACTATTGAGGCGAAAAAGAATCACAAACAGGTAAGCTAAGCAAATATTAGCTGAAAAATGTTCTGCAAGACGGTTTGCTTCTCTGCTCGCCAGCTGGCGAGCAAAGAAGCAAGCCGTCTTGCAAAACATCTTTGAGTGGCCAGCCAGACAAGGATTCAATCTAAACCTGGTCAGAATTGTCAAGCTCCAATTTCAGCAATACTCGCTGAGTCTTATTTATGAAATAAACTCTAGCCAATTAAGTCCATAAGTCAGATTCGGAGAAATTCACTTTGACAGCGAGACGCGAAATTTGTTTGTTTTCTGAAAACATATTGGCAACATTATTTAAGATGCAAATGTTTTCTGAAAACTATATATTTACTAAAGATGTTTCGAAGAAACTTATAAAACACTCTTAGATAACATATTTTTGAGTTTCTTCATCTGCAACTTGTTTCGATGTGTTACTTGGGACTCGACCATTGGGTTGAATCGAATAACTTGCTTTCAAATACACAGTTCGGGTTTCGCAAGGGCAAAGGAACAAACGATTGTCTAGCGTTGCTTTCAACAGATATTCAACTGGCCTTTGCGGAAAAGCAGCAACTGGCTTCAGTTATTTCCCAGTCAACCAGAGATCGTATAAGATGTAGAATAAGATGTTAAAGTGGAGGCGATATGCGTACATTTAACATGCGCCTAAATGGAGGCATGCACGCATATGGCCTCCACTTTATCATCGTATGCAACATCTTATACGATAACTGGTTGTCTGGGTTTGGACATTAAGGGCGCCTTTGATTCAGTTTCCATAGGCATATTGTCAGAAAAACTGCACAATAGTGGATCTCCAGGAATTTTAAATAATTTCTTGTATGTCAGAAAAACATATGAGCTTCAATCTCGGACAACTGACAATTTCCAGAATTAGCTACATGGGCCATGTTTAAGTCCCTTGCTTTAAAATTTCTATGTGAAAGACATTGACAGTTGTTTGGAAGGACAATGCACGCTGAGACAACTGTGGTTTCTTTAAAAGGCCCACATGCAGACATGTTGCAAAGACCATTGCAAAATTCCCTAAACAATCTGTCCGGTTGAGCAAGAGGTTTGGGGATAGAGTTTGCTCCGCAAAAAACTCAATTGGTTGTTTTTTTCTAGAAAGCGGAATCCAGCCCAATTGAAACTTAACCTTTTGGGAACAGAAATCGACCAGTCTTTAACTTCGAGATACCTTGGGGTCTGGTTTGATTCAAAAGGCACCAAGTATTTGGTGCAGAAATGTCAACAAAGGATCAATTTTCGACGCACGTGATGGGGTGCTCACCCGGATGACCTCATAAAACTTTACAAAACGACTATTCTCGCTGTTCTCGATTATGGCTCTTTCTGTTTCCTCTCAGCAGCAAACTGCCACCTAATAAAGTTGGAACGAATTCAATATCGTTGTTTGCGTATTGCTCTCGGCTGTATGCACTCAACGCATAATGCGAGCCTAGAGGTCCTGGCAGGGGTGAAACCTCTCCAGAACCGCTCCTGGGAGCTCTCGCTAAGGTTACTTAGCGTGTCAGTGTGGAGTGAGCAACACACTTGTTATTGAAAACTTCGAAGAAATGCTCAGTCTGAACACTCAGTCAAAATTCATGAGAATTTATCTGTTCTACATGTCGTCTGACATAAGCCTACCAAGTTATAACCCTCCTCGTGTACACTTCACTAATGGCAGTTCCTCTGTTAAATACGATCTGTCCATGAAACAAGCTATTCATGGTATACCAGATCAACTTCGATGTATATCTATTCCTCGCATTTAAAAAGTACCAAAATGTCAATTCCTGTAAGAGATTCTTCACTGATGGGTCTCGCATAAATGGATCCACTGGTTTCGGTGTCTTCAATGAAAATTTCACCGCCTTCCGCAAACTTCAGGAACCTTGTTCGGTTTATGTTGCTGAGCTGGCAGCAATCAACTTCGCTTTGGGGATGATTTCCAACATGCCCGTAGACCATTTCTTCATCTTTTCGGATAGCCTTAGTTCGATTGAGGCACTCCGGTCGATGAAACCTGTAAAACATTCATCTTACTTTCTTACAAAAATAAGGGAGCAGCTGGGTGCACTGGTCGAAAGATCATACAAGATTACCTTTGTATGGGTCCCCTCACATTGCTCAATTTATGGCAATGAGAAGGCGGACTCTCTCGCAAAGGTGGGCGCACAGGAAGGTGAGATCTATGATAGAAGAATTTCACATGATGAATTTTTCCATTTTGTTCGCCAGAGTTCTCTTCAAAGTTGGCAAAATGATTGGCGAGATGGTCAGCTGGGACGGTGGTTACACTCCATTATTCCTAATGTTTCTTTGCGAGTGTGGTGGTATGGTTTGGATGTAAGTCGCAATTTCATTCGCGTGATGTCAAGACTCATGTCCAACCATTACTCGCTAGACGCGCATTTACAATGCGCGTTGAGCAATGTTTGTACTAAGTGCGGTTCCGGTTATGATGACATCGACGACGTAGTTTGGCAATGCCCGGATAACGACGCCTCCAGAGCACTACTTTTGGATACCCTTGAGGCCCGAGGTAGCCAACCCTTTGTTCTTTTGAGAGATGTGTTGGGGACCCGCGATGTCCCATATATGGGATGTATTTTCGACTTTCTTCGCTCTGATGGTATAAAAGTTTAATTTCGCTTGTGTTTTCTTCTTCAGTTTTTTTTTCTCTGTTTTGTCCTCTTTGTGTTACCAAGCTGCTCATGGCCATCCGGAAGACCAAGTCCCACAACAAGTTGGTACCAACACCACAAGGCACCGAATACGCTAGCAAGATGCGATTCACCCCCGGATGAGCTGCAGTGAAACCTTTGGCCCAATCCTTACCCTGTCCATCCCTCAAAATGTGACCTTCTAACCTCGAGCTGCTACGAGTACCCTAGCTTCCACCCAGTGCCGGATTTGGGCTTCGGGGGGCCCGGGGCAAACCCTCTAAAGTGGGCCCCCAAAAGCAAGATTTTGAAGATTTTTAATCTTTTTGTTTTCAATGTTGTGTATTATTCGTATTTTTATATTTGTTAAGTTTTTTTTGCGATTCAGGAAAAAAAAACTAAGTCACACAACTATTTTGTTCATTTAAATTATCATTTTATCATTTATTTTGCATTATTTTCAAAGATATAGTATTATTGTAGGAAATATTCAGACCGAATATAACTTTCTACCGATGCCCTATTAAAAGTGTACTTTTAACAATGCAGTTCTCAAAAATGACATATTATTCAAATACCAAAAAAAAACGAACATTTATTTTAATATTTTTGCTAAATCATCAAGATACTGCATTCTAATTTACAGCGTAAATGTCATCTCATTCAGATAGGTATTACATATATTTTAAACATTCATGCGAATTCATAAGATTTATGCAAATTCTAGAACTTAGCGTTCATTTTATTACCTAGAAATGTGGAGAAGTTTTCATTAAGATTGCAATATTCTACGAGTATTTTAAGATTCTGATTGAACAAAGTTAACACTGTTTCGAGATGTTTCTTGAAACTAGATTTTCAAAACTAAACCGAATTTTCCAGGAACATTTCCAGGAATCATTATCTTCTATTTCCCATGATAACATCTGTCCTCAATGAACTTGTGCAGATGGATATTAAGTAGGGTAAATCGCCAATTGTTGCACACCCCATAAGAAAAACATGGAGTGTGCAATAATAGGAGAGTTTTTAGCTGTGCAACAATTGGAAAGTTACCTAGTTGTTTTCAGAATATGATCGTATAATCAACAGACTGATGTACAGATGTACAAGTATTGTTTAAGATTTTTTAACGCACTCTGTTTAGAGACGCTTTTGTGCAGTAATTTTTACCTAAATAAGTTTTTCTTCTGATCTCAACAAGAACTTTCAAGGGGTTGTGGAAAAAATCGCGTATACCAAAATAAAACAAAAACTTCGTTTTACTAAATTGTTGAATACTGTAATATCTCTCTAGAGCTGATTTTGCTGCAATCAAGCAGCCTCAAAACAATTGAATTGTTAAGCAATTAAAATATTGTTTTTCAGTGTAATGAAAAGATCAAAATTTCTTTGTTTCAAACCATAAATTAACAAAACAGTTTTATGACTTTAGAACTGCAGCTCATACCGAAAAAAAAAAGAAATCCCACAAAAACTTTGAAACCAATCTGCAAATAGTTTCAATGCTTCAAAATTATGAAATTTTGTATTTCGATTTCAGATTATAAACAATCTGGATACCGTTAAAGAACCCAATTATAACAACTCTAGGACATACAATAAATATAATCGTCTTTGGTGTGCATTTTTATGGATTCGTTGAACATAATATATAGTGTTTATGGATTCTTGGGGGGCCCTCCTAATCGGGGGGCCCGGGGCACTTGCCCCCTTTGCCCTCCCTTAAATCCGGGCCTGCTTCCACCAATTACTAACAGATATCATGAAAAAGTTATTACTCTGTATAATGTATACTATTAAGTACAAAAAAAGATCTTCGGCTCCGCAAAGCGTTATACGCGATTGAGCCCCAAATAAATTAACTAGATAAAGAAAACTTTCGCCGGGCATGCGCCGACGCAATGTGTCCGGATCTGCCACAGTTATAACAGACAATGTTTGAAGGTGTAAACTGACGCCCGCGATAACGACCTATATTTGTTCTAGGCCTTGAACTGGTTCGAACTGGTGGACGCCTGAACCCTTACGAGGAGCGATACCTAACCCTATACAATACATCTTAGCACCGTCTTGGAGTTCGTTTGACCTTCCCACCAGATCCTAAATTTGAGAATCAACGCCTTCCAACCCAGCCGCCATTTCCTCGATTTCGACCAATGTACGGTCTTTTTGCAGCATCCTTCGTCGAAGTTCAACCGAAAATAACGTTGGAAATAGTTATCCAACGCTGCGATTGCCACATTATAAAACCTCTTTTCCGTAGCAACCAATGGACAAATATTAGTGGATGCGCGTAGATCCGCATAACGTTGGTATCGTAGATATTGCCAGGAGTAGGAAATAGATGGTGGAGCTATAGCAAGTGGCCGCACATTTACTTGGAGGTGGGGTTATACCCCTCTTTCTACTATGTGAATATGGTCCATGTCATAAAATATTTTCGCAATGCTTAACATTCAATATTACTATAACCAACAGAAAGCAATACAATAAAACGAAAGACGAAATATACAACACAAAATTTAATATGAATTGACCTACCCATCACCATGCGTCTCCATCGAAATAAAAGAGAACATACATTTTATTCGAAATTCTTCTTTATTCACTATCTTTATTTACGATCGCTTCGTCTTTGTATATACACATCTAATCGGTTTACACACGCTACAAATGGAATGGAACGAAAAGTATGTCTTATAGTGGACCCTTTTGATAAGTGAAAATTCATCGAATACTGTTTGTATAAAAGAAAATCTGATGAGATTCTAAATGTTCTAAATGTTCTAAATGTTACATTTTTCCCGGAGAATAAAAACATTCATGTTGAGATTCTAAAACGATTGGACGCGTTGATTTCACCGTTTTTCGTATAATCGAATAACTTGGATTCAAACGTTTGCTAAAAATCAGACAAAAAAGTGATTTAATTTTTAAAATAATCGCTTCCGATTCTAACTATGATCTAGCGATTTGCTTCCTCGCGCTGCTTATAAATAGTTTTATAAATTTTCTTAACCAAAGTCTGACTACTATCTATAAAATCTACGAAACAAAAGGACATATGTTTGGTAGTACTACGCGCTAAATACGTGAATACGGCTACTCCGCGGCTCCCGAAGAGCTCCTCATCCTCTCTCCTGAATATGGACACTTTGTGCAGTTGATTTGATACTTTTGTATTTTTTTCGCTTCATGTTAGCCTAATCCTAGTGGAGGGGACTTTTCGGTTATAAGTAATGATTTTTTTTTGCGATTACTTAAATATCGAGAACGAAGAGTTTTCTGTTTCGATTTTGAAGGACATATTTTTCTTATGTGTGAAAAGGAATTTAAATACGTTCGACCGACTTTTGCGCCGTCTTAGCTGTGCAGATCTACAGGATTTCGTTTAACTAGATAATTTAATAACAATCATCGTCGTCGGGGTCTCCCTCACGCTTTTCCTTCGGTGTAGGTCGAATAAGGGAAAAGGAGTCCCAAACTAAAATCTAAAACAAATGCTTCCTCTTTCGTCATTCGTCTAACGCGATTAAGTACATTTTTATCATGAGCTTGAAGGTCATCGTCATTGTCCCCGTCATTTTGTTTTTCAGTGTTTGTGTTAGTTAACAATTTAACAAATATGGATAAATTTGTCTTGATTTCAAAGGTTTCCAGTTTTGTTTCATTTCACCATATCTGTAGAAGTAAAACAATTTTTCGTTAGTGGTCCCGTCCATATTAGTATTTCTATTGTCCCACTCTCAAAATCGTCCCAAAATTTTCGTTTGTTGTCCAGTGTTCTTAAAATATTTACTTTTCAGTTTTCGTTTTCACATTAAAATAATTTGTCTGTTCCTTCTAGGGCAGTTGTTCATCTTTAAAAAGAAGTCAGTTTCAATTTTTTCGCGTCGGTTCCGTTCAGTATAAATCATTGTGAGTTATTCGTTTCCTTTCTCGTCTGTTTTCACTCCTGATTTTCCCAACAAAGCAAAAATCATGCGTCTTCACCTCTCCCCCAATCCATCCTACACCGGAGTGTTAGTTTTGCTATCGTTGGCCTTTCCATTTTCCTGCTTCTTTCCGCCGGCCGATTGTTGTTGCTGCTTGCCATTTTCGTGCTTTCCGTTCTTCTGCTGACCGCCATCGCCCCCAGCGTCCCCACCAACCTGGGTCCGGGGGTCTTCGCTTTCGTAGTGGGCGGCCGGGTTCTGCTGCTGCAGCTTCTCGTCGTGCAGATCCTCGTGCGAGTGGGGCGTGATGTGCGCCTCCGAGTCCGGGTTCAGATCGCCGGTGGCCGGGGGCACTGCAACGAGACCGAGAAGAAGCAACACAATCGAGAATAGAATTTTGTGGTTGTTTTTTTTTGCGATTTGGTGGTCGGTATTTTTGGGTAATGAAAGAAATTCGAATATTTTGGGGTGATAAGTAAGCGTGTTTGTGAGCGTGAATAAGAGTGTGATAAAGTGTTACCTATGTTAATTCAAACATTTGAGTTGGTGAAGAAAGAAAAATATGCATGTAATTTACATGAAATTGGCAAAGATCTCAAGTTTCTACAATTACAGATATTCGAATCAGAAAGAAGAGAAGAAATACTATAAGAAAAATAATTGTTGTATATTTATTTATTTATTCTTTGATTCTTCTAAGTGGGAAAAGTGTTTTGTAGTTTATTTTAGTGAATTTAACCTGATGCTTTTTCTTTACTACTGTAAAAGATTTGTTAAAAAATTTTTTCTATTGTTGACTGGTTCTAGACCTCATTTCATTAAAATATATAATCAAATGATACAAAGTGATAATTTCGGTATATTCCTGGTTTTAAGCGTGCTCATCAAAGCTACGCGATATCAGTCTTGTCAGTTAAATATTGATATTGTACTACCGTTTCTTCACTACTGTAAGCTGTGGAGCGGACCTGGTGTGATGTTTAAAGAGCAAAACAAATTGGAGCAATCTCAAAAAATCAAGAATGCGGTTTTCTCGTACAGCAAAAATCATTGGCCCATGGAAACACTCTGCTCATTTTTCAAAACCGAATAATAAAATCTGAGCGAGATAACTGTTTTTTTTTTGTTTTAGGAAAACACAGCAAACTGAGTTGCACGTCGAAGCACGTGATTTCACGCCGAGGACATGGAGTCGAATCCCACCCCCGACTAACTCACAAAAAAGGGTTTTCTTCCTTCCCCTTCGGTAGGGATGTAAAGCATGAGTCCTGAGATGAATAAGCCAAGGGCTATAAATCTCGTTAAAACGACGTTTCGACACGGGGTTTGTGTCTTCCTCAGGGGTGAAATATTGGTGGCGTTATTTGTCCTATGTCTTATGTAACGATAACTGTGACAGAAAATTTCATGAATGCGTTGCCAAATATAGTGCATTGTACCATACAGTCGATTTGAAATCAGTTATTTAATACTCCAGTAATTCAAGATATCATTCTTGTAAGCCTTCATTCAGATTTTTGAATGAGTTTCATAATGGTCTATCACACATCACCACAGTCTGTTCAGTTCTGCGACGTTGACGTCACAGCAGAGAACATGCTGACTTGGACCACCAAATAAGCGATTTGCTTATCATTGATAGGGCCAAAGTTTTGAATTTTGTTTTACTAAAAAGTGTATACTACTTCAGAAATCGTTTTTAGTACCTTCTTCTTCTTCTTTATGGCTCCACGTACCCACTGGGACTTGTCCTGCCTCGCTTTAACTTAGTGTTCTTTGAGCACTTCCACAGTTATTTATTGAAGGATTTTCTTTGCCTGCCATTGCATGAATTTGTATATAGTGAGGTTATGATACACTAAGCCCAGGGAGCCCAGGCTATGGTGATCCGTAGCCTTAACCACTAATCTTACTGGAAACCCTTTTTTAGTACCCTGTAGAACGAAAAATGTATTCAGAATTGCAATTTCGTCAGATTCCTTGGGGAGTAAGTCTTTGTAATGTTTTCAAAACGGGGCTTCCAAGGTAGACGAAAATATCTTAAACATATTGATGTGCTATTCAAAAATTCAATGAATATTGCAAGAAAAACTATCAATTTTTGTTCTTGTCAAAATATCTGAAAAATTTTTGCATAAGATCAGCTCTTCTGTCCGAAATGGAACACATACATCCATAGAATTGGCTCAATGTTAGTGGAATGCGATGTGCCCCTTTCTGAGCTGTGGAAACGAAGAACATTATGCTTTTTTCCTCGTAATATTCACAGTTATGTGGTAAGCATCTCTGCTTGTGAATCGTAACTTCGATGTGCTTGTGAATCGTAAGTTCGATGTTGGCATTTTTTTCAAGAATATCGGCCAACAAATCTTGTCTAACTTTGTTTTGATCTTGTAATATCTTAACGAGCTATTACTGAGCAATTCACCATACTACAGTGCATCAAACAATTGTCCACAAAGCAATTTTTCTCGTCAAAATAATTTTTCATTCTAATGTTTATAACTCTTTTATACGTCAATCAAAAACGCTAAAATTTTGCTCATTCATCAATCATATATTGATGCTCCATTGATAAAAATTTGAACGAGACCGAATAAGTTTTCTGAAAGAACTTTTAGTAAAGCTTGATGGTTTATTAAACAAAATTTCAATACTCTATATCTAAAATTCTTTGAGATGCACGAAAAATTTTCATTATTTTAATAGAGTACACTAACAGATAAACATTGATTACGAAGTCTTGTAAGGGTAATTTGTTCACCACAAAAAATATGAAAAATTTGCTGATGTAGTTGACGATGTTCATAAATTTACATTAGGAAAGTTTTAAGAAGTTCAGAACACTAAATTGCACGTGGTCTATTGTTTCTGAAAGAAACTTGCACGCCGAAAATGTTAATAACCTTTCCTATACAACCAGGAATCGCATAAGAATGCACGCTTTACATCGTATTAAGTACTATTTTAAGTCACTATCGCATATATGTACAGCAGACGGACAATATTCATCGCATATGATGATATTTTTTGAACTTTTTACGAAGTATCAGGTAAAGTCATATAAGAATACAAATACACTTTTATTTGGTACTAGCTGTCCCGGCAAACGTCGTTCTGCCTGCCTACTGTGTTTTTCGACATGCAGCTCTATAGGGACGTCCCCGGCGAAGTCATCTGTATGGGAGCCCCCCGTTCCAGAGACCGGAGAGGTCCCGCACCAAGCTAAGAACCTTCCCCGGCCCCAAAAATACCCACATACAAAATTTCACACCGATCGGTCCAGTAGTTTTCGAATCCATAGCGGTCAGACAGACAGACAGACAGACAGACAGACAGACAGACAGACAGACAGACAGACAGACAGACGGAAATCCATTTTTATATATATAGATGAGTACATCCTAGTAGATGACATTCTGATGTTTTATTACGATGAACTTCACTTATTCGCAAAAGCGTCCCAGCAAACCCGCAGAGCGTCAAATGAATTCGCATAATTGCGTACTGCGATGATTATACGACTTCGCTTGGTACTTTTCTTATTGTGTCTGTTTAACTCGCATTGGTGTACGGATGAAATCGCATAAAAGTACAAATAAACTTGTAAAAGTGTTCATACAAACTCGCATAAGCTAGAAGTGTTTATGTTTTTTATTCTTCATCACTCAACCTAATTTACAGCTCTATTGTCAACTGGGGCACTACGTGAGCAATTTCAATTGACAGCTGCACTTACATTTTGTACAGCGCCTAGATTCTATTCTACCTTATCGAACTGGTTGCCTTTCTGCTGCTTTCACTTTTTCTACTTTATACCTAGTAGAATGATGAGCACAAGGAGGATGATGGATGGTCGTTGTTCCTTTCCAGTCCGATTGGGAGTAGCAGTTCGCCAATGTCCAGGTATCCGGGTCCGTTTGAACCATGGGGCTCAGAAGAGGGTCAGTGTCAGTTGCTCTCGGGGGAAAAGCAACTGACGAAAAATTGCAAGTGCCGGGGCTGGGAATCAAACCCATGGCCATCCGCATATGAAGCGAACGTGTGACCAACTCTGCCACGGGCCCCGGCAAGTGTTTATGTTGACATAATGCGATTTTATATGTATTTATATGTATAACAATGAAAGAGTTGATGTTGGACTGTGGATGCAGTGTCAAAATGCTGCAAGAAAGTGAACAGCTGTAATTATGGTTACGAAGTCATCATTATTTGTTTTGTTGGCTTGATAATCAACAATTGGAGGGGGCTAGCCAGAAAGGTGTAGTGCAAACTATGCGGGAAATAGTGCCTCGTCGATTTTAACTCCTCATAGCCTGCCAAACATGCACAGCGCAGGTGAACCAAGTGCATTCCAACTAACACTGAGGTGAGTTAGAATACCATGATAAATAATCAGCTTGTTTCATAAGTAGCGTTTGGTGTTCAGTGTGAAGTGTGGCTCAACAATCCAAAGGTCATTAGGTTCATTAGATATCGAGCAGACAAGAATTGTTTTTTCTTTTCGAATATTATTCAGTCGCATAAGATGCTGAATTACGTCGCAATAGTGCTCATGGTGCATCGCATAAGATATCGCTTCAAGTCATATAGCGTTATAATTGTTCCGTAAATGTACGTATAGCGCCTTCACTTTTGTACGCATATGCATCTTATGCGATGTAACTTTAACGCAAAAAAGTACGTATAACATGAACATAAACTTCATTATACGTGTACATTGGTTATCTGCGTTTCTTTGCGATCCCATGCGTTTGAAAAATCACTGTGATAGGTACTGGTAGGTAGGTAAGTGGGTAGGTCCTCTTCTAGGTATAAGAAGGTTACTAAGGTATTTTTTCCGATTTTCGATTCTTCGAAAATGTAGGCATGGATTCCTTCAAAACATTCAGGTCCGAGATTTGATTCCAAAACTTATCTAGGGGCTTCTACAGAGATACTACGAGAAATTTCCTTAACCCTCTAATACCCAATCCCGCCTTTAGACGGGGTATAGTTTGAGCATTTTTGTAATTTTTGTTTCGTGGAAAATCATTTTTTTTATATTTTTGAGTGATATTTAGGACTGTTTTGTATATCTCAAAATGGTTTTTGGTGTATTTTAAATCGTATTTACATTTTTTTAAATCATTGAAAAATTGATGTTTTAGTCACCTTTTAGAAGTCATTGTTTATTTTGTATTGAATCGCTACAATTAACATATTTTAAATTTTTCCCAAATCATTCTATCCTTGTTTAAGTGAATGGAATACACTTTTAAATTATTTTCCTAAAAATTACACGGAAAATAAAATTTTCTGTGAAAAAAAATTAAAATAATAATATTTCAAGAATAATCATAAAATCTCAAAATGTTTTCATCTCAAAATATCCGTTCCCCAAATTGACTTCCAGAAAAAATATAAAAGTGTGGGGATGTTCAAAAATAAAAATTAGAAAAATCAAAAACTGAAATTCACGAAATCGAGAATTAAAAAGAATCATCTTCCAAAACATGTTTAAATCGATTTTAGATGACGAAAAATGATATTTAGATCAAAATCAAAAATTTGGGTATTAGAGGGTTAAAAGATTCTCCAGAGATTCTTTTGAAAAACCTTTCAAAGATCCTTCCACAGCACTTTCCAAAAATTCCTTCAAAAAACTTCTGTTCTGGTTTCTTTGAAAGTTTATTCGAGAATTAACATTTAAAATTGCGAAAACTTTGAGAAAATTTAAATTTTTTTTTCGCAAAAACATTCTTTTTAAGAATATGTATTTATAATACAGATTTATTATGTAAAAAGTGCTGCTATTTCTGAGGAACACATTTTTTTATGCTCCTCCAAAGCACGATAAGGCAAATAAAAAATACATTTTAAGCATTCACAAGCATTCTAAGCATTTAAGCATTCTATATTGTGGAGACTTGATAGAAAGTAGAACCGAAATTGGGAAAAAAAATATCAACCATGCTTGAAGATAGAGCATCCTGATCATTTTCAAGTTGTTTCGTCACACTCCTGATTGCTTTTGGAAACTGATCCATCCTCTAGGGAATCCTTTCACGCAATCCCACACGGGATCATAAAAAATTTCACAAGGGATTATTTAGAAAATCTTTCATAGACTACATGAGAAATTCCAGCATGAAATTCGTCAAAAAATCTTCCAGAGTTTGTTTCTTGAAATTGCCGCCAAGGACCTAAAGTCTCTGAAATAACGACAAATTAATCAAATTCTTGAAATTTCTCTGGGGTTTCATTCAGAAAATCTTTCATGAATTCCTTCAAAATTTAGATTTTTTTTTATTTCTCCAGTCATTCCATTTTATTTATTCTGATATTCTTCCATCAGCTGGCTGGGATTCATAAGAAAATTCATGAAAAATTGCTTTCAGAAAATCTTCCAAGGATTCATAAGAAAATCCTAGACGAATTCATTAGAGATTTCTCCAAAGTTTCCTCCAGAAAATCTTCCGGAGGTGCCCCTAAATGTTTCTGCATGGATTCAAGTGAAAATTCTCGAAAGATTCTTTTAGGAACTTTAACTTGGATTCTGTCCAAAGTGGTTCAATGGATTCTCTTAGAAAATGTTCGAGAAATATTTCCAGAAAATCTTCCATGGACTATTTCGGAAATTTTCATTCTCCCAAAAATTCTTCAAGGCACTTTTTGAAAACCGCTTGCGAGGCCTCTCAAAATAAAAAAAAATCGAATAGAATCGAGCTTCATCAAACCCCACAAACTACACCACAAGCTGGTGCCTATAACTCCTGTATTCACTCAAAAACTCCTCCACGATTTCCAACAAAGCTACATTTTGTCATTTCTCGTAGGAATTCATTCAGATTTTTCTCCACCAGTATTTCTACAGGAACTTTTTTTTCATTTTTTTTTTCAAGAGATTTTAAGAAACCCCAACAAAGGTTTATCCAGATGTTTCTACAAATATTTTCCCTAGAATTACTTTTCAAATGCGTTCACTGATTCATGCTGGAATTTCTTTGGAAAATGCTTCATGAATTTTACAGGGGTTCTCCAGGAATTCTTCTAAATTTGTTTCAAGTCATTATTATTGAAACTTCACCAGAAGCTTCCCAAGAAGTTTCTCCTGGCATTTCTTTAGGAATTTCTTCCGAAATTCAAAACGGCAATAGCGCAAATTTATTATAAAAGAGATTTATGATAGAACTATTATGAGGGGACTCACTAAGTAGATTAACCCTCTAATACCCAACCCCGCCTTTAGACGGGGTATAGTTTAAGCATTTTTGTAATTTTTGTTTCGTGGAAAATCAAAATTTTTATATTTTTGGCTGATATTTAGGACTGTTTTCTATATCTCAAAATGGTTTCTGGTGTATTTTAAAGCGTATTTACATTTTTTAAAAATCATTGAAAAATAGATGTTTCAGTCACCTTTTAGAAGTCATTGTTTATTTTGTATTGAATCGCTACAATTAACATATTTTAATTTTTTCCCAAATCATTCTACCCTAGTTTGATGAATTATTTTCCTTAAAATTAGAGTAAAGTGGGGCAAAAGTTCGAGTGGGGCAAGAGTTTCTTTTGAAGTTTTTGAGCTCAATTTAAATTATTTCTTGCGGGTGTCAAGGTTGTTCGAAGCCTTTTTGAAAAAGAGTCTTTCACTCCAAAAATTATGAGAATTGATCAATATTTCGAAAAGTTATGATAAAATGTTGGTTTTTGATCAAAAAAATTTAATATGTGATGGTCCTTCCAACGCATGGAATGGAATTGTAATGAAATCGAATTCGATATTTTATTTTGGGGCGTAACTAGGTTTATTTTGAACATGCTTTAGCATGTATAACTTTTTGAAAAAAAGATTTAAAAATCATATTTCACACATAGTGGGGCAAAAGTTCGAATTGTGGGGCAAGAGTTCGAGTCATGTGGCAACTTTAGGTAAAAAACTCAAATTCTGCAAAACGTCTATATTATCTCTAAAAATGATGGAATTAGTGAGAAAATTCGATCAGAGTTGAAAAAAATGTTGTTTTATCTTAATTTAGCGGAAAACTAGTAATTTTTGGTGTAGTAAATTTAACCCTGATTTGGGTAAAATCCAGATCCAACTTTAAAGTGTATTCCAGTTCCAACATCAAATATCAATTGGTTTCAGGTATTCCTATTATCAAAGTGTCAAAATAGCGTGCTACGGCTAGCGAAATTCCACAAACACTAGATTCGAACTTTTGCCCCAGTGGTGGGGCAAGAGTTCGAATAAGAGACACACATACAAAAAGTAGTGTAACTTAAAATTGAAAAGTAATTTGGCGTAACTTTGTTCAGCAAAGTTTTAGCTCATGGATGGTAGAATCACCAGACGGTATTCATTTATTTATGTCTGCTTTGGTTTTTTGAAAAATATTGAATTTTCAACTAGGGTCGAACTTTTGCCCCACCTTACTCTACACTAGAATAGGCTTCCAGGAAAAATATTAAAGTGTGGAGATGTTCAAAAATAAAAATAAGAAAAATCAAAAACTGATATTCACGAAATCGAAAATTAAAAAGAATCATCTTTCAAAACATGTTTAAATCGATTTTCGATGACGAAAAATGATATTTGTGGTGGTTCGACTGGGAAGTTAACTTAATTCTCGGGGATTTCGGGTTTCAGTCAAAGAAAAGCGTTGATTTTCTTATCTCATCGCCAACGTTTCGATCCAGATGTTGGGATCTTCTTCTAAATGATATTTTTTTTTTTTTTTTTTTTTTGCGACCCTCCACTCTCCCCCACACCAAAAGACTCTGGAAACGAGCCTCCTGGTAGTGGACGCATCTAGATTCTCAGCAAACTGGCAACAGACAAAATAGACTAAAAACTAAATTATTGCTGAGAAATTAGAAATTTAAACAAAGAATAGCTTAACGAAATAGAGAGATTTTATGGAAGAAACAAATAACAATATTTGAAGGACGTGCTTACAGTGGACAGAAAGTCCTTTTAAGTAAGCACTTGTGCACTAAAACTAATAATTAATTATTCTAAGCTACTTTATGACGGTTAATATTACTATTATAGCAAAAGTGTATGGATGTTATCTTTCAGATATCGCTTGATGTTGTTTTTAAAACTATAACGACTGCTGATTTGCTGTAGATCACGCGGAAGATTGTTGAATTTAGACGGACCGATGACAGAGAAGCGTTTTTGGCCAAAACTAGAAGATGCTCTAATGAGCACAAGATCATTTACTCGCCTGGTGTTATGAGTTCGTGAAGTTGTCTGTATCAATAAGTTGTGATGCGTTGTTACATTATTGAGTATATCGTGAACTAGCAAAAGTGTTTGTAATTCGCAAATTCCTACAATTGGCAAAATTCTATGGGGCAAGTTAGCGTAAAGTTGAACTGAAGGATACAAGTGGGGTAATTTGAATATTGCTTTAATGCATCTGTTTTGAACTGTTTGGAGCTTTTTTAATTTAGATTTACACGCTCGACCCCAAGAAAGAATCAAGTAACTTAATCTTGAGTGAATATGTGCATGATAAAATTGTAAAAGTACTCGGCATGGGAGAAAATTGTTTGTTCGCCTTAGAACTCCACACAAAAAAGATGCCTTGTTACAAACTTGTTGTATATGGGCATCCCAAGATAAAGTGCTGTCCAAATAAACACCCAAATATTTAAATGTTGTGACCTGTTCTACTATATCAGACCCTAATGTTGGATTAGAAAGTGGCGTTTAGAAAGTGGTATTTAGATCAAAATAAAAAATTTGGGCATTAGAGGGTAAGGAAAAAAATTCTCCAGGGCTTTTTTGGAAGTTTCTTCGAGGATTCCCGCTGAAATTTCCTCGGGAATTTATTCACATTATTATAAAAAATTCTCCAGGATTTATTCATTATTAATAATTATCTAGAGATTCTCTTAAAAATTCCTTCAAGGATTCATCAGAACATTTCTTGGAGATTCCTCCAGAACTTTCTTCAAGAACTCCTTTGGAAAGCCTTTCATGTATTGCTTCTGAAATTGATCTATCCTCCAAGGAATTCTTTCAAATAATCTCTCACAGACTCCTTAACCCTCCTATGATATTATGCTAGGGCGCATCATAATAGCGAAGTGTACGTTCAGCGAGCCTGTCTGGGTCATATTAACCCCAACATTCTACTAGAGTAATTTCTTTAGGGATTCATTTAGAAGATCATGGATTGCTTAACCTTTACGTCCCTGATGTATTTTGCGCACTCAAAATGTGATTTTCATTTGGCTCTACACAGAAAAAAATATTCATGTAACATTGAGCGAGAAATCATGCACATAAAGGGAATGCTAGGGTTAGTGCATATTTACATGAGATATCATGTAAAATTACGTTACGTTCGTGTTAATTTCCACTAATAGTCGCGTAACTGGTTGGAGTCCATGATGGTTTACGCGATGGTTGGCGGAAATTTACACGATGGTAATGTAATTTTACATTATATCTCATGTAAAAGTGCACTAACTCTAGCATTCCCTTTATGTCCATGATTTCTCGCTGAATTTTAATAACATATTTTTTCTGTGTAGTTTTTTTTTCAATTTTCACTTGATTTTGATGAAATTGTGATAGTACAACTGGAAATGACTACCATCTCATACAATGCACCGGTTGGTGAAGTTGGATGATCAGTTCCAGATTTATTAGTAAACTCAGTGGGGTATGTCGGTTGGCCAAATAAACTTTTTCGTTGTTTTTTACTGAACCAATAAGTTTTTACATCTGAATAATAAAGTATTCATATCTTCGGATACTTTAAGGTCATTTGAAAATGGGGTAACTTTAATAGTTTTTCTGTACGAAGAGAATTTGGCAATCAGATCATAATCTGCGCTTTTTTTTGTTTTAACTGTTCATCAACATATTATTACGTGTTACGCATATTGAGTTCTTTTTTTTAATTTCTATTAGAAATCTAAATACAAATTTTGGACACAACAGTTCTAACTACTTGAAATTAGAAAGCATTGCATACATTAAGGCGTTTACCGCTTTCCATTCCAATTTTCCAAATTGATTCCAATTCGTGAAAATACGCTTAAGAGATTCAAGACCATATTTTGATTATATAATGATTGATCTACCGAGAGAATAAGCCACAAATTGTAAAAATAGCCAAAACGTTATTGTAGAGCAAATTTTTTGCAGGCGGTCTCATTTGGCCAACCGACGTACCCCACTGGGTTTCCGTATAAATCCGGAACCGATCATCCAACTTCACCAGCTGGTGCATTCTATAGAACGGTAGTAATTTCCGGTTGTTCAGTCAAATTTTTATCAAAATCGGGTAAAAATTGAATAAACTAGAGCTAAATGAACATCAACATCAACATTTGAGTGCGCAACATACGTCAGGGTCGTAAAGGTTAAGAAATTCCTTCATGAAATTTGTCAGAAGCTTATCCAGAGTTTGTTTCAGATATTCCTTTAAAATTCCCCTGAAAATCTGAATTTCTTTAGTAATTTCTTCCTGGATTTTTTCTAGAAATTCTTCTGGGAATTCTTTCAGAAAATCTTCAACGAATTCTTTCAAAAATTCCTCCAGCGATTCCTTCAAAAAATTAGGAATTAAGATTTTTTTCAAAAAGTTCTCTAAAGATGTCTTCAGAAAGTTTTCATGAAATTCTCAAATGTTCCATTCTGGTGTTCTTTCAGAGATTAGTAAAGGAAATCCTCCTGGGAATCATTTGAAAATTCATAAAAAGTTGCTTTCAAAAAGTCTTCCAAGGATCTCCACAGAAAATCATACAGGATTTCATAAGAAGTCTCTTCTCTGGAATATCTTCCAGAGGTGCCCTTAAAAGCTGTTACTTGCATTAAAAAATGTTCTAGAAATTTATCGCAGGATTCTTTTTGGAAATATACCTATATAAAGTGCACCATGGATTCCTTTAGAAATTTCTCGAGAAATACATACAGAAAATTTTCCATGGGTTGCTTCAGAATTAATTTCAGAAATTTTTTCATCTTTCAATTCTCCAGGAATTTTTCATGGGACTCTTTGAAAAATCTCCCGACCTTCCTTTTTTCTTAAAATTTCTTCAGATAGGTCTCCAAGGATTCCTTCAGATGGTATTTAAGAGATTCCTTTGGAAAATCCACATGAGATTAATTTGGAAACTTCTCTCCAGGGATTCGTTCAAATTTTTTTCCAAAGATTATTTCAGATTTTTTTCCAAAAATTCGCCGAGGGATGCTTTCTTGAACTTCCATCAGGAATTTCATCATTGTTTCTTCCACAAATTTCTGCATCAGTTCCTGCACTCCACAATATTATGCAAGGTTTTCTCCAAAGATTTCTGCAAAATTCAGCACTACTCCATAATTTCCTCCAGAGATGCATTTAGTCATTTCTCAAATTGTTCAGAAATTTATTCAGAAATTTCTACAAAAGTACAGGGATAGAACAGGGAAGAAGTTTTACAGGGACTTTTCTCAATTATTTTCAAGAGACTTTGAAGGATCTTCACAGATATTTCTACAGATATTTTTCCTAGAACGTCCCCCGATTTCGGCAGGAATTTCTTATTAAAATGCTCTATGAATTTTACAGGATTTTTTTTTCAAAATTTTCTCAAAACATTATTCTTAGAACTCCATCAGAAGTTTTCCAAGAAGGTTTTGCCTTTATGAGTTTCTTCAGAAATTTAAAACGATAATAGTACAAATTCATTTTTTAGGAGATTTAGGATGGGACCGCACAATTTTATTACGAATCATCCATATTAGGATTTATATAAATTTTTTTTTAACTCATCTAGGTACTATAGCAACATTTCATGCCATGTTTTTTTTTTCTGAAAATTATACTTTTTCAAATGATGAGAAACAATCATCGGTATTATCTTTTAACAAGAAGATGCACTTGATTCACTGGGCGTTTTTATTTTACTTATGAATTATTGTCCAATTATTGTCAGGGCCAATTTATAAATGTGAGGCTGCGGGGGATAAAGTTTTGCTAATGTAGCACAAAAATAAACATTCAAGAAAAAAATCTTCATTTTCCCGAAAAGTGTTGACGTTGTATAGTAGAATTTGAAACTATGCCATTTGGAAAAATCTTGGAACTCCCTTTAATATATGCATTTGAATATGACTATCCACAGATCTAGCAGAAATTCGAGACAGAAGTTCTAGAAAATAAAATCAAGATACATTTACAGCAAAAAAATTGAGAAAGTTGTAGTTAAATTTCTTGTGCAATCGCTAAGGTCAAACATGCAGATTGTTTCGTCCAGCGGTTGATAGGCCCCTACGTTGTGTCTTCTTTCCCCCGAGGACAAGACGAAGAACGAACTACTCTTCTTGATTACTCCAGATTTTATTGCGCACCACAGAGAGGCAGTGCTCCTGCTCTGTGGTGGTACTTTGCTTACAACTAACATTACAATCATCACGCTGCCGCTTTTATAAGCGGCAGTGATAGTACGGACAATCTTTGAATGCGCATTGCCACAATGTGCGATGCGCTTACGGGCTAGCACCACGCAGCCCAGTGCGAATGTTACAATAGCCGCTGGGCTGCTTGCTGCTAGCAGTAAAATAAAGGGCAAGCAAAACTATCCTAATTGAATGTGCCGCTGCGCTGCTGCTGCTACTGAGGGCGCCTAGACCACGCCGTTCGTGTGTTGCGCCAACACAGATTTTAAACAAAAAACTTATAGCAGAATTTGTGATGATCCATCTGGAGGAATTTCTGGATGATTGCTGTAACTTTTAGGGCATAAAAAGTTTTATAGCAACTGCTAGGGACGCTTCTGGTTACCTCCCATATTTTTTTTTTAAATTTTGCAATAAAAACTTTTGGAAAAAAAATCTATAAGGAATGGAAATCCCGGAGTTGCCAAATTATGATTTCTCCACAAATTTCAACTACAATTTTCGCAATGGATCTATGAATTGGAGCCAGGAGTTTTGTAGCTGATCAAAAAACTGCAGACTCGAAAAAAAAAAAATAAAACAATCACAATATACTTAGTAGAATAAGCAGCAATTTAAAATTCCTATGATAAAATCATAGTTTCTTTTCTCTTGAATTTCTCAATTTTTATTCGATAAGCATTGCTTGCATAATGAACCTGTTATGAACATTTTGAGCTACCTTTCAAGGCGATTTCTTTCTCCATTCAGTTATGAACATCCCCTGTATCTTTGATGATGCTTTAGGGCTCAAAGAGCTATCGTTGCTTCAACAACACCTTATCAGAGTTAGAAGCTGGTGCGAGTGTCAACCGAGTTCTCAAAAATCATTCTCACAGAACCAGAACAATTCTACATCACACTAAGTGTAGTTTCGGCCGAATGCCATTTTCCCGAATTTCGTTGACACTCGGCCACAACTGGCCGAAATGTAATTTAGCCATTTTATGATCGAACTTTTGACATAGAATGTCAAATATGACAATAATGCCAATATGATCGTCATAAATATTTCTGTTTTTCAATCGTAGGCTATTTTTCTAGTTTTTTTTCTGCAGGAATTTATTCGGAAACTCGTCCAAGAATGCCTCCAGGAAAATCCAAAAGGGATTGCTCTAGGACTTCTTTCAAGGATTCCTCCAAGAATTCCTTCAGGAATTTCTTTAGGAATTTTTTCAGGAATTCTTTTGGGGATTCCTCCAGAAATTCCTATAAGAATTCCTCTAAACAAATCTTAAGGGATGCCTGCAAGAAGTAGTTCAGGGATTTCTCCAGGAAGTTCGTCAGGAATTCCTCCATGAATTCATTCAGGTATTCCTTTAGGGATTCCTCCAAGAAGACCTCCAGGAATTCCTCCAGGTATGCATCCAGGGATTCCACCAGGAATTCTTCCAGGAATTCCGCTAGGAATTCTTCCGGGTATGCCTACAGGTATTCTACTAGGGATTCCTTCAGGGATTCCACCAGGGATTCTTCTGAGATTCCTCCAAGAAGTCCTCCAGAGATTCCCCTCCAGGAAATTCTCCAGAGGATCCTCCAGGAATTCCTCCAGGGATTCCTTCAGGAATGTCTCCAGGGTTTCCTCCACGAATTGCTACAGTAATTCCTTCCAGGGATTTCTTCCAGGGGTTTCTCCAGGAATTCCTCCAGGAATTCCTCCAGGAATCGCTCCAGAAATTTATACAGAGAATCCTCCAGGAATTCCTGCAGGGATTCCTCCAGTAATTCCTCCAGGGATTCTTCCAGAAGTTCTTCCAGGGATTCCTCAGGAATTTCTCCAAAGATTCCTCCAGGGATTCCTCCAGAAATTCCTTCAGTAATTTGTCCAGAGATTCTTCCAGGAATTTCTCCAGGGATTCTTTCAGAAGTTCCTCCAGGGATTCCTCCAAAAATTCTTCTAGGGATTTCCTCAGGGATTCCTCCAGAAATTCCTCCAAGGGAGTCCTCAAGGAATTCCTCCAAGAATTTCTCCAGGGTTTCCTCCACGAATCCCTCCAGGGATTCCTTCCAGGGATTTCTCCAGGAATTCCTCCAGGGATGCCTCCAGAAATGCCTTTAGGGATTCTTTTGGGAGTCCCTCCAAAGATTCTTCTAGGATTTCCTTCAGGGATTCCTTCAAGAAGTCCTCCAGAGTTTCCACCAAGAAATCCTTCAGAGATTCCTCTAGAAATTTCTGCCCAGTTGCCTGAGGTTCAGAGTAGTGGCGAGCTTAGTGGCAGAATAGGAATAAGCAGTTATTTAAGAACGTGGGATGGAAATTCGGAAATTTTGATATGATATTAATGAAACAAAACCTGCGTTGGATGCATACTGTTTTCACAAGAACGGTGCAGTCGATGAAAGTGTTCTGTTAGTTACAACCGGCATTGATCCTGTGTGCAGTATTAGTTTTGTTTGTGTGCTCTGCACACAAACTAACTAAATGATATTTTTTGGAAATATTCCTTATCGACATTGTGCCAAGGTCATGGAAAATAAAAATATGAGGTGGTCATATGAAATGATCGGCTCACCCTTGGGGTTGAAATCTGTGATTTTCCAGAAGTTCACTTTTCCATTCAACTGTGTTCAAAACTTCATTATTTCCCAATAAAAATATAGTATCTTTTTGGTGCAGATAGCAAATGGCATGATTCGCAGTGTATAGTGTGTGTATCAATAGTGGTACAAACCTGTGTGTTTTATTGCTGATGTTTGTGATCAGAGTTGTAGCACAGTCGTGACGTGGCTGTAGTAGCAGTAGTAGTGGTAGTGGTAGTACCGATCAACAATTCTATTCTCGATTATGTTAGCTTTGTTGTTGGCCTTCGTTGCTAGTGTTTTACCATCCGGCAGCAGAGATGAATCTCCCACTTTTAGTTTGTTGCCATTGTACACAAGGTCTCTGGGTTAGCCGTTTGGTGTGTTAGTTGAGATAGATATTTCCTTTATGTTTTTGTTGGGAACCGAACTAACGTCAGTTTACTCTTGAACTGTTGGAGTGCGTCCCTTAACCATATTATCTTACTGATAAACTCTATTTTCTATCTATTAAGCAAATACCGAAGAACAAAGAAACCATTTTTTTTTAAGCGAAGGCACACACAGAACCACACAACTTAACAGGAAATTGAGCACTCATCCACTCCTAATAGTTTTAATCCGATTTAGCATGATTCTGATTTTTCTGCCTTCGGTTACGATTCTGCTACCGCTAAGCTGCCTCCTCAATGCAATGCTCACTTGAAGGCAATTAGTTGGAAACGGGTTGATTGGAACGAGGAAGGAGCCTCTCCTCGGGGTGGGTTTGAAATGAAAATGCCAAGGATATTTTTGCTTCAAGCTCCGAGCACTTGAAACGTCTCGGTTCGTTTTTTTTTATTGGAACACACACTTACAGACAGAGTCACTATCTCGCAATGATGACAATGAGCTGGGTTTCTTTTTAGCCTGAAAGTTCTATACCTTACACTCTTATATGCTAGTTGTACGATCGATTCTTTAAACTGTATTTTCGCTGGGAAGGGGTAATAGAGAGTGATTTGTTCGAGAAAGCTTTTAGAGTAAGAGGCGGGAAAATACAGAAAGGAGATTAGCAGCTTCACTTTTCACTAATCGCTATCAATAATTAACCACTCGCTCCTCGCTCTTTGTCAGTGCTTTTGGGGGGGCTTTGGAGAGATTAATTCTTTTGGAAAAGCTAATCGAATCATTTTTCACTATCAAATCGGGATGATGAAATCAAACGGAATGGGTTGAAATAAATGAGCTCAATTAACAAAAAGCGTAGCGATGACGATGAATTTAAATAAGGATTTTTTTAAAAGCAAAAAGAATACATTGAAGCTTACAATCTAGGGACGGTAAACGAATCTCGTGTCATGGTTTAATATCATTACATGTACGCTTAGCAACTAAACGATGAAGAACATCGGCATCAACCGACCTAGCCTTAGACATCAATCACAACATCAATATAAGCGATCTGTTACTGCGTTTGAAATTAGTTTGAGCTTCTCGATTTCACTATACACAAGGTAATCTACCGCGCGCATCATCTGTACACTGGACGGAATCGACTGCTTGAATTGGGTTTGTTAAGTTACTTCTTTTTTTCTCGCGCGCTCTCGACTTGCTTCGAACACAGCAAACGTTCAGTGGCGTTCAGTGTGTTTGTGTTATTGGCATGATTACGAATATAAGCTGACTGAAAAAGAGCAGAGCGGGAAAAAGAGAAAGAGAGAAGAAAAAACCGAAGGTCAGTTCTGGTTTGAATTATCCCGATGCGGGTGGTGCGGGAAAGCGTTAGGATACGAAGAGGAAAATCGTTAAGAGAGAGTCCAATTAATGCCAACGGAAGAACGAGGGAATGAAAATGTTATTGTCAGAATGATAGCGAAACTATGGATAGCCAAAACAGTGGAAAATTTAGTTGCCTGATGTATGAATCCAACTGAATCGGTTGGAAACTTTTGGTTTAGTGTAGATGTGATCGCCTGATTGAAGAATTTCGCATGGAGACGCATGGTGTTCGATAGATGTTTACCCCAAACAAGAGTAAAAAAAAGTATATACAGAGAAGGAACTAACAGAAACACAAGAACTTTCACTCACCTCGGAAGCACCATCTGCCGGTGGCTCGGGCCATGATGATCAGCGCGATGGCAACCAGGACGATCAGTGCTGCCAGAACGATTCCGATGATTCCGCCGACTCCGACGCCGCCGGATTCGTCCACTTCGGCATCGAGTGAACTGAGCAAAATGACGTAGTCCTGAACGCCCACCTGGTTCGATGCCTGCAGCTGGTATCTTTTGGACAGATCTTCCAGCGTGAGGCCGGCGATCGTGAGCGTCACGTTGAATGCACCGTTGTCCTGGAAGAGAAGGAAAATAGTGTGAATAAATGAATTGGCTTGTTTTTGCAGTTTCGGATTTCGGTTTAGGCAGTCGTTGGTTTTAGCGTTCGTAGTTTGTTATCTTCTCCGACGTTTCTTTCCTAGGATCGGGCCTTCTTAAGGGCACGATAATAATCAACTGGTCAATTTATAAAAACTTTTGATTTTTGGAACGTCAGGTCTGAAAAGGTTACAGCTGGTGGCGTATATTATATACAACTATCACTAACAAAACTAGTGCATGAACTCTAATCAAAAACTATATGAAAGGGTTAGAAGCAAAGGGGTGTAAAAACCCACTTTCGAGTGAATAAGGTTTGAAGTTTTTGACCAATTTTTCATCCCATACAAAATGTATGGACTTTCAAAATCAACCCAATTTTCTCTGATTTATTGTAATTTTTACAATCATCGTAGAAACAATCTTAAAAAAGTTCTTGAAAGCTTGAAATCTGAAGAATTTTATTATATGATCAGCTTAAAATCGACAAAATGGTCACTTACATCCCTGTGATTCTGGGCCCCTCATATATGATATGCGCCACCATAATAGCTGTAACCCTTTCTGACCTGACGTCCCAAAAATCAAAAGTTTTTTTTATAAATTGACCACTTGAGTGTTATGGAGCTCTGAAGAAGGTCCGATCCGAGGACCGAAACGTCGGCAAAGATAACAAACTATCAACGCTAAAACCAACGACTAAACCGAAATGCGAAACTGCAAAATTACTATATACAGTCAATACACACATATCTAAGTGAATTGGTTAGGATAACTAAAGCAATTGTGACAATATTGTATCATCATTTTTACGCGACTGAGTACCTCTAAAAATACTGTTTGAAGTTTTTTCAGAGTTTTCCTTGTTTTCGAGATTTTCCCGGAATTTCTCCTGGGGATTCTTCAGACATTCTTTCTGGAGATTTGTCAGTATTTTTTTCCTTTTTCTATGGATTCCTCCTTGTTCTCCAAGAAGCCTCGTGGAGCTTTCTAGAAATACTAAAAGGATTTCATCTACAAGAGGAGTATTTCCAGGGATGACATGAGAAGTTTCTTCGAGGATTCCTCTTGAGGATAACCCATGGTTTCCTCCTAAGGATTCTACGGGAAATCATCGTGGAGATTCTTTGGATATTCCTCTTAGATATTCTTCCTGAAGATTCCTTCTGGAGCTTTTCCTGGATTTCTATTCAGATATTCTTCAGGGTTCTGCTTGCTGATTCTTCATAAAGACTATCTGGAGATTCTAAAATAATTCTCTCTTAGAAACTCATCAATTATTCCTCTGAGAGATTCTCCAGGATTTTCCAGGAAATTCTCCAAGGGTTAACCCTGGACTTTCTCCAGGGAGTCCTCCTGGAACTTAACTAAAGGTACTTCAAAGCTTTCACAGGAACTCCCCTTGGAGATTAAGATTCCCGCGGGAATTTTCCAAGGTTTCCTGGTGGAGTTCTTTAGGAGTGCTAGTCGAGTTCTCTAGGAATTTCACGTTTCTAGAGGACTTCATCATGAAGTTTTTTCAAGGATACTTGTTGATAAATCTCCATGAATTGCTCCTAGAGATACTCCAAAAATTCCTCGTGGATGTTCTCCAGACATCTTCTGAAGATTCACTAGGACGACCTGCTGGATTATGTCCAGATATTCTTCCCAGATTTTTCCAGGATTCCTCCGGGAAATTCCTCAGGATTTGTAAGGGATTTGCCCTGAATGAACTTGATTGAGACCTTCTTGAAATTATAGAAGTATTTCTCTTGGAAACTCTTGAACGGTTCCCCCTAGAGATTCTTCAGCAGTTTTCATGAAACATTTTCAAGGATTTGTCCTGGACCTTCTCCAACGAATCCTCCTGGAGCATAGTCAGGGATTATTCCTAGAAATCCACCAAGGATTTCTACTGAATGCTTTCCAGAGATACCACTTGGAGATTCACTAGAGATTAATTTTAGATTTTCTTGTAGTAAAGGGCCCCTTGGAATTTATCCAATTATTTGCTAGGGGACTTTACCAGGCTTTCCTCGTGGGGGTTTCCAGGGATGTTAGTACAATTTCACCAGGAATTTCACGCAAAGTTTTTACACTGATTCCCCGTGATGCTTCTCCACGGATTCCTGGTGATGTATCTCCATGGATTCATCCAGGAGATTTTCCAGGGGTTTCTCCTGGAGATTCTCCAGTGATTTCCTCTGGAAATTTACCACAGCTTGCCACTGGATGTTCTACAGGGATGTCTCTTGAAGATTCTTTAGGGAATTCTCTTGGAGGTTCTCCAGGGCTTCTTCCTACATATTCTCCAAGGTTTTCTGCCTGTTGGTAGTTTCGACTGGAAGTTTTCTAGAGTTTCCCTGAAATATTTCTAAGGAGGTTTCCAAGGTTTTCTGCCTGTAAATTTTCCCGCGGTTCCGCTTAAGATTTTCAGGGATTCTTTACAAGGGATTTGTACTGTCTTGACTTCTCCAGGGATTCGTGCTGGAAATGCACCAGAGAGATCTCCTGAACATTCTCCTGCGATTCCTGTTGGAGATTTCTACGGGCCTTATTTCTGGAGCTTCTTCAGGTATGCAACCTGAAGTTTTTTTTTACAGAGACTCCTTTTGGAGATTCTTTGAGCTATTCCCTTTTATTTTTCCAACTATGCTTCTAGTAGTTTCTGCAAGAATTACCTCGGAGTTTCTCCTTGGGTTTCCGATGGACTTTACCCAGGGATTTCCACTGGAGTTTCCACAGGAGTTCCAGCCCAGGAAAGAAGCTTTTTCTAAGGAGTTCTTCTGAAGTTTCTAAGCCGATTTCCCGTGGAGTTTCTCCAGGAATTCTTTCTATAATGTATCTATAGATTACTCCTTTAGTTTATCAAAAGCTTGAACCAGGAGATCCAGGAATTCCCATTAGATTCTAGGGGGAAACCTCCTGATGTTTCTCTAGGAAGTCATCGTGAAGTTTTCCAGGGATATTCAGTGAAGTTTCTCCAGTAATACCTTTTTTTTTTTTTTTTTTTTTTTTTTTTTTTTTTTTTTTTTTTTTTTTTTTTTTTTTTTTGAGTGACCCTCCGCTCTCCCCCACACCAAAAGACTCATTGTTGAGCCTCCTGGTAGTGGACACTCAAGCCCCAGCCGTAGGCAACACAACAAATCAAACAAAAGCAAAAACTAATGGCTGGGACAAATAAGCAAGGAAAACAGAATATATATAAACAAAACAAATCTGTAAAATGCTTCTAGTGGATTGATTATCCTTTTAAAGAAGCACACAAGATTAACAAATAAAAGAATAATTACAATTAAATTAATCTAATAACAATAGAAACGTAATTGTTCGCAGGTGGTTGACATACATTTACCAGAATTCAAAAAAAAAAAAATACGATCCGATATGACTAAATTACTAGCTGTGATATGTGGTTTTTAAGGTAACGTTTAAGATTAGTTTTAAAGGAAATGAAATTACTTATCTGTTGAATATTACGTGGTAAAGAGTTGAATTTGGTTGGACCTATAAACGAAAACCGATTTTGACCAAAATTTGAAAACGCACGGGACCTAGTCAAATTGTTAGCTTGCCTGGAGCTGCGAATCCGAGGTACAACAGTAATGGGTAAGTTGTTCAAAGTCGCAGGACAGTGTAGCACTTTATGGACCAAAAGTAGAGTTTGCTCATCGCATAGCCCTATTACAGGTAGAATGTTGTGGGGTAAATCTTTTTGATGAATCCCCATGGATTACTCATAGAAATTTTTCTCGTATTCCTCGTAAAAATTCTCTAGGAATTACTTATAGATATTCCCCTTGAGATTCACTAGGAAGATCTCCAGGACACTCTTCAAGGATTCTTCTCAAAGATTTTTGCGGGATTCATCCCGGGAGTTTATTCCTGGATATTTTTCAGCGATTCATTCTGGAGGTTTCTCGTGATGATCTCCTGTGGGTTATTAAATGATTCCGCTTGGAAATATAAACTCTCTTAAAGATTCTCTAGCATTTTTTTTTTCTGGAAATGCTCCAAGAATTTATCTTGGGCATACTCTAGGAATTCCTTCTGAAGATTGTCTAGGATTTCATGGCGATTTTCCAGGGATGCACCTTAGAGATACTCCAGAGATTCTTCCGAAAGATTCTCCAGGATCTTTTCTACGAATACAACAATGGAAGATCACCAGGGATTATCCTTAGAGTATTTCTAGCTTCTCCCCTAGAAGTTTTCCGCGGAGTTTTCCAGATATTCGTCGTAGAGCTTATCCATGGATTTCAGTGGAGTTCTTTCAAGGATGCCATCCGATTAATTTTCTGAGATCCTCTTCGGGATTTTTCCTGGGATTCCCCCTGGAGGTTTCTAGGGTTCCTCCAAGTTTTCTTCCTGGATTTGTGCAAGAAAATTCTCATGGAATTCGTTTTGGAAACTCACCTGGAAAATCTCCTGGAAATTCCTGTGATTTTTCTTGGAAATTTTTTGAGGTATTCCTCCTGCAACTATAAATGGATTACCTTTAAACTTATTACAGGGATTCCGCCTAAAGTTTCTTCAGGGTTTTTTTCTGAGATTTCTCCTGGGATGCTCGTTAAACTTTCGTCATGAATCCCTTTCAAAGTATTTTTTTATTTCTCTTTGGATTCCTCTCGAGGAATCTCAAAGTATTCTTCGTGGAGACTCTTCCAAGGTTAACTCTGGTAATTCTTCCGGACTTTTTTCTGGAAATTTTAACCTTTCAGGACTCGCGCCATCAAGCAACCGAAACTGCACCGCGCTCGCGCTTATACGACGAGCGAGGTTTTTTGGTAGTGTTGTACTTTTTACAACAGCTCGCGTCCTGAGGGGGGGGGATTAACTAATAAAGATTCTCCAGAGATATCACACGGAGATGCGTCAGGAGCTCTCCCATGATCACTCCAAAAGCTTTTTCAAGGAGCCCTCCCGAAGTTTCTCAAGGGATCCCTTCTTGACCTTGGCCAGGAATGCCTCTTAAAGTTTTTCTAGGAATTACACATGGGCTTTTACCAGGAATTCAGCCTGGAGTTTCACCAGTGTTTCTCTTCGGAATTTCACAAAGAGTTTTTGCGAGGATTTCCAGAGATTCCGCGTAGAGTTCATCCAGGGACTTCAGTGGAGTTTTTTTTTATCTGTATTAACGAGATTTTTAGCCCTAGGCTAGTTCATCTCGGGACCCACGCTTTACTTCCCTTCCGAAGAAAGAACTCACATTTTGTGAGTTTGTCGGGAGTGGGATTCGATCCCAGGTCCTCGGCGTGATAGTCACGTGTTCTAACCATCACACCAGGTCCGCTCCACATTCAGTGCAGTTCTTCCAAATATTCCGTCCAATTAATCTGCTGTGATACTAGTTGGAGATTTCTTAGGGATTCCTTCTGGAGGATTCTAGGGTTCGTCAAGGTTTTCTACCCGGGTTATCTCCTTGGATTTATGCAGGGAATTCTCTAGGAATTCGTCTTTGAAATTCACCTGGATGATCTCCAGGAGGATTCTGCTGGGATTATTGTTGAAGATTTTTCAGGAATTCCTTCTCGAACTATATCATGTATTAGCATTGAAGTTTTTTACAGTTCCACTTAGGGGTGATACACAAATTATGTCACGCAAAAATCGAACTTTTTCAACACCCCCTCCCCCCTATGTCACACCTTTTGTATGAGACCTCAAAAATTTTTGTATGGGTCGTCTCGTCACGTTATGCAAAACCCCCCTCCCCCCTAAAAGCGTGACGTAATTTGTGCATGGCCCCTTAGAGTTTATGGTATTTTTCCTGGGATTTCCTCAGAGGATCTTCTTGGACTTTCTTCGTGAACTTTCTTTTGCTTCCAAAGTGTTTTTTTATTCGATTTCTCTTTGAACCACTCCAAGGGTTCCTCCTGAGGACTCCCTCCGCATCCTTCGTGGAGATTCTTCAAAGGTTTACTCTGGTAATTCTTCCAGAGATTTTCCTGAATAATTTGAAGAAATTACCCATGAAGATTCTCCAGAGATATCACACGGAGATGCACCGCGGAACCTTCTTAGAACTCTTCCAGGGATCCCCCCAAGAGCTTTTCCAGGAAGTCCTCCTGGAACTTCTTTAGAAATCCCTTTCCCCAAAGTTGTTTAAGAATTACTCATGGATTTTATCCTGGGATCTGTTTGTATGGGTTACAGATTTTTCACCCATATTTTGTATGAGATACAGATTTTTGAAAATAGTGATACAGATTTTTCTAGAAATCATCTGGCATCCCTGCTCCACGGTTTCTAAACACAATCAGTTTTCGTTAGGATCCTTAAGGGATACCTGCAGTGCTTCCTGGAGAGCTTCAAATTTCTTCAAAGATTTCTCTGAAGTTTCTTCAAGGACTATTCTGGATATTTTATAGATGAGTCTAGAGTTTTTACAGGGATTCCTCCTGGGGTTTGTTTCAGGGGCTCCACGGGAGTCCTCCAGAGAGTTTCTGCAGAAAATACCCTGAAGTGCAGTTTCCACCGGGGTTCCCCCTAAAGTTTTCCGAGGAAGTTTTTTTTCGTGAAGATTTCTTTTTGAGCTGTCCTAGGGATTCTTCCAGCTTTAGGGCATAATCCCGAATTCCATTACCCCGAATGATCCATTATCCCAAATTATATATCCACGCCTATCTGGAGATCCGCTTTGGGCTCCAAGTTGTTACCCACATTTTCAACAAAGATTTTCCCTCTTTGAGCATATGGCTGCTCTTTCTGGCCTTACTACTGAGGAACTTTTTGGCATTCTAACTGCTAATATAATCATCAGACATGTATCCTTCTTGAACATAAGTTATTCTTTCTAGTCGTTATTTTAGGAAATATGTTGGCGTTGCAACTGTTAATATTTTTAACTGAGATTTTTCCTTCTTTTTATCATAGGTTCTTTCAAGTTATAACAGTATGAAATTTTATCAATAAACCTAGATCATTCCGGGACGAACGGCATGACTTTCCTTTATCCAGGAAAATAGAACATTTAAAATTAAAAAAAAAAAACATTCGGGGCAATGGGTCATTCGGGATAATGGAATTCGGGGAAATGTCATAGTTATTCTTCCTGGAGTTATCCCGTGATTTTTTCCTAAAGTTTCTTCAAGGATTCCACGTGCAATTTCTCCAGGAATTCGCTGAAAATCCCCTAAGGATTCCCTCTGATGCTCTCCCCTTGTGTTTCTCAAATGATTCCTTCTGGAGTTCCTCAAGGGACACCTCCAGCAGAAGCTTTGTTCCTTTCAGTTTAACGTATACACAGTTTCATAATTCTACTCACCAATCGCTCCGGAACTCGAGCCGCATACCGATCGTGTTCCTGACCCTGCTCGATGGTCATTCCGTCCACGACCCACATCACACGTGGCGCCGGATTGGCATGAATTTGCACGGTCACATCAACGGTGCGTCCCAGCGTCAATCCATGTACAGTGGTCTCCGGAAGGGCTTGGGGTGCGTCTGAAATGTACAATTCCATATTAGTCTTATTGATCGCGAGGTGGTAGGCTTCAACCAATTACAGTTGACGATGATCTGAAGGCTAGTTTCCGCCATCTCGTCCCGGTAGGCAACGTGCTTGGCACGGCAGATCAATCGCTTGCCGCTGTCACTGGCCAGAATGTGTCGCCGCAGCGTTACGTAGACCGAATAGCCTTGATTGTTCTCCTCGTGGTATTCTGGCTGGGAGATTCCGTTGTAGATGGGTTCGTCGTCTGTTGGTTTGGAAAATTGGATTAATAAACATGGGAATTTTGAAAATGCGCAGTACTTACCTAAGAACCAGTACAGACTGGCAGCTGGGCTTCCGTATCGGGAAATACAGTGCACTACCATTTCGGAGTTGACCTCGAAAGCCGAAGCAGAAGTTGGTTGTTCTAGCTGAATTTGGGGTTGTTCAGGAGCCACTATAATCAAAATCGAGAATTAAAAATCAAAAGTTACAACAGTTCTTCTCCTTTCTGTTTTTCAGGTAAACCCATGTTCCTACCTGCAACCACAACGTTGATGAATCCCTCGTTGCTCCGATCGGTGTCAAACAGCGAACACTTGAACTGCCCGTTGTGAGCCGTCGTTATCCGATCGATCGTTACACCGCAAGCTCCCGCCTGATAACCGGCCCCGAAGTAAGTCATTCCATCTCTCCCCGGCTGGTCTGGATTTAGCACCACCTGATTATTCTTCTCCGGTAAGGTGAATCTGTCAGGATGGGTGAAATTTGTTAGGAGAAGTAAACTATGACATCGACCGTGCCCAAGATGGGCGTAGCCAGCAATAGCGACATTCATGCTTTTGGAAGTCTTGATTAACCCTTGTAGGATGTTAGGGTCAATATGTTCCAGACAGGCACGCTTAACGTGCACTACGCCATCGCGGTGCAAAAAACCTAACATCTTATGAGGGTTAAGATTAGACCAAGGCTGACTGTCAGCCTGTGATTAAGAACTTACGTGCAAAATTGAATTGGCCGTCCAACGCGACACAGAAGACTGACATTTCGCTGGTTTTCGGTGACAACTATTTCCTTCGGATCAGTGTCGACCTGCACTTGGGCTGTGATAACGGCTGGAAGAGAAAAGAAAAAGAAAAATAAAGATTACTAAACTGAATGAAGTTCAATTAAGATGGGAATGATAAGAAACTTAGATTTGACCCTCTGTTGAGCGAAATAGCAGTCATATAAAAACGAAAAGGTTGAAGAAAAAGACGGTTCCTCAAGCCAACACAACACAATAGGTAGTCTTTAAAATATGGATAATTCCACTCCATAAAACAAAAGTGCTGCTCAACTGCCATATTAAAATTCACACGCGAATGCTGAAAACAAACATCTCCATTGCCGCCACTGGTCGACCCATCTACGGATCACTCAGTCTGATGCCGGTCGGTGCACAGTTCAGTGACTTTTATTGGTCATACCGCCATCACACCGCTACTATACGCAGCTATCTGCTGCTATACAGCAGTGTCCATAATCCACAAATGCAAACACCACTCACTCCAGTAGTCTATTCAAGTCACAGTTATCCAAACAATACCGTTCCAGGCCGCGTTCCGATTTTTTGCGTATCTTCAATCCGCTATGTTACGAGTCGCACCCCCATCCATGAAGCACGACATTTTTCGCGAATCAGTTGTCAACTCGACTGCTTTTAGTCTAGCCGGTGGTAGAGTCAGCTTCAGTCAAGCAGTCAATATGAACGATCGTAAATCGCTATGTACTGTCGCGAAATTATTATCGTTTGGGTTGTATGCGTCACTGCTGAGTGGTTGTCTCCCCTCATGTCCGTAAAAGACTTCAATATTACTGTGATTTTTTTTAGACAGTTAGATGAACACAGAAGCACTAATGATTAGAGATGCCCCTCTCCTATGTCTTAATTGTGGAATCAAATAAGAAATTTGCTTCCACATCCATTTTTAAGAACGCTACACAGTAGACCTGGCCACATGAATGCTTGTAATGCATCACCAATGTGCTACACGCATTAATAATGACAAGAATCATTATGCCTGTAGTCGAATTTATCAATTTCTATGATTCATTCAATGAACTGCTGTGTTGTGAAGACTACCCAGGTACAAAATAAGCATTTCAATAAGTCATATATCTGTTTTATATCTGCATTCGACCTGCTTACTGTCGTATCATATAAGTTCGACTGCTAAACTGCCCTATATCAGCAATTGAAATGCTATTAAAAATCTGACAGCAGTTGTGCAGCACTTCAAATGCACGATATGTTTTGGGTAACAAGCAGATTAATTGCTATAAAACTGCTAAATGAGATGAGTGATGTTAAACCACCAACACATTTCCACTTTCTTATGTACGTGCCTCGGCTGTAGAAGCCGTAGTTTTAGGCCAGACACCGTGTGTGCTCTTCGTCCATTATTCAGTTGGATCTTAGTGCAATTCATACCAGTTCTGATCAATAAAGGAGGAGCAGTGATATCATGGCAAAATTAGAACTGGTTACTCAAGATTTCCAAATTTCAGCTCCCATATAGTGGTACGCCCCTGAGGGAATGATAACACTTTTGCGCTAAATTTATAAAATTAAGGAAAACCCCTCCATGCATTGTTATTCCACGAAACATTTCTAATTTTTTTTTTCGGCAAGGACATTCTTTAGGCAAGAATTCTTCTCAACATTTCAAGAAAATTCTACATGATTACCTCCAGGGAATGTTCACAAAACGAAGATCCTTGTAGCATTCCTTAGAATGATTTAAGCAAGAATTCGTCTAAAGATTCCTCTTACCATCCCTTCAGAATACATCCCTGTCAACGGTTTTTTTTTTCTAAATTTCGACAGGGATTCCTCCAGAGATTCTTGCCGGAATACCCCCAGGAATTTTTGCTAGGACTTTTTCAGGAGTTTCTTAGGCGATTTCTCAATAGATTCAGCCTGAAACCTCAGAAATTCCTTCTAAAATTCCTCCTACGAATCCTTAAGAGATTCTATTCTAAAGACATATCAGAAGATATTTCTAATGCAACCGCAAGAGCAATTTCTGAAAAACAAATCCTTGCAGCAGTTTCTGCATGAATCACCGAAGGAATTTCTTGAAGAATTCTTGGAGAAACCCAGGGAGGATTTTAAGAAGTAATTCCAAAAGGATTCGTAAAGATATGTTTTGCATAATTTCCGAAAACTCCGTGGAAGAACTTTTGAAGGAATGTTTTGCTGTTATTCCAGAAAAAAATCTTATAATTTTGAAGAAATCTCTTGAGATCTGGAAAATATCTAGGTACTCGAAGTAATTTCAGAAGAAAGCCCTGTCTGAAAGCTATGTCTAAAAAAAAATCCGTAAAAATTTCTAGGGAATATTTTTGGAACAAATTTTTTAAGGAATGGAGAAATTAGTGGAGTTATTCTTAGAGGAAATGCCGGATACATTTCATTGGTAATACATGAAGAACTAACTGAAGAACCCAGAAGGAATCTCTGTATGCACTTCTGCAGGAAGCTGTGAAGGAATTTCTGCAGGATTTTCTGGATGAATCCCAGAAGAAAATTCTGGATACATTCATGTAGAAATTGTCAATGGAATCTCCAGAGCAATTACTTAACAAATCTCTGGTGGACTGATGAATAATCTGAGCGAATTTCTGAAGGAATATCTGCAGAATTTTCCGAAGAAACTCCTGGAAGAATTAATCAAAGAATCAAAAGGATTCCGAAATAAATTCCTGTATTTACAATATTCTGAAGGAAGAGAGAAAGAAGTTGAGAAAATTTTGATGTTTTTTTCTAAAAGAATCTTAAGTAATTCTTGGTGGAGTTTTAGAAGGAATCCATAAAGATCAACCTTAAAGAATTGTTGAAAACAATTATGGAGAAATTCAGCAGGGAATATTTGAAGAAAGACCTGAAGAAATTTCTTAAAGAAGCCCAGGAATATTTTTTGAAAAAAAAAACGCTCGATTAGTTTCTAAAACAACTAAGATTTCAAGACCGAATTTCTGAAGTAATTCACAGATTGATTTTATAAGAAATCCATAGAAGATGTCCTTGTACTTGGTATCTTTAGACAAATTTATGGAAGAGTCTCATTTTTTAAAGGATTTTTTAAAGGAATCTCCAGGGAAATATCCCAAAGAAACCCTGGAAGAATTTCTCAAAGAGCCTGGAGAACATTTTCTGAAGAAATTTTTGGAAATTTTTTTTGGGAGAGCTTTTGATTTTCTTATAGAATTGCTGAAACCATTTCTGAAGAAATCCGTGGATGACTTCCTGAAAGAATTTTCGTACCGATTCCTGAAAAAATCTATGGAGGTATTATTCAGGGCTGCAACAAAAATTCAGAAGAATATTCTGGAGGAAATTCGGAAGCTATTCATGGAAGATATTCTAAAGAACTTCGAAAAGAAATCCTTTGAAGAATTTTCTAAAAGAAATCCTGGAGAATTTTTAAGTGGAATCCATTGACCAATGTCGGAAGAATCTCAGGGAAAGTTTTATTACAAAAAGTTTCAACATTCATTTCTGGAGTAATCTCTAGTGCAGCCCGGCAGAACGTAAATTGATACAAACAGAAGCATAAATATCTGATATGAGGATTTTTTTTATTATCGTAGGGCCGAAGGGTCTCAAATTTTCATGTAACTTTTTTCACAAGCCGGGCTCATATATGAATAAAAAATGAAATGAAATTGAGAAAAATTCAGGGTCGTCTATTTTCCCGGAAAACTTAGGTGGTTTTCTTTGTTTTCCCCTGACACTACTTACTTTGAAAAAAACATAACTCAAGAACGAAGCACATTAGAAACAAAGTTTATTTTTAAGAAAATGATAGCAAATTTTCTCAAGAATCAAAAAAAAGATATGAACTGGAAAATGTTTTCCACGAAATTTCAGAAACCGTTGAGAAAATTCGTTAAGAAAATCCAGAACAGCTATGCCTTAACTTATGGAAAATTTTCAAAAAAAAAATATTTTTAAGAAGGTGATTTTATAAGTTTTAATCGCTGAAATTTTTGGAATGCTCTTTTTTTTCGTTTTCGAGTTATGGCCAATTTTGTAAAAAATGTCCAATTGTGCCATATAAGCCTTTTCTTTAACTCAAGGACGATGCATCGTAGAAACAAAGTATTTTTTTATGAAAATGAAAGCAAATTTTCTCAGGAATTCAAAAAAATAACATGAGCTGGAAAAAGGTTCCCACAAAACTTCCCACCGCTGAGAAAATTCATGAAGAAAAGCAGGAAAAACTGTGCCCCAACTCGCAGAAAATTTTAAATAACATATGCTTGAGAAGGTTATTTCATAAGTTTCAATCGCTGAAGTTTTTGGAATGCCTTTTTTATTTCTTTCCTCAGTTATGGCCAATTTTATGAAAAATTCCATATGAAATATGGTCATTTTTCACAAAATTGGCCATAACTCAGGGACAAAGGAAAAGTGCATTCCAAAAATTTCAGCGATTAAAGCTTATGAAATTACCTTCTCAAAAATATATTTGTTTACAATTTTCCTTGAGTTTGGGCATAGTTTCTCCGGATTTTCTTAATGAATTTTCTCAACGGTTGAAAATTTTGTGGAAAACTTTTTCCAGTTCATATTTTTTTATTCCTGGGAAAAATCGCTTTTATTTTCTTTGAAAAAAAAACCTTGATTCTACAATGCTTCGACCTTGAGTTATGATTTTTCTAAGAAAAAGCTTATATTGCATATTTGGACATTTTTTACAAAATTGGCCATAACTCAAAAACGAAAAAGAAGTGCATTCCAAAAACTTCAGCGATTGAAGCTTATGAAGCAACCTTCTCAAAGATATGTTTTTTGAAAATTTCCCACGAGTGCAGCATAGTTTTTCCGGCTTTCTTTTTCTAATTTTCTCAACAGTGGAAAATTTTGTGGAATTTTTGCTCCAGTTATTTTTTTTTGTATTTCTGAGAAAATTTGCTTTTATTTTCATAGAAAAAACTTTGTTTCTACGATGCTTCGTTCTTGAGCTATGATTTTTCAAAGTAACTAGTGTCAGAGGAAAACAAAAAAAATCCTCCTGAATTTTCCGGGAAAATAGGCGGCTCTGAATTTTTCTTATTTTTTCATTCATATATCCAGGAACCCTGCCTGTGGAAAAAGTTTCATGAAAATCTGAGACCCTTCGGCCCAAACCCGTACGGCAATAAAAAAAATCCCTAAGCTAAGTGCGATGGTACGGAACGAATGTGAGCATCTACCAGAAGCTGTACGCAACTCGTAACGGATCCTTGCGGCGAGTCTGCGAGTATGTACAGGATTAAGCACGGGAGCATTCTGACGGATGGGCATAACGCTGTGGAGGACGTAGGCACCGGGAATAATCTACTCCGAAAACCGTAAAAGATGACATTTCTAGTCATACAGTACCATTGCATTGTGTGACTGGAAACGCAATATTTTACGATTTCCGAAGCACGTTTATATTTAGGTACACACATCTGAACGAAGGCTTGCAGCATTAAATGAAGTTCTCTTGGTAAGGTTTTGAATCACCATTGACGTTTGGTTCAATTCTGGATCGATGATTTTTTTTTTCTGATGCTTAACTTTCTACCATAGGTTAACGATCTGTTACTCCGTTTACCGGCTCTGCATCGCGCCCAGGTGTCATACTTTTCACACCTTTTTAAAATTCCTCAGACCCAGCCTCGCCTCCAAATTGATTAGCTACGCACCGTATTTCGTAACGCTTGTGTTCATTCAACCGGTCGGTCTGGTGGCAGTGCTGGTGTCCACTTTTGCTCTCAAAGTCAAGGAAATGAGTCATTACCAAATCTCCCGCAAACCAACCGTGACAAACTAACACCGCACCGTTCCAATTGGCTTCCTGCCTGAGGGGGGTTCGAACTCCGGCGCTGATTACTCTCTTTTTCTTATCGTGCGCGGTGGTTAGCGGAACCTAGTTCATGACAGCTTCGTTACAGAGAGGGATTGACCATGTCGCGCCACTGCAACTGATGAAATTGATTCCTCTGAAATCAGAGACGCCTCTCCGGGCAAACGAGGTCCAAAACAAATGTGTAGAAAAGTCGGTTTTGCAGATTTTCCTTTCGAGGTGCGAAAGGGAAAATTGTTCCACCGGGTGGCGCTAATTGGTCGGTACCCTCCTTACTGACATTGCGTGTGGAATGCGTCTTTCCTCGGAAACCCAGGTCACGAGAGTAGGTGGGGAGATTGGAGATTGAAAGTGAGATGAAGGGTGCCAAATGCAATCTCAGATAGGTGGTGCTGCCTCGAGAGTGCAAAGTGTTTAATGTGATGAAACTTTATCGCATGATAGGATTACTAAGCTATTTTTTTTTCTTACGGTTAGTTGGCACCGTGTGCAACAAATCGTTGGAGGCGGACGATGAAACTGATATCTATCTGTTGGAGATACCAGTGCAGTGTACAGTTGTGCTTAGTACGATTGCGGTGCAAAATGAACAAGTATTTTACATTAGTGGCAATTAATTCATGTGGTGGTTGGTAATAGATATTTTGCCTAACGATTTTCCATGGAAACGTTACTTAATTTGTTGAATGCTGCAAAACGACAAATCATCAAATGATTGCTAGCTAGTTTTGATTCTGTTCTCTTTTTTTCACATCTTTCACTGTTTTTATGGGGGTCTCCAGTTAGCCTAGTCATTAAGGCTACGGATCGCTAATCCGGAGATGGCGGGTTCGATTCCCGTTCCGGTCGAGAACGTTTTCTCGACTCTCTGGGCATAGTGTATCAGGCAAAGGAATCCCTCGAAGAACACTAAGTTGAAGCGAGGCGGTCCCAGTAGTGGGGACGTAGAGCCATAAAGAAGAATGGCTTTTTTATGTATAGAATTTTTGGGGATATGCATTAAAATTGTCACATTTTCCGCCAAGACTCTTCAGTTTTGACATAACCAATCATGAAAATATATTCACCTCGAAACGAAAACGTTATCAGCCTCAGGCAGACGTACGTCAAAATACATAAGCTTTCTTGTCAAAAGAACGAAAAGGAAAATCCAGCATTTCAAAAAAAAAGCAAAAACTGTCTACGTCCGTCACCTGATGACGACATCGACGGCGGAGGCAACGATGGCGACTGATGGTTGACGGTTGACATTTCATCCCATTTCGCCATCCGACTCAATGAAAATATAAGGAAAAACCAACCAAACCAAACAAGCGAGAACTCATCTGGCCGTGGCATCCAATCGAAACGAATCGAGCGAAAAATCGACGAAACATCATCGCTTTCCATCGTTTTGGGACGACGACGACGCTCTCCGTCAGGTTGTTGGTTGGGGTCGAGAAATCAGTCGTCTGGAAAAAAAAACCTTCTTCTAACAACATGACTTTTTGAGATACTAAATATCCAATCCCATCGGATGTCTGTGTCTGTCGATACAGACGGCGGCCGGCACCCGGTAGCATTGGAGGAAGATAATGATCAAATCGGTCCCGTCTGTGGATTAAGTTATATGGTGAAGGCCGGCAGTGGTAGTTGGTCTCCTATGTTATGGCCACTGCCTTTATCCCGTCTTCCCTGTTGATAAGCATAATGAGGTCACTTAGTATCTGGTTATGGCTTTTTGGGCTCCTGCGCGAAACAAAAACACGGTACAGATTATTTAAAAAACGCATACCGTATTATACAGTAGAATAACTAGCCACAGAAGTCCAATGTCGCGGCTGTTCGTTTGACTAACATCTAGTTTGCCTCGCCCTTACCGCATCAGCAGCGGTACTAGAAGTGTCAAGTTAATTTTGTTTACCATAACAAAAGGTCCTCTACAAGATGGACACTTTAAAATAGTGAATTATTGCAATTAAAGTTATTAAAATAATTAAATAGGAAAACTGACTACAGCGCCATTTGGAGTTCTAGTGTATTACTATTTATTATACTATAATAGAAAGTGGCTGATCCATAAGCATAGAATAAGGTATTTTTTGAGTAACCCCTTTTCTCGATGATCTTTCAAATCACAAAGTAAAAAAAGTCGAATTTTTCAAATTGGACATGTTTTTGAATTTATTGACGAGGTAGCTTAAGTCCCAGATCCAATTGTTGAACACTGGCATTAGCTAAACTTTTAGCAAGAATGTCAATTCCACTGCAGGGAAGTTCCAGTTCTAGGGGTATTCTAAATAGTCTCAGGGGGATTGAAAGAGTTTCAGGAGCGTTCCAAAGGAAGTCAAGGGGGTTCAGGGACTTCAGCGGTGTTCCAGCGGCTTCAAAGGGATTCCCGGAAGATTCAGGAGTGTTCTATGGCATTTCAGCGGCGTCACATAGGGTTTCTATAGCGATCCGGGCGTTTTCAGGGAACTTTGGGAGCGTTACAGATGATTTCAGGGGTGTTTCAAGAGTGTCCCAGGAGATTTCAGTGGTGATCCAGGGATTCTCAAATAGTTTGAGAGGCACTCCAGCGGACTTCAGAGGTTTTCAAGCGGAATTACAGCAGATTTACAGGACAATTGACAGGCGCTCAAAGTGCCTTAAAGAAATTTTAGTGGTATTCTAGGGCATTATAGGCGGTTTTAGGTGCTTACCAGGAGTTTCCAGGAGTGTTTCAGGGGATTTCAGTGGTTTTTCTGGCGTTTTAACCCTTTTTAGCAGGATAGTTTCACCACTGTTGCCGCAACCCCCCTGGCCTCGAATACGTTTGTTATGCTCGATTTCACCGCCGGAGTCATATTGATCCCTCCGGCTCCAAAGGGTTAAGCGATTGCAGAGGTGTACCAGAGGGTTTCAGAGCATTTTTCGAGTGTTCCTGGGGTTTCAGGGCGTTTAAGATGTGTTCCAGAGTATCTCAAGGAGTTTTGGAAGAGCATGGACGTCACAAAAGGGTTTCAAGCACTTTCAGAAGAGTATTCCAGGGGTGTTTCACGGGGTTCCGGTAGGTTTACAGTTCCAGGGATGTTCTCTAGATCACAAGAGGTTGAAGGGGCGTTTTAAGAATTCAGACGCGTTCCTTCAATGCAACGGAAACTACTTCGGAACCTCCCTGAAATCCACCGAACAGCCTTGATAAGCCTCTAAAACATACATAAACTCCCTTGGAAGCTCCCTTTAATCTAAACCCTTTTGAAACTCTCGTGAACCTTAAAAATGGAAATATGACATATATGGTGCATGCGTCCTTCCAGTTTTGTAAGATTTCATTTTATCCGCTATTTTCTAGGGATTTTTCCCAAGCGATTTCTGAAATACCCCAGGAAGGACCCAGGGACCGCCCACAGTTGCTACTCCAGTATCGTCAGATCAGCTACACTTACACAAGGAACCAATGAGATAGCTGCTTGGGAGTAACGGGCATCTTCAGTGTGTGAGCGTTGGTGGTCTTGTATTTTTAGGCGGCAATGGCGCCTGCTGCGTCAGATTGCAGGTCAATGTGGGAAAGGTGAGGAAAGTGCCAACAGGCCGTTGAGTCCTCTGTATCTGCAAAAGTTCATGCGGCACACGATTCATGCGTTGGTGCATGGCTGCCAGGCGTAGAGTGATAGATTGTGTGAAGGTTACTGTGAAGCGGCACAGTTTGCTTGGTTGCATAACTTGTAGGCGTTATATGATAGAATGACACTGTGCTGTGACGAAAGTTGGAAGAAAGAGAAATGGCTTTTTGGTAATTCGCTTCTGGTTCTAGCACTACGAACATACGAATATACGTGAAATGTATATATAGGAGAGAGAGAAAGTAGTTAGAAAGATAAAAAGTAACAGGAAAGGGACGAACAAGGGATTGAACCCAGAACCTTCAGCACATGAATCAGAAGCGGTCGCCATCAAACCACCAAGCTCATTATTTGAAAAATCCCAGAAGGAACACCCAGAATCTTGGGGCAATTGTTGGTAGCGTTTCGGGAAAGAATATTGGGAGAATTGATAGATAAATTTCTAAAATATAATTTCAGCCGAATCACTACAAGAAATGTTGCCAACCATTACGAGGAAAAGCCGAAACAAATTTCTGAAAGAAAGCGCGAAAAGATCTCCATGAAAAAAATCAGCAGAAATTTCAAAAGGAACTGTAGAAGAAAACTCCAAAAATAACTTTGGAAAAGTCCAGGATAAATCCAGAGAATCCTCTGAGAGGCGTCCCGACCCGAGCAACACCAGAAAATATCTCCGAGAGAAATCTCAGGAGAAACTTCAACAGAAAACTCACGAGAACCTTTAAGAAATATCCTCCTGAAAATACTGTATAAATTCTGGTATGTTAATTGTAGAAATTACAGAAAAACCCTGAACAAATTTTGGCAGTGCTCTGGTAGAACTCTCAGGTATAACTCCCGCAGAAATTGTTGGACAAACCACGGGGAAATGCGGGAAATCATTGAAGAATAATCCCGAGAGAAACTCTAGGTGAAACTCCGCGACAACAACTGAGCGCGATATCCGAAGAGAAACTCCGATGAAGACTGAAGATCCTGGGAGATATCCCACGAAAATTTCTTTAAATTAAACGCAGAACAAACTATGGGAAAACTTCGGGAGAGACTCTGAAAACAATATCAGGAAAACATGTGGAACGAGATGCTGTAGGATCACTGAGAAAAACTCCAGAAGAAATCCAGGAACCCATATCCTCAAGAAGAAACGCAAACGACGCAAACTTCATTGCATTTGTGTTCTTACGACTAGAGATACGCAAGGCTGGATACTATCCGGAGGATTATCAGAAGGGCGGCACAAAAGGCTTAAAAGCTTCATTGAGAAGTGACCCGCAAAGTCATCTGTATGGGAGCCCCTCTTTTCAGAGCGCTGAGAGGTCTCAGACCTCTTCCATGAACCTTCACCGTCCGAACAAACTCCTGTGTGCAAATTTTCAGGTCAATTGGTTCAGTAGTTTCCGAATCCATAAGGGTCAGACAGACAGACAGACAGAAATAGAGTTGTATATGCATAGATAGATGTTTCTTGGGAAATTTGAAAAATTGTGGGTGGGCTACGAAAGAGAAGGTAAGATTGCCAACATTTATATACTTTATATACTTTTGAGATGGTTGTCTACCTACAATGTTACATATTGCCCTTTACTGTGCATATACCAGAATTGCTGGTATGTCTGAAACATACTGAAAAAAACTTGTAATTAATTAGAAGGTTTGCTTATTGACAAATTGTGCGATGAGAAAAAAATGCGTTCTGGTAGGATTTGAACACACGACTTCGTATTCGCTAAACCGGTGCTTTAACCAACTAAGCCACAGAACAGCCCACACCATGCACATTTTCTGGCATATAAGCCGAAAAAGTGATGGGTTTGTGAAAAAGGGAATGTTCGTGGTGTGGGCTCGGAGTCAGTTTTGCTTTCTATTCAGCTGAATTGTTACTTGTTCATTGGCTTAGTTGGTTAAAGTGCCGGTTTAGCGAATACGGAGTCGTGGGTTCAAACCCCATCAGAACGTGATTTTTTCTCAAATGTATCTTTTAATTTGTCAATTTACCAACATTCTGTTCTTTCGAATTGATTACAAATGTTTCCAGTATGTTTCTTACCGTCCCACAATTCAAGAATACATCTTTATAACCAAAACATTAGTTTTGATCGAAAAAGCTGCTTTCAAATGTTTCATGATGACGATGATTTCAATGACGAATTATTCAACGCTAATGATATTCAACATTTACCGTTGTCCACCACTTTGCAGGCCTTACATCATTGCTGTACCCACATTTTTCATCGCCAAAAGAAACCACAATGCAGAGACTACTTCTTTCTCTGCTGGGATAGTGTTTCCAAAATGATTTCTTAGTGTTGCTGTGTTCACATCAATTTCTTTACAGCATGTGAAGTACTGAGATAACTTGTTTTCCCGCATTCTAGAATTTCAAATCAATCTGATCATACTATGTTTAAGGTAGTGCAAGCTTCACGGTGTATTTATCGCATAGCATAACAATGAATGCTATAGATTCCGAGCTTCAGCGCTGGCAAGCTTTGGAGACTTGAATTGTCATCAAATGTTTAACTTCCTTGTGGATATCCTTATCGGCGCCTATGGGCATTATCCCATCAACTTGATGTGTTGATGCTGCCTCCGGGCGTTGTTTCCCACATTGGAAACCCCTGTGCTAGAACATCTCTCTCCTTGTCTCTCTCCGTTTTGGTAGCCCACTGGCGGCGCCGGCGTGCACACGTTCGTTCACCAGGGACTGCAGCTCCACACAAAAAAAATATTCTGCCCGCGAAGTACAATAAATTTCGCCTAACTGACAGCAAATGACAGCACCAAAAATATGATCTGTCTGTGGTCGGCTTTACCCGCACCGAACACACACAGCCAGAACAACCAACCCCGGGACCGGGATTGAGGGGTGGGAAGCGACTCCACCCCCCACCCTCCCCCTCACGGTGGTAGCCCTCGATTCGAGTGCCGGCTGGGTTGAGATGGAGACGTGGAACAACATAGTGTATGGGAACTTTTGCCGCCCACCCTTTCCAAAAACCCGAGAGCCAAAGAGATGGAAATGGCCGAGTCCTGTAGTGTGTCAGTTACGGTCATGTCGAGCTATATTTTTCTACAGCAGCTGCTGGCCCCCGCTTCTCCAGTCTCGGCCCTCACGCATAGTCCCGTCCTGGCCATATCCTTGTAACCCACGGGGGTAGCCGTGCGACGGGCGAGTGGCCCATTTTTCTCGAGGTCTGTTTTTGCTCCGTTGTTGATCCACCCCCACGGCCACTCAGCGAAAGTAGTTTACTATCTCACTAAACTGTCGCCCATATCCATCGCGTCGGGGACGGAGAGGCGGTCGTTGTCGTCGGTGCCCGAAAAAATGAACTCTTTTCCTCGGAAAAGCGGAGGCAGGTTGTCTGGAGATAACATATTTAGCTTGGTTGCCTTCTCAGCTGATGAAATTTTTGGGACCGACCGGTCGGCTTAGGGCGGTTTGCGCCTGCTGGAAAGTTACGTGGCAACAGCTTTTGAGGCACTCTGTCGGAAAATGAAGTTAAACCGATAGTTGTTGGGTCAGATTTCGTTAGCCAAGCTTGACCTGCGGCAGAGGTTTTTGTTTGATAAAGGTAAAGTCAATTTGTGGATCTCGGTGAATGGTGATGAAGGAATTGTGCGCCATTATCCTGGTGGAAATAAAGTCCGTGACCTGGAAGTCTCAATGATGGCTTTGTTGGGAGCGCTGTTGTAGTCCTCAAACATTGGAAACGGCTGCCCAAACGACGAACGACAACAATCACGATTCAAACATTTGCATACAAAGAGCGACCGCCAACACCCTTGAAGCTTTGATACAATGCAGTGGGCAAGGGGACGTGAACTAAAAACTTGCAAACCGGTTTGCCTCAACCAGCCCTCAATTCGGTTAGTTGCGACGGTCTACTACCGTCCATCGTCGTCCTACGTGATTCTTTGTTGATGTTTGCATATGGAACCACACACGCATACATCGTGTTGTTTTGTGTTTGCTTTTCATGTATACTAACTCAGGTTTGGAGCTTTTATTTCGTGCTTTCACCCCCGCACAAAAAGTGGCAACTCGCGAAGAAGAAGTCGCCGAGGTCGATCTTTCACTTTGTGGATGCACTTAGTAATGTCGCAAAATTACAAATAATCGATTAATCTGTAATCGATTATGCTGATGTCTTGTCGATTACCGGTAACGATTAATCGGATATAATTAATCGATTAGTCCTAATAATCGATTATACTTTTAATGTATTTCCCCCAAATCCTAACACAGTGTAATATAGATGCAACGAATAGCCGCGATTAAGCTGTATTTACTTGATCCAGAAGCTCGAGGAATGGATAGGACAGGTATCCTTCCTTTGGGAGGACATGTCCTCTTTTTTCATTCCATGTTCTACTGTCCTCCCTTAAATGTCTTCCTTTACCGATTTACCGACACTAATCTTTTTCGCAGATTCTAAAATTTAGGAAAAAAAAATAAATTCCATAGTATTGCTACTGTTAAAGCAAAACTTCCGCTACGGAACTGAGATCGACTAAGTGAAATGGTGAAACGAAAATCTAGCGACTGGACTTCGAACCTCGACGCCCTTAGGTATTCTTCGATGATTTAGATATTAACACTGCGACAGTTATATTCAAAAGAGATCTATTTCATATTCGTGAGCATCTTATGTACTAAACAGTTAACAATAAAATTGGTTGAAAGTATTGGTATTCTTAAGTATTCGAGTTCAACCTTCACAAACCAAATATTATTATTGCAATAAAAAGAAATTTGGCAATTTGATCTAACAAGATCCATAAACAGTTACTAAATTTCTCAAGAAACCGCTGCTTGAAACATTTCAATAGCGTCGTAAGCAGTGTTTCTAAAATTAGTTGAAAATGTTCTGGATGCTCTATTTTGTAGCAGGGTCATTTAATTTCGGTTCTCCTATTACAGTGATCATCAATAAATTATAATATGGCCCTCTGAAATATAATATATATCGACAATTATATTTTTATCCCTATATTTTCAATTTTGGGCCTGTAAAAAAATTATTCTCAAAAATATTGATACCATCCTGATTTTCTCAAAGTACTGCGTTTGAATTTTCACCATATTTTTTCAACTGGATTCCGAAAAATATTTGAAATTGTGTTGAGTGTGGATAATTTTCGAAAATATTGAAAATATGTTCCGATAACTTTCGCAACTGTATGCACGTGTGAGTAAGCAACGGACCACCAGCAGCAGAACGACCGAGCCAGTTTGAAGGATTTCCAAAAAGACTCCTGTGAATAATGCCATGATCAATTTCGAGAGGAATACTTGAAAGAATTCCGGTAGGAATCCTTGGGAATAGAGGTGTGCGCCGAAGCAGATTTCATCGGCCGCGTTCATAGTAATTTGAGGCGGCGGCGGCGGCGGCGGCGTAATCGGCGTGAGCTTTTTTTTAATTTTTTTTGTGAATTGCTACTGCTAGTCTTTAAAAGAACGTCAATAAAAGAATTTTGCTAAAAATTTTAGAGAGAATCCTTTATCAAAAAATCATTTAGAACAAAATTCACAAAGTCACACGTCTCTTCTAAGGATATTCTTTTCTAAAACTTATTTAAGACCAGAGTTGGCATGGCAACACTCACTCCAGGTTTTCAAATACCAGGGCCCCTCATACTGGTATGCCCGTAAGGAAATTATTCTAAACTTGAACCTTATATTTACACTGTATGGATGATTTTTTTCTAATCAGGACGATAATTCTTTGGAATAGAATTTCTTCGACTCCTTGAGAATTTCAGATTTCTTTTTTTTTTGTTGGAGTTCCTCGAGATGTTCCTAAATGATTTTCTCTACATAGTCCCTTTGGGTTCTTTTCAGGAATTTCTACCAAAAATTGTCAAGAGATTCTTCTGGAAGTTCCTCCAGAGGTTGGCTCGTAAACTTCTCTTGGGATTTATAGAAACCTTCCTTCAGAGATTGTTTCAGAATTTTTCGGGGAACGTTCAGAGATTCTATCAGGAGGACCTTCAGAAATCACTTTAGTATTTATTTCTTGGCGTTTCCCCAGGTATATCACAAGAAATTCTTCTTATAATTTAAAATTTAAAATCTTAAAATTACTGCACATCTCCTGTTTAAATGGCATTGCTTCAAAGCTTGCTTCAAAGTTTCCTTTAAAAAATTCCAAACAAATCAATTTTCTTTTGGTGATTGCTTCAAGAATTCTTCCATTTGATTAAAATTTGATACGGAAACTGCTTTATGGTCTTTTATCCACTGATACCTTTCAGATATTTTGAGTCCCGTAACGTGGGTAGATCACCTTATAATGGTGCGTTACGGCGTAAGATCTACCATAACAAATTTTGATCTTGTATTTTTTTAGCTTTGTTAATTTAAATGCAGAAAAAATCCAAGATCACAATTTGCTCTCCTTTTTTTGTCCTTTACATGTTATGTTTTTCATTGTTAATAAACCATCTCTTTCAGGAGGATTCAGGTAATTTGTAATTATGTTACTGTTGTGAGCCTATCGCCATTTAAAAAACTATAATTTTACTTTTTATTTCAGATTTGGAATCGAACACCCAACAAGGAATTAGGAAAGGAACCAGACATCCACCAAAAATATTGCGTGCACCTGAACGTTGACCAAACGTTTCCTTTGAACTTTACCCTTCCACTAACATCCAAATTCCCGTGACGCCTAGGCCTGAAAGAATGTAGAGGTCTCTATGTACTTTCATAGGTGTCCAACTAATCTTCCTTTCCCATCCCTCAGCTGTCGCAAGGACGTGGCCAGGACAGCACTCGACCGTTGGAGGATTGCGTCAATCTTGTCTAAGAGTCAGAGATTAGTCCTAAATCTTTGTGCTTTGTTAACGGACATGGAAGATGCAACCCTCATAACAGCGATCCAGGGCTGTACCACCTACGAATTTGTGCGACTTGCTTAATGCTAATGCTAATGCTAATGCTAATGATACCTTTCAGATATTTTGAAAAAAAAATCTTTTAAAAAACCCTCCAAAAGTATCTCCCGGAGCTCTTTCAGGGTTTGTTCCAAATCATCCTCCAGGAATTCCTTCAGAAATTTATTGAGATTTTGTTTCAAGAACTTATCCAAAACCTTTGTTTGCATTTTTTTTACGGATTCTCGAAGATTTTTTCCAGCAACTTCCTTCAGAAATTTCTTCATGGATTGTATCAGAAACTTCTTCAGGATTTTTTCCATGAATTTCACCAAAAGTTTTCCATTAAATTGTTTTAGATATTATTTTGTAGCCATCTCAAGGAGTTCCTCCAGGTTTTTCCCGAGAGGTTCGTCCAGTAAATCCTCCAACGATTCCGAAATTGCTTCAGTAACATTTGTTTAGAAATCTTGTTAGAAAATTTTCAAATATTCCTTTATGTTACCTTTAAAAAAATACTTCAAAATTTTTGAGTGTATTTTCAAAAAATACTTCTGTAAGAATCTGCGGAGAAGAGAGAATTTCCGGAAACTCTTCCTCAAAAACCAAAGATGTTTTCGATCACTTGGCAACCGTTTGACTCATTTGTCCATAACTCGGTTCAGAAGCATAATATTGAAATTTTCGGCAAACTTGAAGTTTATTGTTTTTCCTATAATTATCACCAAGGACGCCATATTCTAACTCTTATGTATACGCTGTGAAAGCGCTAGTACCACCTGCTCATACTAAACGATCGAAAAATTCGATCGTTTAGTATGAGTAGGTGGTATTAGTAAAATGAATCCTTCCGATATTTTTGTTTCTATAAATTATTCCCTGATTTTTACATAGATTCACTCACAATTCTTCGCGGAATTTTTCCAAGATTTTTTTCCAAGAATTCTTCTTGAGTTCCCTTTTACTATTCATTCAGGCATTTCTTCCGGAAATCTTCCAAGCATTGCTTCGAAAAAGGATTTTCCTTGTTTTTTTCTCTGATTGTTCCCGGATGTCTTTCATAAATTTCTCTCGCCATGCTCTCTGGGACGCTATTCGCAATTTTCCCATGATGTTTTCTTGGAAATATATCAGTAAATTCATTCAGTTAATTCTCCGAATTCTTTGGGTATTTTTTCCGGATTCTAGCTAAGGATTTTTTTAACATTTTTTTTCAAAATATGCTTCCCGATTTTTTCAGGGATTTTCCCAGATTTTCTTCTATGTAAACCATCGGGAATTTGCTCCGTGATTTCTTAAAGAATGCCTCTAGTGATACCTTCCGAAATACCAACAGAGACTCTGAATGGAACTTTTTTTTACTTTTTTTTCTTCCATTTTCCCAATATTTTTAGGCAGTTATTTCTATTTAAATCTACAAGGTTTTTTTTTCCAAAATTCTTCCAGAGATTCTCCCAGAAATATTCTAAACATTTTCTCGAAAATGTTCAGATGTTTTCAGGCTTTAGCTCCCCTTAACATTCTGCCAAGGATTCTTCCCGGAATTCTTTAGAAATTTCTCTAAAAATACTTCCAGTGACTCACTTCGAAATTATCACAGAAAATGCTTCCGGATTTCTTCCATGGGTTATCTTTGGAACTCTCTTGTAAACATTTCCCCTAGAACTTTTTCAAGCATTTATCCTGGAATTCTTGTAAAGATTCATCCCGGATACATGTGATAAAATTGCTCCGGAATTATAGCATTTATGCTTTTGGAACTTCTTAAAAAGTTCTTTACAAAAACTTTCCGTAGATTTCTTTTTAAAATTCTCCCACAGATTCCTATCGTCCGGAGTTCTTACAGGGTCATCTTCCGGAATTATTAAAAAAAACTTATCCCAGAGTTTTTCATAGTATTAATCCTTGAATATATTCAGAGGCATTTATTGCAAATCTTCTACAGATTTCTGATGAACTTTTTCCATGACTTTCCCCTAGAGTTTTTCCAATGCTTCTTACGACATTGTACCAAGGGTTACACTCGAAGATTTTCCTATGCTCTTACCAGAATTCTCCTAAATGTTTGTTCCGGATTTCTTTCCTGAAGTCCATCTAGAATTCTTTCGGGAAATCTTCAAGAATTGCTTTGGGAATCTTCCCAAGTAGACGTGTGCGCCGCCGCGTCGTGCCGCCGTCGCCGACGATTTTTACACGCCGCCGCCGAACGTCAAGTTGACTCGGCACGCCGCTGTTCATATTTTTCCACGCCGCCGAACAAAATTTCCAACGCCGATCAGAAAACGACGAAGATTTTTTTTTCTCGCCAGCACTTCACGAATTACCTGTTTAAACCTTTTTTTTCTGGTGCATATAAGGTGTATTTTTGAAATCCGTTTTGGGAATCTTCTGCTATATTTTCTTATGATTTCTAGAAGAGCTTCAAAAAACATCTCTGAAAGAATTGAGGGGAAAAAGTTGTGGAAGAGTTTTGGATGGAATATGTTAAAAACGAACGAACCGTTTTGTGGATTCCGGGAAAAAACCTGGGAAGAATTTCGTTAGAAGTTTCTGAAAGAATTCTGAAAGGTATCTTATTAGGTTTTTTGGAAGATGGTACTAAAATAGATCCAGCAAGATTTCGTGTAAGAACTCCGGTATAAATTCCCTGGAACAATTCCCGGTGAGAGTCATTCTGAGAAAAAATCCGTATATTGCATGTTATACTTCCTCTTAGGAATTGCCTGAAGAATTCCGGGAGATTTTCAGATATTCATCTGGAGTAATGCTGGGAAGACGGAAGGAAATTGTTAAAAAAATACCAGGTGTAATGCTTGGAGAAAGTTTCCTGGAAAAGTCCTGGGAGCAATTATGGGGAGAATTTCAGAAGAAGTTCCTGGAATAGTTTCGAGAAGATTAGATTGATTGATTTAGTTATATTATAGAGACTTTCAGCCCTTGGCTGGTTCATCTCTCTTTCGAGAAGAATCAATGAGAAATTTTTAAGTGGAGTCTCTAGGAGAGCTTAGGAACAAAGCCAAGAAATTTCTGGGAAAATTTGCCAGATATCAGACGAAGACTTCAGCGAGATGTCTGAGTTCCGGAAGATGTCTCTAGGGAATTTCCAGGGAGAAATAATTGTAAAAAAAAAAACGGGATGTAGCTTATTTCAAATTCCATGATAAATCTTTGGAAGAATTCCGGGAGACTTCTCGGAAAGATATTAAGAAGAAGTCTTTGCAAGATTTTTGAAAGGAATCTCTGAAATCATTCCGAAGGGAATTCCTGAATGAATTCAGGAATAAATCATTAGAAATATTCTGAAAGATGCTACTGAAACTATTCCGGAAAGAATTCTGGTTGGAATCCCTGTAAGTGTTGTTTTATTTTTTCATTAATTTATACATTTCTTCCTAGATTTCTTCTTTTATAATCCATTTCATTATTTATTTATCTATTTATTTAATTTTTTCATATGTTTTTATTCCCATATTTATTTTAATGTTCACTTATTGATTGATTTATTTATTTATTTATGTATGTATTTAATTTTTAATTTATTTATTTATTTATTTATTTATTTATTTATTCTTTTTTATTCATTTATTTAATCATTCCTATATTTATAAATTTATTTACTCATTGATTTGTTTATTTATTGGTTTATTTTTTATTTATTTAATAAGGCTGATACAAATTTTATTTTGACTTTTTGTCTCCCCCCCTTCAAAAATTTTTGGCTGGATTTTGTATTTTGAGGGGGCAGATAAAAAAATATTTATCACAATATCGCAACTTGCCAAAAATTCTTTAACAAATCCGATGAGTTTTTAATATTTTTCTGATTTAATGCTTTATTATTTTTATCCCCCCCCCCTCGACCAGCCAAAGAGTGCTGGGACAAAAAGTGAAATAAATATTTGTAACGGCCCAATTGATTTAGTGTATATTAATTTATTTTTTGAATTCTTTTTTAATTTTATTTTATTTATTCAAAGAGAAATTTCTGGAAAAAATGCCAGATATCAGAAGAATGTTTCTGGGAGATGTCTGAGTTCCGGAAGTTGTCCCTAGGGAACAACAAGAAATATTTGTAAAAAATCGGTGTGTAGCTTATTTAAAATTCAATAATAAATCTTTGGGCAAGATTATGGGCTGCACAACAAAAAATAAATGCAACCCGCCCGATGTAACTCATTCCGATGTACTAAATAATCAATGTAATCACGATTCCTATCTACGAATACATCGTTTTGATGGTAAATATTTTGTTCTTATGTGTACATCGTCCTGTGTAATATTCATGCAACCGACGGAATGATCGGGTTGCAGCAGTTCATATGTAATATTACACAACAGTTTTTTCTGTGTGGAGAGCGATTCTCGTACAATTATTTAATAGTCTTTTATGAATTGGAATATTTTTGTCCATTTTGAAAATGATCTTGCGTTTGATAAATTATGAATTATTTACAAGGAAAAAAGTTATCAAACGATCTATCCCAACGATCTCGGATAAATGGGGTGGATGGATAGTCTAAAATATTGCTTATTTCACTAAAAATTTTCGATGCTTCGTTGAATTTCATGACGTTTTCTTCCAGCGACGGCTTCCGAGATACAGCAAACCGCGAAGTTCAACACCAACACAGCAAGAAATCTGTCAACATTTACTGAATACTCGTGCATTTTCAGCGAAATGCTCTATTTGAATGAAAACAATCCACTCTCGCAACTAACGGATGACCGTCGTCTAATATCAGGATTGCAAACTGTCCGGCGACTGCTGTCATGTCTCTGTGTCGCCGAATCTGGCGCTGGGTCTTCGGCACGGAAACCCAAAGGTGGGAATAAAATTTTGGGATTTGCGCGCAATAACATGAGTTTTTTTAATAATCGATGAAATAATCGAACCAAATAATCGATTATCCGATTAATCGAGCAAGGCGGTTATTGATCAAAATTTAATCGATTAGTGGAACAATTAATCGATTAGTTGCATCCCTAGATGCACTGACCGACTGGTTTTGTGGTTCATCTCACATCCCATTCCAATGCCCATATTGGATGACTGTCATGCATTCGCGTGCAATGTCAGAAAACGCTGTTTTCCTGGTTACTGAATAGTGAAAATATCTCACACAACTCCTGACTTTTCCACTCGTGTGTACCAAGCAAATACCCTACGATTCGTAGCTTTCGTTCGAGCGGGTCTCTGGCTGCAGGGAAAAAAAGTAGTTTAAATGCCAACCCGCTACTCCGCACATCATCTGCTATTCTAGTCGCGTAATCTTTTTATTTGTGTTTGGCCGCGTCTTGTTGTTTCTTTTTTTTTTACAAGCGTACCGCGGTTGCGGTACAGCTTTGTTTAGTGCAAATACCGTATATTCGGTTAGCTTGTTGGACGTGAAAAGTACTGTGAGGTTCCTTGGAATATTTTCCACAGATTAAATTGGTGATACGGGATAGTCTTCAACGAACCGAACAAGTTAGCCGAATGAAGTGAACATTGTATATTATATTTGTTGTTGTAGACCCCATTGAGGTTATTAACCGCATACTCGCCGATCAACTGAAGGACCGCGCGTTAGGTATTGTAGCGCTGCAAGAGGTCTCTTTCCAACAACTCCTATCCCAACATCCGCGTGACAACGGCATAGCTGCGGACAATCTTATTGAAAATCGGGTAAATAACCCCGATGAGATCTTTGGTCGTAGGCTGACAGGGAAGAATGGGTTTGCTTCGGCAAGCCTAAGAGTAAGTTCTCCAGAAGGTGCGGCTTACAACTGCGTATGTTGCCCATGTTAGGGACGGGTGATCAACGTCCCAGTGCCAGAGAAGGACTCTAAGCTCAACTGTGCACCAAAGCCCTCCGTAATAATGCAAACCGAGACTAACGGCAAAGTCCATAACGAACAGAGAGGATTTTCAATTGGAAACTCGATACGTGCAACTGCCGATCACTTAACTTCATCGGGAGCACCCGCATACTCGCCGATCAACTGAAGGACCGCGCAATAGGTATTTGTCTGTTAGACAGGATCCACGGTGCGAACGTTTAGTTTAGAGGTAATCATATGAGCGATATGCAGAGGTGCCTGAACGGTTGGTGACCGATCGACGAAGGAATGTGCAGGTTGAGGATCAAGGACCGATCGTTCAACTTCAGCACAATCAACGTCCACAGCCTTCATTTCGGATGCACATCTCGAAAGCGAGTACAAGCGCTGTTCAAGGCACGACGTCAAGATCATCATAGGCAGGGCCGGATTTACGGAGGGACAGGGTGGCCATGGCCCCGTGCCCCCGCATTTTAGAGCCCCCCCCCCACAAAGTCCCACTTCAGAAGAAAAAAATAAGCAACAAGAAGAAAACTAACACTAGAAAATTCTTCTGATCTGATTTTGATCATTAGAATTTCAAACTACCATCCTCTTGCAGCTTGCATATTCTGGATGTCTTTTGACCATCATCTGACCATTTTCTGGTAGTGATCTGACCATCATGTGACCGTCTACCGGTCGTCTTTTGGCCTTCAGTTGACCATCTTTTGGTCATCTTCTAGTATCTGGCGGTCTTCTGACTGTCTTTTGGCCATCATCTAGCCGTCTAGTGGCCGTCTTTTGGTCATCATCTGGCAGTCTTCTGGCTGTCTTCTGACTGTCTTTTGGCCGTTTTCTGCTCGCCTTTTGGCCATCATCTGGCCGTCTTTTGGTCGTCTTTTGGGCGTCTTCTGACTGTCTTTTAGCCGTCTTTTGGCTGCCTTCTGGTCGTCTTTTGGCCATCATTTAGCCTTCTTCTGACTGTCTTTTGATCGTCTTCTGGCCGCCTTCTGACTGTCTTTTGGACGTTTTCTGCTCGCCTTTTAGCCATCATCTGGCCTCTTCGAATGAGTGTAATCAGTTTCATACCTTTTAATTCCGCCCTAATTGCTTATCCTTTGACAGATACGCGTATTTCGACTACCACTTGTAATCTTCCTCAGTGTCAGTTATCCAGTCCAGAAGTGTATCCAGTCCAGAAGTGGATCCAGTCCAGAAGTGGATAACTGACACTGAGGAAGATTACAAGTGGTAGTTAAAATACGCGTATCTGTCAAAGGATAAGCAATTAGGGTGGAATTAAAAGGTACGAAACTGATTACACTTATTCGATGAGAGTATTCTGCTTAGAGGGTTCGAAAAGTCGGTACAAGATCATCATCTGGCCGTCTACGTCTTTTGGCCATTATCTGACCTGGTCATCTTTTGGCGATCATTGGGCCTTCTTGTGGTTGTCTTTTGGCCTGACCGTATTTTGGTCGTCTTCTAGCCATTGTCAGACAGTCTTCCGATTGTCTATTGGCCGCCTGTTGGTTGTCTGTTAGGGATCATCTGGTCGTCTTCTGACCATCATCTAGACGTCCCCTGGCCATCATCTGGCGGCCTTCTGACCGTCTTTTGGCCGCCTTCTGGTTGTCTTTGAACGACCATCTGGTCGTCTTTAGGTCGTCTTCTAGCCAGCATCTGGCAGTCTTCTGGCTGTCTTTTGGCCATCATCTGGCCGTTTACTGGTCGTCTTTTGGCCATTATCTGACCGTTTTCTGACTGTCTTTTGGCCGCCTTCTGGCCATCATTTGGCTTTCATCTGACTGTCTTTCGGTCGCCTTTTGGTCGTGTTTTGGCGATCATCTGGCCGTCTTCTGGTCGTCTTCTGGTCGTCTTTTGGCGATCATCGGGCCTTCTTGTGGTTGTCTTTTGACCGTATTTCGGTCGTCCTCTAGCCATCGTCTGAGAGTCTTCTGATTGTCTATTGACCGCCTTCTGGCTGTCTTTTGGCGACCATCTAGTCGTCTTCTGGTCGTCTTCTAGCCATCATTGTGGTTCTTTTTTTAAGGTTTTTATCAAGCTATTCATTTCAATCTTTCTTCAGAAGTTGGTAACATTTTTTTTTTAATTTGAGTTAATTAGTATCGTACAGTTGCTTAAGATGTTTTACCGGAAATCCAGGAGAAAATCTTTGTCTGAATTCCGAAGGAATTCCAAGACTCCGCAAAAAAAGAGATGCAAAAACCTCGCTTGAATATTCGTGTCCTTCCTGTCAAAAATTCTTGAACACATTTTGAAGAATATTCAACAGAGCTGATGGAAAAATTGCAGAAGTTGTGATTGGGTTTGGTTATACTTACTCAACTTATGATTTATTCGAATCGGAGAACCCCAGAGCTGTTGGAATATTTTCTAGGGGCTCCAGCAAGGGTTTTGGGTAAAGTATTTTGAAGAGTTTTGATTCGAATTTCTTGAGTTTTGGGAGATGTGCTTCCTGAAATTAGGATGTAATTTATGGCGTACTCCTGATTAAATTAATAGTTTTCTTAAACAAATTGCAGAAACAAATTTTCAAGAACCACGAAAGATTTTAAAAAGTTTACAAACTTTTTTTTCTGCCATAATTGGTCGAAATTTCTCACGAAACTTATGCCAAATTTGCTGGAAATTCTGAAAATTCTTTTAAAAATGAAGTCAGAAATTCTAACAGGATCTCATCATGCATTTCCACTGAAGAATTTGAATCTATTATCAATGATTTTTTTAAATACGGTGATTGACCTAAGTTCAAATTCTTCCACAAGAACAATAATACTTTTGTGTAAGAGAAAAAAAATCATCTATCAAAAGGGACTCCGCAACTGTTGCTAAACCCCCCGCTCCCGTTTGTAAATCCGGCCCTGATCATAGGCGACCTAAACGCTCAGGAATACCAGGTTGAGGAATTCAGATCGACGATTGGAAAGTTCAGCGCCCACCATCTGACGAACGAAAACGCAATTTAAGCACAGTTCATCAAACATTCAGGTGAGTTTCAAAAATATATTATATACGCTATAGTGTTTGGTGTTAATACGTACAATCTAAAGTTTATTACGTCGATGCTGATGTGACAAGAATAGTTCTTTTTTTCGAATATTCTCAAGTCGCATAAAATGCTACATTACATCGCAATAGTCCACACCGTAAATCGCATAAGATGTCGCTTCAATTCATATAGTGTTATTATTGTCCCACCAATGTACGTATCTCACCTCCAATTTTGACGCATAAGACACCTTCGCTGCAGAGTAATTTTCCCGTATAAGAGTACGTATAAATCGGTCATGAACTGCATTATACGTGTAAATTGGTTGTCTGGGTAGTTTTTACTTTTATTTGTTTTATCATTAGCGTGTATTGTTATGGGACGGTCAAATTAGAAGTACAATGGTTTAAGGACATATATGAGCGAATCCAAAGATGTTCATCACAATAGTTGTCCTGCAAATGCCGAAAGCACGTATCTTGCATTATGTGAATGACGAGATCAGTGCTCCGCTTTTTTGTGAGAGAAAAAAAGTTGCCTATCCCCAAACATTTTGGCCACCCCCTGTATATGCCCAAAGATTACTCATCGGCATTGATCTGCTTATTTCCTGAAAAAAAAATGTGTAATGTTTGATGATATTACTGTATTCATTCACGTGTTCTCTGTTTAGTGAACTCAGATGTTCTTGTTACCAACTGAACAAAGCCCCTTCTTTTAGTGACCTCAAAACAGCCACGTTTTGTCCCGAGTAAAACTCATTGGGCCACATTACGTACCCTGCTGCTTTCTCGGGGGTAGCCGTAGACGACAAAAACACACCGGAGTTCAGCTCGGCCGAAGAAGCTACACTAGAGGAGACACCCTCGAGCCGCACCTCAAACGGGAATCTCCCAGTTGAACGCGCTTCAATTTAACACTTCTTCACGCGCAGCACTGATGTTGCGGCGATGGCGATGTTTTGCAGTGCCCATTAGCAGCTGTTTACTCACCAGTCGTACTCGCCGTCGAAGAAATGAAACGGGCGACTGCTATCTCGAGCTTCTCTACTGGGACGTAGGCCATGTGCGTCCGTACCACGAAAGATTGCGACACATTTGGAGAAGTGAATTCTATGTGCAGTAGCCGCTTATGTTGGGTGAGGCGGTGGATATGTTTTTGCTCCCCCCGTCCCGGGGACGCCCTTCCTCAAATAGATTGAACCCCGTACCAACTCTGCATGCAACTGTTCCAACTTCCCGTCGTCGTCGTCGTAGGTACAGCGGAGAAAAAGCGTTGCGGTGGCCTACAGAGTGACGACAACAACTCTCACTGTCTCATTAGCGAGTTTCCAGCAGCGGTGGAGTGCCGGGCCGGTCGTTGTTGCTCCGTCGCTGCTGCTTTTGCAGCAACCATACCTAAGTGACATGCCGGCTTATGTGTCGAGTTGTTGGGATGTGTGTTTATGTTTTTCATTTAAACTTTTGCCCTCACTTGATGGCGGTTCTAAGCACTTGTGTGTTGGTTGGGCATTATAGCTACCAGCAGCAGCCTCGTGTTCCAAAATTGGATCGTTGTGGGTTTGAGTGGCGGGAGGCCAGCAGCGGAGGTCTGCGGGGCAACTTTTTCCGACACTACGTCGTCAACGCTGGACTTGGTATCGGCCAACGCCCTACATGACATGATGACATATTAACGAACGTGAAGTGGACTTATTAGAGCAAAACGTGACAATCTTTATCTCATTTTTATTCAGAAATCAATTTTTCATCAAAACAAATTTACCGGAGAAATTCTAAAACGTGCAACCTGGTTGAAACAACGCAACTCATCAATAGTATTAATTCAAACTACCAACAAATCGAAGTGGTTGCTTCATCAGTGGAAGTTTTTTCGTAGCCATATGAAAGCATTCGCCGTAACTTCAATTTACCGATCGGAAACAGGGAGATCAACGAAATAGGAGATTAGGTTTTGGACTTTTCCATTCTCCGAAAACAGTTTGCCTTGCTCAGCTAGAAAAATTTAAATTAGTTTCGCCACAAAAACACTCTCCTTGCCTTCGCCACTTCTGCACCGGGGAAATGAAACAAACTCCCAAAATGTCAAACTTTTATGCAACGATCAAAATTTCCGTTTTTGCTAATTACGCCATACGTATACGTGCAACTGTGACGGACTAACAACCGCCGACGAAGTTTTCGAAATCGATTAATGAAACTTCAACAACTGCGTCATCCGAAGGTTGCTTACAACTAATTAGACGAACTAAGGAGAAAAAGCCATCAATTGCACCACTACGGTGGCGCGGGGTCCGATCAGCCACGGATCGCAATTGTGTAATGGATCTTTCCCTACTTCGACGATAATTTGCTTGTTTTGTTTTATTTTGAGGAAAAGATGCAACGATGGGGGCCGTTCGTAACTGTTCGCAATGAGTGTTTGTTTTTTTTTACATCATTCTATGGGGTGGCGTTTGCGGGGAAACCTGAAGAAGACATCAATTAACCGATCTTGAGAGGTTTACAACGATCGAAATAAACATTCCGACTGTGTAGATTCAATTGGTGTTGATTAAATCATTGTATTAAATAGATGTTTGTACATTTGAAATAAATTCGCTATAGTGGAGACACACGTACACATTAGAGTGGGTCATCGTTTATATGAAAAAATTAAAAATTCAATGGTATCCCATCAGATCAAAGCTTTTTTGGTCCCATTCCTGGACCCAAATAAGTGTGCAAAATTTGGGCACGATTGGTCATGTCTACGTTTTGCGCATCGCGTTTGAAGTTTGTATGAGATTTTACATGGGAAAACACACTTGTTTATATTTCTCTCATGACAAGCTCGAATTTTTCTAAAACCATGTAACCGATAAAGTGAAAACATAGCCTAGGGTGTCCTGAAAAACTTTGTCGAAGACTGCGAAGTGATCTGATGCTAATGAAAAAAGTTATAACGTTGTCATTGCTTGCCGAAACAGCATGATTTTGTGGCTATTGTTATTCCTTTACATGTTAAAACATAAACACATGCATGCGGTTCGCTGGTTATAACTACAGGGGTTACTCAAAATAACTGGGACAGGTAAAATTTTCACTTTTCAAAAAATGTTCAATTCGTTGTAACTTTTCGAAAGGGGCATCAAATATTCTCAAATTTTTACTGTAAGCTCATCAACTAGTTGTGTATCAGTGGTCAAAATTTGGAAAAGATCGGGCTATTCTACACAAAGTTATAAAGGTTCTAGAAAAAGGTATAATTATACGATAACCAACTTTGAGCTGTTATATCTCCGGATTCAATGAACCGAATGCAATGAAATTTTGATCATTTATGACTTATATAATAAGCTATTAAAATTTTTTGACTTAACTTAAAATTCTTTACACGATAGAAAATTATAACGATTAGATTATTTTTCTAATATAACACCAATTTATCCAAAACTTCATCAGAGTTTCAAAATTCGAGATAGTAATTATAGTTCATTCAAATTCCCTCTAATTGACTTGAATATATTTATGTTTCAAAGGAAAACTACCAAATAGCCGGCATTAAATTGAAAAAGTAATGGGATGCATATGAAAAATAGATGAATTTACTAAAAAATCATAGAATAAATGAAATCGCTAAAACTTTTTTCTTATTTATAATTTCAAATTAAGTCAACTGTTTTTCAAACTTCATTATATTAGTCATAAATGATCAAAATTTCATTGCATTCGGTTCATTGAATCCGGAGATATAACAGCTCAAAGTTGGTTATCGTATAGTTATACCTTTTTCTAGAACATTTATAACTTCGTGTAGAATGGCTCGATCTTTTCCAAATTTTGACCACTGATACACAACTAGTTCATGAACTAACAGTAAAAATTTGAGAATATTTGATGCCCTTTTCAAAAAGTTACAGCGAGTTGAACATTTTTTGAAACGTGAAAATTTTACCTGTCCCAGTTTTTTTGAGTATCCCCTGTATTTTCACAAGCATCGGATCGCTTTGCGGTCTTCGACAAAGTTTTTCAGAACATCCTAGACTACCATTTTACAGTATCGGTTAAAAAGTTTCAGACAAACTTTTTCAACTTATTACAAAAATGCAAAAAAGTATGTTTTCCCATACAAAATCCCATACAAATTTCAATTGCATTGCGCTAAGTGTAGACGCAACCGATCGAGCTCAAACTTTGCACAGATACTCAGGACCCGAAACGGAACCAAACAAGCTTTGATCTGAGAAAACGGTTCCGATGACCCATGCTAGTACACATGCAAACGTCGATACATCATTGTTATTTGTTTATTAGAACCATCAAGAAATTTCTTAAATCTGCAACCTAAACGTTGCATAATTTTATTAAAAATAATAAAAAGTGCTCATTCGTTGCCATCAAGGAGTGCGTACAAAACAAATGACGGTTGGATATTGATGGAAGAACATATGGAGCAGTAGCGAAACCGGCGAACATTGATAATGAACGGAATAAGCGACATCCTTTTCATGTTTTTTTTTTTGCTATTAGCTGGTTTTGCTGATTTTTCTTTTTTCGGAAACTTCATTTTTCCAATTTTCCCTAGACATATCTCGTAGGTTTTCCAAGGAATTCTCTCCGGGTTTTCTTATTTCGTGAATTTTTAGGTTCCTTTAGGGAATTCAAAATAATGTTCAGACCAAGGTTGCGACCATTCATTTGCAAAGATTTACATTCATTTGCTATTATTTCAGTTCAGAAGCATGCTATCGAAAAACAATGTATGGATGAATTTAACCTTGTAGTTTTATCTGAAAGTTTGCCGAATAACATTGGGGTCGCACACGCATTCCAAAGTCGTGCGCGAGCTGTGAAGGCAACTCTCCACGCGGTGAATGTAATTTTCATTCACGCTGTGGAAAGTTGCCTTCACAGCTCGCTCACGACTTTGGAATGCGTGTGCGACCCCAATGTTATTCGGCAAACTTTCAGATAAAACTACAAGGTTAAATTCATCCATACATTGTTTTTCAATAGCATGCTTCTGAACTGGGATAATAGCAAATGAATGTAAATCTTTGCAAATGAATGGTTGCAACCTTGGTTCAGACAATACTTTGAAAATAAACTGTGAAAATTTTATTATTATTCCAAGAAGTTATAAGTGATTCTCGACGGAATATGATAAAGGCCAAATAAAACCGGCCGAAACGTCGGGTAATCCAAAACTAGCCATTGAGATTGACCCTAGACCAAGAAAGTCAATATCTATACATTATTCGTAGAGAAGAATATCCTCGGAAGAATTCCTGCTGGAGAACCCTCAGATGAGTGCGTAGAAATTCTAGAGGAGTCGTCGGAGAAATTTCAGGTAGAATTGTTTGGGAAATTTTTGAAGGAGTCCTTTTAATAATATCTGCAGCAATCTTTGGAAGAATTTCTACAGGATTCATCCTAGGATTCTTCGAAGAAAGGATTTCTTGGAAGAATTGTAGGAGACTCTTCTGGAGCAAAACAGCAATCATGAAGCAAAGAATCATCCTAGGAATTTACAGAGGATCTATCAAGCCGAGGACCTGGGATCGAATCCCACTCCCGACAAACTCTGTGAGTTCTTCCTTCGGAAGAGAAGTAAAGCGTGGGTGAACTGGCCTATGGCTAAAAATCTAGTTAATACAGATAAAAAATCAGAGGAATCCTCAGAGGTATGAACTTCTGGAAAAAAAAATCGAGGTATTCTTTAATACATTTTTGCGGAACGTCTCGGAGGAATTTGTTTGGCACTCCTCGATGAAAGTTTTGGGTTATTTTTTGGATTGTTTTCTCACGGCATTCTAACATTTTCTTTAAGAATACTCGCAGAAATTTTTAATATAAATTTTTGGATATGCCGGGGCCCATGGCGGAAATGGTCACACGTTTGCTTTATAAGCAGATGGTCATGGGTTCGATCCCAGCCCCGGCACTTTCCCCCTAAGAGCAGCTGACACTGACCCTCTTCTGAGCCCATGGCTCAAATGGACCCGGATAATTGGACATCGGCGAACGGCAACCCATAATGGACCCCCAATCGGACTGGAAAAAGCAACACTTAACAGCCACACGTCAACATCCTCGTGCTCATCATTCTACCATGATAGGGTAGAAAGTGAAAGAAGCGCAACGGCAACCAGTTTGATACAGTACAATAAGAATAGAATACATTTAGGCGCTGTACAAAGATTTTTTTTTATCTGTATTAACGAGATTTTTAGCGGCAGCCTATTTATTGCACCCATAAATAAAGAGAAACGCTCCATAGAAAATCAAAAAGCGCTCCATAAAGAATGAACATATGTTCCATGAAAATGTGCAATATTACCCATAAATTATTGAGAACGTTCCATATTTTATAAAAAACATACCGGTCAAACATCAAATTTTCTCATTAAAAGTGAAATTTTGAATCAATAAATAATACTGAAATGCTCCATAATAAAATACAAATATTCCATAGAAAAATGCAAATGCTCCATAAATAATTAAAAATGTACCCATAGAAAATTGAATCTTGCTCCCTAGAAACATTCAATTGCACCATAAAAAATTTAAATTGCACCATAGAAAACAAAAGAATTCTCCATAAGTATTATCAAACTGCACCATAGAAAACATGAATTGCTTCATGAAAAATTGAAAATCTGCCATAGATAGCATATTCTCATAATTTAATTCGACAGGGCTGAATTGCTTTTCATTGCACTGCTTTAGTGGTGAAAATGTTTGAAGTTATTGAGAATTTTCAATTTTTTATGGAGCAAATTGTATTTTATATGGTGCAGTTTGATAATACTTATGGAGCAATTGTCTATTTTTATGGTGCAATTTCAAGTTTTTATGGTGCAATTTAATTTTTCTATGGAGCAATATTCAATTTTCTATGGGTACAATTTTAATTTTTTATGGAGCATTTGTATTTTATTATGGGCATTTCAGTATAATTTATTGGTTTAAAATTTCACTTTTAATGAGAAAATTTTATGTTTTACCGGTACATTTTTTATAAAGTATGGAACGTTTTCAATTTTTCATGGGTAACATTGCACATTTTCATGGAACATATGTTCATTCTTTATGGAGCGCTTTTTGATTTTCTATGGAGCATTTGCAATTTGTTATGGTTGCAATAACCTTTTGCCATTTTTAGCCCTAGGCTAGTTCATCTCGGGACCCACGCTTTACTTCCCTTCCGAAGGAAGAACTCACATTTTGCGAGTATGTCGGGAGTGGGATTCGATCCCAGGTCCTCGGCGTGATAGTCAAGTGTTCTAACCATCACACCAGGTCCGCTCCACTCTGTACAAAGAGTAAATACAGCTTCCAATTGGATTCGCTCACGCAGTGCCCTAGTGGACAATAGAGCTGTGAATTAGGTTAAGTAGTTAAAGAATAAAAAATTCTTTGGAGGATTTTCTAGATGAATCTATGGAGGAATCCTTGAAAAAACCTTCTCTGGAATTTCTTGAGAAAATTTTAGAAAAGCACTCGGACAAATCTTTGAAAAAAATATGAATTAATTTTCCTGAGGAAAATTTTGGGAGAAACCTCGACAAAATATGTGGGGGATTTTTCGGGGTGATTTCTGGGGTGATCCTTAAGAACTCTTGGAGTAATTTTTGAAAGCATCCTTGAAGTAGCTATTGAAGGACTCCTCGCAGAAACTATTGGAGGACTCCTAGTATGAAGTTCTAGAGGAATCCTCGGATGGGCTTCTAAGGGATAGGCTACTAGCTTAATCCTCAAAAAAAAACCTAAAGAATAAAGAGATTGTGTAAGATTTTCTGGGGAATTTATAGCGGAAATCATCGGAGAAATTTCTGAAGGAATGCTTGGCAACATATTCGGCAAACTTTCTGAGAATTCTTCGGAAGTCCCCTCGGTAGAAGAATTGTTCAAGAAACCCTTCAAAGAATCCTCGAAATAACTTCTAATATACTTGGACTTTTTGCAGAAATTCTCGAGCAAATCATCGTAGAAATTTCTTCTGGCATTGGAATGTGGGAGTTTCTGCTGCATTCTCAAAGTAACTTCTGGATCAATAATAGGAGATGAGATCTGAAGAAATTCTTGGAGCAATTCTTAAAATAAATCCTTGGTTGAATAGCCGGAGACTGCTTGTTGCATTTCCTTGAGCAATCCGTAGGGAAAATTTTGAAGAAATCTAGGAGGAATCTTAAAATGAAGTTCTGGACGAATCCTTGAAGAAAAGGAATTTCAAAGGAATTAGAAAATAATTTCTCAAACAACCTTTGAAAGGATTCCTGAAAATGTTCTCAATGAAATTCCTGAAAAAAAAAGAACCGCGATCCAGAACAAATTGATGAAGGCATTCTTGGACAAATATTTTGATAATTCCACTGAAAATTTTGAGTTAAACTCTTGAAGTAACTCGGAACAGAAATACTGAAGAAGTTCTGAAAGGAGCTCCCGAAGAAAAATGTTGGCAATTTCAAGTAGGAATTTCTACACATTTTTTTGAGAATATTTTAGAAAAATCAAAAACTCTACTGGATTGGAGCATTCTGGCAGTTTATTACATTTGTGAGCTTTAAACGCCTATCGACAATAACGGTGTCCAGCCATTTGGCCGAACGCCATTTGGCCGAAAGATTCGTTTGGCCGAATGCCGTTTGGCCGAATTCTGATCAAAAGAATTTGGAAGCGTGGACAAACTGACATTCTAGCTGCCAATATGACCATCAGAAATATTTCCTTCTTTTAATTATAGGCTATTCTTTCTAGTTTTACCATTAAGGGATTAGCTGGCGATGAAACTGTGAATATTTTTAGAAAAGATGTTTCCTTCTTTGAATCATAGGCTGTTCTTTCGACTTACACTGTTATAGAAAACAGTGGCATGATCACTTAAGTTCATCATCACTTTTTCGGCCAAACGGCAGTCGGCCAAACGACGTTCGGCCAAATGACCCAGAACCGACAATAACAGTAGATGGCAGCGGAAGCAGATTCCATTCTATCGTTGTGCTTTGACAAAGTGTTCTTGAGTCGAAAACATCCCAATTCGTGGGTCTTTGACTCACCGGGAGCGATGACGCCTGTAACGGAAAGCCACGCTAGCCACAACAGCTAGCACAGTTCCAGGCAACAACCCGCGACGAATTCCTAGATTGATTTCTGAAAAAAAAAAAAATCCTGGAGAAATCCATAAAAGAATACCTGGAGTAGTTCCGAGACGAATTTTCTCGGAGTAATCACTGGAAAAGTTCCCGAACTAATCCTTAGAGGAATGCCTAAAAGATTCCCTGAATAAATCTCTATAGGAATTCCACGTCAAATTCTTGAAGGTATTGCTTTAGGAATCAATAAAGAAATCCGTGGAGCAAGCCTTATAACAATCTGTGAATAAACCCCTATAGAAATCCTTAGAGGCATTCATGGATAAATCACTGTGAGAACTCTTTGAAGAACCTCTAGAGGAATCCGTGGAGAATCCCTATAAATGTACATGGAAGCATCCCTAGATATAACTTTTGAGGAATCCATGGAGAAATCCCTAGTGAAATTCCTGGATAAATCTCTGCAGGATGTTTTCAAAGAATCACTGAGGCATCCATGGAAAATCTCTAGTGAAATCCCTAAAGAAATCCCCAAAAGAACTTTTGGATAAATCTCTGTAGGAATTCTTTAAAAAATCACTGAGAAATTCCTGGAAAATCATCCCTAGAGAAATCTATAGTGGAATCCCAAGAGAAATGTCTAGAGAAATTCCCAAATCCCTAGAAAATATCTGAAAAAAATACTAGATAAATTCAGGATGAATCTCAGGAGAATTACTGAAGGAATCTCTCGAGAAATTCCTGGATAAATACCAGAAAAATATCCTAGAGAAATTAGTGGAAGAATTCCTTGAAAAGTCCATAAAGAAATCCATGGAGTACTTTCTTGAGGAATTATTGGAGAAATGTCTAGGTAAATCTTTAGGTGAATTTCAGGATAAATTCCTGCAGGAGTTGCTTGAAGAATTACTGGAATATAGAAGAATACCTAGAAAAATCCCGATGAGAAGTTCTTGAATAAAGGCTTAGAGAATTTTTTAGGAAATTCCTGGTAAAATTCGAAAAAAAATATTGAAAAAAAAAATCAGAGGCATATATGAAGGAATCCTTGGATAAAATCTCTAGAGAAAACTCTAGAAGAGTCCCAAAAGGAATCGTATGAGGAGATCCAAGAGTCATTAGGGTGACCAATTTTAAGATAGAGTGGTCAAAAAATCAAAAGTCTATAAAAAAAATACAAAATTTCAAAAAGTCAACTTTTGAACCAGTTGACCGATATATTTTTTTTAAAGATATTGATTTGTAGCCAAATTATGCTAAGGCGTAACAAATATGTAATTAGTTTTTTCACGTTTTCATGGTCTCGGGAACAAAGGGGTACCATGTTTTTTATATTTTTTTTCGGAAATTCTAGAAAAATGTTCGTAACATATGAACAAATCAGTTATGGGGATTTTTTTTATTATCGTACAAATTGGGCCGAAGGGTCTCAGATTTTCATGAAACTTTTTCCACACGCAGGGCTCATGGATATATGAACAAAAAATAATTGAGAAAAATTCAGGGTCGCCTATTTTCCCAGAAAACTCAGGTGGAAAATTTTTGTTTTCCTCTGACACTAATTTGAAAAATCATAACTCAAGAACGAAGCATCGTAGGAACGAAGTTTTTTTAGAAATTAAAAGCAAATTTTCTCAGAAATCAAAAAAAAATATAAACTGGATAAAGTTTTCCGCAAAATTTTCCACAGCTGAGAAAATTCATAAAGAAAAGCCGGAAAAACTATGCCTGAGCTCGTGGAAAATTTTCATTTTTAATCGCTGAAATTTTTGGAATGCACTTGTTTTTCGTTTTTGAGTTATGACCAATTTTTCAAAAAAAAAAATGTTCAAATGTGCCATTTTATTCAATTTGATCTAACTGTTAAGTATTTATAACCTTATATGTAAAACTATGTTACAACAAGCAGATGTGGTTTTTGGCATAGTGATGGTTTGGTCATTCAAACTGCTCTTACTTTGTAAGTATTCAACCAAAATGTCTACAATTTCACTGATAACAGTTTAACACAAAAATTTTACACTGTCAAAGTTTTATAAAAATTGGGACCACGTTGCCAGTTCTACTGTCAAAATAGTGCACACTGATTTTAAAATATTGAAAAGTGCCAAAAATTTGTTACAAAGCCCGTTTTTTTGTTTAAATTGATAAAAAAAAAAGTACAGAACCGATATGATGTAATTTTCACCAATCATTATGCCCTACTTGGGGAACTTACATTCAAATTTTCAGACGTTTTGATGAGCTAACAACAATGTTACATAATTTGTAAAATGGATGTTCAAATTTTCCAAAATCACATTTTATTGTACCAACAATATCTGTGCCAATACTAAACCGATTTCGATGATTTTTTTATGATATTAACTACACATAATATGATAAACACCCGTCCCAATGCTAAGATGCGTATGGGCTACCTTCCACCCCTGCCTGCTTTTCAGAGAAATTTATCCAAAATTGCTAGTTTTGGAAGCTCACCTGGTTAATTCTACGCCATATTTGTTCGCGTGGCGTGCTATAATTGTGTTCAAAGCGCTTTGCACTAATATTAAACCAATTTACCCTTATTTGAACCAATTTTGATGACATTCAGAGTGTCATAATTTCTGCGTCGGAGCGAGGGAGATATTTGCAACGATCATACTTAGTGCAAGATTGCTTTATATGGAATCCCTCGACATGAATGTGTTTGTATTAGCGACATTACAATGGTCAGCTTAAGGTGAAACTGGATGCATTCCCTCATTTTTTTTTGGTTGTGATTTTTATTAAACAGCCAAGTGATATTTTCAAAATCGGTTTCCATACTCTGTTAGAGGAGAGAGGTGTTTTCTGATTTTTTGTCCACGTAGAAAAATGTTTATCAGTTCTCCAAAAACCATTTTTTCAAAATTTCTGTAAAACTGAAAAATATTTTTTTCAATGAATTCCTAATAACTTAGACAACTGAACAAAATTGAAAGTTGATTACCATAATGATAAGAAAACCACACCAGCAATGTAAATATCTCATTAATTTACTACATGGATAAATCGTGTCCATGTCCGTAGGCGATGATCCAGACAGACTGTAACATTATACATATTGAGGAAACAAGATTTCATCTTAACCTTCTTGATGCAATCACGCTAATCACATCTTAATTAAACTGGAAACTTGTGGAGCAACGTTGGCTCAATCGATAACGGGTCCTGCTAATTGATAACTCATGTAAGAATACACACGGAATGGAGGAACATGTAAACCATCAGTAATCCGGTGGAGATGATTGTCTTAGAGATGTTTGTTACCTGAAAGAGATAAAGAGAAAGAAAGTTATTTTAATACATCAGATTTAACATTATTTAAAAATCTTTTAAAATGTATGTCTTTTTCAGAGCGTTTCCAGTCTCTAATCCAATTAAAAACTGCATTGTTATCAATTATATATCATAGTCGTTGTTGTTAATAAAGGAATGATTATTCAAACATCAAATTCACAAAGTGATAAACTAAAACCAAACTTAACGATGCTCAAGTTATTCATTGTTCCCAGAATGTTCCTATCATTGGGCATAAACAACCGATCGAAACTCCCAACGTCCCCAACCGTTCACTCAAAAAGCTCATAAATCGATTCGGAAACATGACAATTGTGGACAAACTTTTCCTCTTGTTGCGATACCAACCCGAACCGAACCACACGCGCCTCACAGCTCTTCACAACTCCCGAGGGAAAGTGTCAAAAAAGCAAAACATCTTTCTGGCTGCTTGCAGTACCAAGAAGGAGCAGCAGCCAGACATCTAACCAACCAACCATTCGTAAGTCGTTCACACACAGAGACGATCCTCGACACCGGTGGCTCTCCCACCGGGGCCGAATGTCATTTTCCCACATAGTTTTATTGCACATTTGGCTTATTTACAACCAGCCAACCACAACAGTAGCAGCAGTAGCACCAGACGGCGCAGCGGTTGTGTGAAACGTCGCCAACGAGGAGGAGTAGGGAAAGTGGCTGCAGCAGAGTTTAAAACAAATCGTCAAGTGTCATAAATCAGGATACACACAAAGTAATCACATCTCTGCCCGAGCGAGTGCCGCCGTTCCCTCGAGTAGAGGAGACTGGGGTTGGAAATACTTCCAAAGGATACCGAAGGGATCAACTAATGTAATTTTTCTAATTTTTGTTCACGGCAGAATTCATCAATTTATCAGTTCTGAATAAGCATATTAATTCAACTAGATTCGAGGAGATCCTCACAGCCATCATAAAACTATATTAGGATCACTAGGGTTGTATAATGGATCTCAGAACCTCTTCAAAACTAATTGGACTCCAGATTGTTGCCCCTGTTTTTACCGATTATGCGATCTTCAGCAGTATGGACGATTCCATGGAGACGCGTGGTTGCTGACATTTAGTTCTTCATACAACACGGCATTGACCGCATCAAATGGTTGTCATGAATGAACTCCATGTTGCTTAAAGTGTCAATAATAACACTGGTCCATCCCATGAGTATGTTTTGTCAAGATGCATGTACTTTCAGCTTATTTCAGTAAAGATTTTTGAACAAAACATTTAGCCCCTCAATCCTCTATTAGTCACTCCTCGATGTGGGTGGAACTGTGCGGTGTCCCGTGTATTCAAATGCACCGGAGCACTCCCACTGCCGAGAATTTTCGGTCTGCTGATGTGCGGGCGGGAGCGGCATGACGTGGAGTGAGGGTGGTTTTACGAAAACACTCGTTTTATTGCTCTTTTAGACTTTATTCCACGTGTGTGAGATCGCCTGGCTTCCGGCTTCTTCGTATCACCACCACCGTACACACCGAGCAGGGTACCTAGTCAGTCGGTGTGGAAGTACCACCATCACAGTTAGAAAGAAGCAACAACTCTGGAGACTAGACTAGACTCGTTGTGCTGTATGGAAATTAAGTTTTCCCTGGGAGAGAAGAAAGTACTCAGGCACTGTGCGGTAGATATTAAAGTTTGTTATCTCATAAGTTCTATAAAGTCTTCATTTGTCGGGGTGTGCATTGGTATGAGATTTATGAGCTGGCATTCCACCTTTGGCTTAAGGTGGGACAAATCTAGACTAGTTGTTTGGGATTAAGTGGGACATTTATGGGGTACAGCGTCAGGTTATACTGCATGGGTTTCTCAGAAGTAAATGTTGTTCATTAAAAATGCTTCGTGTGATACTAATCATTAGAAAGGAATGAACAAATACTATACTAGCACAATGTATCACAATATATGATATTTCTTATACGATGTCATTTAAATATAAAACATATTTGGAAGAATTTTATCAAACATTTTTAGGAAGTCCCACGCAAAACACGCTTTAAACATGAGAAGAAACCATTCAATAGTTTTATGGAAAACTTCTGAAATAATGTCCAAGAACAACTTAACCAGAATTTTCATTAAATTTTTCTGTAGAACACTACTGATAGACGTACAAAAATGTCTGCAAAAATTACGACAGAAATTTCTCTAGTTATTTTTTGATGATCTAATTAGTTTAACTAGTGTGGCTTTAAACCAGAATACTTTCAATAACTTACTTTGAAACTCATACAAAGCCTTATTCACAAGTGAAACTAAATATTTTAGCGGAAACTATACCCGAGCAAAAGAAAATAACAAGAGAATAACTTCTTCTTCTTCTTCTTGGCGTAACGTCCTCACTGGGACAAAGCCTGCTTCTCAGCGTTTACCGCCTCGGCTATATGGGCCCTCAACAAGAGAATAACATATCAAGGTATTTATCTTCAATACTACCATACTTTGATATGCCCTTCATTAGGTGGCAATAAGAGGCAAAATAACAAAAACGAATACCAAAATTTTGTATAAATAACACCTAGAAAATACAAGTCTTGTTATTTCAATGATGAATGCATGCCTAAAATTTCAAGTGCTGTATTTGTTATCCAAAAGTAATTGAATAACAAACTAATAACATGTCTTGTTATTAAATGTTTCATTTGTTCGACGACTTCATGATGTATGTAATAGCAAATCTTGTTCTTCGGTTAATTTCATCGCTAATCCAACAAATACTACATCAATACCAAACTCTGTTCAAATACCTCCAACTGTTATTGTGATGTTCTCATAACATTTCGTTGAATAACGCAGCAATAACACTTTTAGGTATCATAGCACATGTTGCTCTTCGCATGGTATTTGTAAGGTATGCCCTTCTGCTCGGGTACAAGAAATCTCATGAGATATTCAATAGAAGTTTGTTTGATAAGCGAGCATCCATTAAGTATGTCACGCTAAAATTGGAATTTTTGACCCCCCCCCCTTCGTACGGGTTTTTCCTATACCCAATACATTGCTTGCCACAGTTTCACAAACTCCCCTACAACCGTGACGTACTTAATGTACGGCCTCTAATATTATTGTATTATGGAAACGATTCTATTGGTTGTTTTCGAAGGTTTGAAGTTCAATGATTTTCCAAAACTTTATCCCTTTCGGGACGGAGCGCAAAAAAAGTGAAATCTCCATACAAATGGCTCAACTTTGACTTTCCAGAACTCTTAGATTTCCCAAAAAAACAATAATAATTTTTCCTTATTTGAAAGAACTACTCTTTGTCATTCGATTTCTAGCGGTGACTACCTAGATAAATCGAAAAAAAATATGCGACATATGAAACTATATCATGTTTTACTGTTTTTTCCACTTTTTGTTTAACTTGTTGTTGTAAATCTCAGAGGAAACGTAAACAAAAGTTTGTGTGCACACATACAAGTATAAGTAATGGCTGACTTATTGGAACAGTTTACATCGCATAAAACAAAGACTAAACAGATGAAAAAAAAAATACGCAAAACTGTTATCGCTCAACAGCATAATTGTGCTGGTTTATCATGAAACGATTACTGATGTTTAATGGAATGGCTGCAAAGACGTGCAATAAAAATTACATGCTAAAATTAAAACATATTGCAAATTTCAAACCGGAACCTAACTCACACAAGTTTGACAGGTAAAACAAGAAGTTAATAGCAAAACATTATTTCTTCATAGAACGATGTCGAATAGTTTAACCCCAACCTGTCTAAAGGTAGTTTGTATGGGTCGTCACGCTTTACTGAACCCTAATCTTCAAAGCAAGACGTAATTTGTGAATGTTTTTTTACAGAAAGAATATGTTTTAAATTTACAAGCGTACAAATATAAAAACATGAAAAAACTAAAACATAAAAGTGTAAGTAACATGAAAATTTGAAAAGTATTAAGAAAACATAATGGAATAAAAATAAAAATAAATATAAACGTGAATATATAAACATATGAAAAATTAAAAATATAAAACGTGAGTATGACAATAAAACACTATAAAAACAAAATAAAAAAAAAATAAAAACGCAATCAAATAATAAAGAGAAACATAAAAATATAAGAACATTAAAAAAACTTTAAATAATAAAAAAATATATGAAAATATAAATCTTTAAATACAAAAATAATTAAAAAATATAAAAAATCTAGATATAAGAAATAAATCAAATCCTCTTGATTGATTTCCTTTTAAAATCTTTCACCAAAGGGCACAAAACTCTTAATATTGTTTTTGAAACATTAGAATAATAACAAGACTCACACGGCAGTGAGCCGCGAACTTAAGAAAGGACTATTATGCCAAATCGTGTGAAACGTCAATTATCTCCAGAAATCCAACGGGAAGGTGGGAGCAGGGTGTTATCAGAAAATAATGTTCATGGCTAAAAAACAATAAAAATTTAAAAACCTTAAAAAAAAAAGAAAAAACACAAAAAAAAAACTAAATTAAAAAATGAAAACAAGACCAAACATATCAAAATATAAAAAAGATTGTGTAAGACTCCTTTCGCTTCCTAAAAAAAAAAATTGGACAGAAACTTCTACTTGACTCGAGAACCTATCAACCAAATGGATCCGAATTTGACATGTGCAGGTTGTAGAAGACAAGAAATGTTTTCTATCTATCACAAGAATAAAATAAAATATGTACAAATGAAATAGGAATTTCTGTTAAACTTTAGATGAGACCAAAATAAACAAATAAAAAAAAAAAGCTTCCGGAGATTCTTCAGGAGTTCCTTCGGAAATTCAATTAAAAGTTTAAACAAATCTTTGAGGCTTTTGGTATGGGGGAAAGTGGCGGGTGAATAAAAATAAATAATAAATAAAAAAAATAAAAAATAAAAAGATAAGATTATTTTGGCATTTCGTACAGGAATTTCATGGAGTATTTATAAAAATCTCTGGAACATCTTATGGGCTTTTTCAATGTATTCTCTGTGAATTTATCCAGAACTACATTTAGGGTTCCTCTTAGGGATGAGCTTTTATCCTGGACTCCTGGAACATCATAACCATGTGACATATAGATCTTAGCCAATAAAGGGTGATACGGTCAAAATCTTGTCACATAATTTGTTTCATGACTTCAGACTGCGTACACCAAAACAGCTGATTTTTGGACCAGTAATGGTACATTATATGTAGCTTATACCATAAAATTTTCATCGAAATCGGTTTAGTATTTGCGGAGATATTGTTGAACCCTGAGATCTGCAATTTTAAAATTTTGTGGGAAGAGGATTCACAAATAAGAACACATTTTTACTGTTTTATTTATAGAGTCAGAGATGCTTAACCGATTTCAATGAAAATTTTTCTGCATGTAAAGTATACATATCAAAATGTTGTGTAAAAATTAAATTCAATTTGATCCAGCCGTTACAAAGTTATATTTGCTTAAGTGGCACCCGGTCAGTTTTTTTCATATTCAAACTGCTACAACTTTGAAAGTATTCATATAAAATGGCTCAAAATTTTACTAAGAACATATTTTCATAATAGTATTATACTGTAAAATGTTGATAAAAATCGGAGCAGTATTGGTAGTTCTATAATCAAAATTGTGCTTTACTGACCTTAAATTTCCGAAAATTTACTATGGAGCGCCTTTGTACAAAATTTTAAAAAGGTAGGTCGATGGTTTTATCTATATATCAACCAATCCTTAATCGATTTTGATGAAAATTTTAGGGTATAAGCTACATATAATGTAGCATTACTGGTCCAAAAATCAGCTGTTTTTGGTGTACGCAGTCTAAAGCAATGAAAAAAAAATGTTTGACCAAATTTTGACCTTATCACCCTTTAGCATCGAGTTTGAGCATTTTTATATTTTTTGTTTCCTGAACAATCAAAATTTTTAAATTTTTGGCTGATATTTAAAACTGATCTGTATATCTCAAAATGGTTTCCGGTGACTTTTAACGCGCATTTACTTTTATTAATCATTGAAAATTTGATGTTTGGTCACTTTTCAGATGTCATTGTATATTTTGTATTGAATCATTTTTTTCATTTTCGGTTTCAGTAACGTTTTTTTGGGGTTTCGGAGACAGTAGGTTGTTGGCCTAAGGTCCCCTATGCACCGTGGTGGGGCTGCCACCTTAGGTTTAGCTTCCGGTGGAGGAGCATTTCATACTCTGCCGCTGGATGCCAGAACAGACGCTGTTTGAGCCGCACCTCCTTGGTGAACAGACGCTCGAGACGTACCTCCTCAATCTAGCTGAAGTCAGAAGGACAACAGTGCCCAGGCTGCACTACCAGCTAAGCACACAACTCTTAGCTGGCGGTCTTTGTCATCGCTTGACCCGTGGAAGCATGAGGTAGGAACTTGTGAGGACCAGAGCTATGTTGGACACTCTCCTTTTCGACTCACCGTTTTGCAGCCCAAAAAATTTCCAATGGAATCTCCATTTCAACTCACCATTTTGCAGCCCCTTATGTATTGAATGGCTACAATTAACATATTTTAATTTTTTCCCTAATCATTCTTTCATAGTAGAAGAGTTTATGGGTGTCAAATACACTCTTAAATTATTTTCCTAACAAATACATGGAAAAAAAAACATGAAAAAAAATAAAAATAAAAATATTTCTACAATAATCAAAAAATCTCAAAATGTTTTCGTCTTAAAAATTCGTTTTCCAAATAGGCTTCCAGAAAAAAATAAAAGAATGGGGATGTTCAAAAATAAATATTAGAAAAATCAGAAGCCAAAATCAACAAAGTCGCGAATTAAAAGGATCGTCTTTCAAAACATGTTCAAATCGATTTTAGAGGACGAAAAATGATATTTAGATCAAAATAAAAAAACCCAGATTAATCCACCTAGTGGTGATAGTGCCTTTCTCGTTGAATATGTACCAATGAACTTTCCGTCGACGTTAGCCAAAATGTTCCTGAATATTGAAAACACTTTATATAGAAAAGCAACAATTTTAACAAAGCCATGATCGATTTTGGAAACTTATTGATGGTACATATTCCAATGTAATGTTCAACAGCAAAACAGAGCTGAAAAATATCAGACCTCTCAGCTGACTGCTTGACTACCTTAACCCTAGTCGTGTATTGGGGTCATTATGACTCCATTCCATGCACTACGGCAGCGGGGGGAGCGTGAGCTAATGAATGAAGAAGGTTAACTTTATTCACAATCATAGATCACTTTGTGATCTTCGCCAATGTTTATTCCAGCACACTTTAGGCTATTCTTTATTACCATTGGTAACACGATTCATGTATAATTTGACCTCCTTACGAAAAAATGCAGAAAATGTAAATTTTCCATTCACATATCAATCGCAATGAGAAGAGCGAGGGTTCAACCAGCCGCACCCAAATTGTGAGCAGTAATTTTAGAAGCAAAAGGAGATTGAAGATTGATAAAACTGTATAAGTTGTTGATGCGATTAAATTATAATTTTTCCATGAAACGTTGATCCATCCTACTATACATTTACACCCCTGGAATCTGAAATGGTGTGATTTGAAGAGATCGCTTTAGTCACGATTTTGCTCTTTTGCATATATGAAGACTTTGACCATTTCTTCACTTATAATTTTACCCTACGTTTACAGGCTATCAAAAAAGCCACGATTTGATTTATCGCCTCGACATTTATTTTGTTCACTTTTATAATTCCGATACTTGATGTGCAGCTTGCATGGGTTGTGTTAAATTTTACGTTTGACCATTTCCGGTGGGACACCTGGAACCGATTCCGGTTGTCTCAAATATGGTCTGAGACTATGTTCTTGTCAACACTGTTCATCGGGTTACCTAAAAAGCTGAAAACTAACCGTTCAGCAAATGTTTGGAAAAGCCACGATTTTATGTATCGCATGCATGATTTTGGTTTACTTCTGTGAAGTTATTTATTCCGATGGAACACCCGCAACTGATTCCAAAATATTATTACAAATTCTAGATGTGGCCTGAGACTATTTTTTTTTTGTTGACCGTTCATCAGATTATCAAAAACGCCGCTATGGTTTAGTGCCCTTCTATATTTTACCACTTCCGATGGGTTACTCGTCTCGTCACCAGTTCTGGAACACTACCGGTTCTCCCAAATATGGTCTGAGATTATTTGTTGGCTAACCGTTTATCATGTTACTGAATAAGTCATTGATATGTCACATAAGAGTGGGTCATCGGAACCGTTTTCTCAGATCAAAGCTTCCTGAGTATCTGTGCAAAATTTGAGCAGGATCGGTTGCGTCTACACTTTGCGCATTTGTATTGAACTTTGTATGGGATTTTGTCTGGGAAAACATACTTTTCTGCATTTTTGTCATAAGTTGAAAAAGTTTGTCTGAAACTTTTTAACCGATACTGTAAAATGATAGCCTAGGATGTTCTGAAAAATCTTGTTGAAGACCGCAAAGCGATCCGATGCTTGTGAAAATAGTTATAACCAACGAACCGCCAACAAAATCATGCTGTTTTGCCAAGCAATGCCAACGCTATAACTTTTTTCGTATGCATCAGATCACTTCGCGGTCTTCGACAAAGTTTTTCAGGACACCATAGGCAATGTTTTCACTTTTTCAGCTTGTTATGAGAGAAATGCAAAAAAGTGTGTAAAACATGTAAAACCCCATACAAACTTCAAACGCGATGCGCAAAACGTAGACATAACAGATCGTGCCCAAATTTCGCACACTCATTTGGGTTCTGGAATAGGATCAAAAAAGCTTTGATCTGATGGGATACCATTGAATTTTTCATTTTTCCATATAAACGATATCCCACTCTAATGTCACATCCATTGGTTCTCTTTTACATTTGACCGTTTCTGGAGGGACACCCGGAATCGGTTCCGTAACACACTGATATGGCTTGCGTCTATTTTCTTGCAGCTGTTCATCATGTTACCTAAAAAGCCGTGATTTGAGGTATCGCATGCATGAGTTTGGTTTCACTTCCGGCGGAACACTACCGATAGTCTTTTAAATAGTCGGAGCCTATTTGCTTGCAAACGTTTATTAGGTTATCAAAAAAGCCGCGCTTTGCTGTGTCTCATGAATGGATTTGGTACAATTTTATATTTAGTCGCTTTCGGAGGGAAACCCGGAACTAGTTTCGGAACTACTGCCAGTCCATAATGTGGTCTTAGCAAACTTCCTTGATAACCGGCCATCAAGTTGTCAAAAAAGCCGCGATTCGATGTGCCGCATGCAAAATTTTTGTCAAATTTTATATACGGCCACTTCCGGCGGAACTCCCGGAACCAGTTCCGCAACACTACTGGTGCAGATATGGTCTGAAAATTTTTTATGTCAACCTTTCATTATCGAAAAAGCCGCGCTTTGATATGTCGCATGCATGGATTTGGTTCACTTTAATATTTGGGCACTTTCGGCGAGACACCCGGAACCGGTTCCGGAGCACTACCGGTTCACATATGGTCTGAGACTGTTTTCTTGCTAACTGTTCATCAGGTTATCTAAATTGCCGCAGGTTGATGTGTCGCATGCTTGGGTTTGGATCACTTTAATATTTGACCACTTCCAGCGGGACATCCGGAACCGGTTCCGAAACACTACCGGTTCAGATATGATCTGAGTCTTTTTTTATGCTAACCTTGCATTGGGTTATCAAAAAAGTCGCGCTTTGATATGTCGCATGCATGGATTTGGTTAACTTTTATATTTGGCCACTTCCGACGAGACATCCGGTACCGGTTCCGGAACACTACCGGTTCAAATTTGGGCTGAGACTGTTTTATTGCTAACTGTTCGTCAGGTTATCGAAATTGCCGCAATTTGATGTGTTGCATGCTTGGCTTTGGTTCACTTTTACGTTTGGCCACTTCCAGCGGGACACCCGGAAACGGTTCTGGATTACAACCGGTTCAGATATGGTCTGTGACTGTTTTTTGCTAACTGTTCATCAGGTTATCGAAATTGCTGCAATTTGATGTGTCGCATGCATAGGTTTGGTTCACTTTTATATATGACCACTTCCGGCGGGACACCCGGAACCGGCTCCGGAACACTACCGGTTTAAATAAGGTTTGAGACTGTTTTCTTGCTAACTGTTCATCAGATTATCCAAAATGCCACAGTTTGATGTGTCGCATGTATGTGTTTGTTACATTTTTATGTATGGCCCCTTCCAAGGGTTCTGGTCCGGAACACCTAAATGGCCATAACTCCGGAACGGCTAGACCGATCCCAACAATTTTCAATAGGAAACAATGGGACCAGATTCCGCGTCGAATGAACCGTCGGTCATTAAAATCGGTTGAGGTTTACTGCCAAAAAGTGATGTGAGTTTTTTTGTACACATTCACACATACACACATACATACACACACATACACACACACATACACACACATACACACACAGACATCACCTCAATTCGTCGAGCTGAGTTGATTGGTATATGTGACTCGACCCTCCGGGACTTCTATCAAAAAGTCATTTTTGGAGTGAACATATAGCCTTTCCAGTACACTTAGTGTACGAGAAAGGCAAAAATTGGGTATTACACGGTTAAATGTTTCAGATTTTATAAGAACATTTTTAGATATTAGTTTTAGTTTTTTTTGTCTCTTATAAATATCAATCAAACCAATATCAAAAATATTTCTGGAATCCTTGGTCTTCCTAGAATTCCACAAAAGTTTTTATTTCTGAGTTTTCATCTACAATTTCTTTATAGATTCTTCAAAGCGTTCCTTTTGGCATACCTTCAGCAGGAAATCTTTCTGAGATTGCGCACCGAACACTGCAAGGCCAAAAATATCCTTAATACTTCTGAAATTCGTGCAGGAATTTCTTCAGTGGCCTGTTCAAGATTTACATCTGCGGTTCCTGCAGGGATTGTTCTGGGTTTCAGGCATGACTTCTCCTGGGGATTTCTGCTGGAGTGCATTCCTAAATTGATGAAGAAATTCGTTCTTGGCACCTATGAGAGAGCTTATGCAAGATGCCTTCCAGAATTGTCTTTAGAAATCCTACACGACCCTCATCCGGGTGTTCTTAAAGAGTTCTCTTTGATAATTCTCAGGCACTTTCATTTAGAAATACGCCAGGAGTTTTCTCTATGGATTCCCTAGGAGTTTTGTTTTTTGAAAGCTTCCTCTTGCAATCCTCCAGAACTTCTTTCCGTAAATTTTTTGAAGATTGTTTCAATAAATCCTGCAGGAGTTCCTTCTGGGTATCGTCCTCTCCTCTTCCTCTTCTTGGCGTAACGTCCTCACTGGGACAAAGCCTGCTTCTCAGCTTAGTGTTCTATGAGCACTTCCACAGTTATTAACTGAGAGCTTCCTCTGCCAATGACCATTTTGCATGTGTATATCGTGTGGCAGGCACGTAGATATTCTATGCCCAAGGAAGTCAAGGAAATTTGCTTTACGAAAAGATCCTGGACCGACCGGGAATCGAACCCGTCACCCTCAGCATGGTCATGCTGAATACCCGTGCGTTTACCGCCTCGGCTATATGGGTATCGTATAAATTCCTAAATTCCTTTTAAAAATCTTCCAGAAGTTCCTTCTGACAGCCCTCCTGCAGTTCGTTCTGGGAATCCTTAAGGGGTTCCTTCTGGGAGTCCTACAGAAGTTCCTTCTGAAAAACCTCCCGGATTTCTTTGTGGTAATTTTTCAGAAGTTCATTCCGGAAGTTTCTGGGATTTTTTACCATGATTAGCCCAGAAGTTTTCTTTTTTTTCTTGAAATATTTTTGGTATATCTTATCGGAAGCTTCAGGATAAATTCCTGTAAAAAAATTTTCTTGAAATATTTTTGGTATATCTTATCGGAAGCTTCAGGATAAATTCCTGTATCGAATTTCTAGATAAATCCCCATAATGAGTTATCGGAGGAGTCCCTGAAGAATTTCTGGAGAAATCCAAAAAAGTAATCTATGAACCCACCTGTCTATGAGTAAAGCTAAAACAACAGAAGGCATTTCTGAAAATAGCTTAAGAAATCTTTGGAGTAATCCCCAAAAGAAGGTCATGGTAAAATGCTCTGAAGGAGTTTCTGGAGGAATTCCTGAAGTAGGAAATTTAGAGGAATCCTCAAGAAAAGCTTCTGTAGGAATTCCGAAAGGCATTCCTGGAGGAATCCCTAGCAAGAATTCCTGCAGTAATTCACAGAAAGAATTGAAATATTTCCACAAAGGAACAGTGAAGTTGCCCTAACCCGGAAAAGCGAATTAGGAAACGATGATCCGCATTTCAGATCATAAATTTGCAACTGTCAAGGTAAGCACTTTTTTGCGCACTGTGCCGCACATATAAATCGAAATTGCAAGAAAACGATAAGAGCTAGAAGTTTGGTGTCAAAGAATGAATTGTAAAGTGAAACAGGGGCCACAACTTTGCCAAGAAAAGAATTTTAATTTATTGCGCATTTTTCAAAGATAAAAGACAAAAACAAATTAAAACACACTACTTTTGAGCTATTGCTCTAGAAAACTTAGTTATTTAACTAAACCAATCGATTCAAAGATGCCATTTGATAGAAAGTTCAATAATCTTTTGAATAAGGGTAAAAAAACAGCGATAAGTTTGTCCATTTTAAAGTTATAGCCAGTTAAGGCAATAATAATTAAGAACATGGAAAGCTCAATAACTACGAAACGGTTGAGATTTGACAATATGTGAAGAACAATTTTTTTCACCATTTTTGGTCCTCTATCACCCTTTAAAAAGTTTGCACTCACGAGCCTAACACCCTGTATATCTGGGAAACAGATGCTGTTTAAACTGAAATTGGGACAATTTATCAAGCCAACCTTGATTAGTAATAAGTCAACATTTCAGCTTCTCTCGTATATGTTTGGGAAGCTTCAGAACCCAAGTTTTCCAAGTATTACAAGAGAAGCATAAGATGCACCTTCATAAAACCTACATAATGCTTGCTTTTTACATAAAATTTCACTGATGACACCTTTAGCTTGGTCTTCCTGAATTCCCGTAAACTAAAAAGAAATGTTTAAAATGAAACCGAAAGTTCGAATTGTTTTGGGGTAGGACGCTCTGGACAATTATCCGCAACTGAACACTTTTATCTTCCACTTTCACCCGGTTTCGATTTCTTTGAACATCCGGAGGAAGGGCGGGAGCTAACTGCAGCGTAGCAGATCGGCTCAAGATGGTCACTTGTTTGTCATGTGACTTTGGGCTACCACAGCACGGCCGCCGTGGAGACTGGTTCTCTCAACGACGACGACGATGACGATGATGACGAGCAAGTAACGTTAATTGCACGCATCGTCAGCATATTTTTCAGCAAAAAAAAAGCGACAAATATAAGACTTGAGCGGCTTGACGACCATGGCGTTTGTTGGAGGTAGCGACGGTGATGGTTGATGTGACCTGCCCTTACCCAACCTGAACCGAGCCGACGGGCAATGTTGGCGGAGCTGAACAAAACAGAGAAGCGACAGTGATAAAAGTGCACGTGACATAGGAGTGGACGCTGCAAGGCAAGGTTGTGCGGGAAGTGAAGGTTGTTGTAGGAAGAGAGGAATCAAATTTAATAAATTAAAACACAGAAAAGCCGGTTTACAATTAATAACGATTTCTAGGTTGATGGAAAAACTTTGTCGGACAAAGTGCATACGAAGATAAAGTTTTGTCCAGATTTGATTGATTAAAGGGAGAACATATGGAGAAGCATCTACTAATATCTCTAGCTAATCCTAGTATGAACCAAGTTTTATGTATCGTGCGTCGAAAAAATGTGTAAGCTTAATTAGACAATGTTTGCAGCAATCATCCTCAGTGTATGATCAGGATCAGGCGATAATAACGCCTGCCACATCAGATTGCATGTTTACGTAGCAGATTGCAGGTAGAAAGTGATGATGAAATTCAACTGTATATATCACTGAGTCTGCGCAAGTTCATGCGGATGTCGGATTGTCTGGGATGTGACTGTTTGGCATAGGTTCACATTCATACGAGGACGCCGTTTATCCTTATTACTAGAGTTACTTGTTAAGTCATAGTTCGCGGGTTGCTAACTTGTGGGCGTGATATGTTAGATTATTGATCACACTGTGTTATGTAATTAAAACTAAAACAGACTTTTCCATTCTGTTTCTGTCATTAGACCACCAAGCCCGTATTTTACAGCAATAAAACAATGAATCTAGTAAGTCTTAACTCTCTACAGGAAACCTTAAATGATCAGTAGGTCGGCTCTAGAGGCACGTTCTCCTCCATTCGGGAAATTTGTGCCATACCTTTGTGCCAACCTTAAATGATGGTCAATTTCGGAAAACTGGGGTTCATTTGGACCCCAAATTTGTTCTTCTGCATCTCATGATCCTGACTTATTAGAAGATCGGTGTCTTCAGCAAAGTTGTTGGGTTGGTCAAGGACTCACAGATGCTGGACCGTTTGATTTGGAATTTCATATATAGGTGGCACTAGTGAGCATGTAAGTATTGAGTATTTGAGCACATATAAGTACATATATCAAGAGTCTGACAACATAGAAATTTGGTGTCTTCAGCAAAGTTGTTTATTAGACAAAGTGTTTACTAACGATGGACCGTTTGTTTGAAAATTTCACACATAGATGGCGCTACTAAGCGTGCAAATTTTATATTAATATATCTCAGGATCCTAATCACCTAGGATCCCAATCACCTAGAATGATGATACCTTCGGCAAGGTTGTTGAATTGCTCAAGGAGTGACAGATGCTGGTCCGTTTGATTCGGAACTTCACACATAGGTGGCACTAGCGAGCATGTAAGAATTAAGTATTTGATCACATTTATATCAAGATCCTGACTACTTAGAAATTTGGTGTCTTTGGCAAAGTTGTTGGGCTCGGTCAAGTGTTTACTAATGATGGACCGTTTGTTTGAAAATTCCACACATAGATGGCGCAACTAATCATGCAAATTTTATATTTCATGTATCTCAAGATCCTGAGCACCTAAAAAGATGATATATCCGGCAAAGTTGTCGGGCTTGTCAATGACTTACAGATGATGTGCCGTATGATTTGGAATTCCACGTATAGGTGGCGTTACTGAGCACGCATATTTCATATCTCTCATATATCGCAAAGATGGAGACTTCGGAAATGTTTTAACGTAGCGCAAGTACTTACAGACCATGGGCCGTTAAATTTGTAAATTCGCCATACGTAGATGGAACTGGTAAGCATGCAAATTGTATAAGTATGTCATATATTTCAGGATTATGGGCTCAAAAAAACATGGGGTCTTCGGCAAAGTTGGTGAGTAGATCAACGACTTTCAGTTAATGGGCCGTATAATTCGGAACTCCACATGTAGGTGACGGTACCGAGCAAGCAAATTAAATTAAAAATCTCAGGACTATTTGCCATACCTTTCAGGTTTACCCATTTTGTTGAACGAGTTACTTTTTGCGTCGTGGCTCACGCTGTACAACATAATGACAATTAGTACAATTTATGTGTGGATATATGTTTCTTCTACCTACATGCCAAACTTGTGGCCGTGCGGATAGTATCGTCAAACATACTGGATGGTGTAACATACTGTTTGAGCAACAAAAAGAGCGGCGCTGGAGGCGTAGTGATAAGCGTGATTACCTCGTACCCCAGATGATCAAGGTTCTATCCTACTCGACGCTCCCGTAATTTGTGAGATAAATATATCTGATCATGTCTTCCCACGTCCTGGCCCATGTGTTGATGGGTTTGAAATGTAGGGTGTCATGTGAGTGCGTGTGGATGTCTTCAATTCGTCAATTTGTATTTGGGCCGAGTGAATAAATAGGCGGAAGTAAAACTGTTACTGATGCCGAACGGTGCGCCAACATATTTCTGCTCAAACAAATGTTTTTCAAAGACCAATATTTTAGTCATTTGTGTACAAAATTTCATTTCATTCGATTCCATAAATCCTGTGATGTAGCAGTTTGAATAAACGGTAATGAAATTAGAATTATTTTACTAGAAACACTCCAACTTTAAATTGAGTCAACCAATTGAGCCCAAAATTGTAAAGCTAACTAGTTGGAAAACCAGCAGTCAAAATTTGAGAGTTTTTGGTGCATTCAATAAAAAGTTACAGCTTGTCGAAAATTTTCTAGCACATAATTAAAACTGGCATACTCGCCACATAGTGGCAGAAACTCGAATCAAACAATAATCCAAATGAAAGCCCTTGATCAATCAACGAAGACACCGTATTTCCAAATAATCAGGATCCTGAACTATGTACAATTTGAAATTTGTTTGCACTCTAGCGCCGCTTAGCGGTGGAATTCCGAATCATACGTACCATCATCTGTAGGTCCTTTACCAACCAAACAACTAGGCGAAGACACCAAACCTCCATGTAATCAGGGGAATGAATGTGAATGAAAGTTCGTTACTGTTACATCTGTTTGACTGTGATTTCGGTGATGTCAAAGACAATCACTGACAAAATTTCCAAAATTTCTATTCTATCTATGAGCCGTATGATTCGAATTTCTATCGCTAGGCGGCGCTAGAGTGAAAACAAATTTCAAATTTTACTTATCTCAGGTTCCTGATTATTTAGAAATGTGGTATCTTCGGCAAAGTTGTTAAGAAGATCAAGGACTTTCAGTTGAATTATTATTTGGTTAGAGTTTCTGTCATTAAGTGGCGCTAGTAGCAAATTTGCAAAAACATAAAAATTTCAATTATAAGCTAGACAATTTTAAACACGCTGTAACTTCTTACTAAGTGCACCAAAAATTCTCAAATTTTGACTGCAAGTTTTCATACTAGTTAACTATAATTGGTACGAATTTGGACTTGATTGGTTAACTCTACTTGAAGTTGAAGTGTTTCTAGTTAAATACTCCAAATTTCACTACAGTTCATTAAACTACTATATCTTAGGGTTAAATTAACCAAATTTAATGATATTTTGAAAATGTATGACCAATTCACTGATCCATGATTACCATTTGAGTTGAATCAAATATATCTGAAGAGAAAAAAGTTACAGCTTGTTGTATACATTTTTAGAAATTCTAATCATTTGCAACCTATTGCAAATTTGTAACTAGCGCCGTCTGGAGATGAAATTTTGCATTAAATGGTAACTTACCAAACAGTTTTGCCGAAGAAACCATCTTCCTAAGTAACCAGCGTCCTGAGATATTTAAAAACTAAAATTTACAGGCTCGCGAACGCCAACACTCCAAGTAATCAAAACCCTGAGATATATGGGTGAGAAATTGTGTTAGTGTTATATATGTTTGTTTCTGATATCACAAGATGTGATGTATCTTAGCTTTTTCTTTGTGATCCACTGGTATGCGTTTGATTCATCAAAATATTTGAACAGTCCCCTGTGAACACTCTGCCTGTGTACTGAGTGGGTTTTTTTTTTATTTATGAGTGCGCGGGAAATTTTGCAATAGGATTAGATATATTATAACTTGCGGGCTCTCACTGCCGTAGGAGTCTAATCACCCGCATACAAACTCTGTAAGAGAGCAATTTTACATTTTTAATTGTGCGTTTTTCTCTCTCCTTTTGAAAAGTGAACGAAACTGCGTGGCTCAGTGAAAGATGAGCGTAAATGGGCTCAGTTTCTGAGCGACATGCCAGCCCTGCAGAATCTCAGAACCTTGTGCTATATGAAGCAAAATTTAGAGTAAAACGACTCATCATTTATAAGTTCTTACTATTTGCAGATTTTTTTTCTAAATAATCTGAATCCTGATTTATAAATTATTCAAAATGTGTATGCTCACTAACGTCATCTAGTGATAGAGGTTCGAATCAAACGGTCCATTACACTAGTTTACAGCATTTTTGAACTCGATGATCATTTTTGGTGTAGAATCATGCCCTGAGTTCGAAAACGCGAAAGAAAAAAATTACAGTAGAGCGGAAATTTTTTCGACTTTCCATACAAGGTTGATGATTTGAAATCGATTTTTGTTCTATTTTTAAGCAAAGTCGCTCAATTCAAACATCTCATTCTCCGTAATCAATGCTCCGATTCAGCTGAAATTTTTACTGTAACTCGCCTACATATGATATGTCAAATAAACGTCGAGAAAGAATTTTTAAGTTGGTTTTTTCTCATTGAAAAAAATACATTTCTTCAAAAAATTTTGAGAATTTTGCTAAAATTTAAGAAGATCGTCCCTAAAACTCGCCAATATCTTCAATTTCATCAATCTGACGCAAAACTTGTATTCAGATGATCGAATGGTATTGTATTCAGCTTTTAATTTATGGAAAAAGATTTAAAATTGGTTGAACAAAACGCAATATATTTGAATTTTAGTGACACATTCTACCGTGACGTTACAACGTTTTGACGCCTTTTTGGGCAGATTTTTCACTATAACTCATAAATTCGAGCAAAAACCCTCAAATATTTTTGCATATTCGGATTCCTGGTAAAATTTCCAATAAGTATGATCTGTTGAACAGTTAGTTTTGATTGGAAAAGTATATGTAAAATGGGAATTAGTACCGTGACGTTACAACGTTGTAACGTCACGCTACTAATTCTAATTTTTAACATACTTTTTCAATCAAAACTAACTGTTCAACAGATCATACTTATAGAAAATTTTACAAGGAATCCGAATATGCAAAAATATTTGAGGGTTTATGGTCAAATTTACGAGTTATAGTGAAAAATCTGCCCAAAAAGGCGTCAAAACGTTGTAACGTCACGGTAGAATGTGTCTAGTAAATTACATATTTTGAAAAGTTGCAAAACTTGATATTGTGCTAAAACTCAAAAACTGTTCTACTTAAAATGTTTTGAAGGTCTGTTTCGAAATCAGCACTAAATTGTGCTTCAAAAATTTTGGTCGTTGACAGAAGTTCACGACTTTCATTTTATTTTGTAAACTTATGTTATCTGTAAATACTTGACCTACCAAACATCTTTGCTAAATTTAGTAGAGATGGTAAGAGAGTTATTAGGGTCCTGTGATATTTGAAATATAACATTTGCATACTCAGTAGCGCTACCTATGTGTGGATTTTCGAATCAAATTTGCATCATCTCTAAGTTCTTGACCTATGAAACAGCTTTGCCGAACACACCATCTTTTTATGTGATCAGGATACTGAGATACATGAGATGTAAAATTAGCATGCTCACTAGCGCCACCTATGTGTGGAGTTTAGAATCGGATGGCCCATCATCTGGAAGTGCTTGACCAACACAACAAGTTTCTCGAAAACGTCATCTTTCTAAGTGATAAGGATCATTTGATATATGAGATACAAAATTAACATGCACATTAGCACCACCTAGTGGTGGAATATCAGTGACGCTTCTACAAGTTCTAGATCTTCCGATAATTTTGTTTTAAGACATTATATCGTCCATACCAAATGTCGCCATCTACACATTTCGAAAGAAACCTGTAAAATTATGACGGATCGAATGTAACAAAAGGACCCCGTCATATATGATGGAAATTTTTGTGCGATCTTAAAATTACTTGCAGATATCTGTTAGAAAATGTAAAGACAATTTGAGCTCCGAGCGAGAATTGAACTCAGATCCTTGGGGTGTGAGTAGCACGCCCGAGCTCTCTCGGCTAGCTCAGCTTGTTGAATAGCAGACAGTCAAAGTTAAACTGCTTCTACCATAAAGCACGCATTCGCAACATGCTCCGGCTGCTGCAGAGAGTACTGAGAGAGACAACGGGGAAACCGCCACAGCTGCGAGCAGCCGTTCGTTTAGCTGATGACGGAGAGTGGCTGGGATGATTTATAGCAGATGCATGTAAATTTAAAGCGAATATGCTTTAAAATCTGTAAACAAGCCGTCTAACCAGTAGCGGGCTGCTCGGCTGACGTTAAATGTTGTTGATTTACATTTCAGTTGATCTTCAATTTACGAGCTGTTTAACTTTCATATTTTTTTCCTGTGTAGTGGCGAAATTTCGAATTAACCAATTCACCGCCAGATGCCGCTTGACTTATCGAACAAATTTGACGAAGACATGAATATTCTAAAACAACAGAATCAAAAGATATATAGAATTCGAGTTGGGGTCCAAATGGACCCCAGGTATACAAAATCGCCCGGTTCAACTTTGACAAGGAATAAAAATCAAAGTAAATATGCCATGAAATCAGCCTTATTTTTGCTTAAATAATAGAACTAGGTCTAGTTTGAAGGTATTGCAAAAATAAAGTAAATATATTTTCCCATTATCCATTAGAGGGTTAAGCTTATAAAGTATAGGGAAATCACACGAAAATGAACTCAAACCGCAGCTTGAAATCATTACATAACCTCACTAACATCGCGCACCATCATCAGTCCCAGGAAACCTCTGGCATGTCACTCGCTCGACAGTCAGGAGCCACTCTCAAACCCAGAAGCTCACAATCCATCCATCCATTCACCTACCACATACAACATCCTCCACAGCAGCAGCAGCACAGCCAGTCATCATCCGTCAGTGTCAGTCAGTCAGTCGGTAGTCGCTCTGTCTGTGTAGTGTGTATCCTTTGCACCCCCAGCATGCTGCCACCGTTCGGACCCACGTTGGACAGCAACTGCAACTCCACCGTTGGTTGGCGTTGAATGTGGAGATTCGTCCCAGCAGCGACCGAATGACGAACGTGGTTTCTAATTTGATTAACGTCTAATTAGACGTGATTTTCATATTATGGATGGAGTTTGCTTTGTGTGAGAAACCCATTTCGCCGACCCACGCTGGCTGTTCGATGGAGCCCAGAGCTCCGATTCATTTTCCACGAATGAATGATGGCAAGATGAGGAACGAAAGCAAAAAAAAAACATTGCAGAGATGACGACGAGAAAAAAGTCAAACTCGGGCGCAGAGTTATGTAAAGTCATTGCCGACGCGCGCGGTTGTTGCTGCAGTGATTTCAAGCAGCAAACAATATCAGCAACAGTCATGTGAAGAGCTGCTCTGCGCTACACCACCATTTACCACCTGTGAACAACACTGCACCCAGTGACTGAGTGATGAATCCGAAATGGGAAAAGTGGGTGAAGTTCGGAAAAAAGAGCGCGCACAAACCTCATCAAGAGTGAAAAACTCGGGCAAACCACACGTGTTGTGCGAGATATGATTCACACACTGCTGACTGGGCGAGGCAAGGTATGATGCTCGCGTGCCTGCTCTGCTTTTCTATGATTTAATTACATTGCTGGTGGTTCGTGTGCACCGTTTGTTTTGATGTGAGCGAAAACATTTCTTCAAATGATAAAATTCACGTGGTTTGCGACGGTGTGTTTCGGTCTTTCTTCATTTCCGTCAAGACGTCAGACCTAGACGGAGATCAGAGCGACGAGGCAGGGAAAGCTGGCTGCGCCATGGTCTTGGTCCATAGTCTTCCATCAATTAAGTTGGCTGACTTTACGGTTTCGTTTCCTTTTCATCTGGCTGTGGGGTGTGTGAGCTTTTGTTTGTGCGGGTTTAAAGGTAAGCGTTTGGAAGTAGACCTGTGCGCCGCCGCGCCACGCCGCCGCCGCCGACAGTTTTTGCCCCACGCCGACGCCGAAGCCGATATCGGTGACGCGCCATACGCTGATGTTTGTCACGCCGCCGATTTTCATTTTTCACGCCGGTGATCAGGGCGCGAACAAAATTTTGTTTACATTAAGTTGAGATAAAATACTAAAACTCTTTCGAAGATTTCTCTAAAATTCCAATCAAAGAATTTTTCAGAAGTTCCTTAAGAGATTCCTTCAGGAGTTTCTTCAAAGATGTCTCCAGTAGTTCCTTCAGAGATTCAGGGATGCCTCTAGGAGTTTCAACACGCATTTTTTTAGAAGATCTCTCAGGAAGGTCTCGACAGGAGTACGATCAGATTTTTTTCAGGTGATTTCAGGGATTCCTCCTAGAAATACATCCGAGATTCGTCCAGAAGATTCATCAGGGGATCCAATAGGAGGCCCTTCAGAGATTAGTCAGAGAGTTTCTCCAGAGATTTCTTCGGAAATTCCTTCAGGAATTCATACAGGAGTTTCTTCAGGAATTAGACTAGAAGTTTCTTCAGAGATTCCTCTAGGAGATCTCTCAGGAACTCCTCTAGAATTCCAACAACGGGTTTCTCCTGGCGTTCTGTATTCTTCAGAAATCACTCCAGGAGTTCCATCAAGGGTTCCTTCAGGAAATCCTTCCTGGAATTTTTTCAACAATCCCTCCTGAAATTCCTATCGGTATGCCTCATGGAAATTTTTCAGAAATCCTTTCAGGAGTTCTTTTAGGGATTTATCTAGGAGTTCCTTCAGATATTCCTACAGAAGTTTCTCCATAGAGTAATTCATGAACATTTTCAAGGATTCATGCAGTATAGTAGTTCTTTCAAGAAATGCTCCAAAAGTTCCTTCGGTGACCTCTTCAGGAGTTCCTTCAGGGATCTCCTCAACAATTCCAGGAGGATTCAAGAATGCCTCCAGGTGTTCATTAGGAATTCCTTCAGAGGTTCTTTAAGCTATTTCAACAGAAATTCGCTCGGGTATTCTTTCAGAAGTCCCTTCAGAGATTTTTTCAGGAGGATTCATAGATGCCTCCTGGAGATCCATCAAAAGTTCCGTTAGAAGTTCTTTCAGGAAGAAGGTCTTAGAAATTAGTCTAGGAGATCCTGCAGGGATTCCTTTTGAAGTTCCTTTAAAATTTTTACCTTCCTCAGGACTCAATTATTGCCGATCTTTCGTCCAGTGTTGTTCTGTCGAACAGCTGTTAACGATTTTTGGATTCGACTGCGATAGAATTTAACTTTGAAATGGCTTATCTAGTCTTGACGTTCGAAATCTAGACTTGACAAAATTCGAATACAGCTATTTTATTAAGTTCTCTTAGACATTCATACAGGAGTTCTTACAGAAATAAGTCCAAGAGTTCCTTCATAGATTCCACCAGGAGTTTCTGGCATTCATGAAGATGTTTCTTCAGAGGTTTCTCCTGAATTTCTTCAGGGATTCCTTCAGAAGTTCATTCAGATTCCTTTAGGATAACCTTAGGGGATTCCTCGAGAAATTAATTTAGGAATTCATCCATGAGTTCTTCAAGGGATCGCTCTTGAGGTTCTTTCTGAGATTTTTCCAGGTGGTCTTACGGATGCACCAGGAGTTATATCAGAGATTTCTTACAGGAGTTCTTTCAGGGAATCTTGTTGAAGTTCCTTCGAGAATAACCTTAGGAATATAATCAGGCATATCTCCAGGATATTATTGTGGGATCTCTCATGGAGCATTCCTCAAGCATTTCGTTCTGGAATTCCTCCAGGAATTCTTTCGGGGACTCCTCCTGACAATCTTTCGGGAATTCTTCCTACAAATCCTGCAGGGATCCCTCTACCCAGAAAGATTCCCTCAGGAGATTCCGCTGAAAATCCAATCAAGAATTCCACCTGAAAATCCTTCGGAGATTGCTACCGGAATTCTTTCGGGGATTCACCCTGGCATTCCTGCAGCAATTTCCCCTGCAATTTCTTCGGGGATTCCTCATGGACTTCCTCCGAGCATTCCTCCTGAAATTCCTCCTGGAATTTATTTGGAGATTCTTCATAGAAATCATTCGGAAATTCCTCCTGGAATTATTTCGAAGATTCCTCTTGGGATTCCTACGGGGATTCTTCCTAGGTTTCCTTCAGGGTTTTTCCTAGAATTTCTTCTGAAATTCTTTCAAGGATTCCTCCTAATATTCAACTTAAACATCCTTCTTGGAATTCTTCCTGGTGTTTCTCTTACGATTTCTTCCGGGGTCTCTCCTAGAGTTCCTTCAGGAAATCTTCCTAAAATTCTTTTGGAGATTTCTTCTGGAATTCCTTCGAGGATTCGTCTTAGACTTACATCATGGATTCCACCAGAAATTCTTTCAGAGTTTTCATTTGATACTCCGTCGTGGAGTTCCCCTGGAATTTCTTCAGGGTTTCCTCCTGGAATCTTATTAATAATTTCACTTTGAACTCCTCCTGGATTCCTCCTGGATTTCCTCATGAAATTAAAGTTCCTTCGGGATTCCTTCGTGAATTCCTTCAGAAATTACTCCTGGAGTTCCTATGGGGATTCCTCTTGGAAATCAAACGAGGATTTCGGTTTGAAACCCTTCGGGGATTCCTCCTAGAGTTCCTTCGGAAATTCCTCCTGAACTTCTTTCAGCGATTCCTCCTTAAATTCCTCCGGGGATTTCTCCTGGAGTTCCTTCGGAGATTCATCCTAGAATTCTTCCTTGAATTTCTTCGGATATTTCATTTAGAATTCCTTCAGAGATTCCTCCTAGAGTTGCTTCTGGGATTCCTCCTGTAATTTCTTCAGAGTTTCCTCTTGGAATTCCTTTGGAGCTTTCACTTCCAAATTCTTCGGAGCAGAGATGCCAGATATACAGATTTTTGACCTTCTTTACATACAAGATACAGAATACAGGGAAATACTGATTTTTAAAATATGATACAGATTTCTCCAGAAAGCACAGAATTTGAAGTTATTTTCCATAAATTTAATGAAAACTTTATAAATAGCTGCTTAAACATTAAAGAATTTATGAAAATTTGTACATTTTCACACAAGTTTTAGAAAAAAATATCAGTAAAAATTAAAACCCGTCAAAAAGTAGTACTGTATTGATACAGATTTTTGATAAAATTAATCTGGCATCTCTGCTTCGGAGATTCCTCATGGAATTCCTCCTAGAATTTCTTCGGGGTTACCTTCGGTGAGTCCTCCTAGAATTCCTTCGGGGATTCCTCCATTCTGAGTTCACCTGGATTTTTTCGGGGATTCATCTTGGAATTCCTTCGGTCCTCTTAGATTTTTTTAGGAATTTCTCCCGGAATTTATTTATTATTATCCATTTATTACGTAAGGCAATTTTCTCGAATTTTTGACACCAGCACACCTCCCCCCCTTGTAAGATTTTTGGTATGAAACTCCAAATAGTTTTGTATGGAGCCAAACCCAAACTCTTGGGTATATTTCGTTGGTTCGTCCTCACAATTTTTCGGGGATTATTTCTTGAATCCTCCTTGAAATTCCCACTGAAATTATTTTAAGGATTTTTGCTGGAATTTCCTTGATGTACTCCTTGAATTCCTTTGAGATACGCGTAGGTATTCTTTCTGAATTTTCTTTTGGAATTCCTGCGGGAATTCCTCACAGAGTTCTTTCGGGGATTTCTTCAAGGTTGTGAAGAATTAGTCTAAGTTAAAATTCACGAATAAAAAGAAATAAAAAAAGATTTCTTCAGGGATTCCTCCTGTACTTCCTTCGGGGTTTCCTCTTGAAACTCCTTCGAGGATTCCGCTTGGAGTTCCTTCGGAGATTTCTCCCGAAATTCCTTAAGGGGGTTCCCCCTGGGATTCTTGCAGGAATTTCTTCTGGAATTCTGTCGGGTATACCTCCTGGACTTCGCTTGGGGATTTCTCTTGGCATTCATTCTGGAATTCCTTCGAGGATTTCTCCTGAATTTCCTTCGAGGATTCCTCCTAAAATTTCTTCGGGGATTCCTCCTGCACTTTTTTCAGGGATTCCTCCTGGACTTTAACGAGGATTCCTCCTGTTTTTTTTTTTCAGAGATTTCTCCTGGAATTCCTTTGAGGTTTGTTCCTAGAATTCCTTTTGGGGTTTCACTTCAAATTTCTTCGGAGATTTCTCCTAGAAGTTCTTCGAGGTTTCGTCTTGGAATTCTTTCGGCAATTCCTCTTAGATATCCCTCAGGGATTTCTCCTGGAATTCCTTCGGAGATTCCTCTTAGATATTTTTCGTTGATTACTCTTAGAAATTCTTAAGGGATTCTTTTTCGAATGCACTTTGAAATTCCCACTGGAATACTTCCGAGGATTCTTTCTGGAAATCCTTTGGGGATTACTGCTGGAATTGTTTCGGGATTTGCTTGTGCAAATTCTGCGGGAATTTCTTCTGGAATTCTTTCAGGGCTCCCTCATGGAATTCCTACGAGAATCACTCCTGGAAATCCTTCCAGGATTACTCCTAAAATTCCTTTGGGGATTCCTTCTGAAATTCCTCCGGGGATTCCTGCTTTAATTCTTTTGGGGAATTCTCTAGGAATTCCTTCGGGAATTCTTCATAAGTTTTTTTTCCAGTGACGTCTCTAAGAGAGATTCTTGAACTACATATCAGTGATTTCAGCAGAAGTTTCTTAAGGGTTTCATACGGCAGCTCTTGCAGAGATTATTATTCCAGTAGTTTATTCATGGATTCATCCAGGAGATTCTTTAAGGCTCCTCCTGGAATTCTTTTGGAAATCATTCGAGGATTCCTTGAAAATAGTGCGACCTTATTATCAAATGTGATAGCTTCTGAACGTTTCAAGAAAACAAAATAAAAACGGTAGCAAAATCTATATTTTTGCCCTTAATTTGCAATGGAGTAATGCAACATTCACTAATACGGATACTGGTAATTTCACAATAGGTCTAATTACTGGGCACAGTGATGGACCCGAACCGGAATAAAAAAAGGGTGTTCATTCAGATGTAAGGTTATAATACACAGGGTCAAATATTTGACACATGAACTCAAGAAAAAAACATCTATTTGACACTAATGAAACAAACAAGATGTTTGAGCATTGGTTTCTTTTTGGTCAAATACTTCATCCTGTGTACTGACATAATAATAATTCATGTCATAAATGGTAATGAAAACCAAAAACTGAACTACAAATTCTACAGCGTAGAGACAACTTCTTTGTTTCGCCAATGTTGACATTACGATCAAATTTTGATCACGCCGATTCGCGCCGCCGCCGCCGCCGCCGCCGAAAGCTGCCACCGGCGTGACGCCGATGACGCCGCCGCCGGCCAAAAATGGCCCTCACGCCGCCGCCGAGCAAAATAAAGTCGGCGCACAGGTCTATTTGGAAGAAAGCGAATGGGTTGCGCAATCAACACCCTCCGCTTAGCCAGTTGGAAATTAGGTAAGCTTTGCGCGAATGAAGGGAACCCAAGTAACCAGTAAGCATTTAAAATAGCATTCCTTCAGCATTATAGTAGCCTTTACGGCAAGGCGTTTAATGCTAATTAGGCGTATATGCGCCTATAGTGCTACCTCACAGCAGGTTTTGGCAAAATAACGGGCTGTCTTAGTGCTATCCCTTCAGGAACGTCGTGACGAAATGTGAAAGAAGCGTAACGCCTCGTCGAGCAAAAAAAAACAAAAATAGATTGACGTCTGCTTCTCGTTCTCTCAGCCTGCTTCCCCGCTTCATCGTCCTTTCATATTCCAGCCGGTGCTAGGTGGTACTTTTTTGCTGGTTTTTGTAGTGATGTAGGTTTGAACTTACGATCCGGAGATTGAATCATCATATCTGCTTCGGATTCTGTTGCTCCTGATCCACGATGCTAAAGCTGTCCCGGTGGCGTGCGTTGATTTAATCGCCAATATAAAGAATGATTCGATAACAACTTCAGATTCAACATCCAAAACTTGTTTTCATTGAGATATTTTATTGTGGTAGACGTAATGCGCCCTTCTTTTAAATATCTGTGGAATATGATTGTTTCTTCCCTCTTTCAAACAATCCTATGATCCACCAAAGCATCCACCTATTCGGCACATATTTTCCGACGAAATGATAAATAATTGGTGATTTTTTGATGGACAAGTTCCCAATCCAATCCAGCTGCAGTAATGTTTTCTTTGGTGCTTTTGGATGAGTAGGGGAAAATGAAGAAACAAATAAGATGCACAAATTTGTAAACAGCCCAACTAACAATTGCAAGTCACAAACAAACAAGCTTGCTGAATTGTTGCTTAATAATGGTAATGATAGCTGAACTAAAATTATGCTTTACACATTACTGTTTAAATGATTTTTCAATTGAGAAAATAGTCAATGTTCGACTTTCCTCATCAGTATCAACAATGATAAATTAAAACACTTTTCAAGAGTTTAACAAGAAATTTATTCGACAAGCATTGATTCCTTAACAAAGGAGTTTAACAAAACATTTGTCTGCATCTTATTAAGCTGATGCATCGATAAGCATATGCTCCTGAACAATGTGCTTTTCACTTGTCAAATAAACGCCTTCAGCCCGTCATAGTTTGACTCGGAACTTTGTTCGGATTATGGGATAAATCATGGCTAAAACTATTTAGAAAACCAAGTTATTAAAGAACCAAAATTTTAAACGAATCACATAAAATAAAACAGAATAGAAATATGTAGTTTAACATTGAGTGCCAAGAGACGTAATCAACGTAAAAATGAGGCATTTATTTATTATTACTAGTCTGTAACAAGATATCTTGTAACTTGATTATTATATTTTTTATCTTCCGCAGCAGTTCGATTGTACGAGACGCATGGATCGATGCATTTGACATTGCAGAGCTGTCGTGTTTACTGAATATTGTTCCCACATTCACCTAGATAACCAAACAGCATTCAGAAATCGACAAATTTCAAGTATCCCTAAACATCGTTATGCACTATTTATTGAACATAATATCAAGATTTCATGACAAAAGCACAAATAAAAAAAATGCTTAACGGATCTTCGACTGAGCATGAGTAGTTTATCTGAACAGATGCTGTGAATGCACTGTGTCCAAGACCATACCGCACCACATATTATCATACATTTTTAATGATCGATATTTGATAATAAAAATAAAAACATATTCATATCGCAATTAGTTCGTCTGGAAACAACATCTTCAAAAATGACCAACACTTTTTGGCCGCATTCGGTACAAGATTTCTCACCGTGCGATAAAAATACTGACAGCGAAATCAGAATGGAAAACACGTGTTTTGAGCTGAACAGCTGTTGAAGTGTAAGGCGTTGTTCAGTTGATTACCACGTGCTGTGCTAATTCACCACTGCTGAACACAAGTTCAGGAGTGATCATTATTGAGTCATGGGAAGATTATGTTTTGCTTTGGGTGCGGCGTCTCACCATCTCTAGGATGGCGCAGATAGGAAGGCATGCGGCTGGCAATCTACAGGTCTCGAGTTCTAATCCGGATTTAGGTAATTTTATATGTAATTCTTATTTCATAATACGTGTTCTCAACATGAGAGCAAATAATTACTCTCGTGAGAGTTCAACATTTTTGCATTTTATTTATTTTCAGTCATTTTTGCCAAAGCTTAATAACAACTTTCTTGTACATGTTTAAAACGCTTTAACAACAAAAAAATAAGTTGGTGCACAACATGATGCTTTACAACTTCTCCAAATTTGTGTGAACAAAACCCGAACATAGGTTGTACGTGAAAATAATTCAAATGTTATTCAACATTATGCTGAATTAATTCGTCATAATGGTGCCTGTTAAATGAGTGATTGTTAGTTGGGAGAAGCATAGGCTCTGTAAGAGAGAGACAAAATGTGTTGCCAAATGCGCAACATATCTCCCAACCTTTTTGCTCCTAGCATTTAAAGAGCAGTTGAAAAGCATTCTGTATGCTCCCAAGTGAAACCACTTCAAGCAGTTGAAATGCTAATTAACAGCCGAAAGCTTTAGAGCAGCACAGCTTATGCTGACTCAAGGCAGCTATGCATTCGAAGTGCTTATGTAGGGCAGCAAGCAGTTTAAATGCGTAATACGGGCTGATACACGGCTTATTCAAATGCTTAGTGGTTACCTGGGAAGTTAGAAATGTCATAAAATTTATGAGGAGGTAAAATTCACGAAGATCTTGCTTGAAATCACCATGACCTATGGATTTCGAGAGGAATCTTTAAACGATCTTGCGGTGAATATGGCACATCCTTTTTTGTTAATCCAATAAAATTACATTTCGATTGGACAACGTATTCGCCAAACGTGGTTTATAGGGTAAAAGTTTACTTCGTCATAGGCGCTAATTCCCGTCCGTCACCTCAGATGGGAAAAAGTCAATCATTACAGATGTTCCGACTTACCTAAATTTTAAATTTCAATTTCACTCCACTTACAAATTGACATTTTCTCCCGTTTTGCGTACGACAAAGGCAACCGCACCAAAGCAGCAGCTAGCCGAATTGTTCTTCATCATCGTTCAATTTTAACTTTGCCAAATTCACTTGTTGAATCAACCTTCAATTCACACCCCACAAAAGCTCTGTGGCACTTCGAAATTGGGGTTCACTGCTACAGAATGCAGCAAAAACTGTTCAATGAATCAAATCAATCGCTTTTTTCAACGGTAAAATGATTGCTTAAAGTTCACGGTAAAAATTCTGCACGCTAGATGTAAGGGGAAAATCCCTTAACTATTCAATGTCGTAATCAACATGATCAGAAGTGCTTTTCCTTTGAGATCGCAATGCTGTCAGTGTTGATTTGATGACCAAAACAAACCCACCAGAGAAATCAACAGAAAATCCCTTCGATTTGCACTACTGTAAAAAGCAATACGATCCAAAGTGAAAAGTTGTTGATTTGGTAATGACTGTTTTGGGCATGAAAGTAAATATAGATGACAGGCGGTAGAAAGTGCTTCGCTTCGATTCGCACCTCTCTAACAGATGTGAAGCAGTGTAGTGGTAAAATAGTTGATCGTGACTCTAAAGGTCCTGATATCGAATCTGGGTGTGGCTGTACACATTTTTTTTAAATTTTAGTTTTGAAATCAAAACATTGTCAACAACGAATTGATGTGAAGTTACATTAAAATTGAAGAGGCATTGGATGTTCTTTGTCAAATGATATGCAATTGATAACAAACTGATTGAACAGTAGTGCGAATTCAAGTGCCAATCAGTTTATATCACAGTGCAGATTTTGTACCGTGTTGCTTTCGTCAAAAAAAGGATGCAAGCAAATGTGTGCGTGGATTTTCAGCATACGAAACATCGCATTTCACAACCACAGAGAAAGATTTCTTCGTTGCACTGTGATGGCGTATTATGATCTGGTGGGCAAAAAATAATATTAAATATTTTGGTCACTATTCTAAGGCTAAATCGATTTCAATTTAATACTTCTGCTCAATCGAACTGTGCATACATAATTTAATTTGGTTTGTGAAGAATTTGACCGACTTTTCGAATAAACACCTACGGTTAAATCATACCGTTTGACCATCCTGTGTGCCATAGTGTCACGTAGAAGGTGTGCCGGGAATTGAATTCAGGTAGACGTGAACTAGACGGGAGCAGAATTCGAGGAACTAATGTTCAATCTTATTATTTTAAAGAAATTGTTGTTCTTTAAACATATTTTTTACATGATAAGGAAGCTAATTACGAGTTTTTTTTTAAGACACGGATACCGTCTTCAGCCAGATGCTGTACAGACTGAACGAAACTTAACACTAGACAATGGACACGACACCCATTACGAGCACCAGTGGATACGAGGAAGAAACGGAATATTACTCATAAGATGCTTTAATCCTAACTTAACACCTTACACGCGGTTAAATGGAAGCATATACGCATATGGCCTCCTAGTCTACATCATATACGACTTTGTGTTGGCTGGGAATATTACGGGATGGGGCAAACATATTTTTTTGTCTGCATTCAAAAGAAGAAATATTATTATAAAACATATCAAGAAATTAGAGGGGTGATATTTTTGTCACTCAAGAAAAAAATAGTAGAAAAGTGCCAATATTTTATAGAAAATCATCAATATCTTTTGAACGGAATGACGTAGCAACATTCTTCGCGCACGAAAATGCGCGTTTTTTGAAGCTCTAAAAGTGGTTCTCAGAAGACTTTGATGAGAAATTTGAATTTGAATTTGGTTCAAAAACAGCGGCGCAGTCGAAAAATTTTTCTTCTGTAAGCGTTTTATACTGAAAATTTGTTCCTCCAATTTTGGCTTTTGGGGGTGATCGTTGGGGGTTTGACCTGGGGGTTAACCCTAAACAAAATGGAAAGGGGGTTAAACGAATGTCTCACTAAATTCATGTGTGTTCCAAACCACTCATAAAGATAAGCAAAATTTGTAATTCTCCTGGAAACTTATTCTGAAATATCCACAAAGTTTGACGAAGTACAGCTGAATTCATGTTTTTTTTTTCATTTTTAGGATGGTGAATTTTACCAAAAATGGAGTATTCTAACCAATCTCACAATAAATGGGTTCTGAAAAAATCCGCCTATGAATATGAAACAATATTTTTTTTTATAAAGACAGAAAGAAAAACTTTCTTTCTTTTACAAGTTCAGTAAAAATAAATCTTAAATGTTCGCAAAAAATACTCTAGATCGAATCAGTTTTAAACTCCTGAATAGATTTTTGGATTTTTGAGTTCCAAAATGATTTTAGTCGCCAGAAACACTTACAAAAAATGTTTCAATACATGTACCAACTTTGAACTTCTGTATAATAATGTAGATTTTTGAGCATAATCAGGAATAAACATCTGGAAATGCTTCTTGAAACTACCTAAAAAAATCGCCGTTTTTGTAGTATTTTCGCCCACTCTGGGAATCACTGGTTTATATCCATCTTTCATGTTCACGTGTTACTGGTTACCGATGCAGAAAAAAAGCGCAAAAAATGTTACAAAATTAAAAATTGGTACCTATAATTTGCACAAAATAGAATGAAAATTTAACATTTTTTGGTTACATCGCGGCCCCCCTTGACTGGCTTCACGCCCCCCCAGGGGGCCGCGGACCACCGGTTGGGAACCCCAGTCATAAACAAAACAACGTAAAATCAATGTATTATTTATGTGAATAAAGGCATTTTTTTTTCATTTATCAGTCTGGCACATTGTCTATTCATAGGTCAAAATAAAATACGCTGAGTTTTCCAGGTTTTTGTAGTGGTGCAGTTCGAAATTTTTGATTTCCATATTTCAATACCTAAAGCAACGAAATGTGAAAAATGCCACTTTTAAATGACTGTTTAAAAGAATACCAAAACCTGCATTAATTAAATAGAAATTTCTACGGGAAACGATCTCTCTTTGGAGAAATTTCACCCATCATGAAAATTAAAACATACATTGTTAAAGAAATATCGTTAGATTTTGTATTTTTAACTTCAAATTACACTGACATTTCTATTAGAAAATTCTTTAAGGGAAGACATTCAAATGTGCTACAAACGCAAAAGCTCCAACAACCTACAACATACAAAAACTCAAAAAAAAAATCATTTTAAAATATCTCTTGAACTTTTGGAAATTCTGTGCAGGAAAAACGACAAGAACTTCTCACTCAAACATTCCGTTTGAAATTATGGCTAAAACTTCCACTGAAATTTATTCAAAAAAAGTTAATCACAAATTGTGGGAAAAAATCGGAATTTTTTTTTTTTTTAAATAAAAAAACATGAATACCTTTATAATTGTCGTCGACACGAATGCCACTCTAGTGGTAAAGTGTCTTTAATAAACTAATAATAATAATAATAATTTATAATTGTATCGACAACATTTTAAGAATTGTAAAAACATTTTAAAAATTCTGGTTCTAACAAAAAACTTTTTTAGACATCTTCCAGAATTTGTTACAAAAAAATCTCAAATTTCATCTGAAATGTAAAAATAATCCTCAGACAAGGATCGTAGTTCTTTTGGAAATGCCAGAATATATTTGTGCTACTGGCGAATTAAATTTTTTCCAGTATTTCCTATATAAAAGTACCGGATAATTCTATTCTAATTATTTGTGAAAATTTTTAAAATTTAATCATCTAAGAATCCTTTAGAAATTTCCGCAAGATTTTGATAAATAAATATTGCTGAATAATTCTTTTGGATTTAACTCTCGGAAAATGGCACTCAGGAATAGATTTTTAAGATTTCCAAAAATGCAATGCAAAGTCCAAATTTTCCTGAGTGCCCAAGAAATTCCCTGAGTATTCCAGGGATTTTCCTGTGAAATCAAATTTTATGAGAATTTCCAGTTTTTCAGGTTTTTTAGGTTGCAGATACCCTGAGATAGCAACAGAATTCAATGGGCAGAAATTAAAGAAAGAAATCCTAGATGAATCTCCACAGAAACACTTATAGAAGCTCGGGACGAATTGTTGAGAATTTTTAAAAAAATTTCTGGAGATATTGAAGAATTCCAAAAGAAATCACTAGAAGATTTTTCGGAGAAAACTCTGAAGCATTTCTTGAAGATATCCCTGGATGAGTACTTTGAGGATTATATGGCAAAATGTTTAAGAAATCTGTGATTTATTGGCGAAAAAGCTGAAAGACTTTTGAAAATAATCTCTAAACAAATAACAGGTGGAATTTTTGAAATAGTTACTAGAGGAATCGCTTCAGAAAATTCCTAGTGAAATCTCTGTAAGAATTCCTGATATGTCTGATTTATTCCCTAGAGTCATGTGGCATTTCTGGTGGCATCTTTAGAACTCCTGCAGGACTTCGTGGAGATACCTCGGAAGGAACTCCTGGAACAATCACTGGAAGAATTTCTGGGTCATAGAAAAACGGATTTATAAATTGCATGATGGAATCTCTGAAAAAAAATCTTTGAGAAAACTTTTGAAGTATTCCTGGAACAATCACTGGAACAATACTTAGGGAAACATTTGAAGAATTTCTAGAAGAATTTTTGGAGGAGCTTCTAAAAGAATTCCTGATGAAATCTTTTGAATACTTTCTAGACGAATGGTGGACATCTCTAGAATTAACCTGCTTGTTTAATTTTTAATTAATTCCAAGCTTCATCTTAGCATCTTCATCTCCAGCTTGCTCCCAGAATATTCCACCTTTCCTGAAATTCCATTTTATTTTTGAAAGCACTTGTTGTTATTGACTTCACGATGCAGCTTTATTTACAGCTACAGAAGCTACATTGAAGACTCTTTGTTAAGTTCCCTTTGACCCTCATAAAAATTATGATTCATATTAAAAATATCTAAAATCTTAGAAGGTTAGTAGGAATCAGCTAAAAAGTTACACTTGAACTACAACAATGCTGCATCGGCTTGAAAGAATCCAACCACTGATCTAGTTTCAAATCATTCCCACAATGGAAATAACTGCCACTAAAAACCAACCGATCCCAGATACCAACCCAGAACCTGGCCTCCAATCCAAGCATAGGCAATGAATACACGCGCATTCATCCCGCATATTTGGGTCATGGCCGCACCCAGCGTCAACGACGTCGTCGTCGTCGTCGTCGTCATCTCCGAGAGCAGGCAAATCAACATCCACAATGTCGGGGGCCACAGAAACCACAACACCATTAACGAATCATCATCATCAACGCTCGCTGTGCGTGGAAGAAACACAAACTCCTCGCAAAAAGGTAGAGATACCTCTCTGCTGACTGCTTTGCGTCGTCGCGTCGTAGCGCCAACAGCGAAGAACAACGGCATCGATTGAATGGCTCCAGCCACGGATCAGCAACCAGTTGAGTGCATGTAAAAACGATCGATGGGAATCTGGATGGTTGGATGCAAAGGGCCAACCAACGCGCAACGGCGACGACGACAGCCGACCGACCGTTGGAATTACGTTATGAAAACATAATTAGGGTACACTGACTGAGCAGGCTGCAGCGAGCGACGACGAAGTTGCATTGATATCTCCCGGTTGCAATCTCCGGGGCCTCGTCCGTCGTCGTACGAGTTGGCCCTTTTCTTTGTTGGGTTCGCTGGAAAAGTCGCGGTGCAGCGTGGCGGTGTTGTTGCGTAAAGAATCGACAACCGATTCGAAACGTGAATGGACTTTAAACCGGTCATCGTCATCACGCAGTGGAGTTGAGGTGCGATGCCTCGGTTGTAGGTATTTACTTGTTCTGAGGTGTCTGAATCGTGTAACCGTCGATTAGAGTTACCTACCAGGGTTGGTAACTGCGGGAGAAGATTCAGACGACCTTTTTGAGAAGCAGAGTGACGACGGTGGAAGGTGGCGATGGCGATATTACTTAGAGCACTTGTTGCTTATTGCAAAACAATGCATAGAAGATGCATGCACGAGAACATGGCAAAAGAGCACATTTTTCTGCACAGTCATAAACATTGATTAGCGGGTTATGGTGGAGAAACCGGTTTCTTAACGGCGCTCAGCAGGTGCAACGTCGTCGCGTTTATTGCATACAATCGGTGATGCAGAAAAATGGCATAGAATAGCATCTTAGTTGCCTGTTAAAGTTGAAACTGAAAAAAGAGACGTCAAAATGGCAACAATCGAAACGGAATGTGATCGTAAGAAAGAGGAGGAAACGAGGAAGAGACTCGCAGATTTTCTGGAAATCCTTCAAAACAACTTTCGACTGATCAAAAATCTTCTACAAATCGAACAATCCAATGTCGATCAAATCTGGACTCAATCGATTCGCTACGAGCTGCTGACTCGTTCATGTCCAGATTCCACGCCCTATCCGGTAGACCTCGTCGAAGAAGTCAAGCAAGAATGTCTGGAAGAGATGGTTCGACGTCTGTTTGCCACTGGAAATCTAGTATCCGAGATCGTCGATTCTTACAATCGAATCAAAAACAGCTTTCAAGCCCTGGAAAAAATTGCCTACCGATTAGATTGGACGCTTCGAAGCCCACTGATTGAAGGATCAAACGATCAATTTCCACTCGCCACTACCCTCCATCTCGGCTACAACATCTGCCTCCAGCTGGAATCCTTGGTCAACGAGTTCCAGCGAGCATTCAACGCCATCGTCCTCACCGAATCCCGCTCCGTGGACCGCTTCCGACTGTGTCTCAAAATTCCCGAAGACTTCCTATTCTATGTAAACAAATTCCTTCTGGATGCACAAATCAAAAACGAATAAATTCTAAACTTCTTCCTTCCGCCGGCCGAAGCCGGAGCGAGCGATAATCAGCTTGTGAAACTATTCAAAACTCCAAGAAAGACGCTTCTGTTTCGAATGGCAACAAGTGCATCGTATCAGTTGAAGGTTTCTGCACTAAGAATGTGCGTTATATTAATAGATTTCAACAACATGCCCAATCGACTCAATGCCTTGTAGAATAAAATTTGATTTTAAAACAACCTGGAACACCCTAGAACTCCAATTCTTGACTCAATACCTTGTTCAATGCGAAACTTATGAGTATAAACGCTATTAAAAATACCAAGCGATCATCAGTAACTCTTGTAATCCAGGGAGTTTTTGGTTGATCTAGAACATTGTTTCCCAAACTTGGCTCTCGCCGCCAATCGAACAATCGAACAATCGAAGCGTTCCTGCAAGCAGTTGGGGATTGTGAATCGAAGTTTGGGAAACTGTGCTCTAGAACGTCCATAGAGCTTCATGATTTATTCTAGTTTTACAAAACTCTGGAGCATACACCGCTATCACAAAACATTTGATGAGTTATGTCTCTAGATCTAAAGGCCTGTACTCTGGCCAGTTCTTGAGAGGTAACTAGGTATAGATGGTATTCATATCAAGTACTGATATTGTGGAGTTTTTGAAAAATGCCCACTACTCATATCAGTATGAAGCTTCGTCTTGAGAACCTGATGAGTGCACGCACACCATTATCAGAAAATGTTATGAAACTGCTGGATATGCACGTAGATATTCTGGAGGTCAGGATAATATGACCTAGAACGTCTATTCGGGCCAGTATGAAGATAGATGATCATCAATATAAACTTCTTCTCTCGATCAACCTAGATAGCTGTGTAGTGTCGGTAGCCGATATCTTCATTAACTTTTTCCGGTGGTTTAAAGTTTACTTAAAATGCGGATGGCAGCTATATGCTTACCGTGCTTTGGAATGAATGCCTGTCTATCCAACGAAGACTTTGGAGTACCAAGATGCTCTCTACATGCCCTCTATTATGTCCTTAGGGGCTGTCCATAAACCACGTGGTCATGAGGGGGGGGGGGGGGGGTTCAGCCAATGACCATTTTGTATGGACGAATAAAAAATTTTGTATGGACTAATGACCACGCGGGGGGGGGGGGGGGGGGGGTTGAGAAGTCCCAAAAAAATGACCACGTGGTTTATGGACAGCCCCTTAATGTGCTAGTCAGGGCAATGGTGCAGCAGTGTGTTAGAAATAATCAGCCAATCTTCCTAAACCTCAAAGGACTTAGTAAAATTTTGATTGTGGTGAGTAATGTGAACAGTTTTAATTATCATGGTTTCGTATTATGCATTTGACAGAGTATACTCTGTGTATTCCTGCCTTTGGCGTTTTTCTATGGATACTAGAGTGGATCAACGTTGTATGGGGAAAATTAAAAATTGATCGCATCAACCCAGAACAAAGCTTTTTTTAATCTATATTAGCATCCAAAAAAATTGCGCAAAATTTGGAAGCGATTGGTTGCGTCCCCGTATTCCGCATTGCGATTGAAATTTGTATTTGATTAAGTATGAAAAAACGTACTTTTTTGCATTACACTCATAAGTTGATTTTTTTGTCTAAAACCATGTAAAGGAATAACATCAATAATAAAATCTCAATTTTTGGCCTAAATTACCAAGCGAATAACTTTTTTCACAAGCGTCGACATATTTTGTGTATCACCCCTCAGAACAATGTGAATAATTGTGGCTCGAATACTGTAAGGATGTTTGCTGACGAAATTCGTAGGATATGTTTTAATGGCGTGTTCCTTCAGATATTCACCAGGGTTTAGAATCCTCCACGAGTTTTCTAAAAAAAAAATCTGTCAAGAATTCCTCTAGACATTCCGGCAGGAATTCCTCCAAAGTTTCCAACCCAATTCCTTTATGGATATCTTCACGAATTTCATTGGTGTTACCGAACAATCATACCAGACATTCCTTTTAAAATTATCATGAAATTCAGTTTTCTCCAAAAAGACTTTCAGGAATTTCTTAAAAAAAAATTCCAATGATTGTTTTGGATATTCTGTCAGAAAATCCCTAAAACATTCCTTTGAAAAAATATTTACCTTTTTCTTTCGAAGTTCACACCAGGAATTTTCTTAAGATATTTGAGCTGGAACTATTTCCAATGAATACATCATGAGCTGTTCCTCCTTTAGAGACTCCAACCACAATTCTTCCAGTGTTTTTTTTTTGTAAGAATTGCTCTAGGGATTGTTCCAAAAATACTTCGAAAGATAATATAAAAAATATTCAAAATATTCCCCAAAAATTCTTCCAGAGATTTCGCCAGCCATGGGCGCGGCCAACTTTTTATATTTTCTTGCTCACTCTCCTAAACAAACACGAGAAGGAGAAGGATGGAGTTCTACGAGTGTCTACAAGAGGAAGGGGGTGTTTTAGATGGCCAAAAATGAGATTACGTAATTTATGGACAGCACCTTACCTAGAATGGTGGGGTTTTTGGCAAAGCCAAGTGCCGATTGAAGCGATATTCTGCTACTAGCATGTATTCTTCAATTTTGGTGTACACGAGGATACTAATTTATTAGTGAGGTGATGTCTTCGAAGTTTTTATGGATCCAGCATTATTCTAGGGGATTCCAAGGGGTTTCATGGAGAATTTAGTGGGTTACAGGGGAGTTTCAGGGATTTTTTTTGTTTATATTAACGTGTATTTTAACTTAATGCTAATTTTTCATCTAAGTTTCAAGGAATTTCAGAGGACTTTTAGGGAACTTTTGGGATGTTTTGGGGCATCTCATGGAGTTTTAAGAGGATTTTAGGAACGTTTTATGGTAATTCAGGAAGATCCAGAGATGTTTAAGAAGATCTCAGGGACGGTTTCAAGAGAATTCAAGACGGTTACAAAGGTTGCAGCGAGTCTCAATGGGTTCGAAGGCCAAGGAGCACCGCAACTGGCCTGAAACTCATGAAACCAATCGAAACGCCCTTAAACGCCCCGCTAAACCCATTTGAAACACTCTCAAAACCCCCGCAAATACCCTTGGGAACCCTTGAGAAACTCTGCAATGCTCCCGAAACCCCCTTGGAAACTCCTTAGAACCCTTGAATCGACATTAAAAACCCTTTAAACTCCCTAAAACCCATTAAAACGCCCTTGGAACATCCTGTAACACTCCTAAATCCCCAAAAATTCACTAAAACTTCCCTGAAACTTCCTTGTATTCTTTGAAACGCTGCCGATACCCCATAAAACCCCTTCAAACTCTCTAAACAATCATAAAACGCTCTGTTAAATTTGACTACAAAATTTCACCAAATAGTAGTCCAAAATTTTCGGTAGACTTTTTTTTAACTCACAAAAACAGTTTTCAGAATCACCAAGAAGCTCCAATTATTATTTCAGAGATCTTGCCATGCTTCAGTATTTTTTCTAACCTTCACCATTACTCTATAAGTTCCGTCCAAAATTTGAATTCTATCTTAAATTTGAGCCGAAAATTGATCTCGGGGTTAAGACAGAAATAACTTCAAGAGTTTCACTAAGAAATTCAGAAGAGAGGATCATCTCAATTTTAACAAATTGAGCGTTTAATGCAGAACAACTTATTTAGCAATCAAAGCTAGGGACTATTAACATTGTTTTAACTCAAGGTCAATATTCCATAACTCTTATTTGAAAATATACTTTTTTATGATTGTGCATTTGAAACCCATTTCCGAAAAATCCGCGCCGTAATGAGCAAAAACGCACAAAATCCGCAAAAACGCAAAACACGCCTCAGCTGTAGCAGCCCTGGAACTCGTCTCTTTCGAGTTGTTGGTTTTGCTGTCTCGTAGCAGCGTGTATGGCAAACTTACGTGTCCTGCCTCGAACATGTATGCTTGTCAAAAACACTATCTTTGCAACACTCGTCTCTGATCTAGTTCCTCCGTTCAGGTTAATCACTGCATGATCTCCATTTCCTTTGTGTTAAAAAGCCAAAATACCTACCTAGGGCTGCAAAACGGTGAGTCGATAAGGAGAGCGTCCAACATAGCTCTGGTCCTCACAAGTTCCTACCTCATGCTTCCACGGGTCAAACGATGACAAAGACCGCCAGCTAAGAGTTGTGTGCTTAGCTGGTAGTGCAGCCTGGGCACTGTTGTCCTTCTGACTTCAGCTAGATTGAGGAGGTACGTCCCGAGCGTCTGTTCACCAAGGAGGTGCGGCTCAAACAGTGTCTGTTCTGGCATCCAGCGGCTGAGTATGAAATGCTGTATTGCGTCAGCTATACCTAAGAAGGCAGCCCCTTCAACGCAATGTAGGCAGCGCGGCCCCGGTAAGGTAGCCTGCTGAAAACCTTCAAACACCCAGAAAAGCAATAGTAGAGTAAAAAGCCAAAATAATGGGGCTGTAAATTCAGATTCTAAGATTTTCAGAAATATCTTTGCGAGACGCGACATGAGACAAGACATAACGCCTATCGTTCGTACAATCGTCGAGAAAAAAAATCCTTTCCGGCTCCCGGTTTCGGGCGTGATCTAGCCTATCTCCAGGACGATGTCCGACTGACTGCGTTGATTTTCGAACTTTGCTCGTACACGTCCAAAAATAAAGAGATGTTACTGTATTGTCAGGTCTGCCATGCCAAAGAGGCACGATACGATTGGGGGGTACCTATTGGGGGATACCAACTTCGTACCAATCCTCTGATAAGGAAGTTCTGGAATGCTTAGTCAATACACACTTCCTCGAATGCGTGGATGTAACATCTTTGGATATAACTGATACATTTTTTTTTTACACTTATGATGTTCTTATTCGGCTCGGTATATAGTAGCTATAAACTTGACTGAATGGGTACTAGATAGCTTTGCTTATTTTAAATCTCCAGGAGCAGATGAAACTTGTCCTATTTACTTCAGAAGAGATTTGATGAATTCAAAAAAATTGTTTTTTTATTATGTTTTGTTCGCAGTTTTGCAACAGCATATACTCTTAAATCTTGACAGGATATTACTGTAATGTTTATTTCAAAAATGAGTAGTGCGTCGTATGAAGAAGCAAGAGTTTCAAACCCATGATTTTGACCTCTTTTGTTCTGAACGCATTGCTGATCACATCAGTGATGTTCATCTGGATAACATGCCACTTCATGTGAACCAACATGCGTACCAATCAGGAAATTCCACACAAAATCTTTTACACAAAGTTGTTTACGATGTCGAGAAAGCATTCATCTAAAAGCTATCTTGATTGGTTGTTCTCTTGGATATCGAAGGTGCTTTTGACAACGTGCATTTCGATGTCATATTGAAAACCGTACGGAATCATGATATATCTGAGACGAATCAGCCAAGGGCTGAAAGTCTCTATAATAAAGATAAATCAATCAATCAATGATATATCTCAAATGTTTACCAATCCCAAGTAACACACTTGTCACAGGAGAGTCACGGTGGCGTAGGTTTTTGTAGCGCGGAAGTCACTGTGACTTCCTCTTAACAAATAAATACGAACTTACTAGAAGTAAGTCAAAGTGACTTCTGCGCAACCAAAACCTGTGCCGCCGTGACTCTTCTGTGACGAGTGTGTTACTTGGGATTTGATTCACCAAACTTTCAAAAACCGTCATCTCTTTTCGGCCTTGCGTCAAGCACTTTTGATTCTGAAACCAATGTGACTGAACAAGTGAAGTACGTTGGAGTTGTCCTTGATTCCATGCTTTCCTGGACACCTTTTAATGCGTTCAGAATCAAGAAAACTTGTATGACCTTGAAAAAAATTATGCCGGTTACTGTTTGGTATAACCTTTGGAGCCGGTCTTCTGATACCTTCTATGGTCGGTGTTAAGTCAGAGTGGACTAGGCAATATTGTTGACCGGTTTAGATAAGCAAAGGAATGGGAAAACTCTAAATATTGCCGTGGAGCCGACCTGCTGTGATGGTTAAAGCACGTGACTATCACGCCGAAGACCTGGGATCGAATCCCACTCCCGATAAACTCACAAAATGTGAGTTCTTCCTTCGGAAGGGAAGTAAAGCGTAGGTCCCGAAATGAACTAGCCTAGTGTCTTTTAAATCTATGAGGAAAAATGCATACCGTATACCCTCACACTCTCCTGCATGTGTATCTACAAAAATATGCAATGCAGCCCCAAGTTGCTCCATTAATTTTATACACTTGTCTGAGCCGGGCAATTTTGCATACGAGGAGACTCGAAATTCTTATACGCCCGGGTATAACTTTAAACCGAAGAAAGGGAAGTTTACAATTATCTCTTTATCCCGTCCCGCACACACCATCGAGTCAGCTGGAAAAAGGCATGACTGGACCCGGAGTCGCCGGAAGGAAGGGGAGGGGCGTTTGAATTCCTTTCCTGCAAAAAAAAAAAGAGTGAGACATCAACAGAGAGTACCCCCACCCGGGTTTGGTAGACTGCACTGGAACCGTACCACACAACAGCAGCAGCAGAAGTAGCAGCAGCCCAGCCAGATGACGACCGTTGAGAGCGAGTTCGAACGAAACCGAGAGGGGAACCAAACTCATGAGGCAACTTCCGTTAAACTTGTTTTCATTCATCGGACCGGAATGCGAATGTGAATGGAGGAAACATAAACAGTACCCTGGCCAGGCCGGGCCTGGCTGAACCGTCCAAAGCATGGTTGTGAGTTGTGTGAGCTGACCAGCCGGTCGACCAACCGGGGTTTCGAAAGCGAGTTCATCTACAAGAGGCGATGGAACAGATGGGCACAGGCACTAAATAAAAGTGCTTTCTGTATCGTTTTGGAAAACCGAAACAAGTGTCATTTGCGTGGAACATGAGTCCATCTCAGTAGTGTCGGTGTGTACTGTGGGACTGGGAAAAAACACGACAGGTTCGGAGCAATCTGCATGGTTCGGTAAGCTCTGGGTTGCATCTCGCAGCTTCTGTTTATGACAAACTCGTGCAATGCATAGTGGATGGGGATTTTGTTGCAGTAGAGTTGAAATTGTGTATGGTTCAATTCTAATAGATACATAAGGATAAACATATTATTCTCAAATTGTTATGTTGGAAATTGGTGATAATATAGTTGTAAGCTCCTTATTAAAGCGAAACTGGAAGCATTTCCTCATTTTTTTGGTTTTTGATTTTTTATAAAATAACGAAGCAAAATAAATCGGTTTTCGTGCACACGTAGAGTATGGATCAAGGTATCTTCTGATTTTTTCCCAGGTGGAAAATGTTTTTTGTTTTTGCAGAAACCATGTTTTTGTGACATTCTATTTAAAAATGGTTTCTGCAAAAACAAAAAACATTTTCTACCTGGAAAAAATTCAGGAGATACCTTGATCCATACTCTACATGTGCACGAAAACCGATTTTAAAAATATTGCTTCGTTATTTTATAAAAAATAAAAAACCAAAAAGTGAGGAAATGCTCCAATTCGCAAATAAACTCTCATGTTATGGTAAAAAAGCATAACACATAACGAGTTGCCAAATAACAATTTGTTCGCACGAGTTGTAAAATTTTTCAATGAGACATGTCCATACAAACAAATAGACCAAATAACAGATTCATCGACCTGACTTTATTGATATATGAAACTCAACCCTTCGAGTCTTCTATCAATACAATTTTTTAAACATATAACCTTACAGTTCACTTTAGTATACCAGTGCTTTCATCAAATAGTGTTTTATATTTCCGTAGCTCAAGGAAAGACATGAAGTTTATGAAAGTTTGGTTTCATAAACTTATAAAAACAGAGATTTTTCACAAGGCCAGCATTAGGTCAGCAAGTACTGAGAAGACCAGTACCAGTTCTAAAAATACCTGGGGTGGCCAAAATGTTTGGGATAGGCAACATTTTTTTCTCTCACAAAAAAGTTCAACATGCTGTGACTTTTTATAGAGTGCATCAAAAATTCTCAAATTTTGACTGTTTGTCAACCTGTTATATGTGCATCACTGGTACAAATTTGGGCTCGATTGGTTAATCTTTCGCGAAGCTAGAACTGTTCTCGTAAAACACTATTTTTGAGACTACAAATTTTTGAACTGTCATATATCCGAAACCAGTGAACCGAATTGAATAAAAATGTTGCCTATCCCAAACATTTTGGCCACCCCCTGTATAAAACATGCAATGTTTGCATGAGTACAAGAAATCCTTAAGAATTCTCATGAAAAATTCGCTGAAAGAATTTCTACTGTAACTCGAATTAAATTAAAAATCGTCTACTGAAAAGTAATGTTGGGAAAATCCTGACAGATTTTCAACATATTTTCGTATAACTTGTGATAGCCTTACAAAATTCTGAAAGCCTTACAATGATACAGCCTTATGTCAGATGAAGTTTTCAAGCATTTTTTGAAAAGTTTGTCCAATTCTATAAAGAAGTTCTCCAAGGTTTTCGTGAATGGCTACTTGCCTGTATTTCTGGAGCAGTTTGTAAAGTTATCTCTGGGCGAATTCTCAGTTTTTTTTGTGAAATTCTTGAATGAATCAAAGGCGGATTTCTGATGGAAGTTTTGAAAGAATTTTCAGAAAAGTGATAGTAAAACTTCAAAAGTAGCATTTAGAGATCCTGAGACACTTTTATTATTATCTGAAAAAAAAAACTGCTGGATACATTTTACGCAGAACTCCTGCAGATGCTCCTAGAATATTTCGAATCTCCAAGATACTTTTTAACAGGAATGAACGATTGATAGCATGCACTATGCAGCTTGTATTTTAGCAACAGATAAAGCAGCAGAACCAGCGTAGCCTCATTCATTCGCAGTTTGCTCAACACATTTAACCTGGGGTTCTTTGAGAAGCTATTTCACAGATTTTTTTTTTCTATTGCTTCGGTAGATCGTGTAATCGTGCAATCCCGTGGGACTTGCATTAGTTTTCTGGATATTCCGGCCTGAATTTACTACACAAAATTCGTTCCGAAATTCCTACTTATTCTTCGATGGATAACATAGTTTGTCGTAGATTATTCTTGTGAAATTTCAACAGATTCCAGGAATAGCTCCAGGACTTCCTTGGAAAGTAGTTCGAAGCGTTCTCACAGGATTATTTTCTTTGATCAGTTCAGGTATTCCTTCAAATCGAAATTCCTGTAAGATTTCTGTATAGAATGAACTCCTTCTGTGAATCAAAACGTCCGTAGAAATTCCTCCAGACAATCCTCAGGGAATCACCAACTGCATTCATACGGGAACTCCTCCGCAAATTCATCCACACGAATACCTCCTGGAATTCAAAAAGTAATTCCTCAATAAATTCCTCCAGAAATCCTTCCGGGAATTAATCCAAAAAATCTTTCGGGATTTTTTCCTAAAATTCTTCCGAGACTTAATCCAGAAATTTCTTCAGGAATTCTTCGAGAAATTCCTCCAGATATTCCTCTGGGAATACCTCCAGAAATCATTGCTGAAATCCCTTCAGAAATTTATCCGGTAATTCTTCCAGGACTTCCTCCCGAAATTATTGGAATAAATCTAGAAATTCCAAAAGGAATTTTTGAAGAAAGTTCCTCCAGAAAGTCTTCTGAGAATACCTCAAGAAACTTCTTTAGGAATTTCCAAAGAAATTCTTTCGGGAATTTATCCAGAAATTCTCCGGAATTCCTCAAGACATTCCTCTGTGAATTAATCCAGAGATTGTCCCAGGAATTCCTCAAGAAATTACTCTGGAAATTTCTCCATAAATTTCTCTGGGAATACTTCCCAAAAAAACATCTTGGAATTTCTCGTGAATTTTTTCCGGGAATTTCTCCAGAAATTTCCACTGGAAATTCCTCCATTAATTTCCACTGAAAATTCCTCCAGAAATTTATCCGAATATTCCTCCAGAAATTTTATCATGACATTTCTTTGGGAATTCCTCCAGAAATTATTCAGGGTGTTTTTTTTTTCAAAAATTCCTCCGGTAATGAAGGTAGTCTTCTGGGATTTTTTCTAGAAATTCCATTGGGAATTCATTCAGAAATTCCTTCGGAAATTCATCAACACATTACTTCGTGAGTTCCTCCAGAAGCTCCTCCGGGAATTCTTGAAGAAACTCCTCCGCTGGTTCTTTTTGATTATGCCATCTGTTTCATCCCGCTAAGGATAGAGGCGAATGAACCTCTATAATAATAATAAGACCAAGCCCACTCATGGGCTCAATCAAGCGTTTTAACGTTAAGTAGAGCCCCGAACAAAGAAGCGACCGCACCGGTCGCTGCTAAGTAGGGCTCGAAAGCGAAAAGTTTACGTACGGTTCGTAGCAGGGCTTAGAATATAGAGACACGCAAAGTACGGTCTCTATCCGTAGGCTCGTGCGCTCTCTCGCGTTTAGCTCTCTGGGTAGCGTAAAGAGGAGACGAAAGAACATGAGTATGGATTTGTTGCCAGGTATATAGGTTCTAGAGAATGATTTTCTTGTTTTGTATAGGTAGGAATTTATTTTAGTTTGCATCAAATATTTGAAATTTTCAACCAATCAATATCATAGATCGTTACACGAATAACACAACAAATTGTCTGACTTAGAATTGTGATAGAGTGACAATACAAACGCAGAAAAATAATAGGTTTAAATTGACAAGCTTTGCTTAAGTATGTTATGAATAAAGTTATCGCTTCTTCGCCAATTTTAGGATCATGCATATCGAAAATGTATTGATTTTCTCTTAAAAATAGTTACGATTGCTCATAATCGCACCTTTAGTTTTTGATTCGGCCGATCGTTTCGAAACTAACACACTTATTTTAGAGTCACTTGTTAGGCTGTTCTATTTTCGGTAAAAGTTCGGATTACCGAAGTTCAGCACAGTTTTTACCGAACGTTCGGTAAACATTACTGATGGTTCAGTGGAGTTTACCGAACGTTCGGTAATTTTTTGACGAACTTCGGTAATATGGTGCTGAACATTCGGTAATCTGAACTTTTACCGAAAATTGAACAGCTGAATACGGTACTTTATTTTAAGTGTAAATATTAGAAGAAATGTATAGGGATTCAGTGAGTTTTGCTGTTTTAACACGTACATATTTGAGCCGAGTTTTCTACGCAGCAAGTAAAGCTTAGTTTCGCACATTTAGAAAAATGTCTAAATAAATAACTCGCGAAGTTCGTTCCGACAAGTTTCAAAATTATCGTCATCCGACGCAGATTCCGGTGAGAAGATGTGCGTATTTTCTAACCCGAAAAGAAACTATTTGACGGTAATAAGTGACCACAAGGTTTTCTTTCTTCACTTTCCGGGCTGAGATCCTCCGCTTTGAAAGAGCTGTGCCTCGCGTTTCGTTTTGTCGTGTATATTTCAAAAAGGCAAAAGAGTTTTGGTTTGATTGCTGTTTTTGAAAATGGTGGTCGTCAGTGGGTGGTTTATTAAATATAAATTTAAAAATATAAATTAAATAAACGAGATTAGGAAGAAAGTGTGCGAAATGGGTAACTTCACCGTCCACGCATCCTTCCTCCCCTGTAAATTCGAGAAGTACCTTGCCGAAATAAAATATTCTGTACTCCAAGTATTTCGAAGAATCATCTTTGCGCGTAAATACAACGCAGTAGACCAGGCCGCTTTGATGCATGTGTCATAGGGGCTGTCCATAAACCACGTGGTCATGAGGGGGGGGGGGGGGGGGTTCGCCCTATGAGCATTTTGTATGGACGAATAAAAATTTTTGTATGGACAAATGACCACGCGGGGGGGGGGGGGGGTTGAGAAGTCCCAAAAAAATGACCACGTGGTTTATGGACAGCCCCATATCTCTGATATGCTGCAAGCATCAGCATTGACAAGAAAAGTAACACGATTGCTTTCCAGGGTGATTCCGCGTATGTATGAGATTAGATATTATACGAATCAAAATAAAATCTACTTTCGCGACTACTTTTACCCGCAGTCAGAGATAGGCGCGAGACAGTCGCCTAAGAAAACAGACCTGTTTTTAAATTTTCCATCATAGCGCTCTTTGATAATTCTTGAAAAAAGGTCGCCACATGGCCGGGTGATGTGATGACTGCTGCGACTGCACGTGGCATTTGCACTGCGATTTAATTTTGTCCATCATTGAAGGCCTTGGAAAGTAGTCACCAATTGCTTGCAACGCACAATAAGAGTAGTTACGATTTTTCAAAACACTACAGTTATTTCTTTTTGTAAAAACTAAATCATACCGATAAAAATCTTAAAAAATGTAGTCGAGCTGCCAAGTTTCACCAATTAAAATAGGCGGTGTGCAGGACTGCCATATTGTAGGTTCCTCGTTATAGAAAAAGCAAGGCGTTGGATGTTAAAATACAACAATTGTTGTATGAAGTGCCAAAAAGGAGAGTGGGCTCATTATGTACTTTGACAAATACGCAGTCTACTTCAAGCGCATAGAATCTGCTTTCAACAAAATTTTCATATACCAGCATCCAAAAGATCGCAATATATATTAAGATTTCCGATTGATGCTTTGTAACTAAAAGGTTGTGACTGAGTATAGAATTAGCTGATGTTAAAATACACGTTAATGAAAAAAGGTTGCGCAAACTTATCGCAGACTGTTAGAAGACAGCTTCTACTATGACCAGGATTCAAGAATCTTGACCTACGCGAAGTTGTGAAGGAGACAACTATATAAATGTGTTGGAAATGCAAGGGATGTAATTATTCAATAAACCTAATTATTAAAAAAGATGCTCATAATCTAAAATTCAGATAAATTTCTTGCGAGAAAGGAAACATGAATATTGAAGAGATGGATATTATTTTGGATAAAAGTTCAACCTACAAGTCATACAGTAAGCAACAAACATATAATTTAAAAAAAGATTGCTTGAATTCCGGGATTAAATACAATCATAAATTATTGAGAAAATGATATCTTTAAACGCACCAAAACTGGTACAAATCTCCAAGGGAATTATTTATTTGAATTCAATTTTTACTAACAGTTTTCAGTCTTATCCAAAACCCCATCTTTCATAATATGAGCACAAATTATTATACTGAATAAGATTTGCAATAACCCCATAGAAATACACAAAATATTGCGATGATTTACAGAAGTGCAAAAAACCGATGGTACGGAGAGAATAGAGACCACCGGTGCGCAAAGGCGACCGATCATTATTTTACTCACATGGAAACGAACGACCGGTGCGAAAATGGGTTGATAACGAAATTAAAAATCGTTAACGACGTACTGTTGCGTGTGTAGTATTAAGCCCACGGGTGGGCTTGGTCTAAAAAAAAGCTGTACATTAGCTAATGGTATTAGAAATATCAGCTAAAGTGTATACTTATCAACTATGCGTGTACAAAACAAGATGTGTTTAGTGTCCATTTCAGCGGTGTAATTCTAAAAGCATACCTGAAAAAAAGAAAAATATATCATTAGTACAGTAAGCAGTAGGAATTAAAAACTTAGTTCTATCAATGATTCACAGCAAAGGTAAAACAATAATGGTTAACAAAGCCGACAACGTTCAAGGTTCAAACAATTCATTCAAAAAAATCTTCAAAATAAATTCATCAAAGTTTAATTTTATTTTTAAACCTTTTTTATTTGCTTTACCAAAACATCTTTTCAGTTATTTGCCAGTAGGTTGCAGAACAAAAAGTTGAAGGTAAAAACGTCGAAGGTCAAAAGGTCGACTGTCAAAAGGTTAAATATCTAGGACAAAAGGTCGAAAAGACAGAATTTCGAAAACTCGAAGGGTCGAGTTGAAAAAAGGATAACGGGGAACGATGTCGATGAGACCGAAGATCCAAATAACCTTAAATCCTTGATGATGATGTACCTGAGCTTGTTAGGGAAATTAGAAAATCGTGTTAAGTAGGGTAGTGGAGGTATTTTGGACCGGGCAGGTATTTTGGCCCACCTAGGGAGTTTTATGATATTTATCACATAATCTCTACTAAATCTTGGTATTTTTTTTATTGGAACACGAAAAGTATTCAATTATGTGATGACCTTTATTTTGGATGTCAGTTAAATATGCTGTTCAGTATCAAAAATAGAGAAAATGTTTTCACTTCCAATGAAACGCACGGAAAAGCACCAAAAACAAAGAAGGTGACAAATTTGTAGTCGGCTTCGAAGAGGTATTAAATTTTACAAATAAATATTTATTTCATGTGAATGTGGTTAGGGCCTTGTAAGAACTCAAAATAAACTGTTCTTAACCTCGGTGGAGCGATAATATTCACTAAAATGGTGGTTTGAGGTATGGCCAAAATATGTTCAACATAATCAGATGTAGACATATTTTGGACCACCTGTCAGATCCATCTCTCCAGTTCCTTCTTAAGGGACAAAATATTCATGCCAATGTAATGTACTCTAAAAACATATAAATAGAATAAGTTGGGACCCCCGTGATCTGGGTTGTTATACGTTTATTTTACAATGAGATTGTTGTGGGTTCGATTTGTTCTAACAACTTTTCGCCAAGTTAAAAATTTCGATTCGGTTTGTGTCCTAACAACTTGTCGACAAGTTGAAATTTTCAGGTGCTTAATTTGGTGGTCCAAAATAAAATCAGGTGGTCCAAAATAGAAGCCCGAGATCCTTCAGGAGTTTTGATATTTCTTGTATTTATTACACCAATTTTGAGTTCTGTTGGCCTTTTTCGACAGAAAACTTGTTGCTCTACGTAATGCCTACTGAAATTATCCATATTTTGAAGTGGGAACCTTCTTTTTTCGCTGAATTGTTCATCCACTTCCTAAAGGGGTCCAAAATACCTCCCTCACCCTACTGCTCCTTTGAATTCCACTAAGAATTTGCATCCTTTGACAGATACGTATTTCGACCTCAACTGTAAGGTCGTCTTCAGTGTCTTGTACTTGACTCAAGTACGAGACACTGAAGACGACCTTACAGTTGAGGTCGAAATACGTATCTGTCAAAGGATGCAAATTCTTAGTGGAATTCAAAGGAACAGTACTTAACACGATTTTCTTTTTTCTTAAATCCTTTATCTCGTCTTTATTCTTACTCCACACTATCACTGCAACTTGGCCTGCATCTCTTCAACTAAGTATTCTTTTAGCACTTCCACAGTTATCAAACGAAGGGCTCTCGTTGCCTGCTATTGTATTGATTTGCTTGTTGTTTAATAAGCACAATGAAACACTATACGGGAATCGAACCTTTAAGTTGGGCTTTTTTTTAGTAGATGGCGTTTAAGTAGTTTAGTGCAGAAAATGTCATTCTTTTGAACAATCAATGGCAGTTATTCCGAGAATTATATTTTACAGTTATTGGCGTTATTGAAATTGTTTTTTTTTAAAGAATTTTGACTTGTTATGTTTAAATAGGCTGTTCGTTCTAGTAATGCTTTTTGACAATTATAAGTGTACTTACTAATAATATAGTTATTCTAATATGTTGGCTTCTCTAAAAATATTTCGTTCTTTCGAGTTATACTGTCAAAGGTGTTTATTTTAAGGCGAAACTAGATGCTTTTCCTATTTTTTTGGTTTTTGTTTTTTTTTATTCTATAATGGAGCAATACACTACCGATCAAAAGTTTGGGGTCACCCCCTCAAAAACATGTCATTTTTTTTAGGCCCATATCTCCGCCAATTTGCGTCCGATTTCAAAACCCTAGGACTCATTCAAGAGATAATAAGTCAAAGTAACTTTGAACATCATTTAGGTGAAACTTTTCCAGAAATATTTGTATGTAAACTTAACCCAAAGCTGACAAATTATCTAAAAAATGAAAATAAACTTACGGCAGTGTCGCTGGAAATTGGGTCGACCAAATTTTAAGATAAGAGCGGTAATATAACCTATTTTCTATTAGCTTTCAACTGGTTTTTTGCCGAACTTTTGATCGGGAGTGTATATTCAAAATCAGTTTTCATACTAATTTATAGAAGGATCAAGGTACATATCTTTTATTTTTTTTCCTGGTGAAAAATGTTTTTCTTTTTTGCTGAATTCAACAAAATTGCTTCGTTAAAAAATCGAAAACCAAAAATTGTAAAAAAGCATATGAACCTTTTGCCCTTCTCGGGTAGACGAGAATATCCAAATCATATCTCAAATCGAACAATGTTTGCTGTCATATCTCGATGTGATTATGATGTGTTATTGAAAAATATAATGAATATCACACGAATAACTCCATGTGATATGATATCAGTTTAGCTCTTCTGTAGGAAATGGAACAAATACATCCATAGAGATGGCTCAATGTTAGTGTAATGCCATGTGCCACTTCCTGAGCTGTGAAAAAGAAGAACCTCATGCTCTTATTTCCATGATATTCACAACAGTGAGCCACAGTTGAGTGGTAAGCATTGCCGCCTGTGCATTCTAAGGTCGTAGGTTTGATGCTGGATGTTGGCAATTTTTTTTTTCAAGAAAAAAGGTTGACAAATCTAGTCTGATATTGTTTTAATCTTGTAATGTATTAACGAGCTATTATTGAGCAATTCACCATACAAGATTTTGTTATTATTTCTGATCTTTTACCTTTTATATGAATTAAACCAATATCAGTTTTTTGTTCTTCAGAACAAAAATCTGTCAGATGTCTGAAAATTCCATGTTAAAACATTTAGGATGTTTTTCAAACGTTTCTGGAGATCCACCAAAAACTGCCAAAATTTCTCAAATTTCTATATATTCCTAAAATAAAAACAAAAACCTACGAAAACGAAATATTGGTGCTGAATTATCAGAGTTTTAAATAAATTGATTTCAAATTGTTGCTTATCATCAAGTTTTTATTATCCAGATCAAGTATTCGATTCCCCCGTATAATTTAATACTCTGTACCTAATCTGACACCTCTACACTCAATATCCCGAGAAGATTGTTTAACGGCTGCTGCAACATTGCTGTCGCGAAAAGCCATAAAAACATACCGTCGGTTCATAATATTTCCACAATTTCCAGGTAATTATACACAAACGTATGACTCATAAAACCACTTGTCACAATTGCTGCTTCCCACCAACCAACCTCTCTAGAAGCTCCGCTTTCGACACTAACGAAGTCGTCTTGGTCTTGGTCCACGGCGGGCGGACCAAGAGTCTTGGATTTCCATTTTCATCGTTTTACAACCATGTTTGCTCGCTTTTTACAACTACCTCCAACGCGTGAACGACGACTTCTCAGTCCTCACTCATCCCACGCGGTGCGGCGGCGGCGGCGTTATAACCGTCACTTTTCTCCATGTAAATGCCGCCATTTGCGCTTGTTTTTCCTCACTTCACTCATATATGAATATTTACTCATCATTGTCAGACAGCAGCCACGTCGCGTCACCGGTAGCCCGGCTTCTCCAATCTTCTTCTGCTGTAATCCTGTTGAAATAGCTTCTCACGTGGACGGTTTTATAGGCCACGATGCGATGTTACGATAGCTACTAAAAACGACGGAACTTATGGACCGATGTGAGTGATTTCGAGTGTTCTCCGGGTACTCGCGACTCTCGAGATCGGAACGTGGCAATAATTGCGGCGGGGTAATCAATGGATGGACGTAAAATTCACTACGGACAATTTCGAGCACAGGTATAAGGGTACGTGCCAAGTGTGCCATTTGGGGTTTTACGAGTGTGGAGGAGGCTGGATGTGTGTCCTGGTGAACTCTATCGGGCGATGCCTAGATTGAGTTGCAGCCAACCGGCCTTTTAGAAGGATCAGGGCGGGCGAGGAAGTCATGCTCGATTAGATGACATGCGAGCAAGGAGTAGAATGGTTGGATTTTTATGTACTGGCGTACGGGTACATGGCAGTATCATGAGAGTTTATGAACTTATTTGGTTTCTTTTGTCAGTGAAATGTGTCTTTTTTATGGCGATGGCAGAGAAATGTCTGAATGTGGTGGAAGAACAACACAGTCTACGGTATATGACTTGTGATAAGAAAAAAGTGGGCAAAACTGCGTTATTTTACTTGAACGTGTAAACAAAAATGGAAAATGATTATCGTGATCCTTGGAGCCTACACTACTTTCGCCAATAATATAGGTTCCCACTGTAGTTTCTCCAGTCTGTACAACAGGAGCTCTGCTGGGAATTACACTAGAAGATTCTTCAGGAACTTTCCCGAATGTTTTTCCAAAAGTTCCTGAAGCAATTCGTCCAGTTCATGCTTTCTTGAGTTCTTGGAATGCTTCTACAAGATTATGTTAGAGACTGATTCCTGATGGAATTCATGGAACAATTACTGGAAGAATCCCTAAGGACAAAACTCTCAGAGGTTGGAAGAAAATCCTTGAAAAATAGTTTTAAAGATAACTACAGAAATAAAACTTGGTATCCAAGTTTAACGTAAACCCAGCCATACCCCGTAGCACATTAAGGGAAAAAAAGTTTCACAGAACTAGATCTACCACAACACTTAATGAATTTTTGCATATTTTCATGTAAAAACTTCTACTAAAATTTCTAGAAGAACTTCTGAAAAACTTGTGGAATCGATCCACGAGCTGCTAACAGGATTCCTGAAAAAAGTCTTTAAAGGAGTTCTGGAGCAACTTTTGAAGGAACTACAGGAGAAAGACTCAAAGGACTTTGACTTTTTGAAAAAAAAAAATGACGGAGGAGAATCGGGAGCGTCCTGTTGGTGGCAATTTCTTTGAATTTTCCTCCCCGCTGTTGGGAGAAATTAAGCCACTGCGTCCAATAAGTTGAGCTTGTGTGGCATGTCCCGCTTTGATATTCACATCTAGCTAGCTAATTACCATGTGTCAAGTAATCAGCTTCTGCCACGAAACTTCGCATTCCAGTCAGGTGCAATGGGATTTATAAACCCCAAGACTTTCTCAGGTTCTTCCGAATAGTTCCTTGAAGAATAGTTCCTTGAAGAATAGTTCCAAAGACTGTTAATGCAATAATAAAAACATACTTATAAAATGTAGTGGCATAAACTAAGATGCTTGGAGAAATTTCTTGAAATATTTCTGTCATCTGTCTCGAGACGAGTTTCAAGCGGAAGATTTGCAGAAATATCTGGCGTAGTTTATCAAAGCGTTTCCGACTTATTTTTTAAATGTGTATAAATTCTTAGGTTTTTGAGAATTTTAGAAAAGTTCTTGAAAAACTTCTTGAGTTCTTGAAAACCATTTGGAATTCTGGGAGGAATTTCAACTCATTTCAGTGGAACCATTAGAGTTTCCAGACAGACAGACAGACAGACAGACAGACAGACAGACAGACAGACAGACAGACAGACAGACAGACAGACAGACAGACAGACAGACAGACAGACAGACAGACAGACAGACAGACAGACAGACAGACAGACAGACAGACAGACAGACAGACAGACAGACAGACAGACAGACAGACAGACAGACAGACAGACAGACAGACAGACAGACAGACAGACAGACAGACAGACAGACAGACAGACAGACAGACAGACAGACAGACAGACAGACAGACAGACAGACAGACAGACAGACAGACAGACAGACAGACAGACAGACAGACAGACAGACAGACAGACAGACAGACAGACAGACAGACAGACAGACAGACAGACAGACAGACAGACAGACAGACAGACAGACAGACAGACAGACAGACAGACAGACAGACAGACAGACAGACAGACAGACAGACAGACAGACAGACAGACAGACAGACAGACAGACAGACAGACAGACAGACAGACAGACAGACAGACAGACTGGGAACTGAAGCTGTTTCCAGTTCCATTATTCTTTTCGTCATGGAGTGCTTTGTTTGTTCTGTTGAACTCTAAATTGGCTTCAAAACTTCCCCTACCAAACTGAATCATACTGCCAAGTCCAAATTGTCTGAAATCGACAAAAACTCCACATGACGGAAAGAACAAAATTTCCGAAAAGGCAAAGTTGCGCAGTTTCAGGTACATATTACAAAAATTATGCAACTAAGAATTTCCACAGAATGTTTTGAGAAATATCACAAAAATTATCTCAGATAAGTAGGTAAGTATTAGTTCATTCAAATTTTTCTTCACAATTTAGACCTATAGGTATTTAAGGTATGCTGAGGGTGGCGAGTTCGATTCCTGGTCGATCCAAGAACTTTTCGTAAAGGAAATTGGCTTCCTTGGACATAGAATTCCTTCGTGCATGTCACACGATACACACGTGCAAAATATTCGTTGGCAGAAGAAGAAATTGCCCCAGTTTTTTTTTGTTTTTTTTTTGTTTTTACTCCAAACTTGAAGACAAACATTTTCGATTGTATGGCGATAGTTAAACAACATTTTCATTTGTTTAATCTATTTTCGGGTCATCAAAACATAAAAACTATACCAGTGGCCGTAGAAGACAATGATGGTGACAATAACGCCGAAGATGGATCTCAAGTGATTCCGTGCTTTCTTGGTTCATAGACAACGACCGTCAAGTCCTTCTCTCAGAACAACCAACAGCTGGAAGCTGAACTATCAACTGTCGACCAACGACGATGGTGGTAGCGGTGTCCCTGCGTCTCGATGCGGTCGACTAGACTTGCAACGACGTCGCCGTTGTCATCTTTGCCCTTGTCATGATTGTCGTTCCCGTGGATAGGGCTATTTATGCTGCAGGTTCAGGAAATACATGATACTGCTTGAAACTGATGCACGTTTACGAGGAGGCTTACAACGCGTCTGCAGCTTTGGTCATAAAACATAAAGGTGATGTATGCTATTTAATCCTCAAAATTTATTAGAGTAATTTAAATACTTCGACACTGATGATCTGGCATCAACATTTCTTCCAAACCAAAACTTCGGGAAATCCATTCTACCAACCGCGAAACATCGACTACTCCAAATCAAGCAGTAAATTTCCGTTGTATCTGTAATTCTCCTACCAGGTGAAATCCGATACACTACACACAGTTCACTTTGAGGCACGCGACACGCTCGACTGGGGTTCCAATCGAGCGTTTGAGCCTTTTCGTTTTAATGCCTACATCATGGTGGACACAGAACCATCGACAGATATCTTTTCGGTGGGCGAACCGCGAAACCGCAGAACCGTTTTGCCTCCAGGCAGGCTGAAACTTTAGACTGCTGCACAGAACAAGTTCAATCGATTTCTCGTCGACGGAACTTTTAACGTCACTGATTGTGGTTTCCGGCTCTGGATGAGTTTCGATGTTTTCGGAGCCAAATTGAAGCGAGTATCAAGTTCCTAAAACGCTGTTTGGACGTAATGATTTTAAGTATTAGAGAGCGCTCCAGAGTGTTCGACTAATTGGACTGGTAATCCAGAAGAGGCAGCTACTAAGTAGTAGCTTAGGAGCGGTTAGATTCATAGGTGTAGTCTCAAAAGCGTAGCATAAATTTCTATTATTGTAACTTTAATTTAACATCAACTCGGTCAATTTACACACCATCAAGCGACCGTAATGAACGACCTCCCACCATGCTAAGTTGATCATCCACTCCATTGCCTTCGAATTCATAAAAACGACCTTCAAGTCACCATCTGCCACACATTTCCTAGTGGAAGACCACCATTTGCCCCCTTCCCCCCAATTTAGAAAGATAAATTGCCCCCAACCCCTCAACAACGTTTCAACCCTCTTACGTATATGATCTCAGTTCTGAAGAAATGCCATCAACCAGGCAGTCCAGAAAAAGAAGTCGCCACACAAATCTCTCCCCTACTTATACGACCTCATGAGTGATAACTCGAGTGGTCGTAAATAAGGTGGCTGCCAAGTCGCCAAACCCCATCTCATCGTAGGGGTGGTGGGGGTAAAGTGGACAGGTGGGGTAAAATGGACAGGGTACAGTTTCATGGCATTTATTGTTTTTTAAAATGTTTCAACGATTGAAGCTTATGCCTAAGCATGAATCATTATACTTTTGCTGATCTTGAACATTAAAATCAAATAAACCTCTTCAAGATGACAAAACTTCAAAAATCACGTGTAAAATCGGAAATGATGTAAATTCTGCATATAATTGCTAAGGTTTTCTCGTAAGTTTTTTTCAAATTATTACAAGTTTTACACCCTAAACCAATAAAGTCCACGTAGAAGAATATATCTGACCGGAAAAAAATTTAAGTTTTGTAAAAAAAACGAGTTTTGGAAATAATTTTAACAAAATCAGCCCGTGGGGGTAAAATGGACAATCGATTCAAATTTCACCAAAATTTCATTATTTTTTTTTTGCAAACTTTAGAATCATCAGCCGTCATACCTATCGTGAGATAATTGAAGTAAAAAGTTATAGAAAAATATTTTATATCAACAAAATATAATTTTCATCCAAAACAGTGCTTGTTTTTTACACTATTTTTACAATAATTATTTAAGTGCCTTTCAAAGTTTGTATTAAAAGTTTGAAAACAACAAAATAAAGGTATCGTATGAAATTTAATAGTTTGTATTTAAAAACATAGAAACAATATGCTGTTATATAACTTTCAACGACTTGTTCATTTTACCCCATCGATTGTCCATTTTACCCCCACCAATTTTTTTCACGCTATTTTGATGCACGATTTGGTGAAGAAAATAGTCAAAGAAAACAATATTTTTTAATTGCAACCCCTTACAAGATTTCTGGAGTATATCATTACCTTCCATGTTGCTCGGAAAAGCAGGCGGATTTGCCCACATTTCCGCGGGAAACGACCAAAATGCTTAGGTTGTCCACTTTACCCCCACCACCCCTAGGCAAAAATGTTACTTTCATCGTCGTCCGTCGTCGTGTCGTCGTGACACACTACTAGACGGGCCCGCATTAGACTTTGTATCGCAACGTGACCAACCGTCGTCGTCGGCGTCGTCATGCTCGTAGCCGTCAGCCGACATTCCCATAGAATTTGAATTAGGATTATTCGCTTGACGCGCACCAGACTGCCTCACCGCCACTACTTGGCCGCGGTCATATACGTACGGACGGAGGCAAGAAGTCATGTCGTCGTCAGCGTAAATCTCGCTCCCGCAGCAAAGAGCTAATTTTTCTTCCCATGAGCCCCGACGCGACGTTCGTTCGGTGGATCTGGACTGTTGTCCCATAAGAAGATGCTGGGAGACTGCGAAGACGACGAGCGTTAGGCTTGCGGCTAGGTTTAATGTTCAGCTGGCCTTCTCGGAAGATGATGATGACGAGTGGTGGTCGTCGACGGACTACCGACTCCATCCATCGCTCAGGGAGAAAAGTTGCCTTTAATTAAACATAATTGAATTAGTTTGTTTCGCTCGATCTTCTTCTGGGGGCGGGGGGGCACTAGCAGCTGGAAATGGGAAACACCTGCAAATTTGCTGACCACAGTTCTTCGGGTACTGTGAAATGGGGTAAAAATGTTCTGTGGTTTATTTTTTGCCGGTTAGAAGCGTTATGTCCGAAATGAAACAGTCTTCAGTGATAAAATGAAACCAAGATTGAAACACCTCACTTTATTTGGAAAAATCTTTAAAATATTTTTGAAAAAAAAACAGGTTTTAGAATTTTGAAAAGAATTCTTTTTTTCCAAAGTTTTCTTACAAAATTTCCAATATTTTGCCCGTGAATATCTTTGGGAATTTCAATTGCTACTACATATCCATTTTTTGCTTTATTTATTTTAATACAGTTTCAATTTCATAAATAATTTGTATTTTATCAGTATGATTTTCTTAAAAAATTTCAAAAAAATCATCTTTTTTAAATGATCTATAAATTTTATTAGGGATTTTTATAGCTTCATTTTTGTTTCTTTTTTACAACACCACTACAAATTGATTCATTTTTCAAAAATATGTTCAGGAGTTTCAGAAATTTCTGAAGGTGCTCTAAGAATTTTATAATTCTTATTATAAAAAGGTTTCCCAGACTTTTCCAACAAGTGCTTCTCAAGAGTATATGCCTAAATTTAAAAAAAAAAATAACAGTGTACATAAGCACTAGTCTGTACTTCTCCAGCTGTAGGCCTTTCCGGTGACCCTAAGAGACTGCCCTTTGCCGGGTTCTACCCGGCCAACCGTAAGCTAGGGCCCTGACTCTTTATCTAATCCCTGTCTAATCGTTGACAAATATAAAATAAGTAAATAAATAAAATATTTAAAAATACAAGAGTTTTTCTGGATTTTACCAGGTTTTCAACAATAACTCCAGGTACAAATTATCACCATTTTGACTCAATTTGACAAAACGCTAAGTTTGAACACATCCAGCAAAGCAACATCAGGAACTGGACAAAATTCTGGCTTAAATTCGTGAATAAAAATATGCCTCCTGGGACAACGATGCACAGTGTTTTATTAATCATAAAAAAAATCATCTTTTTTAAAAGATCTTTAAATTTTATTAGGGATTCTTATAGCATTTTTTTTGAAATTTTGTACTATTTTTTCAAGTTCAACGTTTTTAAAAATCACTTAATAATCAATTATTTCGAGGATAGCCCCCCTCGAAAAATATTCTTAGACAAAATTATTCTGGAATTATTACAGAAAAGACATTCCTGTACAAATTTTTTTAATGACTCCGCCAGGAATTTCTTTAGAATGGTTTTGATATATGTATTTTTTAACCCAATCCAATTATTTCCATGTATTTCTTCAAAAATTTCGCTAGGAATTTCAACAGGAATTTTGCCTTGGAATTTATTCCAAAATTCCTCTATTATCTAGGAGATCCATTTTGGAACTTCTCTACATGATTTTCCAGAGATTTCATCACCTTCGAAAATTACTTCGGGCATTTTTTCCAGAAATTCTTCTAAAGATTGCTTATTTTATTAATAGAGATATTCCTTCTGAATACTTTCAGAAATTTCTTCATGAATTCTTTGAACGATTTTTTCAGGAACTCTTAAAGTGATTTTTCTTCAAGATTTTCCCATGAATTTAGTTGTTCTAAAGTATTTCTAAATATATTCTTCTAAGAATCTCTCCAGTGTTTTTTTTTGTCAGGAGGTCAGGTATTCCTCCAGGAATACCTAAAAATGAAAACCTGCAGAATTTCCTTCAGAGATTCTTCCAAGAATTTCCTCATAGATTTTGCACAAATTTCTCTAAATATTTCTGAAGAAGAAATTCCTTCAGAAATTCTGGCGGAAATTCCTCTAGAGATTACCTCCAGAAATCCATCAAGGATTCATCCAGCGATTCTTTCAGAAACACATCCAGGAACTTCTACACAGGTTCCTCCCGGTATTTCTTCATGTAGTCCTCCTAAAATTTCACTAGGAGATTGATTTATAAATTTCACCAGGAATTTTCCGTTGGTATTTCGCCAAAGGATACGTCTCAGGAGATTTTTTTAGAAATTTATCCAGAGGAATTTGAGAGGATGTTTTTATTCTGAGATTTCTTTAGAAATTTCATTAGGTATTTTTTTAAGAAATTTCTTTAGCGTTTTTTTTTTGGAGATTCCTCAAAAGTTTCTTCAGAGATTCCTCCAGAACTTCATCCAGGACTTTTTTCTTAATGATTTCTCCCAAGAACTCCTCTACAGGAAATTCTTCTAGTAATTGTTTGAATGGTATCTTCAGAATTTCTTCCAGGATTTTTTTCAGAAACTTCTGCTGGAATTTGCTGTGAAATTCCTGTGAAATCTCTCAGAAATTAGCCCAGAAATTCCTCCTGGAATTGCTCATTGCAATTTCTCCTGGAATTTCTCTGATAAAATCACAAGAAATTCTTCAAGAAACTCCTCCAAGCTCCGTCAGTTTCTTCTGAAATTTATTTAAAAATTTTCTTTGAGATGCCTTCAAAATTTTCTCCACGGATACTTCAGGGCATTCCTTCAGAAATTCTACCAGCAATTATTTCTTTGGCATATCTCAAAGACTCTCTGGAGAAATTTTCCAAGTTATTGCTCGTCGAATTCCTGCAACAGTATCTTCAGGATTTTTCCAGAAGATTCTCAGGAGACCCTTTCAGATATTTGTTTTCATAAATTCCTCCAATAATTCCCCCACGATTTTTTTCATAAATACCTTCAATAATTCCTCCACGATTTTATCTGACATTTCCACAAATATTTCTGCATATTCCATTTACAGAAATTCTCCCAGGGCTTCCTTTCAAAACAAAAACAGAAATTTCATTCTAAATTCCACAAAGGACTACTTCAGAAATTCTTTCAGAATCCCGAATTGTTTCAGCTATTTCTCCACGGATTCCTGCCGAAATTCTTTCAGAAATTTCCCCAGAATTTTGTTTCATCCCATACTGAATTACTGCATTTTTTTTCTCAAGATAGTGTGTCAGACCATTCGGCCGAAGGTGACTAGACCGAAGGTTATTAAGCCAAATGGTCATTAGACCGAACTGCCGTTGGGTCAACTGATCACTGCACTTCTGTTTTTGTTTCTGTTTACTCTTTACAGTGTATCAAACAATTGTCCGTACAGCAATTTTTTGGTAAAAATAATTTTTCATTCAAATGTTTATAACTTTTTTATACGTCAATCAAAAACGCTGAAACTTTGACCAATCGTAAAGCATATATTGAAACACCATTGGTAAAATTTTGAGCGAGATCGAATAAGTTTTCTGAAAGTTATAGAACTTTTAGTAAAACTTATATGATTTTTGAACACATTTTTAAAACATTATATCTCAATATGTACTCGATGAAACTTTTTCAATATTTTTTTGTGTTCCAGCTTATACCTAAGGCTATCACATGTAACTTCGTTTGAGGTTTTATATTCCCTACAAAAAATATGAAAAATCTGTATATGTTAAGAGTATTATTTGGAAATGTATCATATTTTGATCAATAAAAGTGCCAAGTGTTTTCAACTTTTTTAAACTCTCTTAATGTAATTTTTTATACAGGACCTACTAAACTACATATGAAGAGTAGGTCCTATGCATTTTTCGTTCAGTTAATGCACTTTTATTGGTGGAAAACGTTTGGCAGATTATATGTGAAAAATATGGTAATTTTTAAATATCGTCAACTACATAAGCACATTTTTCATATTTTTTGTAGTGAATATAAAACCTCAAAGGTAGCTGTATATGAAAGCCTTAGGTTTAAGCTGTAACACAAAAAAAAATGAAAAAGTTTTATCGAGTACATATTGAGATATAATGTTTTAAAAATGTGTTCAAAAATATCATAAGTATTACTAAAAGTTCTATAACTTTCAGAAAACTTATTCGATCTCGCTCAAAATTTTACCAATGAAGCATCAATATATGATTCATGATTGGTCAAAATTTCAGCGTTTTTGATTGCGGTATAAAAAAGTTATAAACATTTGAATGAAAAATTATTTTGACAAAAAATTCGCTGTACGGACAATTGTTTGATACACTGTAGATTGCTTTTTATTGCTGCTGTAGTGTATGGCATCTACAGGTAATTTTACCTATTTTTTCCTTTCTCGATTTATACGGTTATAATGATTATTGCAGGAGAGACGAACCAGCCAAGGGCTGAAAGTCTCTCCAATAAAGACAAATCAATCAATCAATTATTGCAGTTAAATCTACTAATACTGTATCCATGCATTTTCCTACTTTTAAATATAGGCTGATCTTTCTCGTTTCATTGTCGAAATAGTTTTGACGCTAATCTGATAATATTCAAATGAAAGACTTTCCCTTCTTTTGAACATAGGCTATTCTATCTTATCTCACTGTTTTTTTTAGTTTTTCGCCCTAATTGTTGAAAACGGCAAAAACCAGAAAACAAAATAAGTATGATATAAGTAGTAGCTGATTATTGATACGTCTAACAGATTTTAAAGCCGTTCCGTTCCGTTTCCAGATCCAAAACTGCTGAAGCGCAATTCGTCTCGATGGCCATTCTATCTAATGACCTTCCTCCTAATGACCATTCTTCCTAGTGATCATTCGGCCTAACGACCCAGCATCGAAAATCTTTCAAGGGATCTTTTAGAAATTTCTCAAAGTATTTCTTTTGAATTTCTCCATAGATTCTATCAGATATCTATTCTACGGGAATTCCTCCAGTCATGGCTCCAGAAATGTCTTCAGATTCCTGCAGAATATCTTTAGGAACACAAACAGGAATTATTATCAAGATTTTTTTCAGAAATTGCTCTCAAAATTCCTGCACGAATTGTTGGAAATCTTCCACACGAATGCCGCCAGAGATTCTTGCAGATATTCCTTCAAGTACTTCTACATGTAGGGTCAAAGCAGGGATGCCATATATACAGATTTATCTGTATTATACAGATGTTTGAGCTTCCATACAGATTTCGTTCTATATGAAATACAGATTTTTAAGCAAGAGGAGCCAATTTATTTTTGTATGGGATACAGATTTTTCTCCCAAATTTTGTATGGGATACAGATTTTTGAAAAAAGTGATACAGATTTTTCAAAAAATCATTTCCAGGGTCAAAGCACTAGTATTCGCCCTCTTGAATTCTACTCCAATCTTCGCCACTTCATACATACACTCTTAAAAAAATAGGAATTTACTCGTGACGTAAACCATCAACGTACGTAAACATTTCATGACTGAATGGCACATTTGACTCATTCTTACACCCATCATGTAAGTTCGAGTTGGTTGCACAAGATGTCAACAAACCCATCTGACCAGATAGGTAGAAACAGTTTAACATTTATCGTTCATCTCACAACTCGGTGGTACAGCCGAGAGGTATAGCATGTGGCTCTCAATCAGCGGACCAGAGTTTGAATCCAGGTCATTATTTTACTTACATATGTTTTACTCTCGTTTCGGCTCTAGCGATTGCTAGCTCGATTTTATTTGTGATAGAAGACGTAAATTTGTGCCAAACGGGCCGCTCCTTTTATGTGCATCCAAGTCAACTTAAATTTACATGATTTTTTCTAAGAGTGTATAAAATGAAACTTGTATTGTTTCTTCAGGGAATCCTCCTGCACAGATCGAAAAAGAAGTGTGAAATTCTGTGACATATGATGCACATGTTTGGAGCGTGGGATATCACAGAAGTTTACATGACATATAATGTAAAAGTCTTAAAATACCATGTAAACTTCCATTATTTGTCATGTAATTCTACATGACTCTGAGTGTTTACATGACATATAACATAAATTTACATGATATATCATGTAAACCATCATAACACTAAGTTTACATGACTAAAATGAAGTTTACATGACGTGTAAATCTCATTATTTTTATCTGTGTGGGATTCTCTTTAGGGATTATTTTATAAAATCCTTGATGAAATTGTTAAGAATTGTATAATAGTATTTTCAGAAAACCCTCCAAAGATCTATACGATTTTCTCTCGGTAGTGTCTTCAAAAACTTATCCAGAAATAATTCGTCGGAATTTCTCCAGGAATCTCCTCAGAAATTCTTTAGGGGATCTCTAAATTTCTTAAAAAATAACTTCTGCGCATTCCTCCAGAGGTATTTCCAAGAATTTTTCTAGATATTCTTTCAGGAGCTCTTTGAGAAACCTTCAGCTTTTTTTCTTCAGGAATTCCTTTACGAATTCGGTAAGCAATTTCTTCTGAAATGTATGCAGGATCACATTCGGAAATTCCCTCAAGGATAACTACAGAAAGTGATTCAAGACTGTTGGTTCAGGAAACCCTCGAGAGATTTCTTAGAGTACCATTTGCAATTTCTTCAGAGCTCCTCCAGGGAATGTCTAAATTATATTGCAATGGTCAAAAATCTTTCCATTTATTTGAATACGAATTGTCTTTTTAAAAAATATTTTTAAAAGGTATATTCGGTGATAATTTTCACATTATGTAACACATTCAAACCTTACAGCATGTACCAAAAACAGCGTGATTCGACAGTTATAGTTAGACGAAACATAGGACAAATAACGACACAAAGAATGTAAGTTTAAACAACTAGACATTAACATACAGAATTAGTACAAATAATCAATAACAGTACCCCCTGAGGAAGACACACACCCCGTGTCGAAACGTTGGGCAAATAAACAACGTCGTTTGTTCATTTCATGACTGCGTAGCCAAAAATAGTTAATTGTGACCAATGTTACCCCGGATTACGATATATTTAGATTATTTCCAAAATAAACAAGGAAAAGATTGATGTTATCAGTACGTACAAAAAGTTATGGTCCTGTACTGAAATTCCGATACAGCAAAAAACCCCTGATTGGTGCTAGAATTTCCTTAAAGAGACAGAATTCCAGATGAAAAAAAAATCCAAGTCTTCTTGCAGGTAGCAAAAATCCTCTCACTATATCGAAAAAAAAAATAAAATAAACTAGAACAACAAGTATCAATTTGAAAAGATCCTTCTGAAAAGGAAATTTCAGAAATAGGAATCAAAATTAGAGATGGGCAAAACAGTTCTTTTAAGGGAATCGTTCTCAATTGAACAGTTCTTTAGAAAGAACTAGTTCTCGTGAACCGTTCTATCGTTCAGTAGTTTTTATCTTTGTTTTGTAAATCTAATGTTGAGCTAACTAGTACTAAGGTACCTTACCAAAATGTTACAGACCTACTCTCGTCAAGTTTTTTTACAAGATATTTACAAAATTGGTGGAACATTTTAATGTTTGCAAATAATTTCTCAATCGCCGTTCTCGGACTAGCTGCCCGAGCTGTCATCGGAGAATTAATTTGCGAGATGGTTTGGTAGAGCATTGACAACATTCACTCTCTCAGAAAACAAACATCATCTTTGAAAAGTATTAATGAACGGTTCTGAGGGACAATCAGTTTTCTTGTTTTTGAGAGAACGGAGAACTATCGTTCTTTTCAAACGAACGACAGTTCATTCATTCATTCCAAAGAACTAGTTCTTTTGAACCGTTCGCGAACGGTTCGCCCATCTCTAATCAAAATACCAAATTTTTCATAAATAAACAATCAACCTGATGAAGGATCAAGTTATTTAGTTATCCAAAATACTTTGCAGAAGACACATTCAGGTTCACAATCGTAACCAAGCAATTTGTAATGGCGCTTATTTTACTCTATTTATTTTTATTTTATTTATTTTTATTTTTTCGATTTCTTTTATTTTCTGTCTCAAAACCAATTTCATGTACTCATTATTGGATTTTATCAACTTTTCAGACAAGTAAAAAGTGTGTACCAATATTGCCCCACTTCACAGTAAATAATTGCTCTGTGAACGATTGGTCCGTAATTCGAGCTCGCCGAAGATTTGTGCTTATTCTCCAGCAGCAGCAGCAGCAGCAGCACAAACGGTTCTTCGATGCTCTGCCGCAAAATTTCAATTTCCAACACGGGTGTGGTTCATAAATCGACGATGGGAGCAAACCAGGGCATCATCGGAGGCGCGATCGTAAATATTGTCGGGAATTTTGCGGCATCGACACAAATTCCCAGCTCAATAAGTCACAATTAGGATTGGAGCTGTAATTGCGTGTACCGCACTCATAGGTTCAATAATATCTGCAGCAGTAGCAGTAGCAGTAGCGGTACCTCCATTCACAGATGCCGATTTTGTCAATTTCGAAATACACAGCTGCTGGCCATGGTAGATAGCTTAGCGCGTAGGAAATTCCAGGGTTGTTATCTGGTTGCCGGCACGCGCTAGTTAGGTTTAAGCAGATTAACATCCATCGGAGAGAAATTGAATTCCTAATCTGGTGGCTGTCGCCACACAGGTATTTGGTGTGTGCAATACTGTTCGATGGGAACACATTCCATATCGATAAGAGCATAGAAGTTGGTTAATAAATTTTGTGTCGGTTTGTTTGAAAAGCTTCGTAGATCATTATTCTAATATATTACCCTAATTGGTGAGGATGGTGATTTACCGCAGCCGATTTGATAGAATTTGTCTAGAATCTACTCTTGACAATTATTTGACTGACTGATTATACTGCTTAGTTGACCGTCATTTGTTCGTTTGAAGCAGGCTTTGTCCCAGTGGGAACGTTATGCCAAGAAGAAGTGAAGAATAAGTACTACTAAGATGTATGGAATTTGCAATATTGATCATTTGAATGATGTATTTTTTAATTTTTTAAAAATGTTGGCATATATCATAGCATTTTTACCCTTCTTACACCCATAAGAAGGGTATAAATACCGCTCGAAAAATCGACTTTCTATCCGAGGCCCGCAGGGCCAAGTCGCATATACCAATCAACTCAGCTCGACGAACTGAGCAAATGTCTGTGTGTGTATGTATGTGTGTGTATGTATGTGTGTGTGTGCGTATGTTACAAAAAAAAAGTCACGCACGTTTCTCAGCCGTCTGACATCCGATTTGGATTCTCTTAGTTGCAAATGAAAGCTACAACATCCTAGTAAAACCCTATTGAATTTTATTACGATCCGACATTTGGTTACCGAGATATCTTTCAAAGGGTACTTTGAAGTAATATAGGTAAGCTTTTTGAGAGATTTTTGACCAAGTGTATCATAATAAATATCTTGGCCATCTGTCAACCGATTTGAGTTCTCTTGGCAGCAAATGAAAGCTACAACATCCTAGTAGAACCCTATTGAATTTTATTACGATCGGACATTTGGTTACCGAGATATCTTTCGAAGAGTACTTTTAAGTAACATAGGTAGGCTTTTTGAGAGATTTTTGACATTTAGCATATTGATGAATATCTCAGTCGTCTGTCAACCGATTTGAGTTCTCTTGGCACCAAATGAAAGCTACAAGCTAGTAGATTGCCCAGAAATTTTATTTCGATTGGACATTTGGTTATTGAGATTTTATTCAAAGAGTACTTAGGAGTTATACAACTAAACTTTTTGAGATTTTTAACAAAGTTTATCATACTAAATATCTCAGCCGTGTGTCAATCGATTTGGGTTCTCTTGGCACCAAATGAAAGCTACAACATCCTAGTAGATTGCTCAGAAATTTTATTAGGATTGGACATTTAGTTACAGAGATATCTTTCGAAGAGTACTTAGGATTTATTCAACTAAACTTTTTGAGATTTTTGACCAAGTGTATCATAATAAATATCTCAACCGTCTGTCAACCGATTTTGGTTCTACTGGCACCAAATGAAAGCTATAACATCCTAGTAGAACTCTATACAATTTTATTAGGATTGGACATTTGGTTATCGAGATAGCTTTCAAAGAGTACTTGGGAGTAATACAGGTTAACCTTTTGAGAGATTTTTGACCAAGTGTATCATAATAAATATCTCAGCCGTCTGTCGATCGATTTGGGTTCTCTTAGCACAAAATGAAAGCTACAGTATCCTTGTAAAAGGCCCTGAAATTTTATTTCGATTGGACATTTGATTACTGAGATATCTTTCGAAGAGTATTTCAATAAATTCCTTTTTACCCTTCTTACACCCATAAGAAGGGTATAAATATTGCTTGAAAAACCTACTTTCAATGCGAGGCCCGGAGGGCCGAGTCTCATGTACCAATGAACTCAGCTCGACGAACTGAGTAAATGTCTGTATGTGTGTGTGTGTGTGTGTGTGTGTGTGTGTGTGTGTGTGTGTGTGTGTGTGTGTGTGTGTGTGTGTGTGTGTGTGTGTGTGTGTGTGTGTGTGTGTGTATGTGTGTATGTGTGTGTGTGTATGTGCGTTACAAAAAAAAGTCACGCACGTTTCTCAGCCGTCTGTCAACCGATTTGAGTTCTCTTGGAAGCAAATGAAAGCTACTACATCCTAGTAGAACGCTATTGATTTTTTTTTTCAATTGGACGTTTGGTTACCGAGATATCTCTCGAAGAGTACTTATGAGTCATACATCTAAACTTTTTAAGATTTCTGACCAAGTGTATCATAATAAATATTTCGGCCGTTTGTCAACCGATTTGAGTTCTCTTGGAAGCAAATGAAAGCTACAACATCCTAGTAGATCGCCCAGAAATTTTATTTCGATTGGACATTTGGTTACAGAGATATCTTACGATGAGTACTTAGGAGTTATACAATTAAACTTTTTGAGATTTTTAATAAAATGTATCATTTTTAATATCTCACCCGTCTGTCAACCTATTTGGGTTCTCTTGGCACCAAATGAAAGCCACAACATCCTAGTAGATTGCCCAGAAATTTAATTTCGATTGGACATTTGGTTATCGAGATATCTTTCAAAGAGTACTTAGGATTTATACAACTAAACTTTTTGAGATTTTTGCCCAAGTGCTTCATAATAAATATCTCAGCCGTCTGTCAACCGATTTCGGTTCTACTGGCACCAAATGGAAGCTCCATATCCTAATAGAACCCAATACAATTTTATTAGTATTGGAAATTTGGTTACTGAGATATCTTTCAAAAAGTACTTGAGAGTAATACAGGTTAACTTTTTGAGAGATTTTTGAGAAAGTGTATCATAATAAATATCTCAGCCATCTGTCAACCTATTTGGGTTCTCTAAGCACCAAATGAAAGCTACAATATCCTTGTAAAAGGTTCTGAAATTTTATTTCGATTGGACATTTGGTTAATGAGATATCTTTCGAAGAGTATTTCAATAAATTCCTTTTTTTATTATTATATTCGCTTGTTATCTTGCATTAGATTTTGACCAGTCTAAGGTAAATTATTTTTCAATAAATAATGCTGATCTCATATAAAGTTGTATCGGAGGCGAATGACTTTTTGTTAAAACCTCTTTAATAAATAAATAAATAATAATAATAATATAAACTGTATACTAGCAGGTTATTGTTTTCAATAAAATTATAAATAACAAATTACAAATAAACAGGAATTCTTTGAAAACTAACAATATGTTAAACGAAAGCTCTGAATTTATATATTGTGGGTAAGTGCAAGAACCGGACATCCAAAATAACCAGCTAATTTTTTTTTTTTTTCCTGTATTAACGAGATTTTTAGCCCTAGGCTAGTTCATCTCGGGATTCCAGCTAATTCCAAAACTGATTAACATAGTAGATATATCATTTATGTCCTTTCTGCCAAGCTTTTTACACCATAACCATGAATACCAAGTACTTCAGAGCTAATTTATTCGACTGATTAAGAGATATTAGACAAAGTGTATCTCGCTGATTTTCTTATCAATTTGTTAATCGATTCAAGATCTTTTGGCAGTTAACAAAAGATACAATATTCCAGAATACGTAAGCTATTTTTTAACAATTCATAAAAGATTCTAGAAGGTGTCTGGCATTTCTGGTAGTTTAGTCCATGGTCCATGATGCTATTTTGGAAACCAATCCACTAGATGCCAAATCCACAATATTTTCTAGAACTTTTTGTCAGTCACACAAAATACATTTGTTAAATACAAATAATACAACAACAGTTTTAATAAGTGTAAGAAGGGTTCTGTTCACCATAGGTGGATTAAATCGGGTTTTTAGACTTACTATTAGCTCTTAAATCAACTACTACAATTTTGGCTAGGAGTAGGTTAAACATTTCCCGAGCATTGAAAGATCCCCAGAATCGATTTTCAAGAATTTTTCATCTGCCGAGTAGAAATGACCCATAAATCACCGCCGTCGGCTTACCTTTCGATCCAAAAAAAGCTCGTCGGTGTATCATGCTCCCCTTCATAAAGATTGCAACTCCACCCACTGAAGTGACCTTGCCAAACCCCAAACTCATCCGACTTCGACAGACAGGCACAAACAACGCTGATTAATTTGAAAAGTTTTATTGACTTTTTGGGTTGCCCTGCGGATCCGAACCGATACGATCTGCTCGGCTCCAACCCAAAACCGACCATAAACTGATTCAACTTCTGCAACGAGACCAGCTGGCGTCACCGTAGGTATCTACCGACCCAAATCCACCGGACCATCATCATCATTGGATGCATACACGACGAAGCAGTCAACCAACCCAACCCACCCACCATAGCACATCACATCAAAGCCCTAATGCAAAAAGACCCACTTCACCAAGCACACTGTGCTGGATGATGGCACCATCTGCATTAAGTTGATTACTTCCATTCATTGCTGCTATGTGTGCTCTCTAACCTTGACCGCAAGCATCGAAATCTCTGCTCCACCCAACTCAACAAGCATGGCTTATGACGTCGGTCCACAATCAAAACCTAATGGTCTCCGATTTACTAATTTGTGTTTGTTTGGAGAATTAATTGAAACCAATAATAAGCGCTCGCATCGCCCTCCTCCAGCCATCAAGCTCCTTTTCCTTACACTTAGTTAAACAAAACAGCAGTCTCCGTTCCCACAAAGCTCTTGTCGTGTTTTTCCTCAAACTACCCCGTCTCTCTTCCTGCGTAAGGCACACTCGCTCGTACTCTGATAAATTATGAACGCTTGAGTTGAAAATTTGGATAATTTATCGCCGTTCGCTTCGGGGGCCCTAGAACAGTCGTAGTCGTCGCCGTCGTCGTCATCTTTTGCTTGCTTTCTTGATGATACGGATTCGGTTTAGAGTGACCATAGATATGAGATATCTGTTTTTCTTTGGATGTGATAGTCGAACGTTATGTCCTGTCTGAAGGAAACAATAATGAAATTAACTGGTGAACTCGATTCATTTTATTTTGTTTATTTATTTTTTTAATTTAATTTCATTTTATTTGTGTTTTTTTTATATTTTTTATTTTGTTATGTTTAGTTTTACTATATTCAGATTTAATTTTACTTTACTAAACCTTTTCTGTATTTTTTGTGTGCTTCTTTCACGTGCTAAGAAAGAAGATATCAGAAGAACTGACGTTTATTTGATATTTCCTTCAAGGAATTTCCATTAAAGGTTGTTCCAGAAATCCCAAGAATGCAAAGATTTTTCCTGCATTTCTTCCGTTATTTCTCCAAAGCTTGAGATCGGAAGTTTCTCTTCCAGAAGCTCTACCAGCGATTCAGCCAAATATCCTGCCCGGATACTACATGAGAACTATTTCAATAATTCTTCGGTTTGTGATTTATTCACGAATTGCTGCAACAAGGTACACAAGGATAGTTTCCAGAATTCGTCAAGATTCCTGAAAAAGTTTCAAAAACTCGACAAAAATAAAAAAAAAATCGAAAAGCCATAACTTTTGAAAAAAAAAGCATAATTTTGAATTTTTATAAAAAAAAACAAAATATTTTTCTTCCTTTTTTTGTTTGAAAGATTATGAAGAGTTGTTTTAAGGAAACACATGCTGAAAGGGCCAAATTGTGTTAAGGTTTAATAAATATGTATATTAATTATTTTTTCTTTTTTTTCATGGTCTGTTTTAATGTTTTCATCAGAAAATTATGAAACATTTGGCGAAACATATCCTTTTCGGGATGGAACGCAAAAAAGTGAAATTTCCACACAAATGGCTCAACTTTGGCTCTCCAGAACTTTAAGATTTCCCAACAAAATAATAATTGTTGTTCCTCATTTAGAAGAACTGCTCTTTATCTTTCGATGTCTAGCTTTGACTACCTAGATTAATCGGAAATTAAAAATATGCGACAGATAAAACTTTTTCATGTTTTACGGATTTTCTCCAATTTTTTGTTTATCTTGTTGTGGTAAATCTCACATGAAATGTAAACAAAAGTTTGTTTGCACACATACAATTATACATAACTAGCTGTGCCCGGCAAACTTTGTCTTGCCTACTGCGTTTTTTGACGTTTCAAGTCCCTATCCAAGCGCCCAAGTCCCCGTTCAAAATGTATGAAAACCCGATTTTCAAAAACTTTCAATTTTCCCATGTTTTAGGCCTCATAAACCTTACTTGGGTGAAAACTAACAGAACAAAACTTAGACGACCCAAATCGGACCACCCGTTCGCAAGTTATGCGCGGTCCCACGTATGCCACTGCATTTATATACAGGGGATGGCCAAAATGTTTGGGATAGGCAATTTTTTTTCTCTCACAAAAAAGTTCAACATGCTATAACTTTTCACAGAGCGCACCAAAAAATCTCAAATTTTGACTGTTTGTCAACCTATTATATGTGCATCATTGGTACAAATTTGGGCTCGATTGTTTAATCTTTCGCAAAGTTAGAACTGTTCGGGTAAAACACTATTTTTCAGACAACTAATTTTTGAGCTGTCATATCTCGGAAACCAGTGAACCGAATTGAATGAAATTTTAAACCTACACTAACAATATACAAATGCTTCACAGACAATTAAAACATAGGTACTTTTTAAACGCTGAAAAAAGTTATCATGGATAGACACTTTTTGGATTTTTCTCGAAAAAATGTAATTTTTTCACATCAAAGTCAATAAATTTTAGTGTTGATATCCAAAGATTTTCCCCTTCTGTTCTCAAATTATCTCTAATCAGATATATAAGAGCCTATTTAGATTGAAGGAAGAACACATTTAATAATTTTTGTGGGGTATTGTAAATTTGACTTATTTTCCTCTATATGGGTAAAAATTTCAACCAGGTATAACTTAATTCGCCGTGAGAAAATATTACATTTTATAACGTCGTATTAAGTATCAATATATGGTTGATAAACGTTTAAAAATTCATTTATTTCGGTTCACTGGTTTCCGAGATATGGCAGTTCAAAAATTATTTGTTTAAAAAATAGTGTTTTACCCGAACGATTCTAACTTCGCGAAATATCAATCAATCGAGCCCAAATTTGTACCAATGATGCACATATAACAGGTTGACAAACAGTCAAAATTTGAGATTTTTTGATGTGCTCTATGAAAAGTTACAGCATTTTGAATTTTTTTGTGGAAGAAAAAAAATTGCCTATCCCAAACATTTTGGCCATCCCCTGTATATATATAGATTGGTCAATTTTTAATACAGTTTATATACGTAAAACAGAGACTAAAAAAATGAAAAAAAAAGCAAAACTGTTACTGTTCAAAAGCACAATTATGCTGGTTCATCACTAAAGGGATGTAAAAAATCAAAGCTGCATTTTTTTTTTAATTCTTGGGATATGATTATTTAAAATACATAAATACATAATTAGACCACTCTATCTATTACAGAAATTGTTTGCGCGATTGGTGAGCAGTCTTAAGCTATATTTAAGGTAATATATAGCAACATGTGGTGAATGTTTACACCGTACAAAAGATGTATTGTTTATTTTAATACTCAAATGAAACTTAAGCTCAGTTACCTTAAAATAAGTTATTTATAGAATTTGAAGACAAAATCGTGGATTTCGGTATAAAAAAACACCCATCTGCCAAGCGGAAAAACATGAAGTGAGAATTCTGGCAATTTCTTAAATTTCCATTACAGCAACTGCACCGTCTCCAAAGGTTTTATGCGCATCCTTATGTGCTCTGCAGGAAGTTCATCGATGATTTCCTTTTATTAATCTTTATAGATTATTCAGAAATTGTTCCATTGTTTAAGAAATATTTGTTCAACCCTCTTGCACTCTTCAAAGTTAGGTTCAGTACAGTAGTTTTCACAAAAACTCAGACTCCGACAGAAATTCCTTCAACGATTCTTCTAAGAAGCCTTCTGAGATTCCCTACCAAAAAAAACTCCCTTAGGAGTTTCCCAAGAAAATAAAAATAACAAGCAGTTTTGCGAACATTTTTCCAGATTCGTCAGGGCCTCCTCCAGCTCCTGGAATGCCATGTTGGTTACTTATCTGGGTTGGTATCTCATGCGACAAACCCTTGGACAAACCTAAATAATTTGGAGAGGTTAGTGAATTATATTTATTTTTTCTCAACTTTGTATGCAGTTTTGTAAGATAATTTAATTGACATGTTGATCACTTTTATTTTAGAAATTTACAAAATTTTCTCAACAGAGGAGCAGGAATTTCACGAATTCCGCGATTTTATCAATTGGTTTTTCTACAAATTTTAAAATTCTTCCACTTTTAAAATATAATGAAAATTTTAAAAATCACCTGTTATAATTTTAATTATTCTGAATAGCCTGTTTTTCACCAGGCTTTTCCCGTGTTTTTTTTTTAATCTCTCCGGGAAATCCTGCTGTGGTTGCAGAAAATCCAAGCGAATATGTAAATACTTCTACACGGAAGTTCAGCTCCAGACGACACGTATTTATTTTTATTTTATTTTTAGTTTTTGTTTTCGTCACAATTAGAATGTTTTGGCTGTTAAAACCATTTCACATATTTAACCCATCACGACGCGCGCCGTTGTAAAAACTACAACACTACCAAAAAAAACCTCGCTCATCGTATACAGCGCGCGTGCAGTTCAGTTTAAGTATCAAACAGGCGCGCGTCCTGAGAGGTTAAAAATGGTTTTTATTTACATTTAAAACAATTATTATTCTTATATTTTTACTAAAATTATGAAAAATCGGTAGTTTAGTTTGAACATTCTCAAAATCATAGTTACCTATAACCAAATATTTTCAGAACTTTATCACAATCAAATAATTAAATAATTCGGTGAACAAGAATATCCTCCTGGAGGGTTACATGGAGCAATATTTTCGGCGTCGATCGATATACTTCATTTTTATTTATTTTTTTATTTAAATATAAATTGAATCTTCAAAATTTTTGACTCGATAAATTCCAACTTGCACAATAGCGGTTTCTAGATAATCAGAACAAACAGTTTATCAAACAATTGGGTTTTAAAATTTAGAAAAATATATTAATTCGACGGTTCGACGAATCGCTCCCATACAAACTTCAAACAGATTTTTAAATAGGTCCCCGGGCATCAAAATTCATGAAAATTTGGATTTCGGCTCAGATTGGCATGCAGATTCAGAATGTGGAATTATCTCAACACCCCTAAGGAAGCCAATTGTCCGTACAGCGATTATTTCGACAAAATCATTTTTCATTCAAATGTTCATAACTTTTTTACACGTTAATCAAAAGCGCTGAAATGTGGACTAATAATAAACTATATACTAAAGCAACATTGGTGAAATTTGGAGCAGGATCGAATAAGTTTTGTAAGAGTTATCGAACTTTTAGTAAAACTTGGCCGTTTATTATACAAAATCTCAAAACTCTATATCCCGAGCAGGAAAAAATAGCTGAAGAATAACAAACTCAGGTATGGAAAACCCAATACCTACAACCCGAATGAGTTATTAATTAGCCCTGCATAAGAGGTAAAACACCTCAAATAATAATTGGAGTGTATTCTGTGCATAACTAGTGAATAATGACATCAGGTATTGCAATACCTAAATAATAATCGGCGATTTTTCTATACAAATAGCATTTTTCCATAATTGAATAATACCTCAAGCAGTCCTCAACATCAAACCAATAACTCGTTGAGGTATTTTATCAATACCTACAAAATACCAAAGTAAGTTATTTTCAATACCTGGGTAACCGACCAATACCTTGTCTTGGTATGATACCTGACTTTGGTATGCTGCAGTTATGTGTCAGTTATTCGTTCCTGCTCGGGATCTCAAGGAGTACTGGATCAAATACTATTAAACTTTTTTAAGAGGAAACTTACACTTGAAAGTTTAATGTGGAATTTTGTTTGTCTTAATTTTTTCACTACAAAATAAATGAAAAATCTGCTTATATAGTTAACGATTTTTATGGATTAATTTTATTTCGCCACATATAATCTGCCAAACGATTTCCAGTTTTAAAAGCACATTTATTTTACTAAAAATGCACAAGACCTATTCTGCAAATGCAGTTTAGTAGGTCCTGTATAAAAATATAATAAACAAAGTTTAAAGAAGTTGAAAACATTTGGCACTTTTGTTGACCAAAATATGGAAGAATTTCAAATGATACTCTGATCACACACAGATTTCCTCATATTTTGGTGATGAATATAACACTCCAAACGAAGTTGCATATGAAAGCTTCAAGAATAAGCCTTATCACAGAAAAATTGAAAATGTTTGATCCAGAACATATTGAGATGATGTTTTATTTTTTTTTTATCAAAATCCGTCCATGTTTTTTTAAAGTTCTTTAACTTTTTGAACTTTTATCTGATTTTTATCAAAATATCAGAAAATTACCTCTAATATATTGGTAATTTACGGTGAAAATTTTAGCGGATTTAATTCACATAATCAAAGTTGTAGGCAATTGAATGAAACAAAAATATTACGAAAAATCGTTGTACGGACACATTTTTGATACACTGTAAGAATTGTATTTAAAATTAAAAAAAAAATAATTGGAAATCAACAAAATAACAAAATAAGAACAGCAAAATATGTTAAAAAGGTGTGTTTTTAAGATGACGTAAAATTATAAACAAATCAAAATAAAAAAAATGGGTATGAGAGGTTTGGGCCAAACAGAAACGATGTGGTTATTGAAACCATTATAAAATCAAAATAAAGGCACGAAAGTTACATGACGCTTTTCAATGGAGTGAACTTGGAACTGTTACTTTTCTCAAGTATTTCTTAAGGTTTTTTAATTAGCAGCTCAAAGAATCCCTCTGGGAATTACTGCATAAGTTAACCCCACAACTCCTGAAGTGATTTCATTTTGAACACTTCCGGGTATTGTCACACATAGTACAAGTTTTATACATAGTACAAGAAGTTGTTAAAAAAATCCCTTTAGGGATCCTTCCAGGGATTACTTCGGAAATTTCTCTAGGAATTCTTTTATGGATTTTCAAATATTTTCAAGCCATTCCTCTAGGGATTGCTTCAAGAACTGTTGAGAAATACATGGATTTTCTTAAAAAATTTCCACGGATTTTCATAAATGTTTATCCTGTCTCCGAAACGTCCTGCAGATTTATCCATTTATCCAGGAATAGCAAACTGGTAAAATTATTGAAAACTGAATGTTTGATCCAGGGATTACTTGAGAAACATTCATATCGCGTCCAAGAAATAACCAAAGCGACGACACCAATTATGCAGCCTGCAGAAATTCCTGTTTCAAAATATTTCTTAAAATTTTTCTCCAAGAATTTCATCAGAAAATTTCCCTTGTAATTTATCTAGAGATTTCTGCAGGAATAAATCTTTTATTCTTCAGAGATTTTACCAAAAACTCTAGTAGGCAATCTTTAACAAACGAAACTGTCCAAAATTCGAGAGCAAAATCTTGAGGAAAGTGCTCTTCCCATCTGATAAATGGCGCAACAACTTGGGACTCCCTCTACAAACTCTTCAAGAGAGGCTTCAAGTGGTCTCATGCAGAAATGTTTATGAAAGCATTATCTACCTTCAGAGCCGTAGCGTGGTCCCATGATGCCCCACGACCATTGGATATTGCTAATTTGTAGGGACGACACAAGTTTTCACAATCCAAAAGAGTGGACATATCCACTGAAAAGGCAAGAAAGCTTTTGCGGGTTTTATCGTTTTTTTTTGTCTTTTTTCGGCATTTTTGGGATATTTCGGCTTGAAAACCAATGTCACCCCCAGTTAATTTGCAATAATTTGTTGTTATTTATTTTTTTTAAAGTTTCCTTAAAAGTTGGTTCTTGGTGTTCCGAAGAATAAAGTTTCCCCGTTATTTTTTTTATTTTCTTAGTGTTTTTCATTTGTGTATTTCTTTAGGAATTTCAATGGAAGCCGTCCAAAAATGTTCGGTAAATCATTTCTTTAATACGAGTGTGAGGACTGTAGAAGAAGTCGGGAGTTATTTCAGCAAGAATTACCAATGGAATTCATGGAATATTTTTTGCAGAAATTCTTGAAGGAGAACAGAATGTCTGAATGAATTATGGAATAATGCCTGTAAGAATTTTTGGACTGTCGGGGCCCGTGGCGCAGTGGTCCACACGTTCGCTTCCTAAGCGAATGGTCATGGGTTCGAACCCAGCCCCGGCACTTGCAATTTTTCGTCAGTTGCTCTTCCCCCCGAGAGCAGCTGGCACCTGACCCTCTTCGGACCCGGAATTTGGATATCGGACTGGAAAAGGAACAAGAGCCACACATCAACATCCTCGTGCTCATCATTCTACCATGTGGACAGGGAAGAAAAGTGACAGCAGCGCAAAAGGCAACCAGTACGATAATGTAGAATAAAATAGAATACATTTAGGCGCTGTACAAAGTGGAAGTGCAGCGTCCAATTGGAATCGCTCACGTAGTACCCTAGTGGATAAAAGAGCTGTAAATTAGGTTAAGTGATTAGGAATAAAAAAAAAACGGCGCCGGTCTCGTCCTTATAAAAGAGTTTTTGGAGCGCCACTGGAAAAATTTAGCATAGAGTGCTTGGAAGCATTTTTTTTTTTCAGGAATCCCTGAAAAAATATTTTAATGGAATCTCTGAAGGATTTTCTAAAAAAATATCAGCAGAAGGTTTAACGAAGGAATCCCTGGAGAAATTTTTAAAGAAATCGATGGAAGACTTTTAAAAGTAACTTTTGGAGAAATTGCTGAAGCATTTCCAATTTAATCATTTTCTAGTGGAATTTATGGAGAAATTCATGGTTTCCTAGAAGGATTCCAGAATAAATTTATGGATCATGGATCAATTTCGGAAGAAATCAGTGGAATTTTTCTTTTCAATGAAATCTGTAGAAGATTTTCTGAAGGAAGCTTTGACTAAATTTTCCAAAGAAATCTGTTAGAAAAAAATATCTGGAAGAATTTCTCAAGGAATTCTTAGAGGCATTTCTGAAGGAATCTCTAAAGGATTTTCTATATGAATCCATGGAGGAATTAGTGAGGAAATCTATTGAAGGGGTTCTAAGCAACCTCAGAACACATTTTTGCAGGAATCTCTGCAAGAGTTTCTGATGGAAGCTCTAAAAAAATTCTAAAGTAATTTGTCGATAATTTACCAGAGAAAAAAAGAAAAAAATGTGAATTAGAAGTATAAACCCCTAGAAATTTGGAGGAATCTGTGCAGGAATTTGCCAAATTTATTCCTGTGGAGAAAGTTGCCAAATTTATTCCTGAAAGATTTTTTGAAAGAATATATGTAGAAATGTTTTAAGGAAACTTTGGAAGATTATTATCTAATATAATCCTTAGAGAAATATCGGAAGAAATCCTTAGACCACATTCTGAAGAAATTCTTAGATATCTTCTGAAGGTCTGCTTGGAGGAATTTCTATGGCAGTCCTTCGAGAAATTTTGAGAGGAATCTTCAGAAGAATTTTTGATTTGATTTTTTTAGAATCCCTGAAGGAGTTTCTGTGAGAATTTCTGGAGGAATTCTTTGAGAATTTTTGAATGAAAACCCAGGAGGAATGTCTAAAGAATTTTTGAAAGAATCTCTGGAAAAAAAAACCCAGAGGAAATTCCGAAGAAATACTCAAACGCAGAAACAGAACTAGCTGAACTGCATTATCCTCAGATAGAGTTTACTTAAGCACTGTTTGTACCAGTCTTGTCCACCAAACATGTTTGTAATCTACATAAATCTGAATTTTTAAAAATTAAATTAAATTAAAGAAACAATAGCACCATCTGTTTTCTTCTAGCCTTAGGTCTTCTTGGCGCCCTTCTGAAGCTGGCGCCCTTGGCAGGGGCCAACCTGGCCCACCGCACGCTACGGCTCTGTCTACCTTACAGAAAAGATATCAGCCGTACATGAATTCTTCAGGAAACAATGCCTTCAAAACAATGCCTCCAGATGTAGATCCTGCGGAAATTTCATCAGAAATTTCTCCCATTCTTTCAGTGATTTAACACAAATACAGTAACACAAATGTTGCTGACACTGCACTGTCACAGCAATATTAGAAAACAAGTTGTTATAAATACTGGAGTATAACCTTGAAATAACATAATCTAAACTACAAATAACGGAGAAACACATGGAGGAATATCCAGTGGAAAATGAGGTTTGATTGATCGAACAAATACTTAATTGAAGGAATATCTTCTAGATGAATTGTACGGAATATGCTCTTCCCGTAACAGAAACAGCCGAACAAGTTACAAATCTGTTTACCAATTTCTAAAGAGAGGCTTTAGTGGCTTCATTCAGAAGCGTATCTGAAGATTTTGGCAGGCATTCTGCCAAGATATATGCATTACTACAATGACTGCTTCGGTAATTAAAAAAAAAGTATTATTTCATAACCATCTTTCTCCAAATGTGGTTTTCAAGATTTTTTTCGCCGTTTTTTTTTAAAAAAGAGATTTTCTAAAAATCGGTCTACGAATTTGTCGAAGGGTGTTCCTCCTGGAATGTTTCTAGTGATCCTTGCAACGTTTGGTTTAGAAACCCTCACAGAAATTCACGGAAATTTCTCCAGGAATTCCCATAAAGATTCACCAAAAAAAAATCCAGGATTTCATTAACATTTTTTAAGGGTCATCCACAGGGATTTCTTCAAGTTTCTGCCTACTTCTCAAAATATCATTTTACGAGTGTAGCAGGAAACAATTGGTGAATTTCTCCAAGTGCGTCTGGAGATATTGCAAAGCACATTCTACGGAAAAATTGAAGTGATTTTCAGAAATAATGAAAGACAATTTCTGAAGCAATTGCTACCAGGATTTCCGGAAGAGTTTTCCATACGAACGCTGTGTAATCCGTAGAAACATTCTGCTAAACTTCTAAAGGAATTTTCGGAGGTATCTCCTCATTTTTCACGAGGAAATGCCTTTCATAGTTCTTGTTTTTTTTTTTATTGAACAACAAAGATTTTTCTTTCAAAATCGGCTTTCATGCACATTGAGAGAAAGGATCAAGATATCTCATGATTTTTTTCCCTAGTGGAAAATATTTTTGCAGTTTTACAAAAAAAAAACATTTTCCAAAAAATTATTCTGGAAAATTTTAATAAAAATCAAAAACCTAAAAATAAGGAAATGCATCTAGTTTCGCCTTAAGTACCCGGGGCAATTATGGTAATAATTCCTCAAAAGGATCAAGGAGGAGTTTTTCCTACAATTTATCCGCAGACTCCAGGAGTTCACCAGATACAACTATCTTCTGGTCACCCTAAACCCCAGCAGAGAGCTTCGCACTCGAACGAACCTCTATCACAACATTGTCGCCCGTCCTTGCCTATTAAAGCTTGTTGGGTTCGGGCACGCATTGCTCGGTTGCGATAATCCCAACCCCGAACGACGGATGTTCCCCCTTCGCTGCCCTACGCCAGAGAACGGGAACGGGTGGAATCTGGAAATTAATAAATGCCTATATGGTTCAAAGGAACTCATAATTATAAATCAATTCTGTTGTGTTCCCAGGACTCGGGAGCAGAAGCAGTGGTGGCGGCGGCGGCGCCGCAATGTTGAGGAAATACATTGTCACACATTGCTTGCTTCCCACACAGAGAAGGCTAAGTTCTGCTTTCGCATCTCGGAGAGAGCACCCAGTCGATGACGATCATAAAATATTAAATAAATAAATATTATGCCTATTCTTTGGCGTCCTGGTGTCCGAGAACTGGGGAACCATTGTATGCAGCAGAAATAAGCTGACATCTTCAATTCAAATAGCATTTCGAGAGTTGTGGGCAACTAACAGTATGTTCCGATTCCGGTTCTCTGCAGAGAATAGGAATTCGATTGTTCACATCAGGGATGCCAGATAATTTTTTGGCTGAACTAAATTGGTCACTTGCTATATAAAAACATGAAACGAGCTCACCAATATTGAAAAGATTATAGGAACGCACTGCGAAGAATTTTAAAATTAATTCGAAAACCGGAAAACTTTCAACCAATGAACAAACATCTGTAAAGATAGTTTTGAAAACATGAAACGAACTCGTCATTTTTTTTGCACTAAATCGACCTATGTAAAACTCGATTTCTATAACTAAAAATTAAAGTTCAATGGGCACTAGGGTGGCCCACACTTATATGAAAAACAAAAATTTCGAAAAATGCCAAGTCTTACCTCCTCAATTAGTTGTTTTGGACTCCCAGAAGCTACGTTCAAAATTTGAGCAAAATCGGTTGAGCCTAAGGGAGCGCTCAAAACGCTTGAAGTTTGTATGGGAAAACTTGGCCAAATGTATGCAGAAATTTTAAGTTTTCGAATTTTGCCGCTAGGCGGCGCTGTAAGCGTTCAATAAACAACTAATTGAGGAGGTAAGACTTGGCATTTTTCGAAATTTTTGTTTTTCATATAAGTGTGGGCCACCCTAGTGCCCATTGAACTTTAATTTGGCATTTTTCGATTTTTTTGTTTTTCATATAAGTGTGGGCCACCTTAATGGGCACACTATGTCAAGAAATGTAAACTTTATATGTTTGGATTTAATAAACAGTTTTCAGGTCCATATGATTGGGTCTACCGTTTTGGGACCCTCTAAATGAGAAAGTAGAAGATGATGACAACGGAAGCTCTCTGCGGGTGTTTTTCTCTATAAGGTGACCGTTTCTGTTCGTTACCTTCACATGTGTGGTAGCAATGTATAACACGTTATGGAGTGGAGGTGGAGGTGGTGGCGGCGATGGGAGATTTAAAAGATTCCGGCATATGTGTGAGATTAGTCGGGTCTGGAATGGGGAGCTTCGCTCTCGGGGTCGTCGGTATTGGCTATGGGGTACGACGGGACGAAATCGGCTGCTGCGACAAATGCCTCGTTCTGTTAGTGCGCATTCAGAAATTATTAGATGGCAAAATTCCAAAACCGGATTAGGTGGGTTTGTTTTGAATTGGGAGGAACTGGTTCCGAAACTGGTCCTTTGGTTGTGTGTGGCGATTCGAGAAAAAAATGTTAAGAATTCTGAGATAGGAATTCACATGTCGACGATATGATATAACGTAAATAAAACATTGCATAATACATAAATGTTGAGCAAGATCCTCAACATGCACGCAAATATTGAATAAGAAGACACAGAATTAATAAAAACAATCTTTAGGTTAACTGAGCCGTACTTTAGGAATTCAAGGAATTATTTTTGGAAGATTTGACTAACGTTTTTGAATGATCTGAGATTTCAATGTTATGACAATAAGTTTACAACATTATTTGCTTTATTTTCTACATGGTATCCAGGTACCCTGCCGAGCACATCAAGCTTAAGGCGACACTGGAAGCATTTCCTCACTTTTTGGTTTTTGATTTTTTATTAAATAACGAGGCAATATTTTCAAAATCGGTTTTCGTGCACTTGTAGAGTATGGATCAAGGTATCTTCTGATTTTTTTTTGTAGTGGAAAATGTTTTTAGTTTTTGCAGAAACCATTTTTGAACAAAATTTCACATAAAAATGGTTTCTGCAAAAATGGAAAACATTTTCCACCTCAAAAAAATTCAGAAGATACCTTGATCCATACTCTACATGTGTACGAAAACCGATTTTAAAAATATTGCTTCGTTATTTAATAAAAAATCAAAAACCGAAAAAAAGAGAAAATGCTTCCAGTTTCGCCTTAAGTTTGATTTTTATGTGAATGCAAACAGCTCATTTCAAGCTTCCATTTTTTTTTGCTTACCGATCAAAACCTGAACTACCGTCAGAAGGATTTTTCGAGACGATTGACCGAGGCTTACCTGCAATGAAAGCAAACACTAAAAGTTAGCTAGAATTCATCAAATGTCAAAGTATTTCTATTATTGATACTAACAATTATTCAAACGTCAAAAAAAAAATAAAAAATATAAAAAAAATAAAAAACATTTCAAAACAAAAGGGAATAAAAACATAGAAAAAACAAAAAAATATGAAGAATAAATTAATAAATATTGATAAAAAACTTAAAATTTGTTAGAAATGTTCTAACAAGCTGGATATGAAATAGGTTGATTTTGATAATGAATCATGAATGACTAGCAATATGATCAGACATTCATTAGACCAAACGTACAATACGTCAATTTTTTTTCTTATTATTTACATTATCAAGTGTCTCGAATTACATTTTCCATCCAAATATACAACAAAATCCTATAATCCGATAATGAGATTGGTAAATTTTAATCCTCAAGCTCAAGTATAATCTTGTCCCGCTCTGTTGACAGCGTCAATTTCCTCTTCATGAAAATGCACACCACTCTGACACTGCGATAAACTCTTCACTAGTTGACATTTTCCCAGAATACATAAAAGCAGCTTCCCTTGTCAGTCGCTGCTACCGTTGTTGTTGTTCGGGGTGACACCACTATGGACCGGACAAAAGCATCCCATCAAATATTGATGCAGTGTCGAACCGAGGGGGGGGGGGGGGGGAGCTTGTACCGACGACGCCGATACAATGCACATACTCGCTGGCTCTTTCGATTTTTCTTTTTTCTTTTTTTTTTTGCCCATCCGTGAATACTGCAACAGATAACGAAGAGCCCAGGTGAAAAGCTCCTGCAGCTTGTTTGACGATGAGGGTAGAGTAATTTCTCCGATTGTACGCTTCATGTATAGCACATTTTGCGAAATATTCTCACCCGTTGTGTCCGCGCAAATGAAGAGGTTTCTGTATTTCATCAGAAGAACTGACTTGTGTGCCTGAACCAAACCTGTAGCCGACCTCAACTCAAACCGATTGCTTTATGAGCAAAGAGGACAATATTCCATATTGTGGAGCTTTATCTGCTTCTCGGAATGGGTGAATATTTAATCACAGATACATAACGAACATTCTGGTTGTCAATAGATCAACCGAACTAACAGTACATACAAAACGTCTTTTCTATGGCGGTAACCGATTAATTATTCAGTCCGGTGAGCGATTTCACAACCCTCCGTATCTCGTCGGGGGCAACTACAGGAGCCAATCTCAAAACGTAACCAAGACACATTAGTGTCAGCTACAATCAGAGAAAATCACTTGAACATTTGGTTGAAATATGGAAATTGAATAGGGAATCTTCATTTCAGTAATGATGACGATTCACCAGCTGGCAGTAACTCATGCCGGATTGATACGCTTATAATTCAACAGAATTTATCGATTGACATCAAATTTCACAGACTCGCTTATTCGTTCACAAGCTAATTCATTCACCAACTCACTCGCCTACCCAACCCATTTACTAATCAACTGTCCCTTTCATTCATTTACCAACTCCCAGAGTATTCGTAATATATCGACATTCCAAACTAAAAATATAACAGATGGCACTTTTTTGTGTGGTAGTAAAATCGAATTTTCTGGGTGAAGAAGTTGTTCCGGAACACGAGGTAAACATAGAAAGTTGTCCTTTCAAACCATCCTTGATATTTATTCACTAACTTTTCACAAAACTATCCCGTTTTCTAACAATTAATGTTTTTCGAGATTTTTCCATACGATTTGACAGTTCTTGACTACCATGCTTCCGTGAGCTTGAGGTGAGAATTTGAGAAAGTTGAAAACCGAGAGTAGCACAGACGATGCATTGAATACAAGCGATGGTGTCGCCGCCGGGCTGTCAGCGCTGGAAACTAGATGCTATAAAAGTTCTTGCATGTAATTTTTACTGCTGGCGCCAACTGGGAGCAATCAATAAAAATGTAAACAGCAGTCATCCCATTGATTAAAAAAAGGTTTGTTTCATTCTCACGACTTTTGAGCTTCTGATAAACAACTTCAATCTAGACTTCAGTTGGTATGAACATACATTGTTATAATGCGGTGAAGAACAGACAAGTTGGAATGAAAAAAAAAATGCAAATGTACGAAGCTCTAGTGGGATTCGAACCCTCGACTACCCAATGGGCTAGAAGGAACGTGTTAACCAACTACGCCACAGACCAAGTAACGATTCTGTTGTTATACTTTGCAACTAACGGTAAAGATTTTCCTCTGTAATGCCTGAAGGTGTTTTTGAAGGGTTTGCTTTCCTGGTTCGATTATCCACAGGCATTGACGTAGCCAGCTTTTTTCATTCTTGTTTACTCTCATAAACAAACACGAAAAAGAGCGGGATGATAAAGGAAGCGAATGGACCCTCAGTCAATCCTTCTCTTGCTCGTACTTGTTTAGGAGATTCAGCAAGAAAAACATTCAGGCTACGCCAATGTCCAGAAGACCAATGGAATTTTCAGAAAATTCCATAGCATTTTAATAAGATTTTATAAGAACTTTTAAAGAAAGTAATGAAGAATATTTTGATTGATCTGTAAGTACATAAATCATTCTCGTGAATTGACTTTGATAAACAAATCACTTCGACTATATTTTGTTGAAGTTACATTAACAAAAAGAAAATTCTGGCTGAACCTCTGAAAATAAAAACAGCTTTTGAAGGAATTTTCAAAGGAATTCGCAGATAAGTTTCTAGCAAAATTTCATTTTTTTTAAATTAAAAATCTATCTACTGGCGAGATGGACCACCCATGATCTTAGCCACAGGAGACAGCAAAGGAAAAAAAATCTCTTATTTTCAAGGTGAAATCATTGAGAAGTTTTTATGGTATTTCAGTGGCTTGGACAAAAAATTATTGGAAGAATGTATAGTGGTATGAAAAAAATCTAAGAGATATATATGGGGAAATCCTTGTTCCAGACCTCCTGATCTCATTAGTTAATATATATGTTCGAGACCGTGTTAAATACACCAAGAATAATATAATTTAGCTTTTAATAAAAATATGAAAGGAACTTTTTTAAATATTTGATCTTTAGGAAATGAATTGTCTAGCCGAGGTCACGACTTTTATAACAGATCAACATTTTCAATTACAGGTAAGTTACAAGGAGTTGGGAAAATTTCCGTGCCAAGTCCGCGCGAGCAAAATTTGAATCCGCGCTAAATCCGCGCGAGTATGCAAGTAAATTTACGATAATTTATATATGTATACATTTACAATTTAAATTTGTATTCTACACTAACAAAAGAAAATACATTTTCAGCTGTAATAGACCAATTGAGCGCTCGTTGACAACTGAACTTTTGATTCGTAGATCAACGCGACTCATCTTGATCATTATTACAGGAAAATGAGAAAAAAATTTGCCAGACATTCTAGAACTATAGAACTCCTGGAAAATCTATACAGGTAGGACGTAAGGCACTACACTATCAATACCGATTGACTTGATTCTAGGTTCACAGATAGATGTTATGGAATGTGTCCAAAATAGGGTCCCCTACTTAAATGATCCCATACCTTATCTCTGAAAAAAAAAACCGAGAAAGGGACGAGCTCTTTGAAAATTTCTGAATAGTTTTTGGAAAAAAAGTTATACAGAATTTTTGGATGAATTTTTAAAGTAATGAGCATGCATTTGTATAGAATACTGCAGAAGAATTTTCAAAAGATAACTATGAGAAAATTTCGGAACATGCTGCAGTGCGACGCTCTTGAAAGAATCTCAAGGGAGTAAACCTGGAGCAAATACCAAAGTGATGCTTTTAGGAATTGCTGGGGAAATGTCTGAACAAACTCATAAAAAAATCCTTATCCACAGTTAAACATCTGAAAGAAATTCCTACAGAAATCATTGGAGGATCTGCTACCAGTAAACCTGTGTCATAATTTCAGGACAACGTCTCTTTCATAATTTTGCTCTGGAAATTCCCTTAGTGTTTTTCTAAGAATTCCCCCAGAAATTTGATCAGGAATGCCTTTGGGGATTCCTCATAATATCTTCTCCAAAGTTCTCACTGGCAATTCTTGTGAAGATTTTTACGAATTTGTTGAAGGTTTCTTTCAGACTTTCCCTCAACAAATTTTCCGTGGGATTTTCAGGAAATCATCTAGGAATATCTAGACGTATGTCACTAAAAATATACAGTGATAGACATTCGTTTAGCCGAGACCAAAAAATTTTCAAAAAAGTTTCAGGAAACTCATACAAAAGATTTTTTGATAAAACTTTTTTATCATAGTGACAGTGTATCTAGTACTGTTTTATAAAAATGTGATACATTACACTTACATATACACTGAAACAAAAACGAGGGTAAAAACCCTTCAAATGTCATTTTTTGACTTTAGAAATGTTCAAATGATAAATATTGAAAATGATCTTGATCAAATGCCAAGCTGAAATGCACTTTGCCATTACTACGAAAATGAATAAAGTTTGTATTTTTTCGCGTAAGTTGGTCCCTGTTCGGATATACAGTCGTCTCTTTTGGAGCTACACATTTGTTGTAGAAATACTTCAGAGAAGTATTTTGAGGAGTTTCAACCACATTTTAGGAAGAATTCTTCCATCAAAACACCAGTTTCTTACCTAACAATTAAACTAAAAATTTCTACTGGAATTTTGTCACTGAGTCTTACGAGAATTTTCTCCAGGAATTTTTTTCAACGGGGTTTTGTATGAAAAATGTTTTAGAGTTTAGAGTTTTAGAAAATCCCTGAAAAATACAATAAGAGCTCATGCACAAGGATCTCTAGGTAATATCAGAAAAGATCATTGAAGAAATTTCGGGATGCACCTTCGTTGATTTTCTGGCTTTTTATGAGGAATCGCTAAGAAATACACAGTTTAGAGGCCAAATAGCAGCTCCTTCTGTTTATCCAATAGATATCATAAATAAGGCAAGGTAAGGCCATTATTAAATGTTTAAGAGTTCAAACATGCTAGAAAAAGACAGACATTCCTGAACAAATATTTGAAGGAATTACTGGAGCAGTCTTTGGAGGAATGTTCAGAAATATTTTTGAAAGAACTTCTTGGAAAATATTTCAAGAAATTGTGGGAGCAGCCCTAGAAAAAAAATCCGGAATAACGACTCACTCAAAGTGCAAATTTTCAGTAATACCAATCCGTGTGGTCAATTATGAATTTCAAATAACTCAACGTACATATGTACAGATGGGTAAATTATTGGTTAAATTGGGAAAAAATCCACAGCTCGGTTGAGATTTGAACTCACGACCCTTATTCGCTAGACAAGTGCTTTACCAACTAAGCTACCGAGCCAATTAATGACCCGCCAACTTAGTTGTCATAAGGTTCAATTCTAATCTCATCGATCTACATCATCTTCCCCTAAACCGCAAATATATGATAGGCTGCCTGTATGATAGGCAAACAGTTTCAAGCAATAAACAAATCGCTTTCGCTCTTCGTACATATGTACAACAGAGATGGTTATATTTGCGGTTTAGGAGAAGATGATATAGATCGATGAGATTAGAATTGAACCTTATGACAACTAAGTTGCCGGATCATTAATTGGCTCGGTAGCTTAGTTGGTAAAGCACTTGTCTAGCGAATAAGGGTCGTGAGTTCAAATCTCACCTGAGCTGTGGATTTTTTCCCAATTTAACCAATAATTTACCCATCTGTAAATATGTACGTTGAGTTATTTGAAATTCATACATCCGGAATAAATTCTTGGAGGAATTCTCGAAGCAATCATTATTAGAGGAATTTCTGAATAGTGAAGAAAATCTTGGAGGAATTCCTGAAGCAGGCCTGTGAAAAAATGTCCAATGGAATCCCTGCAGGCATTTCCAAGACATCCTCACAAGAATTTCAGAATGGATACTTGGATAAATTTTGTAAGCAATTTCTGAGTAAATTTTGAAAATTTCTGTACAATTCTTGGAGCGATTCCCGGAAAAATACTTCAAAGAATCCATGAAAGAACATTTGGAAAAATTTCTCGAGAATTTCTTGCAAAAATACCTAAAGAATCTTTGTTGGGATTTCTGAAAAAAAAAATAATAGAAGGAATTAATATAGGCTTACATGGTCATTTTCACATGATTGACCATAACTTAGTAACGACAAAAAAGTACATTCCAAAAATTTCAGCGATCAAAGCTTATAAAATTACATTCCCAAAAATATTGTTTTGAAAATTTTCCACGAGTTCGGACATAGTTTTTCCGGCTTTTGTTTATGAATTTTTTCAACGGTGGAAAATTTTGTGGAACATTTTTTCCACTTCATATTTTTTTTTGGATTCCTGAGAAAATTTGCTTTCATTCTCATAAAAAAAAAAAACTTTGTTTCTACTATGCTTCGTTCTTAAGTTATGGTTTTTCAAACAAAAGGCTTTTATGGCACATTTGGACATTTTTCAACAAAATTGGCCATAACTCAAAAACGAAAAAAAAAGTGCATTCCAAAAATTTCAGCGATTAAAGCTTACGAAATAACCTTCTCAAAAATATTTTTTCGAAAATTTTCCACGAGTTCGGGCATAGTTTATCCGGCTTTTCTTTACGAATTTTCTCAACTGTGGAAAATTTTGTGGGAAACTTTTTCCAGTTCATACTTTTTTTTGCTTTCATTTTCTAGAAAAAACTTTGTTTCTACGATGCTTCGTTCTTGAGTTATGATTTTTCAAAGTAGTGTCAGGGGAAAACAAAAAAATTCCACCTGAGTTTTCTGGGAAAATAGGCGACCCTGAATTTTCCTAAATTTCTTTTTTGTTCAAATATACATGAGCCCTGCCTGTGTAAAAAATTTCATGAAAATCTGAGACCCTTCGACCCAATTTGTACGATAATAAAAAAAAATGCACTCCTGTGAGAAGCATTATTGAAGTTTCTGAAAAAACAACCTAAAGAAATTGCTGCTGCAATGTTTGAAGAAGTGTTTGAAGAAAAGATATGAGGAAATTCCTTGAGAAATGATAAGTAAATTTTAAGTAAAATTTTAAGAATCCATGAAAATATTCCAGTGGAAATTTCTGAAATCGTCAGACGAATTCCTAAAAAAATATTTGAACATTTTTTTTTAGAAACTACATATAAGAATATACTTAAAGGAATCCTTGGAGCAATTCCTGCTAATTTACATGAAAAAAGGCCCTGAGGAATCTTGCGATAAATTCCTAAAGAATTGCTGTTGAAATTTTTAAACTTCCAATGCCCTACCTCGTCTTAAGGTGAAACTGGACATTTGAAAATATTGTGCCGTTATTTAATAAAAAAAAGAAAAAAAAAACCAAAAAATGTAGAATTGCATCTAGTTTAAGCTTTTTTTATATTTTTGGCTGATACTTTGGACAGTTCTGCACTTCTCAAACGGGTTTTTGGTATATTTTAAAGCGTATTAACATTTGTTTGAAATCATTGAGAAATTGATGTTTTGGTCACCTTTTAGATGTCATTGATTCTTTTGTATTGAATCGCAACATATTTTATATTTTTCTCCAATCATTATGTCATAGTAAAATAGTTTAGTGGAAATAAGTACACTTTTCGATTATTGTCACATGGGATTTTTTTTGTCATTTAAAAATGAATAATAAGATTTTGTTAAAAATCATAAAATATCAAGAAAAAAAAATTAAAAAATCGAAAACCAAAATTGACAAAACCTCTCATTATAAATAATAACCTTGCGAAATATGTTTAAATCGATTTAAAATGACGAAAAATTATGTTTACATCCAAATCAAAAAATTGGGCGTAAGAGAGTTTCGGAGAGAGGAATTTCGGAATATTTAAGTCCATGAAGTGATTTTTGCTTACATCGAGAAATTACTGGACTTCCAGAACATTTTTGGTATTTTTAATAAATTCCCTGAGGAGTTCGCTGCAGAAATTCTATGAGAAAATTCCGAGGGAATCCTTAGAGGAAACCTGGAGAAACCTTGGTGAAAATTTTCGAGGAATATTAGGATAAATACTTGAAAGAATACTCTGAGAAATATGTCAAAGAATTCATGGAGATATACTTGAAGTATCCTTTAATAATACGCAAATTAGCTCGAAGAAATCCCTGGAGGAATTCCAGACGGATTCGGTGGAGAAAATTCTTAAGAAGTAATTGGACAAATATCTAAAGGCACCTCTGGAGCAATTCTTTGGGAATCTTACGAGATATTTAGTGTTGAATTTCGTGGAATAATCCTGAGACAAATTTCTGAAGAAATCTTTGTAGGAATTCCTAAAGGAATTATTGTAGAAATGTCTTTAACAATCAATGGAGGAATTTTTGAGAAATTCTTGGAGAGTTTTATAAGGAAACCTTGAAGGATTCTATAAGGAATCCTTGGAGGATTATTTTAAGAATCCTTGGGATAAATTTTGGACAAATCCTAGGGAAACATTAGACAAATTCTTAGGAGAAATTCTAGAAGAATGCCTGCAAAAATTCATGGAGGAATTTCTAAAATTCTGGGAGGAGTTCCAGAATCAACTCTTGGGGAAAATTTAGCAGGAATCGCTAAAGAAATTCTTTAGTTGGTATCTGGAGGATTTCCTGGTGGAATTCTTGGAGGAAAGTCCTAAGGAATCCTGAGATAAATTCCTGATGGAATCTATGCAATAACTTCTATTAAAATCTCCGTTTCTTTGGGTGATCGACTGTACGTTGGGAGATATCTTTGAGGGGTTTATTGGCAAAAAAAAGTTAAGAAAACATATAGTTGTTTTTAATTGACCAAATTAGACTGAAATGCCAATAAATCAAAATCAAAAGCAAAAGTTTGGGTATTAGAGGCTACGCGTAGTGTTCTACAATGATGGCAGAAAACTTCTAGAAATGTGTATCCACAGAAAAGATAAGGAAGGACAGCAGAATCTTGCCCAACATCTAAATTTATAGTATATATTCCATGGGCTGAAAATTATTATAATAATGTTAGTAGTAATAATAATTGTGATAATAATACATATAAATTTATCTAATTAGTTTCCTTTTATCTTCTTTACAGGTGAGCATTGCTTAAACTCAAAATCTATTCGAGTAAGTAGATGCATCAAGAAGCATAGTTAAAAAAAATGTTCGACGGATCCCTCTTACTTCAGCATAACCAGTCAATCGACTCGAAGAGGTCGACCTTGATGAAACACCCGACGCACCTCTCCTCTCCATCGATGCCTATTACCAATAACCATTCATTTCAAACCGTTTCTTTGTTCTAACTGCCCTGAACAACAACCACTCTGCTAGCTGCCGAGCCCACAGCTTCCACCGCCGTTTCTCGGAGCTTAAAATGCATTCGATTAACATTCACCACATGCCGCAATTTGTATTGGCTGCTGCTGTTCTGCTTCTAAGCAGCTCACTACTTTTGTAGTGGTCAGTTTCCGCCACGGTTCGTGATTCGTTTGTAGGTTATACTGAATTGAGTGACTTCTACGATCAAGAATTCTCGCATCCGCCGTTTTGCGAAACGCGCGTTGCGGGGCTGACGAAGGAAACTCGTTTCCAGAAGAGAAACGCATTATCGCCGGGTAGATCACGCCGTACGAGAAGCAAAAACTGATAATTAAGCATGCCGAATGCATATTGCTTCTCGCCTTTAATCGACGCCCTATGACTAATGGGGTCCATCTATAAGGTTCCAGAGAGGTGACCCGAATGAGTCATGGCAACATGACGGTGCTTCTAATCGATGACGATTTGGATCGTATTCGTGACTTGAGTCGTGACGTGATCCGTCGTATCCATCCACCCATCGTGGGTGATATCGGTGTCAATTGAATCCATTGAGTGCGAAACCAACAGTAACGTGTTCCGAGGAAACAATTTGAATCGAATTGTACTGGATGGTGTCAAGCACCCCCGATTGCTGAAGTGTTCCCAGGGGATGGAGAACGAGAGAGTTTGATGCCAAATGAGGAAAGTGCCAATTACTGTTTGCTAATTAAATTAGCGCAAGGTACGGGTGGTGGACAAAGACTACGGTGTAGCTCAGTGGCACCGGCAACGACGATGGAAATCGCACAAATTGGGGAAAGTGACTTCCCAATGTCTAATGAATGTCAGTCGGGGTGGGCAATAGGAGAGGCGAAGGTTTCACTTGTGCGATATTGGATTTTGTCTTGGATGGAGTGAAAACTTTTACATCAGACAGGAAATTAATTTTATCGCATGGGGTGTTGCCTCAGGTAGAACTTTGAGATTACATTTAAACCAATGACCATTGTGGAATGGATGGATGTTTAAAGTGTACAAAGAAAGCAGGAATAGAGAAAAAAAAAACAAAAAAATTAAAAATTGAATCAGGGAGCCATTAAAAAAAAACAAACCATTAAAACACACATTTATCAAAGTTCAAAAACGAGGAAATCTTCAATTGGTTTTGGGGAGGTTTGTAAAACCATCATAAAACCCTAATGACTTTATTTTGGTAGTAGTAAAGGAAAATTTAAAAAAAATATATATATAATAAAAAAGTGTCACGAGACAACTTAACCATGAAAAAATAGAATCAGGAAATAAAAAAAGCAGATCTATGAAATGATAGAAATATAAATACCTCAGAGTTCAAAAACGAGGAACGTACGCTAAGACTATAGCCCAAGAAATATTTGGGATCCGAGTTGTTTTGGGGAGGTCTTAAGAACCATAATAAAGCCTCTAAAATTTGGTTTTAATTGTAGTTCTACAAACTACCTCTAATATATTTGAATTAGAACTGTACTTGTTCTTTGTTGTAGAGATTTTCAGACAGAGGATTGTTTATTATTTTTCTTGGCGTAACAACCCCACTGGTAAGAAGCCTGCTTCTCAGCTTTCTTTGAAAGAATTCTCCACAAATTTCTCAAAAAATTCATTTAGAAAACGATTTATGGATATGTTTAGACATTCCTCCGGCTAAACCTACAAAAAATCTTCCAGAGATTTTTTATTATATTCAACTTGGAATGCTTTCTGTAAAAATTCCTTTAGGAATTTATCCTTTAGTTATGCAGAGATTACCTCAAAATTGGTTTTAACCTTCCTTGAATTTCTTCCAAAACTGCTCTATAGAACTCCTTTCATAATGTCTTTCTCCATTTTGAAATTTCTTCTGGAGTTGCTTCAGAAGGAAGTGCTTTTTTTAGAATTTCCTTTAGAGGATCCTTCAGGAAATTTTTGCAAGAATCCCTCTAGAAAACTATCCATGGGTTTCTTTCCATAGATTCTTAATTCTTCCAAATCATCTACAAATTTCTTCGGAAATACTTTTTTACTTTTTTTTAATAAAAACAAAAAAAAACTTTCAGCGATTCCATGAGAAAATCCAAAGTTAGAAATTTCTCCAGAAATTTACATGAATATTTGTTTAAAAAATCTTCCTCAGAATTCTTTTGAAACTTCTTCCATGATTTTGTTGAGATAATTCCCTAGAGACTGCTGCAGAAACTTTTAATGACATTTCTAAATTAATTTGCCCAAGGATTTTTTCTAAGAAATGTTCTATGGATTTTTTTTTCCAAAATTGCTATGGTTTCTTACAAACATAACTTCAGGAATTCAAACTCAAAATATAACATATCTTCTTTTGGAAACTCCTCCTACGTTGTTTTTAGAAATTCACCCTGGGATAGTTCAATAAATTTCTCTGATGATTCCTTCAAGTATTCCCTCCACGAATTCTTTTGGGTACATTTCTAAGGGTTTCTTCTGAAACTGCGCCTGGGATTACATCAGAAATTTTTCTGAGGATTTTTCCATGAAATGCCCCGGAAATTTCTCCACAGATTCTTTCAGAAATTTGAGTAGTGATTTCTTAAGAAATTCTTAAAAAAATCTTCCATAAATTCTTTCAGTGGCTACTTCAGAAAATAGTCTAGAGATTGATTCAGTAATTCGTGCAGAAGTCCACCAGACATTTGTTCCAGAATTGGTATAGGGATTGCATGGAAAAATTCCGTAGGAATCTGGCCAATTTCTTCAGAGATTCATCAAGAAAATACTGCCGGAACTTCTTCAGAAATTACCGAGTTATTTATTTCAGTATTCAGGCAGGGACTCTTCCAGAGATTCCATCATGAGTTCGTACAGAGATCACTTCAATCTTCCTCAAATGAAAACTCTAAGAATTTCTCCACGGATTCTTTAAAGAATTGATTCATAAATGTTTGTAAGGAATTTCTATGGGAACTCCTTAAAAAAACTCCAGGGATATTGAAATTTTCCAAGAAGTTTGTTATAGGATTTCATCAAGAAAAAATTGGAAAAAATCACCAATAACTCTGAGAATTCCACAAAGCGTTGCCCGTGGGGTTTCTCCAGGTATTTATTCTGGAAGTTCTTCTTTGATTCCTCCTCGAATTCCTTCAAGAATTTATCTGGGATTTCTTTAGATATTCCTGTGGAGATTCATTCAAGAGTACTCTCTGAGATTTTTATAGGAATCTAGAGAACATTTCCCAAGACATTCCTTCGGGGATTGATTCGAAATTTTCTGCTGGGAATGTCCCGAACAGAGGAAAAAAAAGGTATCTTCTTAATTCCTTTGAATTAGAATCATGAGAAACTTCTGGAGGGACTTAGTCAGTAATTGCAGGTTAAAAATTGCTTTAGCAGTTTCTGGAAGGATTCTAGGAAAAATTTCGTAAAGAAATTTCGGTTGGAATTTCTTAAAAATGTTCGCAAAAATCTCTGACATAACGCAGGCATAGCAGCGATTGCTTTCTTGAAAAAGACACTAAATAAATTTCTTAAAGAGAGCTGGAATACTTGCTGAAGGTATGTATACAAGGAAAAACATTTCAGAAACAAATTTAGTACAATTTCTAAAGCGTTTCATACAAAATATTCCTACTTTTTTTCAAAATCAGGCAGAAACAAAATAAAACTTAAAGGCATTCCTTAAAGAACTACTGAACAAATTTCAGAGATTTTTTTTTTCGAAATCTGGGAGAAATAGGTATTCAGAAAAAAGTCTTGAAACATTTCTTGAAAAATACCAAGGAAAAAATTTTGAAGTAATTTTGGCAGTAATTGCTAAGAAAATCTTTGGAGAACTTCCTTAGGCATCACTTGAAAAATTTCTGAAGAAATCCCTGCATAAATTCTAAGCAATCCCTTGAGGAATATTTTCCTGAACTTCTGGAGAAACCTGTGGAGAAATTTCAAGATGAATGTCTTGAGAAGTAAATGCCAGATAGATTACCTAAATATAGGAAGTAATAATACTGGAAAAAAAAACTGTGGACAAATTCTAACAAAAATCTTTGAAACAGTTCTTGGAAAAAAAAATAATTTTGAAAAGAAAATTCTAGAGGAATCCCTGAAAAAATCTCTGAATCCCAGTAAAAAAAATCTCCTGGAATTATACACATCTTTTGAAGAAATCTTGGGAGAAATTCCTGGAAAACCTCTGGGGAAATTGTAAAAAAAAAATTAAAAGAAAATTTTCAAAGAATTACATGGATAGTAATGCATACTAGGGACACCTGGAAGAGTCTTTGAAGGAATTCTCACTCAAATCAATTCAGGGAATTCAGGGAAAATCTCTTGTCTATAAATAAAATTGGATTTTTTTTAATAATTCCAAAAATAAAAAACTGGAAAAGAAATCCCATAAAAGAAATTCATGAACAAATGATTCTAATAACAGAAAAAATCATGAAGAAATAATGTATAGACAGGTTTCCCCGGAATATCGAATACATTTCTATGAGGGCGCACCAGTATAGGGGGCGCTTAAGTTTGGAAACCTTGAGTTACCAGCTTTGATTTTACCATGACAGCACTGTGCGGAAGGCACGAAGATACTCTATGCCCAAAGAAGTCATGAAACTTTACATTACTAAAAGGTCCTGGATCGACCGGGAGTCGAACCCTTGCATGGTTATGCTGAATACCCACGCTTATATAGCTATGGCTATATCCGCCATTCATTTTTTACTTTAAGAGTACAGTTCAATGAACCCTACCATCAGCATCTTCACCCGATCGAATCCATTTCTTTATAGGTACGAGTAATTTCTGTACGAATAGAAAACTCCTAATGGCATATCTCTCGCGCCACAACACCTGGCATCAACGTGTGTCATAATGACAAATGTATCCTCTCACTTGAATCTCGAATTCCAAAGCTCACGCTATCGTTTGCCTGCCGTTGGTTGCTACAAACAACACACATTAGCATTCAAAGACCCAAGCAGCAGCATGAAGAGAGCGGCTTTAAAGTTTAAACCCTCCATACCGACTGGCTGGCATGGCCATCGTCGTCACACGCTCGGCGTTGACCCATGGACCACGTCGTCGACGTCACCGTAGAGGCCACCTTTTGCATTCACACGAAGCCACAGAGTTGCTCTTTAACAGCCGGCCTGCCATGGTGCCATGGATGTGTGTGATGGTGATTCGATGAAAAACAATCTCCGTCAAATATCAAACGACACACGATAACAAACATCAGCAACACAGGCGCGTCAGAAATTGCAACGACTTTGGCCGGAGTACGGATTATGATGTTTCTCAGTTGGAGTTGGTCGTTCGACTCTCAAGGCGTTTAGTGGAATTGCAAATTAACTACAACATTGTAATGCTACGGTGATGACGATTTAATACGAATTAGCACATTTATGCCTCCTAACATTGCTGCATTTCCTCCAAGATATACCTAGAACAGTGTGATGTTTGTTAGCGATATGAGACACTCTGTAATACGAACGACGACGACTGCCTAGGGGTGATAAATGTGCGAAAAGCTTCGGAACGCGTGACGATTGTGAGAAAATCTACATTAGAGAAGAATGCCGTTGACATTAGAAGGAACCTGTTTGCTGGCGTGGTGTAATCGTAATCTAGGGGGTAGATGGTTAGATGGAGGGTGCTTGATTCTGTAAGTGATTCGCACAAATTCAAGGTTGGTCCATGTGAATGTGTCTCGCATACAATGCACCCTGAGCTCAAATTGAACCGTTCTATGAAACATACAATATTTCTTATAAGGTTGCAACGCATTCCTGACGGCGACACCATTATAGCTCATTGTAGCCAAATATTGCGAAAATGATCACTACATAATAATTATCCTTCTGCAGGCCATATATGATTAACGAATATTTCAATTCGAGCGTGAGGTAGGAACGAATAGTGACCATGGTAGTTCCCCTGGTATCTGTAGGTCGGCTCCAGGGGCACGTTCTCCTCCATTTGAGAAATTTGTGCTAATAGTTCCCCTAGCCATAAATCACTGACTCCGTGCCAAGCAGGGGAAAGGTGCAATATTTATAAGAATTTATTTAAAAGGTTACAGTACGCCACAATATCAGTTTGAGGCTGCTGCTCTCCATCCTCCGTTACGCGCAATGCTCGCCAAACAACGCTTCACCTGGACCTCCATAGTGGTCTGTGCGCTCCACGTCTTCTTGTGCCAACCAGATTGGTAGCGGAGACCAATTTTGCAGGATTGTTGTTCGGCATTCTTGCAACATGCCCTGCCCACCATATCATTCCGGCTCTGGTCACCTTCAGGATGCTGGATTCACACTGTTCTCCTGCACACCGCCAAATATCGTCCATAGCACGCGTCACTCGATAAGTCCGAGCGCTTACAGGTCCTCGAGCATAGACCATGTCTAGCGTCCGTAGAGGACCACCGGTTTTATTAGCATCTTGTACATGGTACATTTATAGCTTACAGCTTTAGCTACAGCTTCTTCTGGAGGCCGACTTCCACTGATGATGAGCCTTCGAATTTCACGACTCACATTGTTGTCAGCCGTTAGTAAGGATCCGGGGTAGACGAATTCGTCCACCACCTCAAAAGTATCCCCATCTATCGAAAATGATCGAAAATAATTTTTACCGTACAAGCAATGACACAACTTAACACTTTAATATTTTTTAATACTTCGTATGACTAAGGAGATTTGTCAAAAAAAATATAAAACAGTATAGTTTAGTCATTGCTTGCACGGTAAAAATTATTTTCGATCAGCCATGCATTTACTTAAATGGAGGTTTCAGTGTATTGCTCAAAATAATTGTATACCAGAATCTCTCCCCCAAAGGTTCAGCAAAATTCAATGCAACAAAGAACGGTTGACAGCTATCCCCTTGAAAAATGGCCCAATGAAAGAGCCGAAACGTCGGGCAAACCAAAAACACCGTTTTGAATAATCCAAAATTGAGAAAGTCAGTTTTTCGGGTTGAGTTTATCAAAATATTGCGCTGAACGAATGTAAAAATCAAACCTCGGATAAATATACAGAAAATTCTCTGCAGGAATCTCTGAGGGAACCGCTGCACAATGGTTTATCTGCCCTTTTTAAAGCTCTTAATTAAAAGCTCGACGGATTGAGGAGATAGAGCAATGGTGTATATGACAACGTTGATGGACATGGCAATGGCATCTGCCATCTTGTGGCGGCCTTCATCAAAGTTGTAGCCTTTTCGATTCCAAACAACTTTGCTGAAGACGTCAATGTTGTAATTTTCCACGAATCGTGGAATTTCTATAAATAAATAATTAGGAAATAAATTTCTGAAGGACTTTCTTAGTGATTTTTCAAAGAAATCGATAGTCAAATTCTTGTAGAAATCTCTGAAAAAAAAACTTAAAATAGTTCCTAGAGCAGTCTCTGAAGAAATACAAGGAAAGTTTCTGAAGAAATCAAAGGTGGATTTTTTGAAATCTCTGGATGCAATTCCTGAACGATTTCTCAAAAGAATTCCTGACGGAATCCGCGGGGAAATTTCTAGATTTATCTTTGGAAGAAACTGTGGTTGAATAACTGAGAAAATTCATGGAGGAATACCTTAAGGAATTTCTGAAGCACTCTCTGTGTGAAATTCAGAAGTAACCGATGGAGGAAATTCGAAGCAAATTTGGGAAGAATCTCAGAATAAATCACGAAAAAAATGTCTGAAGGAATCCCTGGTGGATTTTTCTTAGGGGATGCATTAAAGAAATTTTTGAAAAGACAGTTTTTTTCTGGAATATCTGATTTCATATTTTGAAAGAAGAATTTCGAAAGGAACCGCTGAAGCAATTTCTGAATTTAGTAACATTTTATAAAGGAGATCGTAGAGCAATTTCTGAAGAAATCCATGAAAGGTTTTATAACAGAATCCCGAGAGTAATTTAAGAATCCATGAATTTTTTTCATTCGAAATTTATTGAAGGTTTTCAAGGGAAATTTGGAAATTTGGAGAAATTTATGGAAGAATCTCTATAGAGAATCTTCCGAAGTTTTCCTTGAAAAAATCCCTAAAAGAATTGAGGAAGAAAACTTTTGAGAAATTTCGAAAGGAATTCTGTATTTATGAAAAAATCCGTGAACAATTTTCTTAAACAACCACTAGAGGCATTTCCGTAAGAATCCATGGAGTATTTTTTTAATGTCCTTGAAAGATTTTCTAGAGAAATCCATGAAAACATTTTTGAAGTATTTCTATAAAAATTTCTAAAGGGACCTGAGAAATTGTTTTTCTGAAAAAATATAGAAGATATTTATTGATGTTTTTTTAAACAATTCAAGGAAAATCCATACAAGACTTCATTTGGCTTTTTTGTGAAGAATTTTGCATGATTTTCTAATAAAATCCTTCTTGAAATTTCATGAAGAATTTCGAAGGAATACTTGAAAGATTTTTTGCAGAAATTTAAGGAATTTTTTAAACGATCCGTCGAATGACGAGAATTCTTTGGAAATTTGGAAGAAAATTCCTCTGTTCAATTTCCAATGTAGAAACAAAAAATTTTTTTAAACTATCCCCAAATATATTTCAATATCCCTGAAGCATATTTTAGAAAAAAAATAATCAGAGGAAACCCTGGAATAATTTTTGAAAGTAACATTGTAAGATTTTCTGAAAAACAATCGTAACAATTTCTAATGCGATCTCTGAATGATTCCCTTACCGAATCCTTGGAGAAATTCCTGAATAAACATTTAGAATCGTTGCACGACATTCTTAAAAAAACGATTTCTGAAAGACTTTCTGAAGAAATTGGTGAAACATAACAGGCAACAATTAAAAAAAATGTTACGTAATATTTCTGGAGAAATCGCATATGAAACATCATGAAGCAGCCCACGGTTTTTGCCTTTCTCGTACACCAAGGTGTACCGAAAGGCTATATGTTCACTCCAAAACCGAAAATTTGATAGAGCCTCCGGAGAGGTCAAGTGTTATATACCAATCGACTCAGCTCGACGAGTTGAGATGATGTCTGTGTGTGTGTATGTGTGTGTGTGTATGTATGTGTGTGCGTATGTGTGTGCGTGTGTGTGTGTACAAAAAAGGTCACCTAACTTTTAGATAGTAAACATCAACCTATTTTAACGACCGACGGTTCATTCGACGCGGAATCTGGTCCCATTGTTTCCTATTGAAAATGGTTCGGATCGGTCCAGTCGTTCCGGAGTTATGGCCATTTAGGTGTTCCGGATCTGTACCCCAGGAAGGGGCTGGATATGAAAATGCAACAAACCCAAGCATGCGACCCATCAAACCACGGCATTTTCGATTATCCGATGAACGGGAAGTAGGAAAATAGTCTCAGACTATGTCTGAACCGGTTGTGTTCCGGAACCGGTTCCGGGTGTCCTTCCGGAAGTGGCCAAATATAAAAGTAAACACAACCCATGCATGTGACACATCAAAAAGCGGCTTTTTCGATAACCAGTTGAATGGCAAGCAGGAAAGTAGTTTCAGACCATATTTGAACCGGTAGTGTTCCGGAACCGGTTCCAGGTGTCGTGCCGGAAGTGGCCAACTAAAAAAGTGAACCAAACCCATGCATGCGACGCATCAAAGAGCGGCATTTTCGATAATCAGATGAACGGTAAGCAGGAAAACACCTTATCTGAACCGGTTGTGTTCCGAAACCGGTTCCAGGTATCCCGTCGGAAGTGACCAATTTAAAAACTGAGCCAAACTTATGCATGTGATACACCAAATAGCGGCTCTATCGATAACCAGATGAACGGTAAGCAGGAAAATACCTTATCTGAACCGGTTGTGTTCCGGAACCGGTTCCGGGTGTCCTGCCGGAAGTGACCAAATATAAAAGTGAACATAACCCTTGCATGTGACACATCAAAGAGCGGCTTTTTCGATAACCAGTTGAATGGTAAGCTGGAAAGTAGTTTCAGACCATATTTGAACCGGTTGTGTTCCGGAACCGGTTTCAGGTGTCCTGCCAGAAGTGGCCAAATATAAAAGTGAACATAACCTATGCATGTGACACACCAAATAGCGACTTTATCGATAACCAGATGAACGGTAAGCAGGAAAATAGTTTCAGACTATATCTGAACCGCTTATATATTAAACTGACGAAGTTGTAACGGTGAATCCAACTGAATGCGTCTGACGATGACCGAAGAATAGTAGGTCGTAACGCGAAACGCTTAACAAGCTGTTTCCGATATTTGTCACCGATAATTACCAATCAATCCACAAATAACATACCTGAACCGGTTGTGTTCCGGAACCGGTTCCAGGTATCCCGTCGGAAGTGGCCAGTTAAAAAAGTGAACCAAACCCATGCATATGAAACATCAAATCATCATAAATGTTGGATAACCAGATAAACGGGCAGTAAGAAAATAGTCTCTGACCACACCTAAGATCAAGGTTGCAACCATTCATTTGCAAAGATTTACATTCATTTGCTATTATCTCAGTTCAGAAGCATGCTTTCGAAAAACAATGTATGGATGAATTTAACCTTGTTGTTTTATCTGAAAGTTTGCCGAATAACAATGGGGTCGCACACGCATTCCAAAGCCGTGAGCGAGCTGTGAAGGCAACTTTCCACAGCGTGAATGAAATTTACATTCACCGCGTGGAGAGTTGCCTTCACAGCTCTCTCACGACTTGAGTATACGTTTGCGACCCCAATGTTATTCGTCAAACTTTCAGATAAAACTACAAGGTTAAATTCATCCATACATTGTTTTTCGATAGCATGCTTCTGAATTGAGATAATAGCAAATGAATGTAAATCTTTGCAAATGAATGGTCGCAACCTTGCAGCAGTGTTGCAGAATCAGAATTAGATTCATCGCTGAAATTACGAAGATGAACAAAATCAATGCAAGCGATAAATATGCGCTCTTTTAAATCTTGATAAAAATAAAAACGATCTTGTCAATTCACACCATTTTAGATTCCTGAGACGTAATTATACAGTAGGATGAATCAACGTTGTATGGGGAAATTTTAATTTCATAGCATCAATCCCCTTTTGCGGTTGAAATTACTACACACGATTTTGATGCAACTGGTTGAGCCCTCGCGCTCTGTAACACGGTTAAAATTTTAACGGGTTTTATTATGATAAATTTTACTAGCTTGCACATTTTTTTTGTCAAATTTTACATAAATCTTATAACCAACGATAATAAAATAAAGGCTAAAGCGTGCGGAAAAAAAAATGCCGAAATATCTTGATAATGATCGGCATCCAGTACTAGTGAAGGTGGTCAAGCAGTCAACTGAGAGGTTTGATATTTTGCAGCTCTGCTTATACGTTTAACATAATACATTACTTGGGAATATGAACCATCAATAAGTTTCCAAATTCGATTATGGCTTTGATATAATTGTTGCTTTTCTGAATAAGGCTGACACAAATTTCGATTTTCTCTTAAGTCAAGAGGGGCCTCCCTTAGAAATTTTACTGGGCATTCATCATTTTGAGGAAAAACACAAATAAATAGGGGAGATCGGGGCATTATGGACACCCGGGGCAAAATAGACACCCCTATTTTTGCCGAAACCGTTGACTTTTATGCTAAACTTTTAATGCATAAGCGTAAAGGAACAAGTCAACGTTCTACTTTTCAAAGGTAACATTCATATGCCTCCAAAGTAACCTAAATATCATTGAAATTGAAATATGTTTTTCATATGGTGAAATTCTTACAATTTCAACGGAGCAGCAAATAAGGTATTACGAGTGTTTGAGTGTGTCCACCATAAAAACCATTGAATTGCTACCTTATCTGCATGCATACGTAGATTTAGCAATGGATAAAATATTTTATTTGTGATTAGAATTTACTCAAAATAAAAATTTCAATGTTGTAGTCGATTTGGGGCGAAAAGAACACTGGTAATTACGAATGGATGTACGCGCATTGCATACTTTTATGCGTTTAAGAGTGTTTGGAAAAAATCAATTGGATTATTTAAGCCTAAAGTTAATTTAATTAACTTTGATGTTTTGTAAACTCGTCTAAGATGGAGTATTTTATCTGTGGTATCGATCTCCGTGGGCAAATTACTTAACTGATCGATGTAATCAAAGAATTAGCATAAAATATGCAGGGGTGTCCATTATGCCCCGATGGGTGTCCATTTCGCCCCGTACCTTCTCTGCCAGCCGTAAAAAAACACACGATTTACAATTCATTATTTTTTTACAATAAAGACATTCTACCTGCTGTAAATGATTGAAATACGTAGGAAACAAACTGAAGTTGTAAGCCAACTTTTAATATGTTAAGTTTTTCTCTGTTATACAGGCCTAACGTACTCATTTGCTTAGGGTGTCCATTATGCTCCTAATCCCCCTTAACCAATAAATTTTTAAATTTTAAAGTGAAATTAGAGTCCTCCAGAAAATTTCTTACCAAATCCGCTTAGCTTAATTGTTTGGGTATTTTTTCATCAAATACATTAATTATTTATCAACTCTACTCCCCCATTGATAAGTCAACGAGCACTGTGACAAAATAAGAAAATGAGATTTGTTCCATTTTAGAGTATTCTCAGAATTCAGGAACACTTCGGCTCATAGCTCTTGAGTACATATTTGACGAGAAAGGCACTATCACCACTAGGTGGATTAATCAGGGTTTTTTTTAAAGAAGACATCGAAAAAGTTTCGATTGAATTTCATATTTGAAGAAGAATTCAGAAAGAATCTCTGGAAGAATTTCTTTAGGATTGTTTAATAAAATACTTCGGGCTTAGGGGGAATTACAAATCTCCGAAAATCTTCTAAAGGATATCATAAATAAATTTCTGAGTCAAATGTGTAAAGGTATCAATGCAGGAAATTTCTGAAAAAAAAATAAACTTTAGAGAAAACCCTTGTAGGATTGTTTTTAAAACCCGTGAATTAATTTTTGCTGGAATACAGAAAAAATCCAAGGAATTTAAAAAAAATATTTAGGATAGGGTATTGGTTCCTTTCTTAAGCATGTGGCTCCCATTTTCATCCTACGAAAAATAAAGGATTGAAGCGCTGTTTGTTTTGTTTCTTATTTTTGTATTTTTTCTTAGAAGTGAGCACCCATGAAAACAAAAAGAACGGAATCAATCGATGCCGTAATCACTTGTTTTCGAATAGGATGAATATGGGAGCGTGAGATTAATGATGGACCACATACCCTATGTGTGCCATCAGTAATCCCACGCTCCCATATTCATCCTATTCGAAAACAAGCTATTACGGCACCGATTGTTTCCGTTCTTTTTGTTTTCATGGGTCCTCATTTCTAACAAAAAATACAAAAAATAAGAAACAAAACAAACAGCACTTCAATCCTTTATTTTTCGTAGGATGAAAATGGGAGCCACATGTCTAAGAAGGGAACCAATACCCTATACAAAAAGTATCGGAAACATTTTTCAAGGAATTTTGGAAGTATTTTCTGAAGGGATCCGTAGACAAAAAATTTGAAAATATGTTCAGTTTAATTTTTGCAGTTATTCCTGAAAGAAGTTCACTCACAAAGATTTTTTGGACATATGGGGAGCAAAAAAAAGCTCACAAAAGAAACTTTGTTACACAAATAAATGTGAGAAAATTTTGAGAAAATCAAAAAGTCAATTTTCCTATATGTTTGGGAGAAGAAGTGTATATTTATAGGGGCGCAAAAAATATCAAAAATTACAAGGGAATTTTCCACATTTTTATGAGAGCGTCAGAAAAAAAAAACAATTTCATAATATTTTATGCTGGTGGAGTTGTGGTGGAGTTGAAAATAATTAAATAGGCAACATAGGGGTCTCCAGTTAGCGTAGTGGTTAAGGCGTAGTGGAGACGGCGGGTTCGATTCCCGTTAAGACCGGGAAAATTTTATCGACTCCCTGGGCATAGTGTATCATTGTGCTTGCTTCACAATATACTAATTCATGCAACGACAGGCAAAGAAAGCCCTTCAATTAATAACTGTGGAAGTGCTTAAAGAACACTAAGTTGAAGCGAGGCAGGCCAAGTTCCAGTGCGTTCGCAGAGAAGAAAAAGAAGAAGAAGAAAATAAGAAGCACCCGAAACTATAGGGATTAAGTAATATTCACAGTTACAATGTATTCAACTCCTAAATGGTCAAATTTTCGCCATTACCCATCAGAAGAACACCCCAAAATCAATCAAGTGCAACCAGCAATCGCTTCCACTTGAATAATCCCCTCTCATTGCATAATTCGTTAGAAAAATTGCGCCTCTTTCACTCTCATCACTTCATCTAATCCAAAAAGCCTGTAATCACCAACCGCCTGCCTGCCGCCTGATAGTTCAACGCCCACCCATTTGCGTTTTCAATTAGCAGCGGATTTTTTGCTCTTCCACCTCAGCAGAGATTTCAACGTGACGCCCAAACGCAGAATTCAAATATTGCTCAATCAGCAGCATCAATACCAGCGGAGCACTCGAAAATCATTCGCTCAAAGTGAAAGCAATAAGCTCTAAATTAAAGGGCTAACATCATCGGCGACGGCGGGGGCTTTAGTCACTTGCGGTCCCGGGTTGGATCGAATCGAACGGGCGTTTCTGTTTGTCCCCGGTCCGGTCCGGAGTGAGTGTGCCGATGCGCGGGTTAATACATTTCCACATTTGCGGTGTGTCGGCTAAGCTCATGCCTACAAAGCCAAATGGCAAACCACCACCACCGGCTACCGACTGACTATCCGGCGATCCGAGTGCTGTCGATGGATTATCTCGTTGGGTTGGGGAACGGGAGGACCGACGGTGAGGGGGTAATCACACCAACCGATTTGGTTTGATCCCATTGCCAGTGGTACTTTGGGTCGTTCCATCATCGTCGTCCGTCGCCCATCCGGTGGACAAAAGGGCTTATGACAGCAATCGGACTGTTCGGACGAGCAACGAGCACCAATGGTTGCAGGCAAGAGCAGCATCCATCCACGGAGTCCATGTTATCGATGTAGTGCTAATTATATGCTGACAAGTTGATGGGTCCATTTCGCTGACTGGATTGTTGTTATGAGTGGTTGCGGTGGCTGCTTGCAGTTATAGTCTCGTACCTACTGGGGAAAAGAATGCTACATTTTTATGGGGTCAAGTTGAATTTATCGTTCTGTTATGCTCATGGGACGCAGTAAAATCGATCGGATTATTGAACATTGGTTTTGGTGCAAATACTCTTATTGCTGACGGTTCAGCAGCATAAACAGAATTGGGTTATATTCATTTCTGATAACACTTTATTTATATCAAGTGTATGAGATTTGCTATTACCATACCTTACCGGTCAGACTAAGGCCTGAATGTCTTCTGTTGATCGGCTCCATTCTACTCGGTCCATGGCTCGGCTGTGCGTTTCCAGTTCCGCACTCTGCGAAGGGTTCGTAAATCGTCCTCCACTTGGTCAACCCACCTAGCTCGCTGCACTCCACGTCTTCTTGTACCGGTCGGATGACTCTCGAGAACCATTTTAGTCGGGCTGCTATCCGACATCCTGATGACGTGACCCGTCCACCGTAGCCTCCCGATCTTCGCGGTATGGACGATGGTTGGTTCTCTCAGCAGCTGATGCAGCTCGTGGTTCATTCGCCTTCTCCAAGTCCCGTCTTCCATCTGCACTCCGCCGTAGATGGTACGCAACACCTTCCGTTCGAAAAATCCAAGGGCGCCTTGGTCCTCTGCACGTAGGGTCCATGTTTCGTGCCCATAGAGGACGACCGGTCTAATCAGCGTTTTGTAGATAGTTAACTTCGTGTTACGGCTAACTGCGGAGTACAAAGTAAGCTCCATTTCCTGCCACAATGCGTCTCTGAATTTCACCAGTGTGCCCAAGTACACGAGTTCTTCAACCGCCTCGATTTCATCACCGTCGATAGAAATTCGGGGTGGTGGGCGCGGTGATTCCTCCCTGGAGCCCTTTGCCATCATGTACTTTGTCTTTGACACATTAATGACCAATTAAAAGTTGCCTGGCTTCATTCTTTAGTCGGATGTACGTTTCCGCCATCGTCTCAAATTTGCGAGCTATAATATCAATATATACAGCTGTGTTCATAAAAATAGCAGTGAAAGCCGTTTTCCACACAAAATGGTCAACTTTAACATGCCGTAACTTTGTTCTCCCATGAGCGGTTGAGCTGACAGCAAACTATAAAATTGGTGAATATTGTTTCAAGCCATTTTAGGAGAGATTTTTTTTTTTGGAGGGTTCTCAAGAGTTCAAGGTTGTTCAAGGGTATTTCAAACAGATTACTGGGATTCAGGAGCATTTCAATAGTATGATGCACCCCAAAGACCCCCACATCTCCCTTGAAACCCCGTGACACCCGTCAGAAACCCCTGGGACCTCCTGAAATGCCCCTGAGACACGTGTCACCTTGAGACTTCCAGGTACCCCCTGAGATTATAAGAAACTCTCTCAGCTGGTCTCAGCAGGTACCTCCTTGAAATCCCTTGAAATGCCTTTGAGACTCCCCAAAAACGCTTCTGAGACCCTCTGAAACGACCCTGGAGCACTTGAAACCTGAAGCCTCTAGTACTCCCTGAAACGACTATTAAAAACCCCTAAATGTCTGACACCTTCAGGTATCCCCTGAAACCCCTAAGGACGCCCCAGAAACCCCCTAGAACCGTCTAAGTCCGCCAGGTACCTTCAGAAGTCCTCTGAAATGCTTTTGAGTCCTCCAGGAACAGCCCCTTCTACCTCTTGGGACCCCCGGAAACCCTTTCGGACCCTCTAAAACGCCTCTGAGACCCCTGGAACGCCCCTGAGATCCCCTAAACTGCCCCTGACATGTCCTGGTAGCCTCTGAGACGTCTAAGCATCTCCTGAAAAATAAACTGCATTAAAAATGTTTAAGTGTACACCAAAACTTGACGTTAAATTGACGTGCAATTGTGAAACGTGTAAAATTTACTAAAAATTTTGAAAAAAAGCTGTGAATATATTGCACAATGGTCCACGAACCAGATTTACGAGGAAAGATGCATGCAGCGCCTTCAAATGATTTTTAGACAAATATGGTCTTCTACAAAGTTGTTCCTAAAAATAAGGCCCTCTTTTCAATATACATGAAAATTAGGGTGGTCCATATTTACAAAGAAATTGGGAACCAAACTTTTTTATTTGCAAGAATAATTATATACATTCTTCGGAATAGTTTTAGATCTATCAATTTTGAGCAAGTTTACTGAAGACACTTTTTATGTAGCTTTAAAATTGATCGATCTAGAGATATTTTCTGAATAAGCTTAGGGTGGTTCAAGAAAAACCGGGTTTCTGGCGTTAACTTTTTCGGTTTCGATTTTTCATCAAAGTCGGCCAAGAAACATTTGTAGAGATTTTGAAGACGCGTCGTTTTGTGCGTTTTGTGAGATGTTTGTTATCTCTTTCGGTTCAAAAGTTACAGGCATTTTTCTAAAAAAAAAACCATAGCTTTTCAAAAAGGTGTTATGAGGGGTTGGGGCAAACATAAAAAATATCTTTTGCCCGCATTCAAAAGAAGAAATGTTGTTATAAACATATCAAAAAATTACAGGGGTGTGATTTTTGTAACCCAAGTAAAAAAATACTTGAAAGTGCCTATTTTTTCTAGAAAATCATCAATATATTTGAACGGAATGACGTAGCAACATTCTCAGCGCACGAAAATGCGCGTTTTTGGAAGCTCTAAAACTGGTTCTAAGACAACTTTGATGAGAAATTTGAAACAAAAAAGATATAGGGTTTAAACTGTTTTGGCCAAATTTGAAGCATTTTCCCATAGTTTTCATAGGGTGACGCTAGAACAAATCGTTTTATTGCTTTATCTTTTTTGTTCAAAATTTCTCGTCAAAGTCACCTAAGAACCACTTTAAGAGCTTCCAAAACGCGCATTTTCGTGCGCTGAGAATGTTGCTACGTCATTCCGTTCAAAAGATATTGATGATTTTCTAGAAAAAATAGGCACTTTTCAAGTATTTTTCACTTGAGTTGCAAAAATAACACCCCTCTAATCTTTTAATATGTTTTATAACAACATTTCTTCTTTTGAATGCGGGCAAAAGATATTTTTTATGTTTGCCCCAACCCGTCATAACACCTTTTTGAAAAACTATATTTTTTTTTAGAAAAATGCCTATAACTTTTGAACCAAAAGAGATAACGATCATCTCAGCGCACGAAACGACGCGTCTTCAAATGCTCTACAAATGTTTCTTGGGCGACTTTGATGAAAAATCGAAACTGAAAAAGTTAACGCCAGAAAACCGGTTTTTCTTGAACCACCCTAAGCTTATTCAGAAAAATACCTCTAGATCGGGCAATTTTAAAGCTACATAAAAAGTGTCTTCGGCAAACTTGCTCAAAATTGATAGATCAACAACTTTCTCAAAAAATGTATACAGTTATTCTTGCAAATAAAAAAGTTTGGTTACCATTTTTTTTTTTTTTGAAAATATGTACCACCCTAATTTTCATGTATATTGAAAAGAGGGCCTTATTATTAGGGACAACTTTGTAGAAGACCATATTTGCCTAAAAACTCATTTGAAGACGTTTAATGCATCTTTCCTTGTAAATCTGGTTCGTGGACCACTGTGCATTGCAATAAGTGCATGCGTAAGTTACTTACATTTTTATAATGAGCGGAAAAATAAATAAAAAGCAACGAATTTTTTATGAGAAACTTCTGGAAATCTACGAAGCCGCCCTAGAGACCCCCTTGGATGCCCCTTGAAATCTCGTCAGAATCCCTAAAACCCCTTACGACCCCTAAAGAGCCTCTGATATCCCCTACTAAACCATCTTTGTGTTCTCTTGAGATTTTTCCAGCAATTTTGTCTAAAGTTCCTCGAAAATTCTTCCAGAAGAAACCCCTCCAGAAATTCGGTCAAACTGATAAGACTTATAAGGGAACGAATAGAAAAAAAAGTGTTCCTTTGAGAATGCTTTGAAGTTCTTCCAGGTACTACAATATTTTTTTGCAATCGTCCCAAACTTCTTTTCTAACTTATCTTCAAATTCGAGCGGAATTTTCTCACAAAATAACATCTGCAGGTTTGTCTTTTCTCCAGCTTATCCAGGGACGGCAGTACCGTGAATTTATTTTTTTGAAAATTTTCTAGAAATTTGCTATCAAGATTTACTTACCAAGAGCTTTGAAAAATTTTCGGAAAATTTTCCAAAAATCCAAACATTCTATTAAAAGTTTCAAGAGATTTACTATTGATTGCCAGAAACTCTAAAATTTCGATATTCATATCCCCAAAATGAAAACAAACAAGCTCAACCTCCAGAAACTTCCTTCATTTATTAAAGAATTTCCGGAGATTTTCAGTATTTTTCCAAGTAAAGTTTTTATTTTTTTTTGTTTTGTGGAAACTTTGATCACCACTTTTATGAATCATATAAAAGTTGGTAACTAAAATTTCTTCTGAATTATTTTTTGTTGGGTAACCAGTGGACACAGATGATGAAAGTCAAAAATATGTTTACTAGAGTTTAAAATTTTTCGAAATTTTCAAAAAAAAATTAACAAGTTTTATAATGCACAGATTATTTGACGATTATCTGACTAAATATAAGTCTGCTGGTATTCCATCAATTCTGTCCATGCTGCGATCTATTCAAGTCTTTTAAATACTGGCATGGCAATTCTAATTTCTCGTGTGTTTTCTGTTTTTTTTTTCTGTGATTTAAAAAAACTCAGTAAAAGAATCCTTGGTATATCTTGATTTTGCACTTACTTAATATCTATAAATGATTTTGGTCGTATTATCATCGCTCACCTGTGAAGAGAAAAACAAAAAAAAACAGTTAGATCAACCAACAATAAAATAAAATAAGCAAACGTTTCATCACTGATGCAAGGAATGTTTTAAAGCATTAATTTTGATTAAATTATTCGATTCCGGTATCTTCAGAATATAGATAAAGCAGTGGTTGCTGCAAGTACACAGTACTGGACAGAAAAAAGCATTGGCTGTTTTTCATACGAAATATTAAAGTTCAAGGCTTTGAGTGTCAGCTTATAGCGCACAAATTGATATAAAATGTTTACTGGACATTCACAATAACTTAAAATATGTTCTGTGAAAAAATAAGATATTACATACTAAGCAAAACTTTTTTTAAATATACATAGTTATAATCGCATTTTAGGAAGAATAGTAAAATTTTAACTTTTTTAATATTTTGGCAACGAGCTATTTTTAGTAAACTCTTTGTCGAGAAAAGTTAAGTGATTCGTTAGTTGAGAAATTTCCAGTCGATTTCTTGTGCTATAAAAATAGATTCAACACAAATGACACCTCCAGCTTCATTACCATATCGAAGAAGAAATTTCATTTAAACATCTTTCGAACAATTCATGTCAAAAATGTTACCTGGCCCTCAGAAGAAGTTAATCCAAACTCTTAGCCTCTACAGAAACACATTCTTTGCCATTCCACCGCACTCTGATTGACATCTCAATGCACCAAATTGATGATGCGCAAGCTGTTTACATCATCAGCACCTCTAGGCCCATAAGTAAGTGTATACGTAAATCACTGCACCACCACGCTCTATGAGGTGGTTCGCTGCACAGAGGGTGGTATTTAGTTTCATAATCGTCCCATTTTGGTCGCAAAAATGGTAAGTACTCCCTGCGACTACCACGGGCAACCGAACCGAGGACGGACTCGATATGGAAATTAAGCTCTTTTTGTGCTTCTCCGTTGTCACAAGCCTGGCGGGTATCATGTGCTGGCTGATATTTCGAGGTAGCAGAAAAGCAAATCGTGAGATATTGAAGACGTTTCGACATGGTGAGTTTCAGTCAGCAGCGTTGAAAACGAAAACGTTGGGTTTGGGCTCATCTTTCCTCCTACACGACGGCTGCACGTAGTTGAGCTGAGCGTTTTGATGATTTGCTGTAAGACAAGACATTTAAGGTGTTCGACAATCGGAACTGGAAGGGAAATGTCCATCTTCGGTGGCACAGTTTTATGGTTTTTTGGCATTGAGACAACGATGTTGTTGAGAAGATTCATTGGCAATGGAATGAAAATTATTTATGGTCAATAAGTCTCAATACTTTTCGCTCGACCAGAGGAAAATGTCAAGATTGAATCAGACTTTATAGCACATGTACGAGGCTGTCACAAATCACATCAAAGTTTTTTTATTCAATTTGTTTATTGTTTTTAACAAAAATTGCTTGAATAAACATTTTAAGTTGAACATTCGACTTACAGTTAAAAATCTTCCTAAAACCGACAATCTTTTCCAACCTACGTTCAAGTCACGATGCCACTGATCCCCCCATGTTTATCAAGCTTTCCAGCAGACCCATCTCCAGCCAGAAAGGCGAAATTCAATCAAAAGCTTTGAAGCTGAAACAAATCCGTCTACGTGTCTTTTACATCATCCATCGTTGCTCTTTCCATCGCCGCCGTTCGTCATTCGGTTGTTGCACATCATTGTCAGAGATTCATCCCGGTCTACCCCCATCAGTTCCTCAGTCAGTCAGTCTGTGTGGACTGTCACACTGACACTCACTGACTGGCTAAGCTGGCTGGCCTGCTGCCTTCAGAAAGCCATGTCCCGAAATCGGATTCCTAATCTGACGGGAATCAAAACCTTCAATCTTGTTCGATGTGCTAACGAGTGGTGCGCTGAACGCGAGAACTGAGATGGCGACTGCTACAACGACAATCCATTAACCCGAGCTCCAAGCTGGATCCGAAGTCCACTAGAGTGGGGCGTACTTGAGGATTTGTTTCAATCTTGAAAATATCCATCTTACCGGTTTCCGGAGGAATTTATTCCGAATTCCAGCATGTCATTCTCAAAAATTCCAGAATAGAATTCTTCGGAAACGGAAATCCCTTGATTTCAGAATGAAATTTTCCAGAATTCCGAAAATAAAACTCTACAAAATTTAAAAATAGGTTTATCCAGAATTCCAGGATAGAATTCGCCAGAATTCCAAGATAGAATTCGCCAGAATTCCAAGATGGAATTCGCCAGAATTCCAAGAAGAAATTCGCCAGAATTCCAAGATGGAATTAGCCAGAATTCCAAGAAGAAATTCGCCAGAATTCCAATATGGAATTCGCCAGAATTCCAAGATGGAATTCGCCTGAATTCCAAGATGGAATTCGCCTGAATTCCAAGATGGAATTCGCCAGAATTCCAAGATGGAATTCGCCAGAATTCCAAGATGGAATTCGCCAGAATTCCAAGATGGAATTCGCCTGAATTCCAAGATGGAATTCGCCAGAATTCCAAGATGGAATTCGCCAGAATTCCAAGATGGAATTCGCCAGAATTCCAAGATAGAATTCTCCAGAATTCAAAGATGGAATTCTCCAGAATTCCAAGATGGAATTCGCCAGAATTCCAAGATGGAATTCGCCAGAATTCCAAGATGGAATTCGCCAGAATTCCAAGATGGAATTCGCCAGAATTCCAAGATGGAATTCGCCAGAATTCCAAGATGGAATTCGCCAGAATTCCAAGATGAAATTCTCCAGAATTCCAAGATGGAATTCTCCAGAATTCCAAGATGGAATTCTCTAGAATTCCAAGATGGCATTCTCTAGAATTCCAAGATGGCATTCTCCACAATTCCAAGATGGCATTCTACAGAATTCCAAGATGGAATTCTACAGAATTCCAAGTTGGAATTCTCCAGAATTCCAAGATGGAATTCTCCAGAATTCCAAGATGGAATTCGCCAGAATTCCAAGATGGAATTCGCCAGAATTCCAAGATGGAATTCGCCAGAATTCCAAGATGGAATTCGCCAGAATTCCAAGATGGAATTCGCCAGAATTCCAAGATGGAATTCGCCAGAATTCCAAGAAGAAATTCGCCAGAATTCCAAGATGGAATTAGCCAGAATTCCAAGAAGAAATTCGCCAGAATTCCAAGATGGAATTCGCCAGAATTCCAAGATGGAATTCGCCTGAATTCCAAGATGGAATTCGCCAGAATTCCAAGATGGAATTCGCCAGAATTCCAAGATGGAATTCGCCAGAATTCCAAGATGGAATTCGCCAGAATTCCAAGATGGAATTCGCCAGAATTCCAAGATGGAATTCGCCAGAATTCCAAGATGGAATTCGCCAGAATTCCAAGATGGAATTCGCCAGAATTCCAAGATGGAATTCGCCTGAATTCCAAGATGGAATTCGCCAGAATTCCAAGATGGAATTCGCCAGAATTCCAAGATGGAATTCGCCAGAATTCCAAGATAGAATTCTCCAGAATTCAAAGATGGAAATCTCCAGAATTCCAAGATGGAATTCGCCAGAATTCCAAGATGGAATTCGCCAGAATTCCAAGATGGAATTCGCCAGAATTCCAAGATGGAATTCGCCAGAATTCCAAGATGGAATTCGCCAGAATTCCAAGATGGAATTCGCCAGAATTCCAAGATGGAATTCGCCAGAATTCCAAGATGGAATTCGCCAGAATTCCAAGATGGAATTCGCCAGAATTCCAAGATGGAATTCGCCAGAATTCCAAGATGAAATTCTCCAGAATTCCAAGATGGAATTCTCCAGAATTCCAAGATGGAATTCTCCAGAATTCCAAGATGGAATTCTCCAGAATTCCAAGATGGAATTCTCCAGAATTCCAAGATGGAATTCTCTAGAATTCCAAGATGGCATTCTCTAGAATTCCAAGATGGCATTCTCCAGAATTCCAAGATGGCATTCTACAGAATTCCAAGATGGAATTCTACAGAATTTCAAGATGGAATTCTCCAGAATTCCAAGATGGAATTCTCCAGAATTCCAAGATGGAATTCTCCAGAATTCCAAGATGAAATTCTCCAGAATTCCAAGATGAAATTCTCCAGAATTCCAAGATGGAATTCTCCAGAATTCCAAGATGGAATTCTCCCGAATTCAAGGATGGAATTCTCCCGAATTTCAGGATGGAATTTTCCCGAATTCCAGGATGGAATTCTCCCGAATTCCAGGATGGAATTCTCCCGAATTCCAGGATGGAATTCTCCCGAATTCCAGGATGGAATTCTCCCGAATTCCAGGATGGAATTCTCCCGAATTCCAGGATGGAATTCTCCCGAATTCCAGGATGGAATTCTCCCGAATTCCAGGATGGAATTCTCCCGAATTCCAGGATGGAATTCTGACGAATTCCATCTTGGAATTCTCCAGAATTCCAGGATGGAATTCTCCAGAATTCCAGGATGGAATTCTCCAGAATTCCAAGATGGAGGTCTCCAGAATTCCAAGATGGAATTTGCCAGATTTCCAAGATGGAATTCGCCAGAATTCCAAGATGGAATTCTCCAGAATTCCAAGATGGAATTCTCCAGAATTCCAAGATGGAATTCTCCAGAATTCCAAGATGGAATTCTCCAGAATTCCAAGACGGAATTCTCCAGAATTCCAAGATGGAATTCTCCAGAATTCAAAGATGGAATTCTCCAGAATTCCAAGATGGAATTCTCCAGAATTCCAAGATGGAATTCTCCAGAATTCCAAGATGGAATTCTCCAGAATTCCAAGATGGAATTCTCCAGAATTCCAAGATGGAATTCTCCAGAGTTCCAAGATGGAATTCTCCAGAGTTCCAAGATGGAATTCTCCAGAGTTCCAAGATGGAATTCTCCAGAATTCCAAGATGGAATTCGCCAGATTTCCAAGATGGAATTCGCCAGAATTCCAAGATGGAATTCGCTAGAATTCCAAGATGGAATTCGCCAGAATTCCAAGATGGAATTCGCCAGATTTCCAAGATGGAATTCGCCAGAATTCCAAGATGGAATTCGCCAGAATTCCAAGATGGAATTCGCTAGAATTCCAAGATGGAATTCGCCAGAATTCCTAGATGGAATTCGCCAGAATTTGAAGATGGAATTCGCCAGAATTTCAAGATGGAATTCGCCAGAATTCCAAGATGGAATTCGCCAGAATTCCAAGATGGAATTCGCCAGAATTCCAAGATGGAATTCGCTAGAATTCCAAGATGGAATTCGCCAGAATTTCACGATGGAATTCGCCAGAATTTGAAGATAGAATTCGCCAGAATTTGAAGATGGAATTCGCCAGAATTTGAAGATGGAATTCGCCAGAATTTCAAGATGGAATTCGCCAGAATTCCAAGATGGAATTCGCCAGTATTCCAAGATGGAATTCGCCAGAATTCCAAGATGGAATTCGTCAGAATTCCAAGATGGAATTCGTCAGAATTCCAAGATGGAATTCGTCAGAATTCCAAGATGGAATTCGTCAGAGTTCCAAGATGGAATTCGTCAGAATTCCAAGATGGAATTCGTCAGAATTCCAAGATGAAATTCGTCAGAATTCCAAGATGGAATTATCCAGAATTCCAAGATGGAATTCGCCAGCATTCCAAGATGAAATTCGCCAGAATTCCAAGATGGAATTATCCAGAATTCCAAGATTGAATTCGCCAGCATTCTAAGATGGAATTCGTCAGAATTCCAAGATGGACTTCGTCAGAATTCCAAGATGGAATTCGTCAGAGTTCCAAGATGGAATTCGTCAGAATTCCAAGATGGAATTCGTCAGAATTCCAAGATGGAATTCGCCAGAATTCCAAGATGGAATTCGCCAGAATTCCAAGATGGAATTCGCCAGAATTCCAAGATGGAATTCGCCAGAATTCCAAGATGGAATTCGCCAGAATTCCAAGATGGAATTCTCTAGAATTCCAAGATGGAATTCTCTAGAATTCCAAGATGGAATTCGCCAGAATTCCAAGATGGAATTCGCCAGAATTCCAAGATGGAATTCGCCAGAATTCCAAGATGGAATTCGCCAGAATTCCAAGATGGAATTCGCCAGAATTCCAAGATGGAATTCGCCAGAATTCCAAGATGGAATTCGCCAGAATTCCAAGATGGAATTCGCCAGAATTCCAAGATGGAATTCGCCAGAATTCCAAGATGGAATTCGCCAGAATTCCAAGATGGAATTCGCCAGAATTCCAAGATGGAATTCGCCAGAATTCCAAGATGGAATTCGCCAGAATTCCAAGATGGAATTCGCCAGAATTCCAAGATGGAATTTGCCAGAATTCCAAGATGGAATTCGCCAGAATTCCAAGATGGAATTCGCCAGAATTCCAAGATGGAATTCGCCAGAATTCCAAGATGGAATTCGCCAGAATTCCAAGATGGAATTCGCCAGAATTCCAAGATGGAATTCTCCAGAATTCCAAGATGGAATTCGCCAGAATTCCAAGATGGAATTCGCCAGAATTCCAAGATGGAATTCGCCAGAATTCCAAGATGGAATTCGCCAGAATTCCAAGATGGAATTCGCCAGAATTCCAAGATGGAATTCGCCAGAATTCCAAGATGGAATTCGCCAGAATTCCAAGATGGAATTCGCCAGAATTCCAAGATGGAATTATCCAGAATTCCAAGATGGAATTCTCCAGAATTCCAAGATATAATTCTTCAAAATTCCAAGATGGAATTCTACAGAAATCCAAGATGAAATTCGCCAGAATTCCAAGATGGAATTCGCCAGAATTCCAAGATGGAATTCGCCAGAATTCCAAGATGGAATACGCCAGAATTCCAAGATGGAATTCGCCAGAATTCCAAGATGGAATTCGCCAGAATTCCAAGATGGAATTCGCCAGAATTCCAAGATGGAATTCGCCAGAATTCCAAGATGGAATTCGCCAGAATTCCAAGATGGAATTCGCCAGAATTCCAAGATGGAATTCGCCAGAATTCCAAGATGGAATTCTCCAGAATTCCAAGATGGAATTCGCCAGAATTCCAAGATGGAATTCGCCAGAATTCCAAGATGGAATTCGCCAGATTTCCAAGATGGAATTCGCCAGAATTCCAAGATGGAATTCGCTAGAATTCCAAGATGGAATTCGCCAGAATTCCAAGATGGAATTTGCCAGATTTCCAAGATGGAATTCGCCAGAATTCCAAGATGGAATTCGCCAGAATTCCAAGATGGAATTCGCCAGAATTCCAAGATGGAATTCGCCAGAATTCCTAGATGGAATTCGCCAGAATTTGAAGATGGAATTCGCCAGAATTTGAAGATGGAATTCGCCAGAATTTCAAGATGGAATTCGCCAGAATTCCAAGATGGAATTCGCCAGAATTCCAAGATGGAAGTCGCCAGAATTCCAAGATGGAATTTACCAGAATTCCAAGATGGAATTCACTAGAATTCCAAGATGGAATTCACTAGAATTCCAAGATGGAATTCGCCAGTATTCCAAGATGGAATTCGCCAGAATTCCAAGATGGAATTCGTCAGAATTCCAAGATGGAATTCGTCAGAATTCCTGTTGGTAGGGTGTAATGAAAGAACAACCGTCTAGTACAAGCACAGAGAGAGAACTAAATTTTATTGATTACAATATACAGGCTACTATGATTATGATTATGATTATGATTATGATTATGATTATGATTACAATACAGGCTACTATGATTGAAATATTCATCCGAGAGTGCTTCGCTATCACTCCTCCTCAAGCTCGGAAGACAACATACAGAACAATTCGAGCTTGATTACATCACCTTTCGTCACTTCATGAAACTTGGTGCGTTTTTTTCCCTTTCTTCCATCGACCAGAGTAATCCGACTTGAGTATGATCGCACCGACAGGCACACCATTCGACGTCTGGCTCCTCCTGCTTGTCGGTTGACCCTCCTACCAGAAAACCTCCATGGAGCGATGTTGATCCAATGCCGCCACCGCTGGGGTCCTTGCCATGCTGGTACTCATCGCCGCCGGCCCACGTGTTGATGAGAATATCCCGGTCCATGTTCAGCGAATACAGTCCTCCAGTCATGGTGGCTGCCCCGATTACCTTGCCGTGTTTGAGAATGCGGCAACCGTTAGTGTCGAAACAAATAACAGCTTCTTTGGATGCCAATTTCTTCACTGATATAAGGTTTGATTTCAATTCCGGCACGTACAGCACTTCCGCAAGAGTGATTCGGTTGAGGCTGCCATCAGGAGAAAGGAGCACAATGCGACATGACCCCATGCCGGCGGAGCTGGTCGTTCTCCCATCCGCGAGACTTACGTCCTGCTTTACGGTATTGTCCAAGGTGTAGAACAAATCCACATCCGCGCACATGTGGGATGATGCGCCCGAATCCATCAGCCACCCATTGGAGAAGTTTGGTTTTCGTCTAGCCAGAAAGGAATATTCTTCGAGGATTTCTTGACGGGCTGATCGTGTCCTGGGCACGTTCCGTCTCGTTGGTTGATCTTCCGATTTTTCGTCGATGATCCGTTGTTCCGCCAACGCCTTGCAATGCTTCTCTTTATGACCGGGCTTCAGGCAGTACTTACAAACCAGTTTTCTCCTGTCCACGCCAGCCATCAGCAAAGACTCGTTGGGCACCTTTTCGCAGCGTTTTGCTACTTCATCTACGAGCTTGGACTTGATTAGTTCCAACGTTAGCTCGTCGTCGGATCTACTCTCCAGAGCAGTGGTGAGTGTATTGAACGACTCCGGAAGGCTTCGAAGCACCATTGCAACTTGCAGATTTTCATCCAAATCTTGGCCTGCCAAAGACAATCGCTCGAAGAGGTCCTCCATCTCAAAGATATGTCGTTCTATATCCTCACCATCGCTGTACCGCTTCTCACACATTTGCTTCAGGAGGGATACCTTTGATGTCAAGGTTGCTTTTTCGTAGTGACGGCGGAGGCTCTCCCAGGTGTCCCGAGCCGTTTTTGTGCCTTTGATGAGGTTCAGTTGGCTATCCTCAAGCAACAGGCCAATCGTCGCTCGCGCCTTCTGGTCTCCGTTGTCCCACAATCGAACTCTTGCTCCATCAGCTGCTCCAGGTCCAGCACCCAGTTCTGGTCGGTTCTCGGTCACGAACTGCCACAATTCTTCGCGAACTAGCAGAAACTCCACCTTTTGCTTCCAGATACTGTAATTGCTTCCATTCAGCTTGGCAATTCCCAAACGATCCATTTTTGCTTGCAGTGTGAAAAAAATTTTCGGCTTGTTTATTGGTTGCTCTTGGTTACGGCGGGGCCCACAACCTGTTGGTAGGGTGTAATGAAAGAACAACCGTCTAGTACAAGCACAGAGAGAGAACTAAATTTTATTGATTACAATATAATTACAGGCTACTATGATTGAAATATTCTTCCGAGATTGCTTCGCTATCAATTCCAAGATGGAATTCGTCAGAATTCCAAGATGGAATTCGTCAGAATTCCAAGATGGAATTCGTCAGAATTCCGAAATGGAATTCGTCAGAATTCCAAGATGGAATTCGTCAGAATTCCAAGATGGAATTCGTCAGAATTCCAAGATGGAATTCGTCAGAATTCCAAGATGGAATTCGTCAGAGTTCCAAGATGGAATTCGTCAGAATTCCAAGATGGAATTCGTCAGAATTCCAAGATGGAATTCGTCAGAATTCCAAGATGGAATTCGTCAGAATTCCAAGATGGAATTCGTCAGAATTCCAAGATGGAATTCGTCAGAATTCCAAGATGGAATTCGTCAGAATTCCAAGATGGAATTCGCCAGAATTCCAAGATGGAATTCGCCAGAATTCCAAGATGGAATTCACCAGAATTCCAAGATGGAATTCGTCAGAATTCCAAGATGGAATTCGTCAGAATTCCAAGATGGAATTCGTCAGAATTCCAAGATGGAATTCGTCAGAATTCCAAGATGGAATTCGTCAGAATTCCAAGATGGAATTCGTCAGAATTCCAAGATGGAATTCGTCAGAATTCCAAGATGGAATTCGTCAGAATTCCAAGATGGAATTCGTCAGAATTCCAAGATGGAATTCGTCAGAATTCCAAGATGGAATTCGTCAGAATTCCAAGATGGAATTCGTCAGAATTCCAAGATGGAATTCGTCAGAATTCCAAGATGGAATTCGTCAGAATTCCAAGATGGAATTCGTCAGAATTCCAAGATGGAATTCGTCAGAATTCCAAGATGGAATTCGTCAGAATTCCAAGATGGAATTCGTCAGAATTCCAAGATGGAATTCGTCAGAATTCCAAGATGGAATTCGTCAGAATTCCAAGATGGAATTCGTCAGAATTCCAAGATGGAATTCGTCAGAATTCCAAGATGGAATTCGTCAGAATTCCAAGATGGAATTCGTCAGAATTCCAAGATGGAATTCGCCAGAATTCCAAGATGGAATTCGCCAGAATTCCAAGATGGAATTCGCCAGAATTCCAAGATGGAATTCGTCAGAATTCCAAGATGGAATTCGTCAGAATTCCAAGATGGAATTCGTCAGAATTCCAAGATGGAATTCGTCAGAATTCCAAGATGGAATTCGTCAGAATTCCAAGACGGAATTCGTCAGAATTCCAAGATGGAATTCGTCAGAATTCCAAGATGGAATTCGTCAGAATTCCAAGATGGAATTCGTCAGAATTCCAAGATGGAATTCGTCAGAATTCCAAGATGGAATTCGTCAGAATTCCAAGATGGAATTCGTCAGAATTCCAAGATGTAATTCGTCAGAATTCCAAGATGTAATTCGTCAGAATTCCAAGATGGAATTCGTCAGAATTCCAAGATGGAATTCGTCAGAATTCCAAGATGGAATTCGCCAGAATTCCAAGATGGAATTCGTCAGAATTCCAAGATGGAATTCGTCAGAATTCCAAGATGGAATTCGTCAGAATTCCAAGATGGAATTCGTCAGAATTCCAAGATGGAATTCGTCAGAATTCCAAGATGTAATTCGTCAGAATTCCAAGATGTAATTCGTCAGAATTCCAAGATGGAATTCGTCAGAATTCCAAGATGGAATTCGCCAGAATTCCAAGATGGAATTCGTCAGAATTCCAAGATGGAATTCGTCAGAATTCCAAGATGGAATTCGTTAGAATTCCAAGATGGAATTCGTCAGAATTCCAAGATGGAATTCGTCAGAATTCCAAGATGGAATTCGTCAGAATTCCAAGATGGAATTCGTCAGAATTCCAAGATGGAATTCGTCAGAATTCCAAGATGAAATTCGCCCGAATTCCAAGATGGAATTCGCCCGAATTCCAAGATGGAATTCGCCAGAATTCCAAGATGGAATTCGCCAGAATTCCAAGATGGAATTCGCCAGAATTCCAAGATGGAATTCGCCAGAATTCCAAGATGGAATTCGCCAGAATTCCAAGATGGAATTCGTCAGAATTCCAAGATGGAATTCGTCAGAATTCCAAGATGGAATTCGTCAGAATTCCAAGATGGAATTCGTTAGAATTCCAAGATGGAATTCGTCAGAATTCCAAGATGGAATTCGTCAGAATTCCAAGATGGAATTCGTCAGAATTCCAAGATGGAATTCGTCAGAATTCCAAGATGGAATTCGTCAGAATTCCAAGATGGAATTCGTCAGAATTCCAAGATGGAATTCGTCAGAATTCCAAGATGGAATTCGTCAGAATTCCAAGATGGAATTCGTCAGAATTCCAAGATGGAATTCGTCAGAATTCCAAGATGGAATTCGTCAGAATTCCAAGATGGAATTCGTCAGAATTCCAAGATGGAATTCGTCAGAATTCCAAGATGGAATTCGTCAGAATTCCAAGATGGAATTCGTCAGAATTCCAAGATGGAATTCGTCAGAATTCCAAGATGGAATTCGTCAGAATTCCAAGATGGAATTCGTCAGAATTCCAAGATGGAATTCGTCAGAATTCCAAGATGGAATTCGTCAGAATTCCAAGATGGAATTCGCCAGAATTCCAAGATGGAATTCGCCAGAATTCCAAGATGGAATTCGCCAGAATTCCAAGATGGAATTCGCCAGAATTCCAAGATGGAATTCGCCAGAATTCCAAGATGGAATTCGCCAGAATTCCAAGATGGAATTCGCCAGAATTCCAAGATGGAATTCGTCAGAATTCCAAGATGGAATTCGTCAGAATTCCAAGATGGAATTCGTCAGAATTCCAAGATGGAATTCGTCAGAATTCCAAGATGGAATTCGTCAGAATTCCAAGATGGAATTCGTCAGAATTCCAAGATGGAATTCGTCAGAATTCCAAGATGGAATTCGTCAGAATTCCAAGATGGAATTCGTCAGAATTCCAAGATGTAATTCGTCAGAATTCCAAGATGGAATTCGTCAGAATTCCAAGATGGAATTCGTCAGAATTCCAAGATGGAATTCGTCAGAATTCCAAGATGGAATTCGTCAGAATTCCAAGATGGAATTCGTCAGAATTCCAAGATGGAATTCGTCAGAATTCCAAGACGGAATTCGTCAGAATTCCAAGATGGAATTCGTCAGAATTCCAAGATGGAATTCGTCAGAATTGCAAGATGGAATTCGTCAGAATTCCAAGATGGAATTCGTCAGAATTCCAAGATGGAATTCGTCAGAATTCCAAGATGGAATTCGTCAGAATTCCAAGATGGAATTCGTCAGAATTCCAAGATGGAATTCGCTAGAATTCCAAGATGGAATTCGCTAGAATTCCACGATGGAATTCGCTAGAATTCCACGATGGAATTCGCTAGAATTCCACGATGGAATTCGCCAGAATTCCAAGATGGAATTCGTCAGAATTCCAAGATGGAATTCGCCAGAATTCCAAGATGGAATTCGCCAGAATTCCAAGATGGAATTCGCCAGAATTCCAAGATGGAATTCGCCAGAATTCCAAGATGGAATTCGCCAGAATTCCAAGATGGAATTCGCCAGAATTCCAAGATGGAATTCGCCAGAATTCCAAGATGGAATTCGCCAGAATTCCAAGATGGAATTCGCCAGAATTCCAAGATGGAATTCGCCAGAATTCCAAGATGGAATTCGCCAGAATTCCAAGATGGAATTCGCCAGAATTCCAAGATGGAATTCGCCAGAATTCCAAGATGGAATTCGCCAGAATTCCAAGTTGGAATTCGCCAGAATTCCAAGATGGAATTCGCCAGAATTCCAAGATGGAATTCGCCAGAATTCCAAGATGGAATTCGCCAGAATTCCAAGATGGAATTCGCCCGAATTCCACGATGGAATTCGCCAGAATTCCACGATGGAATTCGCCAGAATTCCAAGATGAAATTCGCCCGAATTCCAAGATGGAATTCGCCCGAATTCCAAGATGGAATTCGCCAGAATTCCAAGATGGAATTCGCCAGAATTCCAAGATGGAATTCGCCAGAATTCCAAGATGGAATTCGCCAGAATTCCAAGATGGAATTCGCCAGAATTCCAAGATGGAATTCGCCAGAATTCCAAGATGGAATTCGCCAGAATTCCAAGATGGAATTCGCCAGAATTCCAAGATGGAATTCGCCAGAATTCCAAGATGGAATTTGCCAGAATTCCAAGATGGAATTTGCCAGAATTCCAAGATGGAATTTGCCAGAATTCCAAGATGGAATTTGCCAGAATTCCAAGATGGAATTCGCCAGAATTCCAAGATGGAATTCGCCAGAATTCCAAGATGGAATTCGCCAGAATTCCAAGATGGAATTCGCCAGAATTCCAAGATGGAATTCGCCAGAATTCCAAGATGGAATTCGCCAGAATTCCAAGATGGAATTCGCCAGAATTCCAAGATGGAATTCACCAGAATTCCAAGATGGAATTCGTCAGAATTCCAAGATGGAATTCGCCAGAATTCCAAGATGGAATTCGCCAGAATTCCAAGATGGAATTCGCCAGAATTCCAAGATGGAATTCGCCAGAATTCCAAGATGGAATTCGCCAGAATTCCAAGATGGAATTCGCCAGAATTCCAAGATGGAATTCGCCAGAATTCCAAGATGGAATTCGCCAGAATTCCAAGATGGAATTCGCCAGAATTCCAAGATGGAATTCGCCAGAATTCCAAGATGAAATTCGCCAGAATTCCAAGATGGAATTCGCCAGAATTCCAAGATGGAATTCTCCAGAGTTCCAAGATGGAATTCTCCAGAATTCCAAGATGGAATTCTCCAGAATTCCAAGATGGAATTCTCCAGAATTCCAAGATGGAATTCGCCAGAATTCCTAAATGGAGTTCTCCAGAATTCCAAGATGGAATTCCCCAGAATTCCAAGATGGAATTCTCCAGAATTCCAAGATGGAATTCTCCAGAATTCCAAGATGGAAATCTTCAGAATTCATAGATGGAATTCTTCAAAATTCCTAGATGGAATTCTTCAGGATTCCTAGAAGGAATTCTCCAGAATTCTAAAATGGAATTCTAAAGAATTCCAAGATGGAATTTTCCAAAATTCCAAGATGGAATTTTCCAGAATTCCAAGATGGAATTTCCCAGAATTCCAAGATGGAATTCTCCAGAATTTAAAGATGGAATTCTCCAGAATTCCAAGATGGAATTCCCCAGAATTCCAAGATGGAATTCTTCAGAATTCCTAGATAGAATTCTTCAAAATTCTTAGATGGAACTCTTCAGAATTCCTAGAAGGAGTTCTCCAGAATTCTAAGATGGAATTCTCCAGAATTCTAAGATGGAATTTTCCAGAATTCCAAGATGGAATTTTCCAGAATTTCAAGATGGAATTTTCCAGAATTCCAAGATGGAATTTTCCAGAATTCCAAGATGGAATTCTTCAGAATTCCAGGATGGAATTCTCCAGAATTCCAGGATGGAGTTCTCCAGAATTCCAGGATGGAATTCTCCAGAATTCCAAGATGGAATTCTCCAGAATTCCAAGATGGAATTCTCCAGAATTCCAAGATGGAATTCTCCAGAATTCCAAGATGGAATTCTCCAGAATTCCAAGATGGAATTCTCCAGAATTCCAAGATGGAATTCTCCAGAATTCCAAGATGGAATTCTCCAGAATTCCAAGATGGAATTCTCCAGAATTCCAAGATGGAATTCTCCAGAATTCCAAGATGGAATTTTCCAGCATTCCAAGATGAAATTCTCCAGAATTCCAAGATGGAATTCTCCCTTATTATGGAATTCTCCAGAATTCCAGGACGGAATTCTTCGGAATTCCAAGATGGAATTCTCCGGAATTCCAAGATGGAATTTTCCAGAATTCCAAGATGGAATTCTCCAGAATTCCAAGATGGAATTCTCCAGAATTCCAAGATGGAATTCTCCAGAATTCCAAGATGGAATTCTCCAGAATTCCAAGATGGAATTCTCTAGAATTCCAAGATGGAATTCTCCAGAATTCCAAGATAGAATTCACCAGAATTCCAAGATGGAATTCTCCAGCATTCCAAGATGGAGTTTTCCAGAATTCCAAGATGGAATTCTCCTGAATTCCGGAAGGAATTCCTTCAAGCTGGAATTCTCCAGAATTCCGGAAGGAATTCCTCCAAGATGGAATTCTTAAAAATTCCAAGATGGAATTCTCCCGAATTCCAAGATGGAATTCTCCCGTATTTCAAGATGGAATTCTTCCGAATTCCAAGAAGGAATTCTCCCGAATTCCAAGATAGAATTCTCCAGAATTCCAAGATGGAATTCTTAAGAATTCCAAGATGGTATTCTCCAGAATTCCAAGATGGAATTCTCCAGAACTCCAAGATGGAATTATCCAGAATTCCAGGATGGAATTCTCCAGAACGGAGTTGTCCTCAATTTCAGCACGGAATTCTCTAGAATTCCAGGACGGATTTTCTAGAATTCCATTAAAGTTTCGAAAAAGCTCACAAAAGCCCCACCCTACTGATCACTTTTCCTCCGTTGCAAAGCACCAATCGAATTCGTTTCCCGCCACGTTTCAATCACGAGATCACGCTTTGGAAATGTCCACCACACTATTCAGTCCTGATCCGTTCGGAGATACCTAGGTACACAGGGAAAGAGGAGGTCAATCATCATTGCTGAAAGGGACGACACGTCTCTCGACGTCGTCGTCGTCGGCTGAGGAAAAAGTTCATTAACCGAGATTCTCCCGACGAACCAAAGAATAGACGACGAAACGCGAGAAGTTGTAAAATCATGATGAATAGAGCAAAACTTGAACTCCGGGTTTCTTGCTTTGAATGTTTGTTTGCTTCTGCCTTCCCTTATGCATGGGTTTTGGTCCCGGTTGTGCAAGAGCCTTTTAAACATCATCAACCACACTTACGACAGCGCGGGAGACGGAGAGAGAGAGAGAGCTGGATTTCGAAAGTAAGAGGTTGAAATATTTAAAGTCCCCTTCGGGTTCGGTTGGGGTTCTTCATCTCGTTTACATCGCTCATGCTTTTGAACGGAGAGATGTAGATAGAATGAACGTCGGAAACCTGTACTCGGGGGGAGAATGACATTCCGTTGATGGTGCAAGATGCTGCATAGTCATGAGGGGTCACAAGAGCAAGTGTTCTAAGCATCACAGGCACGTCAGCTAGTTTCGGCTTCTCTGTTTTGCTGGTGGAACGTGGAAGAAGCACCGAAGATTCTGTGGAAGGGCAATCCAAAAAACCGGGCGATAATGAGCATAAAAAATTTAAGTTTATTTTAGGTCAAACGAATTTCAAACGATGCGATGCCTGACCGAGAGGGTAACCTTTTGGTTGCGGTAAGGTAGGAGGTAGGAACAATTTTGGGGAGTGTGTTTGTGTAGTCTTGCCCCTCTTCAAAGAACTTTGTGGCGGTTGAACTTTGGTCAGAGCGGTGTGCAAGGAAAAAAGACAAAATCTCGAGCAAAAGACTGTGACTTGCCTAATTTTCGAAACAGATTAAAAATGACTTGATGAAAAATAATACCAACTAACAAAATTATATCAAAATTCAAAAGTTGCCGATTAACTACGTGTATATGATGATTAACCTGGGCTTGTTAGGGGAATATCTGTAAGTAAAAAGAAAATCGTTTTAAGTACTGTTCCTTTGAATTCCACTAAGAATTTGCATCCTTTGACAGATACGTATTTCGACCTCAACTGTAAGGTCGTCATCAGTGTCTTGTACTTGATTCGACTCGACTTGACTCGAAGTCGAGTCAAGTACAAGACACTGAAGACGAGCTTACAGATGAGGTCGAAATACGTATCTGACAAAGGATGCAAATTCTTAGTGGAATTCAAAGGAACAGTATTTAACACGATTTTCTTTTTACTTACGTGTATATATTTAAAATCATATGTTTCCTTCCCTATAAACTGAGGGGCTGGGCCTTTGAGATTAAAATATTAGACACCATCGGAGTTTCATTCTTCGTCATACAGGGCTTAGCTCTTATAACAAACGAAATCCATTCCGAAGAATTTCGTCACAAGAGTACAAACTTAAATACATGTCTGTAGCCTCGTAGCCAGTTGTCACTTAACAAGTGAATAAGCCCGGTGCATTTACGCGCATGCTATATTCCATCCGCAATGCCATGTGAGAACAATAGATAATTGGTAAAATTGTTGAGCCCAACTCCATAACCTTACTGCACCAACTAGCCAGCCGGTGCAGCATGCTCTCCAGCGTGGAATGTCATGCATTAGAACCGTCCGACGTGTTCCCGCCAACGCAAGTCTGCATCCGCGGCGGCGGCGACGACGTTATTAAAACCATTTGTCACATATGCATGCCAAATGATGCCCGGCCTTGTGGCCCTTCTCCGCCACGCTTGAATCTATTACCGCTCGTTTGGCCCTCTAGGATCGGTGCATACTCACGGACCTTTGTCACCGACATTGTTTCTGTTCGATCTAACCGAGAGCGAGAGAGAGGGCATGTAAATCAGCTGTTGGGGTCAGCCATCCAGCAGCCAGTAAGCCAGCCAGCGGCGTTCATTATTCATTGTTACCACTAGTGTGCGAAAAGCGAGGAAAAAAAGTAAGCGAAATGTTGTTTTGTTTGCAAAACTGTCCCCCGTATGCATGCCTACAGCGGATGCATGCAAACATAAAAGTTTAAATTGGAAAAACCTCCACTTTAATCCACACGACAACGACGATGACGACAACGACGATGATGATGACGACGGATGGTATTCGGCTGCATTTTTCGGAAGCGTCGGAAAAGTTTCATTAGCGAGGGAAAGGTGTAAAATGCGTTGAGGAGGTAATGTTCTTTAAAGTTAAACAAAGAACTTTTTTTTCAAGAATTTAAGAACTTAAGGTGCTTGGTTTGTAATCTTTTGCAAAAAAAAATATATTAAGAACTTATTTTCAATCATCGTATTCAAACGATTTCATCAAATGTTTTTCTAAGTATTCCTTGAAGCATTTCTGCTAGAATTCATTCGGGAATCTTTCACGATTTACCTGGCAATTACTTCAAGGATTTCTACAAAAAATCGTCTTAGATCAACTACAGATTGTTTTTAGAAATTGCATCAGAAATTCTTCTAAGCATTGATTTAGCTATATGCAAGAAATCCTTGTAGAAATGCTTGCAGGAATTTTTGGAAGAATTTATGAAGGAATCCTTGAGGACCTTCTAGATGACTTCTAAGATGTTTTCGAAAGAATCATTGGGTTGATTTTGGAGGTATCTTTGCGCCGACATTCTTGAAGAATTACCACAATGTATCATTTATGTATTACTGTGCTGTATTTCACTTATTACTTTTTGGAATCTAGCATAACATGTGAACAGGACCCAAGAGCGTTTTAGTAAACAAACATCCCAAGTAACAATGGTAGCTGAACAGTGAGAATCATACCTGAACAATGGTTGGTTAATGGCTGAGGGATGCGGACTCAACTTTTTAGTCATTCAATTTGAGCACGTATCTTTTCTTCCTGTGCTCCCTTTTGTTGAGTTGCTTATCTCTATGGAGATCAAATTCACAGTGCACGCATGAACTACTCCACACAAAATTTAAACATACTGATTGCAGCAAAAGTTTCAATTAAACGTATATAACCAGCTGATTGTGTACTACATGGACATGAAAGAATAATTTACAAATTTTGGGTACGTTTTACACGTGATTTTCACACGTTTCAAACGTTTTTTGTTAATGATGACAAATTTTGTGTGTCATTGAACGTTTCACCTGCTTTAGCGTGACTCAGCAAACAATATGTGTATCCAGGCACACTCTGATCATTTTGGAGGTTTGGCAGCAGCCAGGCTGCTGTCAAATTTCAGTCCGCAATCCTCAGGTTAATGGTATCAATAGTTGAATAAGCTGGAAGCTGAATAGCAAGTTGAATAGTAGTTTGTTGAGTGTATAACGTATCTCTTGTACAGCCTGTCATCGTATGCTGAATATGATACTCAAGTGGAGCGGACCTGGTGTGGTGGTTAGAACACTTGACTATCTCGCCGAGGACCTGGGATCGAATCCCACTCCCGACATACTCACAAAATGTGGGTTCTTCCTTCGGAAGGGAAGTAAAATGTGGGTCCCGAGATGAACTAGCCTAGGGCTAAAAATCTCGTTAATACAGATAAAAAAAAATGATACTCAATAGAAGATTTTCCTTCTAATCTACGATTCTAAATACTAAAGGAATGCGAAAAAATGTTATTTTTGAAAAAGGATTTTGTCTTCTCTGATCATCGAATGCTGGATTTCATAACTGCAGCAGAAGCCATTATATCGAAAGCAACCTGCACGGAATATGCGAATGATGCAGTATCGCTTGATTAAATATTTTTATTGGAATAATTACTTTTAAGGATCGACTGAAATTCTTAACTTTGAACTTTTAGTGGCTACGCAGTCTTTATTCTTGAAACGGGTTTATTATCTACCCAACGTTTCGGCACTTAGGGATGGTGCCGAAACATTGGGTAGATAATGAACCCGTTTCAAGAATAAAGACTGCGTAGCCACTAAAAGTTCAAAATTGGAATAATTGTAAGGCATCAATGGTATCCCTAGTGTTAAACAATTACCAGGGGAAAAAGAATCCGCAGGGTCCAGTTCCGTGCGCAGTGATGGTGGTGGTTCGTGATTCGAAACTTGATGAGCCGGCTGAAGAGGAAATCGATTGTTTGTCAGAAGTACTCGGCCCTTAATCCAACTTCTACAATAAACCAACAAGAGAAGCATAGAAATTGCCAGTTGAACATAATATAAGGCATCAAGCATTAAAAGATCTCTTACGGGTTATAAAACACCAATACCGAGATGACGATAGAGATGTGGGTTTTTCACGTCGAAACTACCAGATGCTAAAGTAAGTGCACCCAAGTTCGATTCTCAATTATAATAAATATTTATATATTTCTCTTTAGGCCACTATGAACTGTATCTTACATCTACGCCCACAAGAGCCTAATGGTAATTCTGGCTAGGACTCTGTGCGGAAGTTTCATTTTTTTCTGTTAGTGCTGCATAAGTGATGATTAATTGCTGAATTAAAGATGGTTTAGCTACTACAATACTTCATCTGATCCTTATCTGTTCTATAAATAGAATAATGAAGTACTCCCATTCTGGATATAAGCGCTTCTACAACCTTAATTTAGTCACCCGGAGGGCTTAAACCAACTTATGACTGAATAAAATCACCAATATTGAATGTATAAGAGCTGAACAAACGATTACAGTTCTTTTGATCAGCTTTTGTTCAAATGAAGGCTGATTTGCACAAGCTACAGAAGCGCTTAATCAACATCAAATTTTTACCTGGGATTTTCAGGTTTCGCTAGATCTAATCTCAATCCACTGACGTACACCTATGCCTTCTACTAACAAATACTAACAAAAATGTGTATTTTACCTGATAGCAGTGCGCGATTGAAGCAAGTTTGTTTACAAAAAGCATCTAGGCTTTTTCACACGAGAGGCTAGAAGTACTATGAGGAATTACGAACAAGATTCTCAAAGACATTTTGGAAGCAAAAGGATGTTTGGAAGGATGTTTCTCAAGGAATCAATGGCGAAAACCCCAAAAAATTCCTCTCAAATTCTTTGGTGCAAATAAAAAAAAACAATCTTCCTAAGAATTCCTATTTCCTGCGATTGTGCAGAAATCCTTTGGAGATGAATGTGTTCATCATTGTAGGATTATCTGAAGGAAAACTTTGAGAATTTCCAGAAGGAATCTTTTGTAACGTCGCTTCCTTCCTTGGACAAAAGGATTAAATCCTTACTGGAATTTCTTAAAGGATTATTCAACGAATTTATAAAGAAAAACCACCTAGGAAATCTTTGGACGGTTTCCTACTGCAATTATAGGAAGGATTACTGAAGAAATTCCTGCAGGTATAATTAAAGAAATGCTTGAGCAAATTTCAAAGACATTCTTGAAAGAACTTGTAGAAAAACCATTTGAGGCATTGCAAAAAAGTACGCTTGAATTTTTTTTTAAATCTTGAAGGAATTTCTAAAGAATTTCTCTGAGAAATTGCATCTTAATTGAATCATCTAAGGTGGACCACAAAGAAGGTTTGTGGAAATCAGTAAAAAAACATGAAATTCTTGGAAATATTACTGAATAAATTCCTTCAGAAACGCTTGGAGGAGCTTCCGAATCAATCACTGGAGCAACTTTCAAAGGATATCTTAGAGGAATTTTTAAAGAAGTCTTCGAACTAATTCCTAGAGGAATCGTAAAAGCTATCCTAGAAAGACTTCTCGGAGTTTCTAACTAGGTACAAATACTTCATAAAATCAATAGAAAAAAAATTCAAGAAGTTTCATGCTTTATATCTAAAGAATTCATTGAAGGAATTCCAGTAGAATTTCTTGGAGGAATTTCTGTGAGAAGTCTTGAAAGAATTCTTACATTTTTCAATTAGAATTTATAGAAGCTTATTGGAGGAATTTCCAAAGCATTTATAGCAAAAACACTCAAAGGTTCTTTTGGAGGAATTCCTATAGAATTTTTCAAAGGAATTTGTGTAAAAATCGTCGAAAAAAATATACAAATACCTAGAAAAATCCTTGCCTAAAAGAATTCCTGAAGAATTTCTAGTATAACATTATTTGTTAAATATCTTGGGTGATCATGTAAAAAATTCACATGAAATACTTGGAGAATTGCTTGATGCAATAATTTTTAGAAATTCTAAAAGAATAAATTCTGAAATAGTCTTGAGGGAATTCATAAGATTTTTTTTTTATAAGCTACTAAAGAAATCATTGAAAAAATCCTGAAGGAAATTTGGGAGGAATTTCTAAAGGGATCTTTGAATGAATTACTTTGGAATTTTCAATGAATCCCTAAACGATCTCTAGAAAAGTCTTAAAAGTGATCCTCGGTAGAATCTTTGGAGAAATTATTAAATAGATTTGACAAGTAATGCTTCATCTAATTAATTGAACCTCCTCAGGAGTTTCTAACAAGATCCTAGAAGAAATTCTGAAAGAATCTTTGGATAATTAATTTCCAAGAGATTTTTAAGAATAAATACTTAATAAATCCTTGAAAATTCCCGTAGGAATTCTCGATTCCTGAAGAATTTCTGATGGATATCCTCTATAAAATGTTAGTCTTGCATAAATTACTTAAGGAATGATTCTAGGCATTCTTGAAGAATTTCTGAAGAAAATTGCATAACGTTCTTGGGAGGAATTTCTGAAGGAATCCTTGGATAAACTTCTGAAGACATTATTTGATTTTTTAAGATAGGTATTTAAGCATTAACGTTCAGATTTTCATCGTATTCAAAACAAAGGAATGAAGTGCTTTTTTTGAATTTTTAGAGGTGTGCACTAATGAAAACATACATTGCGAATGTAAGATTACTTAGGGCACTGTAAGAGAATTTTTTTAAACGACTTTTTGGAGGAATTTCTGGAAGAATCCTCGATAAATACTGGAGAAATTCTTGACAGAGATGCTTGTTGAAAACTTGGTTTTCCAAAAGGTTTCTCGAAAGAATTTTGAAATAATTAAAAAAAAAACAAAATAATTCCCAGTGGAATGCTAGCAAAAATATCTGAGGAAATCTTTGGGGGAACTCCTAGAGTAACAAAAAAAAACGAATCCTTGGAGGAACTATTGAATTATTATCCAATGGGTTATTTTAAAATATTCTGAAGAAAAAATAACAAAAATTTATTATGCTCATTAAAAAAATACTTGAAGAAATTTTTCGAAGAAATCGTTGCAGTTATTCTTGAAGGAATCCTTGGAGAAATTTCAAAAGGAACCCTGGCAAAATTTCTTTCGAAATCTTCAAAAGCACGCCAAGATGGGGGACAAACGCTTGAGCAAATATCAGGATAAATCCTCGGAGAAATCTCTGAAAGAGTTATGTGAGGGAATCATTGAGAAATTCTTGAAGAATCTTTGGAAAAATACTAACTTTCGTGAAAAAAATCATGAAAAGAATTTTTGAAGGATCTCCAAAAAAGAAACCATAGAAGAATATTTGGAGAAATTCTGGAAGGAGTACTCTTCCTCTGGCGGAATTCCGATGTAATTTCTTTGCAGAATATCTGGTTCCAAAGGAATCATTGGGAAAATTGTTCTAGTCATATTTTGGAAATTCATAAGTTTTTTTTTGATGATCTTCTAGATGAGTCCTTAGATAAAATATCGACAGAATCCTTGGTGTACTTCCTTAACAAATATTTCTAAAAATACTTGAGGAAGTCTTTGCAAGAATCTGTTAAACTAATTTGAAATACTTTTGAAAACATTCCCAGATACAATACTGTGAGAATTCCTGGAGGAGTGCTTAGAGAAATAATGCATGACTTTGCACCACTTTTTCTCAAATTTCAAAACTAAATTCGAATCGAAAATTTCAAAAAAAAATCTTATGTAATTTGCGAAGTTATCTTTGAAAGAATTGCTGGATGAATGATTGGTAAAATACACGAAGAACTCCTAAAGGTACCACCTTAATTCCTGACAAAAATATGTGGGGAACTTCGGGAGAAACTTTATTTATTGAGAAATCTTTCAAAAAGTGTCTGCAGAAATAGCAGACCAAGGTACTGGAAAAATTCTCGAAAAAATCCCCTTATACTATTGAGGGAATCCTGAAGGATGCTTGGAAGAACTCCTGGAGATACGTCTGAAGGAATTCTCAGCTGCATTCGCATAACAATTTATGAATTAGTACACAAAAATGTCTGCAGAAATTTGTAACGGAAGCCCTGTCAAAACAAAAAAAATCCTGGTGAAATTCTTAGAAGAATTCCAAAAAAAGTTTTTTAAAGAAATCTTGAAAAAATACCTGGATAACTGGTAACCCCTCTGCAAGTATTCATAGAAAAAATCCCAATTCCAGATCTTGGAGGCAACTCTGAATACTGTATACATTCTTGAAGCATTTTTTTTTAAATCCCTGAAGGAAGATTCGGATGACTCCTAAGCAATTCCTGGAAGAAGATCTGGAGGAGTTTCTGGAGAAACTCTTGGAGAACTTCCAGCAGAATCTTATGAGAGTTTTCAAGCGGAATATATATAAATATATGCCTCAGAGATTACCGGAATATATACTACCCGCCAATAATATGGAATCGTTGCAATACTCAGTATTGCAGCACCCAAAAAGTTTGGCATCACCCAAAATAAGGAGGAAAAATAGAGTAAACCTAGAACCAATTAGGTTATAAGTGATTTGTACCTCAAAGACCTGACATAATCACATTTTAGGGTGATGCCAAACTTTTTTGGGTGCATCAATATTCAATATGAGTGTTGCAATATGCGATTCCTTATTTATGGCGGGTAGTGTATGAAGAAATACCCGAAGGTAGTTCGGAAAAATAAAAACAATAATTTTAGAAGAAGTTCCTGGAAAAAATCTAAATCTAGAGGAACTTCAGATTGAATCTCGGCAAAAATCTCCGAATAATAGTAAGAATTGCATATTTTGCAGAAATCTTTGTAGGACTTCCTGAAGAAATTCCTTGAATACCACTGGGCCTGAAAAAATGGCTGTTAGAGGGTTAAAGTTTGTCTAAAACACAGACTTATTCTCGGACGACATTCTAAAGTATATTCACTCGAATTGTTTTCTTTTCAGTTCTTCGATGAAATTCTAAGCTAATTACTGGTGTGTTTGTGAAAATGATGGTAGTTGTTTAGAAAAGTTTCTAACGAGAACCTGGGTAAAATCCTATATTGATCCCTGGTCAAATTTTTGAAGATTGGTAAGATGTTTGTGAGTTCTCTCAGGTTTCCTAAAATACACTCGCAGAGCAAGGATATTTTAAAATTGTGGTAGTATCTTTCTAAATAGTTCCAACAGCATTCCCTGAGAAATCTCTGATTATATTTCCTGAACGAGTCCCGGGAGAAATACCTGCAGAAACGAATGTATGAACCTCCATAAAAATCTTAGAATAATCTCCTCTGAGAATGTGCCAAATGAATTCCTGTAAAAATTTTAGGAAAATAATTTCGCAAAAATTTTTAAATGAGTTCATGAAAAAATCCGTAACGAAATACCCAAACGTACTCTTGGAGGCAATCCCAGAGAAATTTCTGAAGAAAACTCTAGAGGAATTCCTGCTTTAACTACTGGAAGAAATTGTGCAAGAATCTCTTGAGCAATCCTTGAAGAAATTCCTGGAGCAATCCTTGAAGAAAATCCAAGGAGTCCTTGGATAAATTTCTGAAAAAAAAAATCATAAGGGAATATCTAAAGAAAGCCCTTGAAGAATTTCTGTACATACATATTCCTGGAATAATTTCTAGTGAAATTTCTGGTGGAATTCTTGGAAAAACAAATTTGGCAGGAATTTTCGGAAGGTTTTCTAAAAGAACCCTTCGAAGGAATTTCAAAAGCAATCCTTGAAGGTTTTCTAATAAAATCCCAGGAAGAATTTCTGAAGATGACTTTTGGAGGCACTTCTGAAGGAATTCTGCATTTCAGATTCCCAAAGGAAACCCTGCAGGAATTTTCGAACGAACTCGTGGAAGATTTCCCAAAAGAATGCTCGGCGAGATTTTTGATAAAATCCATGGAGGAATTTTTGAGAAAGTCGATGGAAAGTTTTTCGACGAAAAATTTGAGAAATGACTGAATAACCTCTGGAGGAATTTTGAATGCACACTCTTGAGAAGTTTCTGAAGGGGTTCACGGAGAAAATTCCCAAAATTTCCAAGGACTACATGAATATATATATATATATATATATTTTTAAGTTATCCGTGGAATAGTTTGCAAAGGAATTTTTGGAGATATAGTTTAAAAGAATCCCACGAAATCCTATAGTCTTTTTTTTTTGTAATTCATGAAGGAAAAAAATATTAGTAATAAAATAGTAGAGAGTGCAAACATTAAAATACCAAAAAGAATAATATTTTTGTTAATGAAAGTGCAACAAACTCGAAAAAATAAGGTGAATTTGTGCTTTTACAAAAACATGTATTCTTTTACTGCAAGATTAAAAAAAACATGTTATTTGAAGAGCTAGTTAATCACTCAGTGAGTAGCTTGGAGTAACCTAGCTGACCCTACTGAGACGATCATTCAGCTTGGCTTAAGTGGATTATGAAATGGTTTTGCAGAAAAAAATAATTCACTTATCAAGTATCATTTCAGTCAAAACCTTCTTCTTCTTTATGGCTCTACGTCCTCACTGGGACTGCCTCTCTTCAACTTAGTGTTCTTTTAGCAGTTCCACAGTTATTAATTGAAGGGTATTCTTGGCCTGCCAATGCATGATTTTGTATATTGTTAGGCAAGCACAATAATCCACTATGCCTAGGGAGTCGAGAAAATTTTTCCGACCGGAACGGGAATCGAATTGGCGATCCATAGCCTTAACCACTAGGCTAACTGGAGACCCCAAAACCTCTTCAAGCCTAATTGGTCATCAAAATGTTACTTCAGTTGAAAACACAAGTCAAAATCAATGGTGGCCCATCTTACCCCATGGTCGTTTACATGGAGATTAATGTAACCAAAAATCATTTCCGAATAATAGCTAAACAACATCTTGTTCAGTCAATATCTTTAAAACGTGGAGCCTCGTAGCCGTGCGGTTAGGGTCACCAAGCTTCTAATCGCACCATGCTATGGGGTGAGGGTTCGATTCCCGCTCCGGGCGATGAAACTTTTCGTGAGAATAGTTTCTTCTCCGCATCCACTGGTGCATGCTCCGTGTGTCCCTTGTCTAGTGTTAAGTTTCATTCAGTCTGTGCAGCCTCTGGCTGAAGACGGTGTCCGCGTCTTAAAAAAAAAACAAGCTTCAAAGCGGTTTTTGCATCTGTTATTCGGCAATGATTGTCTACTCAACAATCAACTAATTTAAATATATGTAGCAACACAATGAAAGCATACATATATCTTCAATTAAAAGCAGTAGTTTACCCAGCTCTCCCCTTCACGGTGACGTGACAAACCCCGCGAGAGGAAGGGCCTCAAACAATGACGCATAATAGCAATGACGTGAAGCAAAATTGTTGCCAGCAAGAGACACTAAGTACCCCTGCCTTTCGATGACACCGCTGCTGATACAGACTGCGAGGGGGTTAAATTTCCATTGAGAATGGTAAATGTTTTGTAAAAATTATGGAAATAAGACAAACAATGCGCTTTCGGATGCGAGGATGAGGAACGGAGGGGCGGACGACGGTTGAATGGCAGAAACATGAATAAACTTTGGAACTGTGTGCTTCGAAGCTGATTTCGCCATCGCCACCGCCGCAGCGCCGTCGAAAGACTGTCGGTCGGTTGAATTCTGATGTTCGTACGATTGTTGTTGCGATGCATGTGAACGGATTTTTCTGGCTACGTTTTGCTTCACGGGTTGTAGCTTTTCGACATTTGAGGAGAGCACGAAATTCCGGTTAACAGGTGTTCAGCCGGAATCCGATTAGAGCAGAAGATTTAAATTTATATATCTCTTGAAATGGAAGCAAGTTGAGGCGAGTCGAGCTCTTTGCTTGGTTATAAAAAAGAAGAGAACTGAACCATGATAGACCGAATCTTCGAAGAAGTGCATGAAAACTTTTTGAACTACCCCAACTGTTGTGCGCCTATTTATCGACATCATTCATCTGTCACCTCACGGAGAACAACGACGACGGTCTCCTTCGGGTTAACCCCTTTTATCCCGGTCGAAAACTTTTCTCATTCAATTCACCAATCGGCCGCAGATGGCTGTTATCAAACTAAACACCAATATTTTCAAACTTTGCCCTCTGTCGGAACGGAAGCTGGAACGAGGCCGGCCACCTAAGCCTAGTGCTTTGTGCATCGTTGTTCCCATCTGCCTCGTTCGGGTTCGATGGAGCCAATAATGGACTCCCTTCACACGTGCCCGCTCCGCAGCATAATACAGACTCCCGTGGATGTCCTAAGCTCTCGCTTCCGAAAACATTAACCTATCGCAAAACATGCTCCACTCGGAAAAGAAGCCATATGAGGCATTAGTGAAAATTCCCATCACCTACAAGGAGGAGATGGTCGTGCCGCTGCTGTCGATGCACAAAAGGAACTCCTGAACCTAACGACGACCACACAAAAGCGGGGAAGTGTTCTCTTGTTTTATATGAAAATATTGCTTCGACACAATTTCACTTAGGTGGCAGTAGTGCCTCGTCGGACCGCTCGCGCCGCCACTATCCTCCTCCACCAACGACGACGTGAGGTACCTACAACACGAAGTGAGCCACCGACCTCCATTATGCTGCATCATTTTGCCACCTGTTACTACTCTCCGGTATTCCGTAGGTAATAACTGCTATTGGCATCACCCACCGTCGTCATCATCATCTTTGTGATCATAACCACTACTGCTGGCCAGGCACACCGAATCGAGCGAGACCCACCGCCACTGTCGTGTGGTTGTGGTGCCTAGTTCCCCATCTCATCGACGATTTCCCCGTGGACTCATTTTTCTCCATAGAAAATCGAAATCCCACATCTGAGACCGCGCGATGGGGACTATTATGATGAGGGAAGGGGTTCCCAAGCTATTTGAGATGAAGCACTTGTAGCAATGACGGAGATAAGGTACTACTAGGTTACTACCCAAGTAACACACTTGTCACCGAAGAGCCACGGCGGCGCAGGTTTTTGTTGCGCAGAAGTCACTGTGACTTACTTCTAGCAAGTAAGTGTTTATTTGTTAGAAGTAAGTCACAGTGACTTCTGCGCAACAAAAACCTGCGCCGCCGTGACTCTTCGGTGACAAGTGTGTTACTTGGGTACTCCACAGATGAACAGAAAATAAATGCTTATTATCGGAACAAACAAGCAATTTATTACTTTTCCCCAAATAAACTGATACTTCAATCGACCGAGAATTGGAAATTAGAACAAAAAAAAAATGAGAAAAATTCAGGGTCGTCTATTTTTCCGGAAAACTCGGGTGAAATTCTTTGTTTTCCCCTGACACTACTTATTTTGAAAAATCATAACTCAAGAACGAAGCATCATAGAAACACATTTTTTTTAGAAAATGAAAGCAAATTTTCTCAGAAGTCAAAAAAATATGAACTGGAAAAAGTTTTCCACAAAATTTTCCACAGTTGGGAAAATTCGTAAAGAAAATCCGGAAAAACAATGCCCGAACTCGTAAAAAAATTCAAAAAAATATTGTTGAGAAGGTTATTCCATAAGCCTTAATCGCTGAAATTTTTGGAATGCACTTTTTTTCGTTTTTGAGTTACGGCCAATTTTGTTGAAAAATGTCCAAATTTGTCATACACTAAAATTAATTGACTGATAGATTATATGTGCGCTAACCACATAGATTGCCGGCAAAAGGGAGAATCGCCCGTTTATGTGCAAGTAATAAAATCTATAAGTAAGATAAATGATTTTTATTATCAGTGAAATACATTTCAAGTGTAGCAGCATAACACACAATCTTGCGCACATAAAATTTAAATGATAGAATGACCATAAGAAAACACAATGGCGCGTGAATGTTTTGCTCGAAAACGTGTTTTTAATTCAATAATCGGAAAATTGGAAGTTTTCAGAGGTAATTACGTTCATTATAATGTTAAGTGATTAAAACAGTGGTTATTTTATTTTTCAGAATTGGAATCCATCGCTTCAGAACCACAATGAAAGAAGAACTGAGGTATTCTCTAACATCCATCTGAAGTTGACTGGAACGGATTGCATGACCGGATAACATTCTGTGAGTTCATCCCTGGTGATCGCCAACGCAAGTTCCGTCATGCCAACACAACCATCCGGCCACCGAGACGGCCCCATAGTGGATCACGAGGCGATTATCCCAACCGCTGAAGGAACTGGCGGAGCGCACGACGAGGCACTTTATGCTCTTTCCCAATAATAGCTTTAGCATTGATTTGTTTAACAAATAAAACCAGCGCGATCACTGATTATTCAAATTTGGTATGTATTTCTATTTTAAAGTCAATCCCACGTGTAAATCTAGATTGAGTTTAAATAAGGGCGAAAGTAACATGAGAGAGTTCTCTTCATCGACTCTCTCTTCTTCAAATTAAAGTGACAAGATGCAAGTATGGTTGAACTTTTTGGTCATAAATCGCTAGGTTGCGATGCAATCTAGCGTTTAAGTGTAAAAAAGTTCGATTGAATTTGCATCTTGTCACTTTAATTTGCAGAAGAGAGAGTCGATGAAGAGAACTCTCTCATGTTACTTTCGCCCTTATTTAAACTCAATCTAGAAATAGCTTTATTATTCTTTCCAATGTAAACTATGCGCTGAACGATTAAAAACCAAAAGTGCCGCACTTAAATTCTATCATGATTGAATCGACAAAAATTTGATAGTGCTGCACACATTTTTCAAGTGCAAAAGCAATTGGTCACAATCTAAGTGCAGAACTTTTAAATTTAATGTGTTATTTATTCTGAGTGTATAAGCCTTTTCTTTGAAAAATCATAACTTAAGAACGGACCATCGTAGAAACAAAGTTTATTTTAGGAAATGAAAGCAAATTTTCTCAGGAATCCAAAAAAAACATGACAAGGAAAAAGTTTTTAGAAAATTTTCCACCGTTCACAAAGAAAAGCCGGAAAACTATGCCCAAACTCGCGGGAAATTTTCAAAAAAATAGGAAGGTAGTTTCATTAAAATGCGTACATGTTTTTTTTAACTAAATTGACCATAACTTAAGAAAAAAAAGTTTCAGCGATCAAAGCTTATGAAATAACCTTCTCAAAAATTTTTTTTTGAAAATTTTCCGCGAGTTCGGGAATAGTTTTTCCGGCTTTTCTTTTTAAATTTTCTCAACGGTGAGAAATTTTGTGGAAAACTTTTTCCACTTAATTTATTTTTTTTGATTCCTGAGAAAATTTGCTTTCATTTTCATTGAACAAGTTTGTTTCTACGATGCTTCGTTCTTGAGTTATAATTTTTCAAAGAAAAGGCTTATTTGATACATTTGGACATTTTTCAACAAAATTGGCCATAACTCAAAAACGAGAAAAAAGTGCATTCCAAAAATGTTAGCGATTAAAGCTTATGAAATAACCTTCTCAAAATAATTTTTTTTTGAAAATTTTCCACGAGTTCGGGCATGGTTTTTCCGGGTTTTCTTCACGAATTTTCTCAACTGTGGTAAATTTTGTGGAAAACTTTTTCCAGTTAATTTTTTTTATTTCTGAGAAAATTTGCTTTCATTTCCTTAAACAAAACTTTGTTTCTATGATGCTTCGTTCTTGTGTTATGATTTTTCAAAGTAAGTAGTGTCAGGGGAAAACAAAGTATTTCCACCTGAGTTTTCCGGAAAAATAGGCGACCCTGATGTTTTCTCAATTTCTTTTGTACATTCATGAGCCCAGCCTGTGGAAAAATTTTCATGAAAATCTGAGACCCTTCAACACAATTTGTACGATAATAAAAAAATGCCCTGTACTCTTACAAATATAGAGTAATAACCCTTATATTATAGTTTTTATGCCTACATATGTACCGGACATTTCTCCTCGTAAATTTTATATAACCACCTACTAATTTTTGCATCCTTATAATAAATAGCACGTACTAAATAAATCTTTGATGTTGGGACGACGTCCAAGAATAATTTCAGAAATCTCTGCAATTTAAAGAACTTATGAATCTCAAATTTTTCAATAAACTTTTTTACGAATTCCAACAAGGCTTCCTCCAAAGCTTTTCCAAATGTTTCTTCAGGATGTTTGTCAGAAACTCTTCCTGTGATTCCTTCAAGAACTTTCCTGGAATTTGTTTAGTCATTCCTCTAGAAATTCATACAAGTATACTCCTGAGATTTTTACATCATATCTATTGTAAATTTCTTAAGAAATCTCTTCAGGTTCTGAAGGTTCCTTCAGATTTGTCTACTCGGATTCATTTTGAAAAAAGAATATATATCTCCAGAAACGTTTCCAGAATTGTACTGATTTCTCCTGGAAGTTCAGCAAGCTATTTCTTCAAAACTCCTATCTTTAAACATCTTACAGAGATTCTTTCGGAAATTTTCCAGGAGTCCTTCTAGTTATTCATTTTTTCCTGGAGTTCTTCTAGTTAAGAAGATATTCCTTCAGAAATTCCTGCAAAAAATCCTACATGATTTTTTGTAGAAATTGCTCCTGTGGTGCCGTCCGAAATATCTCCTGAGATTTCTTTGGATATTTTAGGATTTTGCCCAGAAAATGCACAAAAATACTGGGAGAATTCTAAAAAGAATTTCTTAAGAAATTTCCGTGTAGATTCCTAGAAGAAATTCTTTAAAATTTGCTGGAGGGATTAACTGATAAAAAAATCCTTAAGAACTTTCTGAGGCTATATAGGAATTCCTGGAAGAATACTTGGAGAAATTCATTAAGATATCTACTCGATTCTTTGATTAAGAAAATCATGAAAAGCTTCTGGAGGAACTCTGGAAGTAATTTCAAAAAAAAAGGTCGATAATTTTCTGGAGGGATTCCAGGAGAAATCCATAGAGAAGTTTCTGAAAGAATCCTTTCAAAAATATCTGCAAAAATTACAGACAAATGTAGGTACTAGTGAAATACTTGAAGTAATGTATCAATAAAATTCTATGGGATCCCTGGAGGATTTTCTGAAGTATTGAAGGAATTCTCCTAAATATGCCTCCGGAAGAATTTAAAGAAGAAATTCTAATACAACTTCTGAAGTAACTAGCGCACAAGCAACCCTGAAACACTGAAGAATTTTGTACAGAAAACACTGCAGAAACAAAAAATCCTGAAGGCATTCTTTGAAGAATCACTGAATAAATTTCTGAACAAATATGTTTTTGAAGCAATCTTTTAAATAATGTCTGGTAAAACTGGAGAATTCTCTGCAGGTTTTCACGAAATAATTTCACGAAAAATTCTTTTAAAAATCCCGCGCAGGAACTGTTGAGATAATAGTTGCAGAAATTTCTGAAGAATTATTGGAAAATTTCATAAAGAATCACCGAAGAAAGGTCTAAATGTGCACCAAGTAATTCTTGAAAGGATACCTGGCGAGATTCTGGAGAAGCCCCTGGAGGAACTTCCAGAAGAATCTCTTGAAAAGTTTTTTTGAGGAATTATCAAATAAATGCCTGAATGTATGAAGTAATACATGAAAGAACATCTTGAGAAGTTTAAACAATAATTGCTGAAAGAGCTAGTGGAAAAAGTTTTAAATTTCTAAAGAAATCTTTGGTGAAATTCCTGGAGAAACCCCTGTGGTAATTGCTAGAAGAATTTCTTCAAAAACGTCAGACTTCTGAAACTTTGCAAAGACTTATTGGCGAAATCTCGAGAGGAACTTCGGAAGAAATCCTGAGAAAAAGTGGGAGTTATTCCAGGAGGAAATATAAAAAAAATTAAAGTACAAACTTTAAAAACCTCTAAGAGGAAGCCCTGGAGGAACTATGAGAGAAATCTCGCAAGGAAATCCAAAAGAAATATCACAAAACTCTTTGGAAAAAATCCATGAAAATTTTTTTTGCAAAACCCGAGATAAACTGCTGGAAACCTACTCTGTAAATCCACTAAGATAATTTCCTGAAGAATAATTTTAAGAAGGAACTCCTGAAGGTATCTAGTGAGAAACATATAGGGAAAACTCCAGGAAGTAATTCCAACAAAAACCCCGTGAGAAACTCTTGCAGGAATCCTATAAACAACTCTCAGAAATCCCGAAAGAACACCGAAAAAATCTCACAATGAACTAATTATGGGATTGTATATTCAAAAATCTCTAGATGGAAACTTGGGAGAACTTGAGAAAGCCATTAAAAAACAACGGCACACCCTCAAAAAAAAGAAAAATCAAGGAAGAACTTGTGGGACGACTTCTGTAAGTAACTGCGGAAGAGTATGAAAGAAGAATTGCGGTAGAAATCCAACTAACAATCGCCAGCCGCAAACAAGCATGCATGCTGAATTGTTGCTTTATAATAGTAATTATAGCTGAACTAAAATTATGCTGTACATATAACTGTACAAATGCTATTTCAATTGGAAAAGTAGCCAATGTCCAACTTTTCGTATTGGTATTAACAATGATAATTTAAAACACTTTTCAAGCGTTTGATAAGATTTTAATTCGACTCGCAGTAATTCCTTTACAACGTAGTTTAACAAGACTGTTTTCTGTACAAATTAGGACATGTATCTGTATAATGTGTTTTTCACAAATCAAACAAGCGCTTTCGTTTCATCATACTTTACTGAACAAGAGCTGTATTAATCTGTTGTTCAGTCGTTAACCGTCTGTCTGAGCTAATTCTCCACTGCTGAATAGGAGTCGAAGTTTGATCATTATTAAACCACGGGAAGTTTATGTTTTTATTTGAGCGCTGCAATTTATCATCTCTAGGATGGCGCAGATAGGAAGGCATGCGGCTGGCAATCGACGGGTCTGGAGTTCGAATCTGGATTTAGGTAAATTTATGTGTAGTTATTATTTCACAATTTTTGTTCACAGCATAAAGTTCCAATCACAAACTCTCGCGGAAATTTAAAATTTTTGCATTTTATTTATTTTTAATCATTTTTGCTAAAGCTGAATAACAGCTTCACTATATAGTTGTAAAACGATTTAACAACAAACAGTTCAGTTGGTACACAACACTATGCTTTATAGTTTCCCAAATTTTTGTGAACAAAACCCGAACAAAGGTTGTGCCTGAAAACTATCCAAATGTTATTCAGCATCAAGCTGAATCTAGTCGTCGTAAAAGTGCTTGTAAATAAGTTATTGTTACTTGGGAATCCAAGGATGAATCCTGAAGGAAATTCAAGGAAGAATCATGGATAAAATTTCGAAATTCTTATGTAATATTACTGATCGGATGACTGACTTTTCTCCTAGATTGTTTAGGGTGTATGACATTTATTTTTTGAAGAATTTTGAAATGGAAATTTCAAAGCAAATTTCTAACAATTAACACAGAAGAATTCTGGGAAAAATCTAAATTTTGTCAAATTTGAGCTAATTTTTGAATTATTAACTCATAAAATTTCTCCATAGAGAATTCTAGAACACTCGGGGAATTTTATTTTGTCTTAAGAGTAGGCAGTCTGAAAAGCATGCTGGAAGATTTAAAATTAGCTGAGCAGTTGAAAAGTGATCGGGCTTTAAAGATAAAATTTTGAGTAAAAAGAAGAAAAATCATAAAAAAAACTCACATTTTGTGAGATTTTAGAAAAACATAATGTTCTGCAAATTCATTCAAAAAATAGTTTTTAGGGAAGTCACGCTAAGAGATTGAAAATTGAAAATATTTTACCACTCTAGGCGAAACCTGATGCATTTCCTCATTTTTTGGTTTGCATTTTATGTTATTGAATAACGGAGCAATATTTTCAAAATCGGTTTTCCAGAAGGAATCTCCTGATTTTTTCCCTAATGGAAAACATTATTCATTTTTGGATTTTTTTTTTCGAAATATTCTTTGAAAATGGTTTGTGATTTCAATCTAGAAGAGCACACGAATTCTAGTTCGAACAACTCTTGAAAAATAAGCAACACTCTGTTATAGAGGCTTTTCTGAAAAAAAAAAATGATTGCCACAATGGTTTATTTTCCCATTTTCACGCTCTTAACCCTCTAATACCCAACCCCGCCTTTGAACGGGGTATAGTTTGAGCATTTTTGTAATTTTTGTTTCGAGGATAATCATTTTTTTTTTTGACTGATATTTAGGACTGTTCTGTATAACTCGAAATGGTTTTTGGAGTCTATTGAAGCGTATTTACATTTTTCAAAAATCATGGATAAATTGACCTTTCAGGAGTCATTGCTTATTTTGAATTTTATCGCCATAATTAACATATTTCAATTTTTTCACAAATTTTTCTATCATAGTGAAATAGTTTAAGGGAGTCAAATACACTCTAAAATTATTTTCCTCAAAATTACAAGGAAAATGAAAAGTTACATGAAAAACAAAATAATAAAAATATTTCAACAATAATCACAAAATTTTAAATTGTTTTCATCTAAAACAATCCCAATCTCAAATAGGCTTTCAGAAAAAATATAAAAGTGTGAGGATGTTCAAAAATAAAAATTAGAAAAATCAAAAACCGAAACTCACAAAATCGAGAATTCAAAAGAATCATTTTTCAAAACATGTTTGAATCGATTTAAGATGACGAAAAATAAGTAAAAAGAAAATCGCGTTAAGTACTGTTCCTTTGAATTCCACTAAGAATTTGCATCCTTGGACAGATACGTATTTCGACCTCAACTGTAAGGTCGTCTTCAGTGTCTTGTACTTGACTCGACTCGACTTGACTCGAAGTCGAGTCAAGTACAAGACACTGAAGATGACCTTACACGTTACAGTTGAGGTCGAAATACGTATCTGTCAAAGGATGCAAATTCTTAGTGGAATTCAAAGGAACAATACTTAACGCGATTTTCTTTTCACTTACAGATATTCCCCTAACAAGCCCAGGTTAATCATCATGACGAAAAATGATATTTAGATCAAAATAAAAATTAGAGGGTTAAGTAATAGCTCATAGGATTGAGGAAATAGAGCAATGATGTCTTCAGCAAAGTTGATGGGAATGACCAGGGCCATCTTTTGACAGTTAGAGTTTTCGGATCAATCCCCCTAAAAGTGAGTTACAAAACTATATATATATTTTAAATTTTTAAGATAGAGGGTTGATGTCTTAAGCAAAGTTGTAGCATTTTTGATTCCAAAAAACTTTCTGATAACATCAATATCGTAATTTTTACAGTAATGGACATGGAGGCCTGTGTTTGAAAGTTAACCCCAAAATCACGTTTATTAAGCAAAACATACATCTAACATACAATGTTCTACAAAGTTCTATGTATCAATAAAATACGCAACTTTGCCAAAGACATCAAAGCTGTAAAAATTAAATGAGACGAGTTATCGAAAAATTTATGATTTTTTTCATCGACTTTTCGGAATAAATATCTTTACGGGCGAAAAGGTGCAGATGAGGAGACTGTTATCAGATAGTACACCTAAAGAACTTTCAAATAAAGGTTAGCCTGCCGGTCCACGATCTTCTACTTAGGAGATATGAACATAATGAAAATTGTCCATATTACGATTTGACTGCATTCAAATCTACGTTGACAGTAAAATTCATGGCTACATTGATCAAATAAGACTTTTAACACAGGCCTAAAACTTATGGTTTAGTCCATTTTTATTCAATATAATTTTATGCGTTGATTTTTTTGCTATACTTTGTTCTGAGCACTTTTAGAGCATCCAAAAACCCACAATATTGTCGAAGATGCCAAGTTTGTATCTCATCGATTTTAAGAGTTACAACTGATTTTCTATGTAAAAACCGTATTTTTAAAATTCAATGAAAAGCTTCAAACAAAAAAGGTACACACAATTTTTTCACCACGATAGAACAGAGTACGATCTTTTCAATGCAATTTGGCAATTGAAAATCCATTTGCTCCTTTTTGAGGTATGACTTTCTGAAAAAAAGTGATTGTTTCAAGAAAAAAGCCAATATCTTTTTAACTATGAGAGATAGAACATTGAGCTCTTTGGAAAAAAAAAATATGCGCCATTGATAGTCCTAAAAGTACACGGAACAAAGTATTTACGAGAAACGATTAAAAGTTATTGCAAGAAAACTGAATTTCATGGATCACCCTAACATGATTCTTTTAATAAAATATAAGTTAGGAATTATAAGAGATAGAATAATGGTTTCTTCGGCAAGCTTGCTCCAAATAAGTTCTTTTACAACTTTGTAGAACATTTTGTAAGCGTACATAAAACTATTAAAAAGCAAATGTATGGATCAGCTAAACTAGAGGGACCACCCTAATTTCACAATGATGAGAAAAAAGGTCGAAAAATATGAAGAAACTTTCCCAAAGATATCATATATCTAAAACTTATGGTTTAGGCACAAACATTTTTGTCTTCGTAAATGCGGCTCTGGACCCATTGTGCATTGGTGTAAAAACAACGACATTAACGTCTTCAGGAAAGTTGTTTGCTACAACTTTGCTGAAGACGTCAACCCTCTATCTCAACAATTGAAAAAATATGTTGTATCTCACTTTTAGGAGGATTGATCCGAAAACTTTAATTGTCAAATAATGGCGCTGGTTATTCCCTTCAACTTTGACAAGACAAGACATCATTGCTCTGCTTTCTTAATCCTACGAGCTATTACCTAAGAGCGTGAAAATGGGAAACAAACCATTGGAATGCATAAAAAACTTATCCTTTCCATAAAATAAGTAATTATTTGATGTGATTTACCAAAAACAAAACCAATGATTGAACAGAACCATTCATTTCTAAATGTGGCTTGGTTCAATAGTTGGACTAATTTTCAAAACAGCATTGCATTCCAAAGCATATATCTCTAGGCATTCTCAGGTAAAACAATGCTGGAATAAATTAATGACAATTAAAAACAAAACTAACGAAATTCCCGGAAAACTTTCGTTACTGAGAACTTATTAAATATTAGCAGTTTCCCAAGAAGGCCAAGTCCATTGCATCCTAAAAATCGGGCAGAAAGGCTCACGGCATTTTTCAAGAAATGTTTACAATGTTCCTTATAGAAAAAATAAAATGGTAATTCCAAATTTCTCTTAGAAACTGCTACGCAGTCTTTTAACAGTGAAAAGATGTTTATTAGCTGCCCAACGTTTCTACACGGGATTAGTGTCTTCTTCAGGAGAAATTAACTTGGTCGTTCAGGTAAAACAAGTTAATTTCCCCTGAAGAGGACACTAAGTAATCCCGTGTCGAAACGTTGGGCAATTAATAAACCTCGTTTTACTGTTAAAAGACTGCGTAGCCGTTTCTAAGAGAAAGTTGAAACCTTACAGTCGAGCCTCCAATAGCACATAAGGCAATTTCAAATTATTCAAGAAAAATGTCTCAGTCTTTGTAAATACTTCAGATTTTTTTTAGAAACATGCACTTTCCTTTGGAAACTCTTTCTAAAAGCCAAATATCTGTAACAATATGGCGAACAGTAGGATGGTACCCTGAGCAAATTCCAACAACAACATTACAGCAAATCAAAAACATAATCTGTATTCAGCAACAAATTGATATCACATTTTGATATCAGTTTACCTTTACTTAATTTGATTTTTAATTTTGTTTTCGGTTTGCTGTCATTTGAAATTGATGTAGATATTTGGTATTGGAATAGTTCTTGGAATTCTAGGGATACATCATTAGTGCAATTATATTATTGCATTTATGATTATATATCAACCGAAAAACTTTACATTGAAGGATTTTTCATTTTTCTTGCGCTGATAACAAAACCAGTTATCAATTTGCTATCATCGATTGCAGGAATTGTTTTCAATTTGCTGTCACAGAAACATTTTTCTGCCCTCATTTTTGATGTTTTAATCGTTAAAACGACAACGACCTGAGTTATCAAAATTTACAATATCACAACATCAAAATTAGTTTTCAATTTGCTATCAGACTTTGCTCGGGACACGCTACAAGTTAGTAATTCTTGCTACTAAAATTTATAAATACTTATCCTATCTTACGTATGCCAATATAGTATAAAGGAGTGTTGGCTCGAATTGCCACTAAGGTGGCCCAATTTGTAAGTCGCATATTAGGACGATCATAAGATCATAGTCAAAACTCTATGAGGTAGGTAAAACATAGGCCTGAAAAATCTTTAATATAAAGGGGGTAATAATAAGTGTGATGGAAAGCCATATAAACGTGCCATATAAATTGGCACTGTTTTATATGTGACCAACTTTTTCGATTTTCTTGATTTGACAGGCTCATAAGCCTTCTGGTACAACGAAGTCAGTATAGTGTAGGTAACAGAAAAAAAAGCATTTTTTTTAAGACGCGGACACCGTCTTCAGCCAAAGGCTGCACAGACTGAATGAAACTTAACACTAGACAAGGGACACACGAAACATACACCAGTGGATACGGAGAAGCAACTATTCTCACGAAAAGTTTCATCGTCAGGAGCGGGAATCGAACCCTCATCCCACAGCATAGTGCGATTAAAAGCTTGGTGACCCTAACCGAACGGCTACGAGACTCCACAACCATATACTCAATGCATAGCTTTGAGTAAAAATTGAGAACCTCTCCAGTTGATTGGCCATTGACTGGCTGGCTGCTAGAGATTCCTCCTGTCTCGGGATCGATTCGTAATCTTTCCGCCGCTCTTGCTGTTTATGTTCATCAATCACGTGGTTTGATCTGCTTTTTAAGGCTATTGCTACCTCTACCAGTATCGCCGCACACCGCACCGGTTGCCATGTGGCCGAAGCTTCGGGAAATTATGATTTATTAGAAAGCTTTGCACCGCACCGGTCTGTGGTAAGGAGTGTATCGGAAAGTAGTTGAAAATGTTCAGGATGTTCTATCTCGAAGCTGGGTTGGTCTTTTTATTTCGGTTCTTCTATGAAATCTTCACAATATAGTTAAGTTTAGAACAGCTTGAAAAAATTTGGAAAATGTGTAGTATTATTCAAAATATGGTTAAATGAATACACCTCACAAAATAAAATTTTGCACAAAAAGCAATTTCGTGCGAATTTTTCAGCATTTCAATAATCTGTAGCGAATAAAATTTGTACGATAAAAAATCTGGAAAACATTGATGCTTGTTAACAGTTATGTACACATAACAAATCATTCAACACCGACTTTCAAAATTTATATTTTCGATAGAAAAATCTCCAATATCTACAAAATGGTCCACTCCAAAAAACGTCTATTTTGTGGTCAAACTTTGAAGTTCTGCTTTTAATATGTTAAAAGGTTATAACAGTCAATTTTTTGCTCTAACTTACTCGTCTATAAATTAAAAAACATATCCTATTTAAAAAAATGCGATTTTTTCATTTTATGTATTTTTTATTTGCGTAAACATGATTTGGAGGAGCATAGAAAAAAAGGGTTCCTCAAAAATGGCCTTTTTTCATTTTCAAGAATTGCGCTAAAATGCAGTGGAGATTTTTCTTGAAAAAAATAATTTTCCTATATCATAAGCATTCTGGAGATTAATATTTTTGCACAAAAAAGTTAACAATTTTCGAACATTATCGAACTTTTTTCGCAATTTCAATTTTTTAGAAGGTGTGCAAAATTTTAAAAACATGTGTTCAATAATCTAGGTTAAAAACCCAGTTAAACGAACATTTTCAGGAAATCATAAAGCCATTTCTTTTTTCAAGGATTTATACAGTATCTCCAAAAATAAAATTACTTAAAAGTTGTATTAAACTATTTTTGAGGCTATTGTAAACGTTTTCAACTAGTTTACGATACACTCCTTACCACACGAAAGCAATTTTCATCTCCATTCTCTGGGCTTGGGTTGGGCGGTGGATGCCACCGACCGCTGCTGCGCCGCCACAACAATAACAACCGAGAAGGCACACTAATCAACGATCGGCGGCTGGCCTGTTGCGGAGTTTGAAGCGGTCATACGGTAGTCAGCAGAAGTTTCGGGCTCATTTCAGGTTGGATGGTGGTGGTCCACTATATCGGCGCGAAATGGAACAGACTTGTGCCTGTGGCAGTCATCAGCCAGCAGGTCGACCGATGGCTAATCAATACCGACCCGAAGGCCGTGAAAGCTGATTAGGCCCTATTTTCGGGTATGGTTGACGGACGGGGGATACCTCTGTACTTTCATCGATTGGTAGTGGAATGTGACGCAGCGCAGCCTGCCTGCGGCGGGTGAGTTGCCAGGCGTTAGTCAGCTGAAGTTGTCGCCTCGTAATGGGTTCGGTAACGGTACTGGAAAGATTTCAAATGAGGCGAACCAGCGACCAGGCTGAAAGCCTCTCAAATAGACACAAAAAAAAAAAAGGTTTCAAAATTTATTATTTATCAAACTATTTATTCATCGTTCTACCTTCTACATGCAATTTTCTATATTTCTATCTCACTAACTAACCTTCTACCTAATCATCTTTCTCTTTGCCTATATTCATATTTTACTACCACTCGTGCTTCTATCTTTTTTAACTTAACATTTCCTCAATCTATCATCTTTTTGTAAGGCTAGCACTTTTTTTATATTATCTTATCTTCCTATGTTTTGAAATCCTATCTTCCAAATTTTCTATATTGCTGTCTTTTCATCTTCATTTTTTTTCTATTTAACTTTTTTTTTCATTTCCCTGTCTTTCCCCTTGAATTTTGATTGCTGTCTCCCTACTTTTCTGTTTACATATCTGCTTATCATTTTATATTCTATCATTGTTTCTTCCTACCTTCTAACCTTTCAATTTTGCTATCTCCATATCATCCAATCACCCAACCATTTCCAAATTACTGTAGTCCTATATTCTCGTTCTTCTAACTGCTCATCTTCTTATCGTGCTATATTTTCAACTTCAGATCTTCTATACCTAAGTAACAATAATAGCTGAATAACAGCTTATTCAGCTAAAATTTTCAAAATAAAGCTCAATAGCGGTTTATTCATCCATTGTACAGCAATAATGTTTGTTGGGTATTGTTTTTGTTTTTTGCCTAGTTCACTTATTTATTATCTACAAATCTTATTTGATGGATTTGTCTTCTAATCCTTAATCAACAAGTTTGTCATCCAGCAGCTTACCACAGCTCAGAGACATTATTGCAAGAAATTCGGAACAAAATCAAACCGCCGCAGGTCGAAATCTCCGGTCAACTCCGTTAGTCAACAATTGGCCATTCATATATCTTACCCCGAGCACAAACCAAAAATTACAGTTAATAAATTTCCAACTCCACCACCGCACACAAGAAAACTCACTTTCTAAAGAGAAGTCGCGTGGTTCCGACCGACTATAGAAAGAAAATCAAAGCTACGCTTTGTAAGCGCTACACCTTCTACTACGCTAGCTTACAAAAGCAACAACGAAACAGCAACGGCGGGCGACAAAGCGTACACCGGCAAAATATTACACAGGAGAGGGGAGAGGAGGGAGGGCAAGTAAATTGTTTTGCGGCTATAAATAATTCACACTGCCACCCCCTTTGCCTGCTGCTGCTGGAACCGTACGCTTGGTTATATTTATATTTTTTTTTTCACCCGTTTTGCCTGGAGTCAGGAACTCGGTGTGGTCGCGCAAAAATGAAAGCTTTAGTTACCACTACTGGACGACGCGACGCGCGGTGGGTATAGTTTGCGTTTTTTTTTTTTTTCAGTTGTTTTGGGTATTGTCCACTATTGGTGACGGGTGCGATATTCCTGGAAATGGTTCAGAAGCGTGCGCAGCTTTCTTTATCTTGGAAAAGTCCTTAACTGATTTCTAAATCAATCTCAACCAACTTTCGACTTATTCGAGTCTAGTTACTTATTACTTCATTCTAACTTTCTTTATAATTCATCATGATTCATCCTCAATTTCTAGTCTCTATCTATTCTCATCTTCGATACAATATCAGCTCACTTCTCATCCTCAAGTCATCCTCAATGAAATATCAACTCAATGTTGACGACTCATTCTCTCTAATTAACTCTCTCAATTTAAACTTTGCTGACTGCAGGTTCATTCTCAACTCACTCACTACCTTCTCTTAAATGATGACCGCACGTTTCATTTCACTCATTTATCCTCACGATTCACTTTTGTCTCATTACTAGTTAAATTTTGAATAAATGAAAACTTAATTCAGACTTAATTTTTATTCCGCAATTTCCTCCAGACTCATTTCGTTAACTTACTCTTATCTCATTCTGTACTCCAGCTCTAAACATCATTAGCTCACGTTTGATACAATCCAGGCTCATTTAAAAACATAGTGATTCAATTGCGTCTCATTCTCAGAGTGTATTTGATTTTGTTTTTAATTTTGAATGTACGACTCACATCTCTACTTAAAATTGTTCCACTTTCCGCTGTCGACTTATTTTCATCAGCTTCTCTTGTGATCTCACGTTTAACCGAATTTCGAATCACTCATTGCCACGATTCCCTCGGGACTCTATCTGAACTCACTTTCGGCCTAGGTTTGTTAGGATTTTGAACGGCTTTTGACATCATCACGATTCTTTCTCGCTTTATACTGAATCACTCTTTATTCAGCTTAAATACATCAACTGAATTCCAACAGAATATAAAGACATTTCCAACAATTTCTTGAACCATTTGTGGATTAGTTTTAGCTTAACCCTCCTTTGGAAATAGGGTAATTTTTTACCCAAAACGTACACTACGTCAGCGGGCTGCTGCCAACGTGATGCAAAAGGAAGGTTAATCATGACTTTTCTATCTTCTTTAAAATCACTCACGATTATGCCACAATACAAGCTTCACTGATCCTCTTTTGGCTTGCTTGTACCCCCCACACTCAACTCACTCATCCTTTTCTATCGATTCATCCTTTGCCCATTTCACATTCACATTATATTCGTACCAAAATAATAATAATAATAATAATAATAATAATAATAATAATAATAATAATAATAATAATAATAATAATAATGAATGACTTCACAATGTTTTCAACTATCTCTCAACTCTGTGCTCATCCTCGATAAAACATTGTCTCACTTTCGTCACAATCCAGAGTCACCTTCAGGCTGAAGGCTTCAGCATTAACAACTCATTTGATCAACTTTCATTTCACTCACGACTCATCCTCAACTCAATCTCAATTACCCGTCTCCTCACGAATCATATTTCACTCACTTACAGGTTTCTCATCTTTCTCGCCATTGATTCAGAATCGAATTTCAAAGGTTATGTTATCTCACGCTCATCGGTGGTTCATTCTCTTGATACGCTCTCAACCAGTTCAAACCTAGCCTTGTCTCACTGCCAACTAATTGTCGGCTCTCACGGGAGACGTATGACTACGTCCAAGACAATTAAAGTCTCCATATACCAATGAACGATATGATGTCAACATTCTTTCTACTCCATATTAAACTTCCCTTGTCTTTATTACTGATCATTACCAAATAATACCCAATTTGCTTGACTGACTCTATTTTCATTATCTGCTCATCTCCGACGTCTAACGATTCATTTTAGACTCATCCTCAACAACATTTTGAATCATTTTCGAAAGAAATACTTCCAACTCACCAACAACTCACTCGTCCCTCGATTTTAACTCGTAACCTAGAGCAACCGTCGACTTCAACTTCTTTGGGTTCATCGTCAACTTGCTCACAATTTTCTATCGACTCATTAGTGACAAATAATGGGTTTTTGGATTAAGTATGACTTACGTTCGATACACCCATTCGATTCTCATTGATTCTTGTCTCAGTATTAAGTAGCCTGACACTCACTGTCGACGGCTTACTTTTCACTAAAGTTCTCCACAGCCTTGACTTATTCGTGAGACCATTTCTAGATTACCTCGAAGAATATCAGCTCAGTTCAACTTAGTTGGATTAACTGTCATGCTTGGTTCATTATTCTTCTTTTTCTTCAAGGCTTGAAGTTCGCATTGGAGCTTGGCCTGCCTCTTTTCAACTAAGTGTTCTTAGAACACTTCCACAGTTATCAATTGAAGGAATTTCTTTGCATGCCATTGCATGAATTTGTACATTGTGGGGTAAGTACAATGATACACTATGCCCAGGGAGTTCAGAAAATTTTCCCGACCGGAACGGAAATCGAACCCGCCGTCTCCGGATTGGCGATCCATAGCTTTAACCACTAGGCTAACTGGAGACCCTCTTGGTTCATTCACGATTATTTTTTGTTTTTCACTCACGATTCACCCGTGGCTCAGCCTCGACTTATTTTCAGTCTTTCCCTGTTCACTAACCAACAATTTATAGCAAATCTCTATTTATTGTTTGACTCATGTTCAGCTCACTATTGCTTAACTCATTCTCCTCATTATTATTTCACTCTCGATTCAGGCACTACATGCATACCTGCCTCTCAGTCTCAACTTGTTCTCGAATCTCTTTCAACCTTCTTTCTAGTGAAACAGTTCAACTTCATTTTCCCTATTGATTTTTTGACTCATGTTCAGCTCACTATTGCTTCACTCATTCTCCTAATTATCATTTCACTCACAATTCAGACACTACTAGCATACATGCCTCACAGTATCAACTTATTCTCGAACCTCTTTCGACCTTGATTCTAGTGATACAGTGTGTTGAATTCATGTTCAACTTATTGTGGAAAACAAAATCACTCATTTTCACGATTGACTTTCGTCTCACTTTCTACAGATTGGCAGCTTACTTTTATAATGCTTATATAATGCTTATATAATCCCCGACAAAACATCAATTGACCCTCGTTTCAAATAGTCCAAATCACTTCCCAAATAACATTGATCAATTCATTATAGTCTCAACTCTGGACTCACTCACGGCTCAGTTCTTTCTTAGTCAGCACCTTACTATGGAGTCATTTTCGACACAATCTCATCCTCAACGAAACCAGGGCATGCGTGCCATTTTTTTTTTTTTTTTTTTTAAATACACTACAATGTCTTCAACCCGAGGTTGCACAGACTGAACGACCACTAACATGAGACAACGGACATACACAAAACACCCAGTGATTCAGTGGAGAGTTTTTCGTTTGCCGAAAAGTTTTCACCGATTGGTGGGGAAATCGAACCCACACTCCGAGGCTTACGAAACGGCCAGACTTCTGACTCCTTTAATCGTACGGCCACGAGGCCTACCTAGTGAGTTAGTCAGTAAGTGAGTTATGATTATGAGATTGAATTATTGGGTGAATTTGTAAATGAGGGAGTGAACGAGTAAAAAGACAAATGAGAGAGATTTAGTGAGTGATTGATTGAGCTATTTAGTAAATGATTGAGTTAATAACTTAGTGAGTGATTCACCTACTGTCATTTCTTTTTGTTCTTCGATTGGCTCATCGTCAACTCACTTCCCAACATCTATCAACCTATTTTCGGTTTAATCACCTCATGCTTAGCTCGTTATTTTATTCACTACCGACCAACTGACAGCTTTTCTCGACTTTGTTATAATGAACTCTTGTTTTACACTTAGTTTTCGTTACATTGTTTACGACCCTTCTGAACTCACTCACGACTAATCCATGACTCAGTGTAAAGTTACTCTTATCGTTCACTCAGTTTCGCTGGTTTCGGTACATCGATCGGTGCATTTTCAAACTCATTTTCCACTATCAATGAATTTTCTATTCTCTCTTAGTAGAGTTTGTTCACGTTTGATACTTATTTTTGTGGCTTTCAAATTGAACTCGATTTTGTTAATTTACTCACTTAGTTACTCGATGATTCACTTCCGGAGAAATCTCTCGCTTAACTCTTGTGCGTCACATTTTCTGCTTCCATCTTTCTATTCGTCAAATCACTCACGGCTCATTCACGATTTAACCTTGTCTCACTTTAAGCCAATTTCCAGTTCTTTTTATTACTTACCCTCAACTCATTTTAACCTCAGTTACCACCTCCTCTCGATCGCCGTTCGATTGTCCGACCTAATGTTTAGTTCACAATCGATTCGCTCCACTCATTCTCCACTTCACTTCTACTCAACTCTTTCAACGCAATCTGCATTTGTGGTGTGGCGATTTGGACAAATGGTCTACTTTCACGTATACTTTCAGAAACCGCTCCTTGTTAGTACATTTTGTTCAGAATCCTTATCAAAATAACATCAATAAAATTTGTCTCATATTTGATTTTGTAGTCTGCCAAATTCTCATCCTCTCTCATCCTCTTCTCTTGGCGTAACGTAACTGGAACAAAGCCGACTTCACAGTTTATTAGATCACAGTTTGTAAGGCCTTCCTCTGCAGGAGTGAGCAATGAAAAGTGAGATATGATCACTAACATACGCAGCATTTTCTTTTCCTCACACTCTTCACTTTAATGAATACTAGACAGAGCAAATGAACATGAGACAGCTAGTGCTAGTGTTTTCATGCTTGTTTAGGATAATGAGTAAAGAAAAGGCTGCGCATGCTAGTGGGTGTAAGCAGTGTAGAATGTGTAGTGAGCAGTGAAGAGCTAAAAGTTTGTATCAGCAGTGAAGAGTAACAAGCGAGTGAAGCGTCTGGGGCAGTGAATGGTGAGAAGTGAGCAGAAGTGAGAAATGAGGAGTTTAGTGTGAGTTATGAGGAGCAAGCTGTGATTAGGGAAAAGTGTGCAGTGAATAGCAAAAAGTGATAAGTGAGGAGTGTGAAGCAATGAAGAGTTAGAAGTGAGAAGTTAAGAGGGATGTCATAAAAGTTCAGCATATTGGACGCAGTGGCTTAATTTCCCTCCAACAGCGAGAAAGAAAAAAAAATAAAAGAGTAATCATTGATTACCGAGTATTGAGCATTGAAGAGTGAGGAATAGGATGACCCACACTTACATGAAAAGCATAAAACCCGAAAATGTGAAGTCTTATCTCCTGAATCAGTTGTTTTGCACTCACAAAATCTACGGTCAAAATTTGAGCTAAATCAACGAGAAATATATGCAGAAACCAAAAGTTATCAATGTTTGTTGCTAGATGGCGCCGTAAGCGGTATTCCGAATTCTGAACAACTTTGTCGAAAATCGCAAAGTTATCCGACAACTGTAAAATAAGTTGTACCTTTTACTAAAGGCTAAACGTTGTGTTTTCCAGTACATATATGTGATGGTGATTTCCCATACTAACTTCGAGTTCGTTGAGCGTCACCAAAACTTAATAGGTTTAGGTCAAATTTTGAACATAGTTTCTGGAAGTCAAAGGCAACAAATTCAGGTAGGACTGCATTTTTCGATTTTTATCAATTTTCACATAAGTGTGGGCCACCCTAGTAAGCTATGGATAGCGAGCAGTGCAGAGTGAAGAGTGAGCAATGAAAGTGTGGAGTAAATTGTGAGTAGTGAGGAATGAGCAGTGCAAAGTGAAAAATGAAACGTAAGTAGCGTTGAGTGAGGAGTAAGAAGTGAACAGTGAGGAATTAACAGTGAGTAATGTGAAGCATTGAGAAATGAAAAGTGCAGAGTGAGGAGTGAAGAGTGAAAAGTGAACCGTAGGAAGTGGGTTTGGAAGTAGTGCAGCGTGAGTCAGAAGAAATGAAGAAGTAATGATGACTGAGGGTAGCAAAGAGTCAGAAGTAAGAAGTAAACGGTGGGAAATAATACAGTCGAGTTTCCTATTAGACGGTGCCACCCACTTTACACCCACCGCAATTTTTCAGCTGTCTTGCATCCAATCCAGCTGATTTATTTTTGCGCCGTTAGTGTTTACTATAGATTCATCACATACATTGGTCAGAAGACAGTCTAGAAACCGCGGTGGGTGTAAAGTAGGTGGCAGCGTCTAATGAGAAACCCGACTGTACATTGAAAATGAAGAACGAGGAATGTGGAGAAGTGACGATTGAGAAGTGGAGAGTTGAGAGTGAGTAGTAAAAAGTGATCAGTACAGAGAGGGGGCGAAGTGAGAAGTGAGCTGAAAAGAGTAAGTAGTGAAGAGAGGGAAGTGAGCAGTTCGTAATGAGCATGAGTGTGGAGTAGTGAGAAGAAAGAGTAGGGAGACTGAGAAGACTTGATTCCTGGGGACACTTGCTTTCTTCTAGCATATGTTTTCGAAAGCAACATTTGGACAAAAGACTATGTTTTCTATGATTATCTGTTTTGAGTTCTTTAGAAATCTTTTATGTGATTTCGAAAAAAACTAAATGACTTTGTGAAAATTGAACCAAATTGTGCCAAAATTTCACAGCACATAGTTTAAAGAAAATACAATCAAACATATTTATCCAAATAAGGCTGTAATGAAAATATTTTAATTAATGCAACTTGGTATATAGAAGAGTAACAAGAGTCTTCCCTTGTTACTCTTCCTCGAGGATTAACGGAGAATCTATAAGGAAGCCTCTATTTACTTGGAGTTCTAGTATATTCAATGATAAAAAGTATCAGATAATTATTATTTTAGTACACACCATGAAAATGGAGATCATGTCTTCCCAATTTCAGAACACGACTCATTCTTAAAAAATTAGGGAAATCTCACAATTGGAAATACAATCTCTATGCATCGAAAATACAAAAAAAAAATAAAGAAAATGAATGGGACGCCTCTGCCGTTATTTTCTCTTTAAATGAACCATGTGCTCAAAAAGGGATCAAGTGTCACCCATTTTTGTAAAATATATCAGGCATGTCTCCACAAAAACCCAGTTTTTAAAACTTTCAGTTTTGAAAAACAAAAACTTAAAGCCTTTCTGTTATAACTTGCAATAGATGTTCACTTGCCATTCTGTGCAAAAATCAGATCTAGTTTTATGTTTTCCTTGAAATTACAGGCAAATTAAGAAAAAGAGGTCAAGTCTAAACAGTCTCCCCTAATAAGAGTGAGTATTCATTACTGAGTATCAGGCAGTGAAAAGTGAGGAGCCAGTAGCGAACAATGCGGAGTGAGCAGTGAACAATGATTAGTGTAGAGTCAGGTGTGAGTAGTGAAGGGATGCTAACATAAGGCTGAATTTCAAAAGGCTGAATGCACAAAAGGCTGAACACGAAAGGCTGAAAGTAACATAAGGCTGAATTTCAAAAGGCTGAATGCACAAAAGGCTGAAATTGCAAAAATGCAGGAAATGAGTTATAGAACTTCTTCTTCTTTTTTCTTCTGGCGTAACGTCCCAACTGAGACAAAGTCTGCTTTCAGCTTCTATACGCATTTCAACAGTTATTAATTAATAGCCTTCTCTGCCAATGACCACTTCACATTTGTATATCGTGTGTCAGGCAGGAAGTACTTTATGCCCGCGGTTGTCAAGGAATTTTCCTTTACAAAAAGTTTCTTTCCCGAGGGAGAATCGAACCTGTCACCCTCAGCATGACTACCCGTTCGCTAACCAGATCGGCTACATATATGAGTTCTAGTCATAGAATGTGCTTAGTGAAGAGGCTAATGATGCATACCAACTAACACAAATCGGAGATTTTTCCTTCTTTGAGCATGAGCTATTCTTTCGAGTCATGCTGTTATGGACATTGGTTGCCATTACAGCTGATCAGAGATTTTTCCTTCTTTTAAATATATGCTATTCTTTGGAGAAATACTGTCATAGTTATGTAGGCGATCAATAATGCATACTTTAGCGCGGAAAAACAGTCTTAACGCTTTCCGATTTCGAACATAGTAACGGAAGCATGTTCGTCCGATGAACCATCAACCAATGAGCGGTAGTGTGCGTCAAATGTCAAACTCAAGCAAAACCAATGCAAGTGTCAGGGCCGAGTGGTCGGCCAACTAGCAAATTTTCATAAAGATCATTATATCAGTGTACGATATGAATAATTAGAGTGTTATGTCTGTTTGTCTGTGATGTAAGTGTTGCATTTAGACTCACATGACTGCCTTTAGGCTCGCCGTTTGAAAACTTGTCGAATTATTATTTCAGCCTTATGTTATTTCAGCCTTTTGACATTTTCAGCCTTTTGTGATTCAGCCTTTCGTAATTCAGCCTTTTGTTATTTCAGCCTTTCGTGTTTCAGCCTTTTGTATGTAACCCGTAGTGAAGAATAAGCAGTGAAAAGTGAGAAATGAAAAGTAAACAGTGTTGAGAGAGAAGTAGAAGTGAGCAGTGAGGAATGAACAGTGAGAAATGTGAAGCATTGCAAAGTGAGCTGCAAGAAATGAGTAGTGAAGTAATGTTAGTAAGAAGTAATAAATGAAGAGTGAGTAATGAGCATTGAGCAGTGAAGATGAAGAATCAGGGGTGAGGAATGATTGAAAGTAAATAGTACGATATGAGCATTGAAAAGTGAATGGGAAGGAATGAGCAGCTAAGAGACAGAAGTAGGCTAGCGGGGATTTATCATAATATTAATCACAGTCAATCTCTATACATCGTAGAAGTAAGTAGTGCGGAATGATATATTGAAAATGAAGAACGAGAAGTGTAAAAAATGAGGAGTTAGGATTGAGTGGTTAGAAATTACCAATGAGAAGTGAACAGTGATGAGACAGATGAGAAGATATAAGTGAGGAGTGAGTTCTCACTGTTAGTGTGAAGTAGTTAAAAGTAAGCAATGAGGATTTTTAATGTATTCTTCGTAGTTACCGACGTGTTTACGTGTCGAAATATTTGTGGATACAGGCTTTGATTTCAAAGAGGCATCCGACATCTATTTTCGACAAACATTTCCCTCATCTCACATTTACTCACATACAATTTACTCAATTCACTTTGAACTCACTCTCATCTGTTAAAAAACTGTTTTAAACACAAATCTCTTAAAATGTTCCACCACTAAAATCAAGTTCTTTGCACGCCACTGACCAATTTTGATTGCCAGCGTCCAGAACAATAATAGAACAACTATTTTTCTGTGTGCCATAAATAAATAAAAAACACTGGCAAAAATATCGCTACCCAGAGCGGGAAAATGGGAAGTGTGTTCCATTCTTGTGTCTGGTACCAACCGGTTGAAAATGACGTGGGCGCGCTCCCCCTCAGTTGGTGCGATTTTCTCCGAAAAATTACGTGGCCCACTTCGTGGAAAACGCCTTAGTTAACAGATTTTTTTTTCTATATTCTAGTTGGCCCTTCCGAGTGAATTCCTCGTGAATGTTTTTTCGCCGCGTTTTTTCGGGTGGCATTTTATGGAAATTGTAGATGGCTGGCACTTAGAATGTAAGGTCGCTCTGGCGGTGCGTGGAACCAACCAACAAGCCCGCCTGGGAAACTCCTGGAGAACTTCACGTGCGGTAATTACTCAGAAAGTCGGAAGCCGGTGGCGGCGAGTAGCCGGCCGGCCAACCAGCAGCGGTGGTGGTGAAGCGAATAGTTTTAAAGTGGCAATTATTATTCTGCTTTGGAGTTTTTAATTTCCAACTATGCACTGAGCACACACAACACACACTTACAAACCACCTTGCAGCTCTTTCGGCTTTGAAGCTGGGCAGAAGCGAAAAAATTAACAGTAATAAATAAATTTCAATGGTTCCATATTTTGGTTTTGCGGTGAGCGCGTGGTGAGCAGATGACGATGATGATGGTGGGGCTTTCGCCCCACCCAACGCGTTTTTCACTATGGTCCAGCACTTTGGCCGATAGCGCTGCGAGGGAGCACTATTTAAAGCACTGAGGAAAAAAAAAATAGATTGGGATTTTTTTTCCACTGCAGTGATGGCTAGAGCGTAAATTGGCGATCGATTCCCTACCTCCCCCGATCGATGGTTTTGTTTGCATGGGCTTTGCATAGAGGCGGCGGCCCATAAATCATGTGGTCGTGATTTGACGGTGGTAATTTGGTTTGGACGTTATTCATTCCGCTCGGAACTCAGATTTGTGGGTGGATTGGAAATTTGCGTGAACACGTTGATGGAAAACTAATTTTGTGGGCAGCAGAGAGTTAGAAAAGGGTACTTCAATCGCGGTATGGTAACTACCAATATGATCATCAGATATATTTTCTTCTTTTAACTATAGGCAATTCTTCCTAGTATCGGTTCGTAGTTTTGACATTCAGGAATTTGTTGACGTTGAAACTGCCAATATTTTATATTATTCCTTCATTGAATCATAGGTTGTTTTTTTTTCGAGGTGTACTGAGGCGGAGAACAGTGGCATGGTCACTTAAGTTCATCATTAATTTTTCGGTCAAACGGCATTCGCCAAATGGCATTCGGCCAATTGGCGTTTGGCTGAATGACCCGGAATCGTCCGCATGTTTATACAATACAATGTATGATTGATTATATGTATGTATGATCCGGCATAACTCTGATATGCGTCAAGCAATTTCAATTAAATTGGGCATATTACATTCCTTTTACACATTCGAGGTGATTATAGAGGGGATTTTTTCGGCTTTCAGTCTATTAAGCGATTAAAACGAAAGAATCTTTCTTACGCCCGACGTTGGCGCAGCGGCGCATTCAATTTGTGTCGTTTTGTCTCCGTTTTATTCTGCTGCTAGCAGCAAGCAGCCCAACGGCATTATCATCGCCGTTCTGGGCTGCGTGTTGCTAGCCTTTAGCGCATTGCGCTTTATACGCATGTTTGATTGTCCGTACTATCGCTGCCGCCTATAAAAGCGGCAGCTATCCCTATGTGTAATTAGTTGTAAGTCATTAGAATCACCACAGAGCAGGAACACTGCCTCTCTGTGGTGCGCAATAAAACCTAAATCGTAGTCGCAGCCCGACGGTTATAGAGCAATTGGAAATCAAGATGGCGGTTAAGGTCTCAAGATGGCTGCCAAAACTCCAGAACGTATGCTATGCGGCTCCGGATACTATGCAATGTGGGTATTTATCGATAGGGTATGATGAGTAGAACTCAAAAATAAGTATCCGACGCCATTGAAGGCTGAAGGCTGGATAGATTGTAGGGTAAAGGGTTAGGGTAGGTGGTAGGATGGAGGATAGTGTAGAGCATATGGGGGAGGATTAGGGTAGAAGGTTGCGTAGTAGGTAGGGTAGAGAATAGGGTGGAGGGTAGGGTTGAGGTTTAGGATAGAGCATAGGATAGAGGTTTGGGATAGAGGGCAGAGAAGACGGTTAGGTGGAAGATAAGACGGTAAGGATTAGATAAGATGAGATTTTCTCGAAATACCTTTCCAGGATTTCTGCAGGCATTCCTCTTGAGAATCTTTCCAGGATTCCTTCAGATGTTCCTTTCGGAATTGCTGTAAGGTTTTCTAGTGATAACTTTTCAGTGATTTCTGCAGGGATTGCTTCAGAAAATCCTGAAAGGGTTCTTTAAGTTATTCTTTTCGGCCTTCCTTCAGGGAATGAACACCTTCAAAGATTATTTTCGGAATTCCTGCTGTTATTCCATTGCTTTCTGAAAAGGTATTGGTGTCGGAATTTCTGATGGGAGTTCTTCAAAAATTCTTCTTGAATTTTTTTCAGCGATTTCTTCAATAATTCCGTCCGGGATTTCTTCTATAATTCATTCAGGGATTCCTACTGAGCTTTCATCCGAGATTCCTGCCGTGATTCCTCTAAGGATTCCATCAGGTATTCTCTGCGTGATTCCGTCAGAAATAAAGTAATCCCTGACATAGAAAAGCTTGAAACGATTCTTTCAGAAATTCTAGCCGGCATTCTTTCAAGGATTTCTGCTGAAATTATTTTACAGATTCCTTCTGATATTATTTCAAAAATGTCTACTACATTCAGCGAATTCTAGTGTAATTCATTCAGGTATACAAGCCAGGATTGCTGCAGGTATTCCTTCTCCAGTGATTTCTCCCGGGGTTTTTTCTGTGATTCTTTCAGTCAAGCTTCCAACTGAGATTCCTCTCAGGATTTTACGAGATATGATTCCCAGAATTCCATTAGGATTCCCTTAAAAATTTTAACCGGGATTGCCTTAGCAAATCTTGAACTGACAAATGTTCTAGTCGGCATCCCTTCAGGGATTACTTCTGAAATTCCTTCAAAGATCCCTTCTAGGGTTTTGTAAAGGATTTTGTAGGGGTTCCTGCAAGGATTGCTTCATCGATTCCTACTTGTATTTCTCCAAAAATTCCTTCATGGAATCTTGCGGGAACCTTTCAGATATTCATGCCACGATTCCTACAGTGGTCCCTTCAAAGATTCTTTTTGTTCTTTTGACATTCCTGATGAGATTTCTCCTATGATTCCACAAGGGACTTTTTCAACTATTCTTCCAAGTAGTCCTGCCGAGCTTCCAGTTGGAATTTCTTTCGTGATTTCTTTGAGGATCCCAAGAGAGATTCTGAACGGGATTTCTTTCGGGATTTCTTCTGTGACTTTCAGAGATTTCTCCCAGGATTTCTACAGGAGAACTTCCTCCAGTGTGAGTTACAGCTAATGAGAGTGGGAGAATAAGAGAAAAAATGGAGAAACGGGGAAAAATATGCTTTTTGATGCACGTAGATATCTCTAGTAAACCTTGACATCATCTCACAATCATTTTCTTATTCTTCTTGAGCTGCTATCCTCTCTTTCATTAAATATAGATGCGTTGTATATATACGGATCAGAATACAGTAAGGACCCGATTTTGTCAGCCCCTGGTAGCATTTTGGGCTGACAAAATCGGGTACCTGACAAAATCGGGACATTTTTTTAATCATTTTTTTATTCATGAAAAATTGTTCTGAGTACGTCAGAGACGGAGATAGGTATGGAGGGTCTGCCTTGGGTTCGTTTAAATATTACGTAACGCCAATGAGGGGGGTCCAGCGCTGTGTTACACTTCATACAAAATTTTAAAATTTCTCTTTTAAAAATTGTTATGCGGTAGAGGGATAGCGGATAGGGTCTAAAATAGCCAAATTTTGCGTTACGTAATATTTGAACGAACCTTCTGTGGTAAAAAAAGTCGAAAGGGTGTTGAGGGCACAGAAAAAATGGTATTTGGCAAAGTTAACATTCAGTGCTTTTTTACAGCAGAACTATTACATCTTTTATTTCTTTTTATTCTTGTCATAACATCCCTACTGGAACACAGCCTTCTCTAAGCTTAGCAATTGTGGTCTACAGAAGACAGTTGACACTGGCTAGTGCAGTTTAAATCATAACATCTAACTTTAGCTGTCAACGAATGAAAATGAACCAACATCTGGTTGACAAGTATAGACACTCATACTGTCCGAATTGGCTACGTTTCCGCTGCCTTTCCACTTTAATTTCCAGAGCCTTATCTATAAAGAATATCTGGAGAAATCTTAGCAGAAATGTTCGGGGAAATTTCTAGAGGATCTACCCGAGGATATACGGAACGTAACCCTCAAGACATTCCCGAAGGGGTCCCGAAAGTAGTTTCTGCAAAAACCCTTACAGGATCTCCGGATAAATCTCTTAAGTAATTTCTGAAAAATCCTTACTGCAATCTCCGTAGAAGTCTCTAGAGGCATTTCTTTAGCATTTTCTGAAAAATCATTGAAAGAATCCTTATTGCAATCTTTGAAAAAATGTCCTTGAGAAATCCATGGAGGAATTCCTGGAAAAAGTACTCGGGAAATATCTGGAGTAGTTTAAGGAGAAACCATAGTAGAAATGAATTGTTAAATTCTAGCATGAATTCCAGAAGAGTTTCCAATAAAATTTTCTAAAGGGATTTTCGTAAAGAAATACCAAGAGATATCCCTGAAAAAAGGGACACGTTCTCTTCCATTTGAGAAATTTCTGTTTCCGTAGATTTATTCATGGACTAAAGCACGTAGTAATACATATATGTAGTAATTTTTATTGCAGAAGTATCTACAGAATTCTCTGAATACATCACTATAGGAGTTCCTGTAGAAATTAGTGGATAAAGTCCTACAGGAACACCAGCAAGAATATCTGATGGAATCTCAACAGGAGTTCTCCAACCTGGGAGTATCATAGGAAGAATGCATGAACAATTCTTGGGGAAATATCTGAAAAGGTTCTTATAGAAATTTCCAGAAATTTTCTTGGAGGAACTCCAGCAGAAGTTCCAGGACTATCCAAACAGATATGTATGGAGAAATGCCAGCAGGATGTCTTGAAAAAATCGCTAGGAAAATCCCTGGAAAAATCCACGTAGCAATTGTAGGAGGAATTATTGAAAAAATCCTTGGAGAAACCCCTGGATACATCGCTGTAGGAGTTCATGTAGAAAATTTTTGAGAAAAAATTCTGTCAGAATATCAGCAAAACTTTTGGAGGAATCCTAGCAGGAGTTCCAGAACAAGTCTCAAGAAAGGCTTCTGGGGAAATCACAGGAGGAATGCCTGAGAAAATCTTAAAGAGACACACTTTATTGAATCGTTATAAAATTCCCGGAAGAATGCCTTTAAAATTTCCGGCGGACTTCTTGTAGAAATACCAGCAAAAATTCTTACAAGAAACCACGCAAAAGTTCTTGAAGGAATCGCAGCAAGAATTTTTGGGGGAATCCCATCTCGAATTCCTTAAGGGTTTCTAATGAATACAATTTTCACAGCAATTTTTAAGCAATCCAAGCAGGAAATCTACAATACAAATCTCAGAATCTAATAAATCTAGACCAACATGTAGAAAAGGGTGGAACAACCATTGCATGTCTCAACTTCTTCCACCCTGTCTAGGCGTATTTCTATTTATTTATGCAAACTTATCTCGTTATCCGATAGAAGGGAGTTTGATCTATCTGTTACTGGTCAGAGATTACATGAAAAAATGGACCATATGCTCAGAAGGAAGGGAGAAGCAAATATTTGAAATGATTGTTGTGCCCTTTTCAAATGTTAGCCTATCTGGATCAATCCAAACAAGTAAACCTAGAGAAATCCCAGAGATGCCGGAAAGAATGGATTGACTTGTAATCACAACAACAGGCAGCGTTTATTGCTTGTTCTGCTCCAGAGGAAATTAAGAAGAATTAAAGAAGGCTTAAACCCATATAGCCGATGTGGTAAGCGCACGTGCAATCGGCAAAACCATGCTGAGGGTGACGAGTTTGATTCTCGGTTAGCTCAGAATTCATTTCATAATCGACATTTCCTTAACTACCTTGTGTATAAACTATCTTCATGACTACCACACGATATATGTACAAATGCAAAATAAACATTGGCTGTGGGGGATCTCAGTTAAAAATTATAAAAGTTCTCGTAAAACACTAAGCTGAGCAGGTTGTGTTTCAGTTGGAACGTTACGCCAAGAAGAGAGAGAGCTGGTATCTTTTAGCAATTTAAAACAATATTGGTTTAAAACATTGGCGAGGGTTGGGTGCTAAAATTGCCTCTATGTGTTAGTTTACAAAAAAAAGTTTGGCCGTTTTCAAAAGTTACACGAGTTTTGTTCATTGCGTATTTTTTCTATGACGCCTAAAGACTATAAAATGGAAATTCTGAATGAAATACAAATTAATTTTTTACTTCAAAAAAGGCTGACAAAATCGGGTCAAAAAGCTGACAAAATCGGGGGTAGACAAAATCGGGGGCTGACAAAATCGGGTCCCCACTGTATAATGATAGTCTAAAAGTTTATTTTATTTTATTTTATTGATGCACAAGGGGGTCAAGTCCGAGAACTCGCATTGTCCATAATACACCTTTGAATTTGGGAGTAGGCATAGCAAACTCTTTAGCCATGCGGCTTTTAGGTTTTGCGTGGCCTTAAGGATTGGGAAAGGTGGGAAATCGATGTGGTGTATTGAGCTGTAAGAGAATGTTTTGTTAGTTAAATGGTCAACGAAATTTACCTTTGGGTCGCTTGTTTGGTTTTGTTTTGAAGTTGGGTTGCTGTTTCCTAGTTTCGTACAATCGTGTTGTTTTTTTTGTGGTAGGTAGTTGTGGTTAAATTTTGGTTATGTTCTTGGAATGTTGCTTCTTCCTCATCGCCATCCCCATCGAAATACGATACGCCTGTCATTTTGCTGTGTGGGGTTTTTTTAAGTAAATCGTCTTCGAAGTTCAACTCCATCATCTCCGGTCCGGCTACAATCGCTTCGTCGCTTTCTTAAATTCGGCTCTGTCATTACCAATGTCTTTCCAATTTTCTAACGAACATCCTAACATATCCACATCTTGTCTACGGCTGGATTTCCACGTGAAATAAGGTCCTTCAACTTTTTTACCGGGATTTTGTAGATTAGTGCTTTATGCATGCTTCCGTTCCTGACACTTCGGAGCACGGCTTAGACATGGCTGAGTATAAACAATGATCATCTCCAGCGATAATTTTTACCAGCATCGCACCACCGTCATACTGCATTTCTTCCATTTTTTGCTGCTATCACTCATGAAACTCAGATGATTGGAAATATAAAAGAAATGTTAGTAGCGCTTTTGGTGATACTTTCACGACGGCCATTCAGAATGGTGCAACGGATGCAGATGAGAAGATCATCTCTGCTGGCTAGCAGCGTTCATCAAACTCATTTGAAGATGAAACATAAAATAGACAAACGCGAACATATGTATTAGAATAGAATAGAATATTCTAAAATAAATGATCTTCCATCCGATCTTCAAGTGATCCTCACAAGCAACATCTTTCGTTCAGGCACTTTCAAATGTCCGTATGTAACTTGTTCTCACGAGAAATCTGCCTCGACCAAGTTGGCAGAACGCGCCCATACCCCTTTCTGAACCGAAGGGCAAGGATATACAATGATAGTATAAAAGTTGTGCTAAAACAGACCGTGAAAAAATTTGAAGATTTGTTTTTGGAAATAAACCATAGACTTCCAATTTTTTTCGTGAAATCATGTTTATTTTATTGGAACTTGAATATTGATAACATTTTTTATGAAGATTACGATTGTGAAACACTTGGGCGTTAACGGGATAAATGTAATGAAAAATAACGTCACTTGGATGTTTAAATTTACATCATATATGACGCTTGTGGTCCAAGTGACACAAATTTACATGAGTTTTCCTATGTGTGTTGCAACTGCATATTTATTTATCTTCAATGTTATCTATCTTGTATTCTCGCCCATGCTTTTTAGTGTAAATGTGATGGATAAACCAAATCAGTTAGACTGATGAGAGGTTATGTAATGTCATGACAGATTTGTGATTAACTTTATCAAGTCGTTACTTACAACTTAATGGACCGATTTCAGTTCCCGATGATAATGGTGCAAGAAAAATGAATAGTTACCTGAAAGGAAATAAGAAAAAAGATAATGAATGAGTTAATAATACGTAAAAATTAATAATACTAAATATGTATCATGTGATTTTTGGAATGTACGAAAGCGATTGATAATAGTCAATCAATTGATTATAATCAATAAAAGTATAACAACCAGTTATGTTGTCTATTTTTAACAGAAAGTTTAAACCAGTGACCCTTAAAACGATTTATATTATATACATATATCGTTTTTCACCGAGTTTCTGAATTTCAATCAAATTAAAAGGCTTTGGTATTTTTTGTGAAAACTTTACAACTGGAATTATACGTATTTAACATATCAGTAGTTTTTGTGCATACAAAACCCAACACCATTGTATTTCCCTTTGCGTTTTTTAGACGCACCCAAGGTAATGGATGTTTATTAAGATTACTGTCAGGGTAATGCGAAATAGTTTGCGGGTTGTGTATTTGTAGGTGTAATGTTGATGATGTTGATGATTGATGGTATGTACTGTCTGTGGTGACGAGCGTCTTACTCATTCACCTTCATACAAGGCATTCGCGCGCATACACACACCTGCGTGAAGTCTTTGTAGCCTTCCCACTCTGCGCAGCACAACAGCAGAACAATCAGTCTTATATACACACTCGCGCTTGCAAGACGCGGTTACCACAAGTGGCGACGAGGATGAAAAAAAAAATCGCGTTCTGTCGTGTATGAATCGATTTTAATTCGTTTTTAATTGAATTGAATTACGCTCATATGTATTATGAGTTGATATATTGCAATGTTACTGAGAAATTTTAATTGCAGTGGAGTGATGGAAAGAAAAATCACCTGATTATCGTTCATGAAAGCAAAAATATGTTACTCGTTAGTGGAAAATGCACATAGATCCTGGAAGAAAAAAAAAATAATAGAAATTCAATCGTGAAAAGTGAAGGAAGAAGGATTATAATGTGAATAGTTTCGATTTCCCAGCAGGGTAATCAAATAAGTGACGAAAAAAAGAAAGCAACGAGATGACGCCGCGCCGCTTGTAGCGTGGATGCTGTGCGCAGGAAAAAAAATATGACCTTGAGCCATTGTTCCATGCGCGCGGCATGCGAGAGTATTGTGATCAACCGCAGGTGAGCAAAGGCAACACAGATTGTGCAACTGTGTGTCTGTCTTTGCTGGAACTAACTGCAACGGTGATGTTCAGCAGAAAAGCATACATAGTGAGTATAATGATTGTAGCGTCGGCGTTGTTCCAGATGCACTGGCGCGGCGAAGGATGTGTGCTGTTTTGTACTGCGAGGTATGTTGGTATTTTTGTAATTGAATTTGCAGCAATCTATGAGAGGGAATACGAGTATTTTAAATACATACGGAGTTCCGTGAGATGTTTATTGATAAATCTAGATTTCGAAATGGTTGAGGTTTAAAGCAAAAGAAAGATTAAATCAGACGACGTCTAATTTTGTGAATGCTCATAATTTTACCAGAAACTTTGAAGGCATCGTGATTAAATTCACTAATGATGAAAGAGAAATACTTTGAAATATTGTGATTAAATTCACTGCGGGTATTGTTGCGACAGTTCAATCACTGAGAGTACTGCTGTGTTATTAAAAAAAAATGCCATGACTTCTTCAAGTTTCCAGCACCTATTTAATCGAGTTTTTCTGATGCAATGAAATTTACGCAACGTTTTTCTGTACATGTTCTCACAGGTAACTAGTTGCATGTTTATGAAAAATAGAAATAGAAAAAAACATGTTTTGTGTAGAACATTTGATGCATAGGAAGAGTTGCTTTCGGTTTGTATCGGATGGTGCATTCTAGCTATTAATCCACACATTTGGTTGATAATTATCATTTTATTAAAAAAAATGTCTAGTCTTTAAGACAATCGTTCCTAGTCCTAGCATGGCACTATCTTAATTTTGATCTACATTCAGCAGACACACCAGAAAGTCCATAATTTAGTTCAAGCACCCAACGGTTGTTCATGCAGTTTGGATTTTACTCACGTTTCGGATCTAGTCTATTTGGATTTAGTTGGTTTGTGACTGGTGCATGAAGGATGATGTGATCTGATTCACTGAAGACTAATGGAAGGTATCATATTTGTGATTAGATTCACTTGGAAACCACGGGAAGATACGTGATTAAATTCACTAAAAAGATGATGAGAGGACGTGTGTATACCAATGGTAACATGCATTGAAGAGACTGTGATTGAATTCACTAAGAGCAGGAGGATGTTGTGATTGGATTCACTTGAAAACCACGAATAGGCATAAGTCATGTGATTCAATTCACTAACACTGAGACCGCATGGGACGAACTGTGATTAAATTCACTGACTGACTGTCTGAGTAGGAGTAGCAAGGATTTGGGATTAAATTCGCTCGCTTGCATGCGGAAGGAGAAAGAAATGTATTGGAGCAGAGTAGAAGTGTTTGAATTCACTGAGAATGCATGGAGGGACCATAGTCGATAAGGCTGGCGAGAGGCTGCTCAACGAGGTCCTGTCGAGAGAGCCTTGGTTTGAATCCTGGTCCTGTGGAAGATCTTTTCAAAATGTATTTTTTCGCTCTGCTGATATAGGGTATTGGTTCCCTTATTGAGCATTTCCAATTTTCATCTTACGAGAAATAAGGGATTGAAGCACTGTTTGTTTTGTTTCTTATTTTTGTATTTTTTTGTTAGAAGTGAGACCCCATGAACAAAAAGAACGGGATCAATTGGGGCCGTAACCGCTTGTTTTTGTATAGGATGAATATGGGAGCGTGAGATTACTGATGGCACACATACCCTACGAGTCCAAAAGAAAAAGCGGATCATCCAGCACAGATGGCCAACCCTCGATAGATGCCGGAAGAGCTCATGAAACACTTGGCAAATCGATCTGGCCTTGTGCAAAGGTTGGTCTAGCGTCAGAGGAATGAAGAAACATGGAAGATTGTGATTGAACTGGATGACATCAGGAAAGACAGCATTGTTTTTCATATCATGTTTTGGATTGGATTTGTGGTTGTGTTTTTGTGCTAGGAGATAATAAACAACCTTCAAACTGGAAAGAGTGGTTTTCTTCAATGATCATGCTAGTTTCGTGTATCAATTATTTCTGCTATGCATTGTTTAGGTAGCTGCATCGTTGGAGCGGTTGAGCGAGGAAATGATTGCTTCAAATATAGCAAACACAGTTGAAATTTTGTATTTCAAGTCCGCATTTTTTTTGTGTAAACCAAATGAATGTTGTTATTATAATGATCCAGGTTCACGTCTTTGTTGTTGGAGAAAGGGCTTCTGCTTGACAAATGCATAGCCAGAGTGCGATTTGGTGGAGTGCAGTGGGTTGACTGGAATCTAAGGCTACAATACTGAGTGAGATGCGAGTCTGGGTCATCATGAATACTCTACTTTTTCTTTGGATCAGATCTTCAGTCAGTTCTTCTATCAGACTAAAACGGTAACATTTATTGGGTAAAACTAGGGGCTTGTTGTGTAAATGTTTTAGGCATTAGAAACGGGTATGTGGTTCTAAAGTGAATTGACAGCGGTCTGATCAGGTATGTGTTCACACAAAGTGAGTTCTGATCCTGGATGCTGTGCGTTTGCAGCCTTATTCATGTAATGGATCTTTTTGGTTTGTTACGTAGTATTGCAAGGTTTGTTACAAGTGTTGCAAGTTTGAATGCAAAGAGTGATTTGATTGAGCAGCGCTGATTTTTATGTTTGAATCCGCGTTGTTTGGAGTGGTTGTACAAACAGTTTGTTGACAGGACCCTGTTATGAATGTGATTAGTTGTATCTGTCCTGTGGTCGAAGCGGTGGATGAGCAAGCGTTCGGCAAGACATAATGATGATTTCCTTGGATTCCTTGAGCGTGGAGAGTCGTTGAATTCAGTTGTAAGATTGTCATTGGCAGAGGGTGGTCTCAGTAAAGGACAAACGCCTTGCAATCCTGGTTCAACAGCGCACTAGAACTTCGAATGCACAAATCTCAAGAAGCAAGCTTCGAATAACAGTGTCACTTTTATTTTGTTCTTGCTTGCTTGTGAAAAGCATAAAATGAGGATATCAAGAGTGCTGGTTTGGTTTTAATGAGATTTTTGCGACTGAAAAACGATAGTAGATGCAGAAGTCGGCCATTGTTGCGGCCATTTTGGGATTCTTATCAAGTCTATCCTTAACTCGAGCCAGGGATGGGAACACTCACTATCAACGAGTTACACTCACTTGCTATTTTCTCAGCTCAGAAGCGTGTAATCAAGAAACGATGTATAGACGACTTTTGCATTGTGGTTTTGTCTAAAACTTTTCCGAATAGAGTAGGGGTCGCACATGCATACCAAAGTTGTGGAGAGTTGCCTTTGCAGCTCCCTGGATTAAGAAGCAGGCATTGTCTTGTTGGTGCATTGCGCCGGGAAGAGGAGAGATATCTGCTCTTTAACCTTCCTTTTGCATCAGGTTGGCAACAGCTCACTGACGTAGTGTACAATTTGGGTCAAAAATGACCCTAACGCCAAAGGAGGGTTAAGTTTAGGTCGGTGCAACATTTTGAGAACTTGTGATTAAATTCACTAGAAGCGTATTGCTGTGATTAAATTCACTGAGGGTGTACAAGTAGCAATGGATTTAATAGGTAACAGGAATTCATTGTGGAGGATGATAAATGAATTAAATTCAAATATCAGTTCAACTTGAGAATATATCGAGGAACGAATCCAGTAAAGCTAGAGGTCAGTAGTTGGATAGGTTCTGCTGCGACAAAGTGTGTTCTGCAAAGTCGTATCACAGAGATCATCGCTGGTACTGCGGAATAGTGCTGAAGTGCGGATGGTCTTAGAAAAGGATTCACCAGTACACTTTGGAAGTCACTGCAGCGGTCACATAGGACGGACACCAGAAGAGCGTCTTTTGGAAGAGGTATTCAATGGAAAAGCATAATATGCTGTTGCCTTCATGCCACGTCGCTCACATGAAGGATTTTTGCTGTTGCAAAGGATATTCGTGGCATCGGGGTCGTATGGTTAATGTCATGATCCATGTGGCCCTGTTATGATGTGGAATGCTGGTTCAATTCACGACGCAGTCGTCATGTGGTGTATTTGACTGTGCGTTATCTGGTCTGTTGTCTGGTGTCGTGCTCCCTTCTAAGATAAAATGAAAGCCATACTGAGAAAATTAAACGTGTTGATGGTTTTTGCATAAGTAAATATTCAGAGTGACTGAAAGCATTTCACTAGACCAAGTGAAGAACGGAACCACAATTCCACGATAACTAATAAGAAGTGATAATTTGTTGGAAGATATTGAGAAAGTCGAATTTTTGGAACTTGAATATAATATGCGTGTGTTAATGAGTATTGAACCTATAAGATGGAGTAAGTGGAACAACTACTAGAGAAAAAATACTGTCAGAGTATTTGAACTAACTGTGTTTGGTCGTGGTTGTCTGCCGTTACCATTTGTCAGATGGTGATTGGAGCTTAGAGAGGAGAGTGTTACGATCTTGATAAGTCATTAGGGCCGGTCGATTGTTTTTTTTTTTTTGTAAGGAGATACGTGTTACTGTAAGGGGGAGAGACGGAGCAGCTTTGCTTCGGAAGTGTTCACGATTGTCTGAAGGATGATGCGTGCCGATCAAGTAGAAGTTAAGAAGTACCAGTAGGTGTAGTTTATTCATTGAGTGCGGCGTCGAATCACTACATTGAATTGATGATTATCCCATATGACGTTTTGACGGTTTTGATATTCAACGGTTTAAAGTATTAGTAAAACTTCAGAAATCTCTAAGCCTATGTATAAATTCAGATTATTGAAAAGGGGATGTGGTGACGAGCGTCTTACTCATTCACCTTCATACAAGGCATTCGCGCGCATACACACACCTGCGTGAAGTCTTTGTAGCCTTCCCACTCTGCGCAGCACAACAGCAGAACAATCAGTCTTATATACACACTCGCGCTTGCAAGACGCGGTTACCACACTGTCCTATGAAGTTGGAAGAGAGGGATATGGCATTTTCTGTGTCTCTGGCTCAATGAGTTGAAGTAGTAGAAAACAGATTTAGGATTGAACCTGGAATCCTCTGCATACGAATTTGAAGCAATAGCTATTAGATCACCAATCCCGTCCGATTTCGTTTATCGAAACAAAAATGGGACAATGGGAAAAAATATGTATTAGATTCCACTCAACAGAACTGGAAATCAAAAGAAAATAATAACTTTTCCACATTAAAATGATTAACAAGCTGCTAATTATTACTGTGTATCATACCCATCCGGGCCTAATAGTGCATGTTTGATGATCACAGTGAACAATGATTGGAGTTTGCTCATTAGATTGTATCAATTGCAATTATAAAAGCTCTCATATGTTTTTTTTTCTTCTTTTGACGAATTCAACGGATACGTGAATTTCACCTCATCTCGAGATTTTGTACAATTGCAACAGACCATCGAACCTAGCGCTACGATGAAGACAATGTATCTTCATTTCCCCTCACATTCAACCAGGAAGCAATTGTCCCTAATCAATCATACACCTTGCACATCGCGCCGGCGAAACCAATGCATCATCGACGATGGGTCGAAGAAGATAACTTCAAATCAAACCAATTATATCGATCTCACCCTTCCATCGACATCGACAGTCCAGCCAGCAGAGTGTGCCAGATGATGAGGCCCTCAATTTTCTTCAGACCCCGCGTTGCCTGCTCGCTCATATGTAATCTTGTGTTCATGAGTAGTTCCGTTGTTCACGTTGTGAGCTTCGAACAGCAGACACAAGTAACGAAACCATCCGAAATGATTATTTAGCTGCCAACAATTCCCATATGTTGCACTGCTAAAGTCGGCAGTCGGCTTTGAATCATACTCCTCGTATCGTGTGGAGGCAAGCTTGCACCCCCAAACGTGTGCTTTCCTCATCTACCATCACGATCTGGTTCGCTGCCACCATCGCAGGCAGAGCGCTACTACCGGAGTCGAACCGGCGGTGAACATTTCACTTTCATTTTTGCCTCTGTGCCGATCTTGGTCTCCGCGCTAGGTCTTTTCCTATCGAGCAGAGAGCGAGTTCGCTAGGGATTTTATGTGTCAGGAAAGATTTTTTTTATTACAGCTCTTTTTTGCGACCAACCCAGCTGCGCCTCGGCCGTCTAGGAAACTTTCATCGGCTCTGGTGGCTGGACATGGAGATCGAAATCGAATGGCAACCGGCGCGAACCCGGCTGAGGCCCGAAGGCTGAGGCAATTTTCACTTTTGCACACTCTATCCATACACGGCTGTCAAATGCGATTTCGATATCAAGTGGAGTTTATAGATTTCCCTCAGCAGTAAAAATCCCAAACTCACGGCTCACGGCTTAATCGAGCCGAATGGCGGCTTTGGCACAACAACAGTTACAAACGATTCCAGGGGGAACTTTGGAGCGAGAACCTATTGGCACTCCTTCTCTCTATCATCATCTCCGGCATCAAAGCATCGAACCAGCATAGCAGCCAGAGCGTGCGGTAATTCACCTAATTCAATAGTTCGTAAAAATCTAATTTAACAACCCATTAATACATCATCGCATTCGCAGCTCCTCCAGCCGAGCGGTAGCCCTGAGTACGGATTCAACAAAGAGGCTAGAACCTCCAGTACCGAACTTGAACAAAAACGCGGCAGTCGCAAAGATCGCCGAAATGAGCCATAAACACGCGTATGCTCCCTGCCGTTTCCATACATTCCCACTTATGCACGGTGGTACGGTACGGTACGGTAAGAGGTACCTACCATGTTTGTCCAGAGAGGTGTGTTATTTGGGCGTTGCTCGTTGCTGCGCCGCGTGTGTACAAACGATTGCACTCACTTGTAGATCTCTGGCCGGCAACTTTTTTCACCACGCTTCTGACTGTTGCTGCCGACGAAGCGCGCACCTTAGGGGCTGTCCATAAACCACGTGGTCATGAGGGGGGGGGGGGGGGGGGGGGTTCGGCCAATGACCATTTTGTATGGACAAATAATTTTTTTTGTATGGACTAATGACCACGCGGGGGAGGGGTTGAAAAGTCCCAAAAAAATGACCACGTGGTTTATGGACAGCCCCTTAGCCCTCAGAAGACTAGACTATAGATAGAGTCAGTCAGACCCGACAAGCAGCGCAGGCTACCAGAGTTGAATTTCGATCCGTTTCGAGTCGTTAAAGCCCAAAGTACATTATATCACGTTACATAAATGGATGTGTGCGTTTTTTTTTCTGTTTGTGAAATTTCCTGCCTTGCAGTTGGGCGCTAGGTTGTGCCTAGCTTTACCTTTAAGCAGAGGAAGTTTAGAGGCAGGCATACCTGCTTACTTGATTACAATTCTTAGCTGACTCTCTGATGGTCGAATGGGTGCAATGTATGGGGAATCTTCGGAGTATTATGGTCACGGCGTGTGTATGGGAAAAGTTTATAACAAAAAAATAGGCATCGTCAAACTTTTCGCTATTTAAAAATAGAGGCTTTCAGCTTTCATTTGCAGGGTCCCTCAAAAAAATCCACCGAGGGATCCCGAACAACTTTTTCAGAATACTGTTTTTCCCCATACAAAATACACGGTTCCAAATTAATCCATATTTCTACTTAACAAACATACCCCATTTATGTATGAAAAAGTTCCCCCGATGGAATATTTCGATGTTGGGCTTGAATGAAAGCTGGTAGCGTCAACTTTCACGTAGCGTAAAAATTAGCAATGCCCATTTTTTTGTAATAAATTTCTTCTACCAGACACACCGTGTGGTACGTGTGCATATAGCACACGCCTCTATTATGATGTAACTTTGCATTCAAGTTCAGCTTAAATAAATAATCATTCTGAGCTACAATGAAGTGCAGATCCCTTTACCTAGTGATTGATGGTTTCGGACCAGACTTTCGCAGATAGCTATACTTTGTCTTATGTCACATTTGCACAGGTTTTATTGTTTGTCGACCTATTATATGTGCATCATTGGTACAAATTTGGGCTCGATTGGTTAATCTTTAGCGAAGCTAGAACCATTCTCGTAAAAAACTATTTTTTAGACAACCACTTTTCGAACTATCATATTTCGGAAACCAGTAAACCGAATTGAATGAAGTTTTGAACGTTTATCCACAAGATATTGATACTTATTGCGACGTTCTAAAATTTAAAATTTTCTCACCGCGAATAAAGTTATAGTGGTTTGACATTTTCACCCATATAGAGGAAAATAACTCATATTTACAATATCACACAAAAGTTACTAAATGTGTTCTTCCTTTAATGCAAATAGGCTCTAATATATCTTATTATAGGTATCTTGATAACAGAAGTGAACAATCTATGGATATCGAAACTAAAAATTAATCACATTGATGTAAAAAAATTACGATTTTTAGAGAAAGATTCAAAAAGTGGCAATCCATCACAACTTTTTTCAACGTTTAAAAAGAACCTATGTTTAAAGCCTTTTTAAGCATTAATATATTGTTGATAAACGTACAAAATTTCATTCAATTCGGATCACTGGTTCCCGAGACATGACATTTCAAAAATAAGTTTTCTAAAAAATAATGTTTTACAAGATAATCATGAAAGATTAACTAATCGAACTCAAATTTGTACCAATGATGCACATACAATAGGTTGACAAACAGCCAAAATTTGAGAATTTATGATGCACTCTATAAAAAGTTACAGCTTGTTGAACTTTTTTGTGAGAGAAAAACAAGTTGCCTATCCCAAATATTTTGACCACCCCCTGTATCTACTAGCTGACCCGGCAAACCTTATGTTACCCATTTAAAATGTTGTGGTGTAGGCGTTTTTGTCAATTGTTGCATGTTGGATTGGTTGAGTTACAAAGGGTATGCAAACTCATATGTATGTAAATCGGAAGCCAGATCCAGATGCACATTATCTTCAATTTGGGACATTTGAACCTTCCGCTTGCCAAATTTGGTTCCATTCGCTTCATTGGTTCTCGAGTTATGCAAAATTTTCCAAATCATTTGCATCGGAAACTTCCTTTCAGAGGGAAAAGAGTCCCTAACATGCCTTGCTTTCTAAATGCTTCGCATACCAAATTTGGTTCCATTTGCCTAATTGATTCTCGAGTTATGCCGTAGTTTCCGTTTTGTTCTAATTTTATCATTCAACCTTGCTAAGGAACGAAACGTCGAAAGACAAAACGTCGAATGCCAAAATGTCGAAAGGACAGCACGTCGTAAACGAGAAGTCTAAGCAAATGGGGAGATCTTTATTCATTTAATGGAAACCCATGCATTCACTTTTTTCACTACGACGTTCTGTCTTCAACGTTTGAAATTCGACGTTTTGAAGTTCGAAATTTTGTCTTTCGGCGTTTTGTCACACATTTGCCTAGTCTTTAGTTTTCGACGTTTTGACTTTTCAACGTGTTGGAATTCGATGTTATGGCATTCGATGTTTTAGCATTCAACGTTTTGTCTTTCCGCGTTTTTTTTCCCTTAGCCGGCTGAAATCATCTTGTGAACCTTCCCCGTCCTCGAAAATCCCCGCATACAAATCGCCCCCCCCCCCAATCGGCTCAGTAGTTTCCAAGTCTGCAAGGGTTAGTCAGAAATACAGAAGTTCATTTCTATACAGAGTATCTGCTCCTTTACGCTACCATTTTCGTTCGTAGACATAAGCACACATGGTAATACGAACGGAATTAATCGGTGTCGTAATCGCTTTGTTTTCGATGAGGATGAACTTGAAAGCGCGAGATTACATATAGAAGATTCATACACATTCTAATATTGTAAAATTTCTTTTTCTTTGTTCCAGGTAAACGGCCAGCTTGATTCAAGTACCAGATTACGGTAAAATTAATAAAGATCAGCCCTAGGTCAAAGACGACGGACATGGTTTTCCGACAAAACTGATTTGACTGATTCGTGTAGCACTAGATGGATCGAAATCAAACGTACAAATTGTAAGTATGTCGCTAACAAACACATTCGCGACGAACGAATTCATACGACGCTTTTTCTTTGCAAATCTCCTGAGCAGCCCAACGCACGTTACAAGTCGCTCCGACGCCGAAATTGCGCCACTCACTGCCTGATCACTGTGATAGTAGATGTATGAGAAATTAGATCGCTTATGGCGCTGTAGCCAATAAATTAATATATTTTATTTCATACCTCAGATGTATTCATCCATTATTTTTTGTTTTGGTTATAAAAATTGGTTTGACACTTGTAGGACCGGTACTGATGCTGTAAGGGCGTGGCAAACTAGATGTTGGTCACACGAACGCTCGCGACATTGACATTCTGTGGCTAGTTATTCTACTACTGTGATCAAGTTGGCGCAACGAATATAAACATAACACGGGCCCATATAGCCGAGGCGGTAAACGCACGGGTATTCAGCATGACCATGCTGAGGGTGACGGGTTCGATTCCCGGTCGGTCCAGGATCTTTTCGTAAAGGAAATTTCCTTGACTTCCTTGGGCATAGAGTATCTTCGTGCCTGCCACACGATATACACATGCAAAATGGTCATTGGCAGAGGAAGCTCTCAGTTAATAACTGTGGAAGTGCTCATAGAACACTAAGCTGAGAAGCAGGCTTTGTCCCAGTGAGGACGTTACGCCAAGAAGAGGAGGAGGAGGACGTCGCCGTTTGAATATGAATGTGAAATGTAGAACAAAAAATCAAGCAGCCAGAGATTCGTGTTTCATCGTAGGAATGTTGTTAATTGCATCTATCGTTTGTTTGGTAAGTTGCTCCGATTGGTGTCATAACGATACCACGCTATACGATAAGATGTTCATCTGCAGCGATGATGCAGCGCATCAACCCATTGTAAACTGAGCTATGAAGGATCGAAGAGTGGGATGCATAAACTCGACAACTGACAAGTGGCTGGGCTCTTACCGCTGGTGTTGGGATTCTCCCCAAAAGGCTGATGAGAGTGATTTTTATGAGTGGCGTTCCAAGTTTTTGCGCAAAATTCGTCTGTTCTAATTTTGTTTGGTTCATTCCAAGTGTAAAAAATTAGGACGTTGCGGCGGCTGCTGATACTTTGTAAATTAATCCCCAGGATTTAATGACTTACGGAATGGCCATGTACATCGGCAGCCGGCATTATTCTGCTGGAGGATTTCCCGAGAGGAATTGCTGACGAATGCTGGAAGCTTCCCTGAAATGGTAACTTTGAGGATTCTCCGAAAGAATTGTTGGAGGATTTCTTGCGGGGTGAAAAAAACCTGGGTGTTTCCTCACAACGAGTTTCTGGAGGATTCTTCTTCTTCTTTATGGCTCGACATTCGCATTGGAATTTGACCTGTCTTCAGCTGAGTGTTCTTAGAGCACTTTCAGGAATTCTTTCTAGAGACTCTTCCAGGAGTTTCATCTGGTGCTTTCTCCAGGAGTTTCTTCTGTGGTTTGCTTCAGGGGTTCCATCTGTCGATACCCCCAGGTATTCGTGCTTTCGCCAGAAGTTTCAGCTATCTAACGGTACCTCTAGCAATTCCTTTAAGAGATTCCTCTTCCAGGAATTTCTCTAAAGAACCTTCTGCAGATTTTATTAGGAGTTCCTTCTCTGTCCCTTCTCACATAATAGTTCCATCTTTGTTCCCGAGCAAAGGCGGATAACTGAGTGATTTCACTTTGATAACAAACTATGTTATCGGTATCATCATTTTGTTATTTTTGTTATCATCTTTTCCAATTGATGATAATCAGATGATAACAATTTTAGTTATCAATTATTTTGGTCTGTCGCGATAACATAAAAATACTAAATGATAACAAAATATGTTATCAGTTTCCAAACCCACATTTCAAAGTTTTCCCAAAACTGAGGACCTCGAATCTAAAAATAGATTCCGCTTTCCATCTTCAATGCGACTGCAGTACGGAAGCGTAGCCGTCAATTATTCTCCCTCTCGTTGGTATAGGGGCTATCGGCTGCGACCGGTAATCACTCGACCAGGGTTCGAGACCCACTGCGCGCAATAGTTGAAAGCATGGGTTATAATTATAAGAAACTTTTTTCTGCTGCCAACTATGCCGGTAAAGTAGATTTTTACTATTTTGGTCGATAAAATAGCCCTGAATGATAACTAAATGATAACAAAACCTGTTATTAATCAGCTGTATTTTTTCCTGTTGATAACTAAATGTAATATTGAATAAAATAGTATATAACACAATTAGTTATCAACTTGAACTCAATGATAACTCAACTTCTTATCATTTTGGTATTGGTGGAGTAAATTTGAGTTATCATTTTTGTTATGTTGGCTCTTAATTCAACCTATAGGATAACTAACTCAATTATCAAACAAATGATAACCAGGTAACCGAACTTGTTATCATTTTGATATCCGCTTTTGCTCGGGTTGGGTTTCCTATTCACATGGAAATGTTGTAAAAACGAGATTCTGTGCTTCTGTGGATTCTTCCAGGAACACCTTCTGGCAGTGCTGAAAATGTCATTTCGAGATTCTATCACGTAAAGTCATGCCTATAGTTCATTTCAGAAGCGGAATCTGAAAACGGCTAGTTCAGTTCCACAAGAAAGTAACGGAAAACAGTACATGATTTTCATATACCAGATTATTCAGTTCTGCTTCTGAAATCAGCTGTAGGTGATTGAATCTAGATATGTCATTCTGGTGATTTTTATAAATGTTCCTTCAGGGAGTTCCTCCAGGAGTTAATTCCTCCAAGCGTAACTTTTTTCCGCAAGATTACATTTTGGGATTTCTTCAGGAGTTTTCTCTAAAAGTTTATCCTGGAGTTTCTTTTAGGGATTTCCCAGGCGTTCCTTCTCGGGATTCATCAAGGGGCTCCTTCAAGAGTAATATATGGGAATTCCCACGGAAATTCCTTCTGCGAGTATCTACAGGATCTCCAGCTGGAGATTCGGCTAGGAGATATCTCTGGAGATTCCTGATGATTTTCATGAAAGTTTCTTCAGGGAATAATTCCAGGAGTTCCTTCTCGGGGTTCCCCAAGGAATTCCGTCTAGGCAACCAGATCAACTTATAGGAATTCCTCCAAGAAGTCTTTCGCTGGATTTTTCGAGGAATTCTCTCTGAAGATTCCTCCAGGAACTTCTTCTGGTGATTTTAAATGATAGTTCCTTCAAGAAATTCCTCCAGGAGTTCTTTTTAGGGATTTCATAAGAGTTCCTTTAGAAGTTTCTCATGTGGAACTTCGGCTTCTCAGTATTCCTCCGGGAATTCTGAGAATTCCTTCAGGAGCTCCTCCAAGTAATTCTTATGGGAATTCTTCTGGAAGTTTGTTTTGGAGATTTTACCAAGCGGTCCACCTGGGCAGCCCTCCCATTCATTGCAGTGATTTCTGCAGCAGTTACCTCTGGAAGTTTCGGTCAAAAATCTCTTTGCAAGTTTTGTCAGAAATTACCTTTGGTAATTCCTCCAGGAGTTCTTTTTGGGAATTTGTTGTTCCAGTATTCCCCAGGAGGTCCATTTGGAGGACTTCCTTCTGCGGATTCCTCTGGGAGGAACTTCTGGGAAATACTTCAGGCTGGGAAATACTTGGCATTTATCTAGGAGTTCTTTCTGAAGCTATCTCCAGGAATTCCTTCGGGGAATTTCCTCAGGAAAATGCCTCTTAAGATTTATCCAGGAGTTCCATCGGGCGATTTTTCCAGTAGTTTTTTTTAGAGAGTCCTCTTGGAGTTCATAATAAAGTTTCTTCTTGGTAATTCTTCCAGGGGTTCTTTTTACGAATTACTCTAGAAGATTGTTCTGAGGATTCTTCCAGAAATCATTTCTAGGAAGGAGTTCCTTCTGGGGATTTCTACAGAAGTCCAATCTAGGGAAGTTAATTCAAGGTATTCCTCCTGAAGAAATCTCTAGACGGAAGTCCTGCAATCCATAGAGTAAATTCCTAAGAGAATCCCTAGATGAAACTTATAGAAAAATATCCATAAAGAAGGAATCTTCAAGGGAAATTCATAATTTTGTGGAAGAACTTGTGTAGAATTTTGTTCCCAATAACCCATGAAGAATTTCCATTTACCTAAAATTTGCACCATCTTTGCGTAATTGTCAATCTTTCAGGTATAATCATATGGTACAACTTGCAACTCCATCGCGTAACTACAAGCAAATGGAACCGATTCTCACTATATGTGTCAAATATAAAACTCTGCCGTGAATTGTACTATCTAAGGACAATGAGAACATCACAAATGCAATGACACACGTATTGGAATAGCACAGATGGGATCATCCCTTAAAGTAATGTAAATAAGTGCGCTCACAAAGCCTCCTTTTTTCCCAACCCATTGTTGGCAATCTCACGCCCTTTACCGGTCATAGCGAATTTGCATCACAAAACTGCCCTCCCATAACCCTCACCATTCCAATCCGCACGTATTCAAAGTCACCCTTTGTTTGACCACCGGACTGCGTAACGACGATTCAATTACCGGTTCCTATCTACACCGGGAATCTCCGGGAGTTAAACATCATTAAAATTAATCAAATCCGTCGGGTAAACAGTAAACTGCGTCAAACTGCATTTTAATTGCATCATAAATGGGAAAAGGACTCACCATCTGTCCTTTTTTCCCTCGCGCCAGAACACAAGAAAATTTACATACTCTGCCTATCGCCCATTTAGCCGTGCCGGTAATTCCCTCCTCGAATTAATCTCCTTAGCAAAGCTAGCTGTCACATGTCTCAGCTGCGTAAATCCTGTTTTATCTCCATCGCCTTGATCTTGAAACTTTTATCCTCACATTCCGAACCAACAACCCCGCGACATGGCGCGCACGCTACAAGAGTTCGGGAATCGGGAGTGGGCGTCGTAAGCCGCAGTCAGTCACTCAGTCAAGCCATCGCATCGTTTGATTCGAGGTCGGGTCAGGACAACCGAACCAGCACCAACAACAACAGTCATAAATTAGAGGGCCGAATGCGAAGGCGATGGCATAGAAACTTTTTCGTTCATTCCCCACTGCTGTACATCGCATCGTCGCCGGTCGAACTCCTCATGAATAATCCATTCCCGCCCGGCTTCGTGGCCGTCGCGTCGTAGGTATCACCGAACAAAGTGTCTTTTTATTGGCCCTGGACTGTGTGCAGTCTCACTTGGGATTCTCGTGTCTGCTGGACTACTGCTGTAGCTACCGACGAATGAAAGGGAGTCACACGCGACAGGTTACCACCCCGTGAGTTGTAACGAATCCATCACAGTTTCGGGAGTTTTTCGATATAAAGTGGGTGAATTTCAGAGGTGCGATTAAGAAATATGACTGCATTTGGAAAATTATGTTGAATTGTGGTCTGATGCGTTTACGGAGGTTGCTAGGAAAAATATGGGAAACTGTAGCTCAAAGTGCAAATTTCCGGAATACAAATTAGTGTGCTCAATTATGATTTTTAAATAACTCAAAGTACATACTACATAGTTATCGATCTATATTCTCGTCTATCAGTTCGTTTTTCCTTGATGGTTGAAATAGAGACGTACTAGCTGGTTTAGTGACTACTGCTTCTTATTCGTATGCAGAAGGCCAGGAGTTCAATCCCTGTAGGGTCCTTTTCTTCCTACTTTGCATCTTTCTATCTACGTTTTCCCTCTTCTCTACATGTTCATAGCCATTACTAGAATCAAAAATATGCTGGAAAATCAGTTTCGCATCCTTATTGCACAGTAGTATGGTACACGCTTGTATGGAAAAAATAAATCCTCTCTCCAGTCGACTTTTTAGATCCCATTTAGCTACAGTGCTGCTAATAAAACAAAACAAAAAGCCGTTCATTGGATCACTAATCGATAATAAATCAATAACTTTTTCCACAAGCATCCAATTGTTTTGCGGTCTTCGAAGGAAAGTTTCATAATTGATTTTTCTACAAGAAACATTGATCGATTTGAATTGAGGAGACCAGGGCCGCCCTCTGGGATTTTTTATCTGAAAGTGTAACTTTTCCCATAGTAAATCCTATGAAAACTTTGAACCGCTTGCGCTAAATTATAGTTTACCGATTGCGCTGAAATTTTGCACAGTTCATATGGGACCTAAATGGGATCTAAAAAGTCGACTGGAGCGAGGATTTGATATTTGTCCCATACTATTGCACAGTTGCTATCTATAGTTATCAAAACACAATCTATTTAGTTAGTAATACTTTAAGCCTGGCATCGATGCACTCTGTCAAAGAGCCATTTTATAACATTACGAGTCGCAGCATGAACTTGTGCAGACGTAGTGGTATGAAAGGTCTTCCGTGGGCATTGGGCAAGCAATTGCATTTATTACTTCCTTCCACTCCCCATATTGATCAGCAACCTGACATAGCAGGCGTCATTCTTGCCAAAAATAGGAGAATATATACACTCACACAGTTAAGTGTAGAATGAGCATAAATTAAAATACACAGAAATAAAAAAAACTCAATCACTGTAGATACCTGTAAATTCCAAGCAGCTATCTCATTGGTTTCCGATGTGCGTGTAGCTGGTTCGACGATACTGAACCGGTATCTAGGGGCGGTCAAATAAGATATTACGATCGGATCCATTTGCTTGTGGCTCTGAAAAAGTTGCAAATTCCACCGAATAATAATGCTGGAAAGACTGACGAATCCGCTAAGATGCTTCCAATTTAAACTTAGAGTAGATGAATGTGAGAGTTAAAAAATCATTCAGAATTGCGGTGGGATTTCTTCAGGGATCCTGTCGTCCAGAGATTCTTCTTTGAATTCTTTCCAAGATATCTGACAAGATTCCTTTCATATCGTAGGTTATTCCGAATTACTGCCAGGATTTTTACAATAACCCCAGCATAGGTCCTCCTGTGAGTTTTCAAAACTCATAAGGGAAGTTGCAGCGAATTTTCACTTGATAACAAAACTCTTTCCAAAATTTCTCCCAGATTTTCTCATGGACAGCTGTTAGAGCTCTCAAATTTTCGTCCACAGATTTTCCCGGAATTGGTCCAGGAGTACATCATGAGATTTTTCTAGGAATTGCTTCCAAAACTTCTCTTGAGGGTTTTCCGACATTCCTTTCGGTTTTATTTCGGTATCTCCATTGGATCAATATAAGGTATTGTTTTGCCAGAAGTTTTACCGTGATTTTTTTTTTCAAAAATATTTTTGTTTTTCTGGGCACTTCTTCAACAGCGACTCCCAGAATTTCCCAAAGTTTTTCGAGATTTATTCATGACGTTCTTCAGGTAGTTCCCGTCGATAGTTTATGGCCTTCTGTTTGCAGTCTCAATTAGTTTGCGATAACTGCTTTCAGACAATCGTCGACGTTTTGGTATGGCTTTAGCACTATTCGAGAACTCGAAACAAGAAACAAAACATCACAAAACTTGAAATGTCTTTTAAGAAAGGTTTGTGATCAAGTTGTAAAGGGTCAAGCAATCTGTTGCATACTTTGGTCATCCGTTGTGATTCAGTCTAGGGAATTCCCCACCCTCTGATATTTTCGATTTCATAAAACTCTTCCCGGGATATCTTCAGGTGGGTTTTCCAGGCCTTCTTGTGCTGATCCTCTTGGCATTTATCTTAAAAGTTAGTCTATGATTCTTACGGATTTATCTAATAGTTCTTCTTGAGATTTCTTTCGAAAACTTTTCTCGAAGTTCAAAGAGCACTTCCTGAAAGTTTTCCCAAAATTACTCCCGCAGTTATTTCAGGAATTGTGCTTGGAATTTCATTCAGATTACCACACATGCTAAGAAATTCCATTAGAAGTCTCGGAAGAAATCCCGGTGAAATTCTGAGAGAAACTCTGTGACAAATTCCTGAAGGAATTTAAGATATTTTTAGAAGAATTTGAAAAAAAATCCTAAATAATTTTTTAAAGAATTCTGTAAAGAAATTTGTAAACGTTTTTTTTCTGAAGGAATCTGAAGGAAATCATCTGAAAAATTCCAGAATGGATCTATGCAGGAGTTCCTCGTAAATATTGATGAAATTTTTCTGAATGAACTCCTGAAATAATCCTTGGAGGAACTCCTGGACAACTTCCTGAGAAAATACATAAAGGAATATCCAGAGAAGTTTCTGAGGAAATCCTTGCTTTTTTTTACATGAAACCCGGAGCCATCGAAAGAAAGTATGTAATAATCTCTGCAGGAATCCTCGGAGACATTTCTTCGAGTTTTCAATGTGCAACCCGTGGAGAAATGCATGTAGAAGGAGTTCCTGGATGAATTTCTGAAGAAATTTCGGGAGGAATTTCTGAAGGAATCCTTGGAAGAATCTCTGAAATATTTCTGAAGGAATCCGTTGAAGACTTCTCAAAGGCATCCTTGGAGAAAGTCCTGAAAAAGTTCCTGAGAAAACATCTGAAGGAATCTCTGGAGGATTTTCTGAAGAATCAATGGAAGAATTTGTGAAGAACTCCTTGGAATGTTTTCTGAAAGAATCTTTATCGAATTTTTCAACAGAACACATGAAAAATTCCTGCCGGTTGGCCGAAAGGGTCGTTTGGCCGAATGCCGTTTGGCCGAATGCCGTTTGGCCGAATGCCGTTTGGCCGAAAAAGGTATGATGAACTTAAGTGATCATGCCACTGTTTCTTATATCAGTGTACCTCGAAAGAACAGCCCATGATTCAAAGAAGGAAAAATCTTTGACAAAATATTCCCAGATTCAACGCCAACTAATCCCTGAATGGAAAAACTAGAAAGGATACCCTACGATTAAAAGAAGGAAATATTTCTGCTAGTTATATTGGCAGCTAGAATGTTATTCGGTTTACTTTTCAGCTGAAACGCGCTTCCGGTTCAGTCTTACCGAAAAGTGCTGAAATTGTCAACTATCCATTTCATTCTCAGTGTGTCAATAACGCTCACTTACCTCCGTCACCAAGAGGATACCCCAATGACAACGACGACGACGACGACATTCTGAAGAACCAACCCGAAACAAGCTCGTTGAAATCAGAGACCACACCCCACGGATCAGTTTCCGATGACATTTACTTAGCCGGAGCCGGTCGGTGGTGGTTCTATATTTAACCGGGTGGGGAGCTCTTTCTCCAATGGTACAGAAACTAGACCGGTCAAGCGTTCGAGCAACAAATTGGCTTGACTTTGGCTCCTTTCTCCCGCACTAGCCGGCCACCATTCCGCGAGCGACGAAAAGCGCGCACGTTTCACCCGGAGCTGGTACTCAAGATTATAAGTGTTCGTCGACGAACACAACGAACACTGACTTTGGAGCGATGAGGACGGTGTGGCAGAGGATGACGGCAGAAGATGGATGAATGGGATTCAATTACAAAAACATTTAAAGTTTTGTCTTACACTTGACCAACAATCGGCTACACTGACTTTGGGGACTGGGCTCGGGCGGGAATCAGTAACCCGAGTGGGGTGTCTGACTGGCGATGGGGAGCTATCTGTTGCTGCTCTTTTGCGCTTGGTTAAACTGCTATCCGATATAAACTTTGTAATCGTGAAAACGGAGAATTGCAGCTTAGGGTAATTGTTTGTGGAATCCATCGTGAATCAGCAGCGGTGGGGGCGGAAAGAAGCGATGAAGCGAGAAAGGTGTAACGAGATTAGCTCAGAATCAGAACTGTGTGCAACAACGTGGGCTACCATACCAACAACGACGGACGGACGGAGAGATCGAGTTTCACAATAAACGACCGGACGCGTTGGGAGTCGTGCAATTACGTTGTGCACTTTTTGCGCTGATTGGAACACATTCTGGCTCTGGGGAAGTGACTCACCGAAGAAACGCGCTTCAACCAATTTGGAAGATAATCAACTAACATTTCGGTCAAGTTCCGTCGAAAAAAGACAACATTGTTGACCTGTCTATCAAAAGGAAATTGCTTTTATTTGGGGAAGCTCTCACTTTCACCCCAAGCCGGGGCTATTGTTCATCTCAGCCTGTGGCAACTAACCTAGCAGCAGCGATCAATCGTCATGGGAGCGCGGTTCGCGGTATTCAAATAAGCCCGAAACGGTAACTGACATAAAGTCCACCAACAACTGATGCGGCCGCGCGAGATGTTTATTATTACAGCGCGCGGCGTGGCGTTGCTTGACTCGGGGCTGTTTGTCACCCCGCTGGGCTGGGAGAGACCTTCACATTTTTTTCTCTGTTGCCCCCTTGACACATGGTCGCTCGTGGTTTGGCAGTGGAGTCCCAGTCAGTCACAACAATGTGACCATGTGCGGTGGCAAAAATGATTACCGTAGCGCTTTTTTGGTCATCGCGGTGGGCTGCTTGGGACCGCGCACTGCACTGGAGGGACTAAACAATAATTATTTATTATTATTTATTTACGATGAGAACCGTGACTTACTGGGGAGAGCTTTTTTCTGGTGGCGTGGGTGGGTCTTTGTACAGTTGCGATTGCGATTTACGTTCATGTGTGTTGAACGAACAAGTCTTAGACAACCTTTAGTTGAGGAGATGTAAGGTCTCTCTCTCTCTCTCTCTTCTTGGCGTAACGTCCTCATTGGGACAAAGCCTGCTTCTCAGCTTCTATGAGCACTTCCACAGTTATTAACTGAGAGCTTCCTCTGCCAATGACCATTTTGCATGTGTATATCGTGTGGCAGGCACGAAGATACTCTATGCTCAAGGAAGTCAAGGAAATTTCCTTTACGAAAAGATCCTGGACCGACCGGGAATAGAACCCGTCACCCTCAGCATGGTCATGCTGAATACCCGTGCGTTTACCGCCTCGGCTATATGGGCTCTAGATGTAAGGTAATTGGGACTATTCGTAGATCTTGAAGAGAACCTCACATGTAAAAAAAGCAGAGTAGGGTATGTAAAGGCAGATATCATTATAAAAGTAAATATAAAATTACTTAAAAATAAAACAGACAAAAAACACATTCCTTAGAGTACATTAGCACTCTTCCACCTGAGCACTACTTCATTTTTACCGACAGTCTAAGTTCTCTGGAGACTGTTCGGTCAAAGTAACTGATGAAGCACTCGGCGTACTTCCTGAATGGAATACGCCAGGTCTTGAGTGCTTTGTCCAAACGCTCATACACCATCACCATAGCTTGGGTCCCTTCACATTGCTCGATTCCGGGCAATGAGAAAGCGGACTCACTGGCTAAGGTGGGCGCTAGCGAAGGCGATATTTACGAGCGTCAAATCGCCTTCGACGAATTCTTTGCATTGGCCCGTCAGGAGACCTTAATCAACTGGCAACACAAATGGAGTGATGGAGAGATGGGTAGATGGTTGCACTCCATCATTCCACAGGTGTCGAAAAAGCCATGGTTCAAAGGTTTGGATTCAAGCCGCGATTTCATTCGTGTAATGTGTCGGCTGATGTCCAAACACTATTTGTTAAACACATATCTCTTCCGTATTGGGCTCTCAAGAAGCAATTTCTGTGCCTGCGGCGAGGCTTACCAAGATATCGAACATGTAGTGTGGGGATGCGATGAGCATCGTGAGGTCAGATCTGAGCTGCATGAAATTCTCCGGGTCCGAGGAAAACAACAGAAACTCGTTAGTGTTGGTGGGCCTTGATTTGGAATACATGAATCTCATATATCAGTTTTTGAAACGTGTTGATGTCAGAGTTTGATGTAGTACGTCCCTTGTTTTCGTTGTCCGCCATTTGGTTTTGCTGCCGTCCCTGCCTGTTGCTCCCCCTCCCCTTCCCGTTTGTCTTCTTCTTGTCGTTGTCCACCGATAAAGCCCATTCTTTTTTGTTTCCGTTTCAGATCAGGACATTTTGTCCCATCAATGTTTTTAGTATAAGTTAGCAAATAATTTTATTTAACCCTCGAGTAATCGCGCTGTTGTATTTTGTACAACACGTTGAAAAAAACTCGCTTTTTGTACTCCGCTACAGTGTGGTGCTGACGCAGGTAGCCAACCGCGCGAGTTACGGAAGGTTAAGACCACTTATTCCCTCCTTCCCAATTTTATTATTTCATCCCCAACCTCGAAACAGTCGCCAGTACTTCGGCTTCCCAAACTAACATAGCATTAAGGTAGTGAATATTGCAAAATGTGAAAATGTGAAAATATTGTAAAAACAACAAATAATTTCGGCTCGAAGTTCTAAACGAATAAGTAAAAAAAAAAATAAAATGCCGGGGCCCGTAGCAGCGTAGTGGCTACACGTTCACTTCATAAGTGGATGGTCATGGGCTCGATCCCAGCCCCGAAACTTACAATTTTTCGTCAGTTGCTCTTTCCTCCGAGAGCGGCTGACACCTGACCCTCTTCTGAGCATATGCTCTAACGGACCCGGAAACCTGGATATCGGCTAACGGCAACTCATAATGGATTCCAATCGGACTGGAGAAGGAACACGTGCCATACATCAACATCCTCCTCGTGCTCATCATTCTACCCATGGATAGGATAGAAAAGTGACAGCAGCGCAACGGCAACCAGTTCGATATAGTAGAATTAGAATAGAATACATATAGGCGCAGTACAAAGTGTAAGCGCAGTCGCCAATTGGAATCGCTCACGCAGTGGACAAAAGAGCTGTAAATTCGGTTAAGTGGTTGAAGAATAAAAATGAATAAAAAAAACATTCATTTGCCGTAAAGCGGAGTAACTTTGATAATGCGGAAGACATTGTATATCTTATCGTATAACTAAGATTCCATCAATCAAGTTAGCAAAACCAACACATGATAGAAAATCTAACTCAGAGGTGATTTTTTTTTCTTTATTTGGTTTTAATTTTTTTTCGGTAGTCCATATCCAAAAATCATATCGACATTTTTTTTTTTCAATTCCTTCGGTAACTCGTTTGTAATTTGTTTGGAAATTCCTTATGGAAATAGCTCCCTTTGGGTTTTGCTTAAGATATTCCCAGTCAGTTTCTTGTGAAATTACTTTGAAAATATCTCTGGAAATTCTTTCAATAATTATTTTGGCATCATTTTGGGTATTCTTCAACAATTCTTTTTCGAATTCATTGGATAATTCATTCAACATTAGCTCATCGACTCCTATAGAACTTCTTTCACTTATTTCTTAAGATATTCCTTCGGCAATTCCTTTCGAAACTATTTTGGGAATTCCGTTTCAATCACTTTTAACATCTCTTTAGAGTAATTTCTCGGGAATTTCTTTGAAATTCTCTCAGGCATTTCTTTGGAACTCCAAGAATCTTTAAAGTGATTTCTGAAGGAATTTGCAAAGGAATAATCGGAAGAATTTCAAACGAATAAGGGAAAAATGCCAGAGGGATATAAAAATCACGAATTGATTTTTAAAACAAATATTTTTTTATGTTAGCTGTCGAAAAAATTTCTATACATAAATATGAGAAATTGCCTCCGGAATTGCCATTAGTATTGCCAATGAATTTATTTAGAACAATTCTCAAAAGAACTGCTGAAGAACCAAAGTAACAATTTGATGCTGTACAAACGTTTCTCCAACTATTTTAAATCTGCCTTCATTTGAACAAAACCTTAGCACAAGAGGTATAATCATTTATACAGCTCTTTAGCATTTAATTTTGGTGATTTTATTCAACCTTTAGCTCATTTGAGGTTTTTTGATAGACTGTTTTAGGGCTAAGTATGCGCTTAATCAGTGATCAATTAATAATTCTAATTGTGTAAAAATAAAAATATACACATTTTCGTGAGTCTATTTTTACCATTAGCTGCTTAGATTTCGAGAGGAGATGTTTTGGATTGTATAAATTAATCTATGGGAAAACTGGGAATTGATCTCCAACATTCACAATACGCGGGACGTGAGATGAAACATAACACTTCTAAGTTCTTACAAACGATTGTAAGAACTAAAAGTGTTATGTCTCGTCTTACGTCGCGCGTATTGTGAATGTCGTTACTGTTCTTACGTTGGCACAAATCACGAAAATTTGATAGTGATCTTGAACCTCCGGATTTATAGTCACTCACCTTACCACCTACACCACACCTAATTGTGTACGTATGATCGATAACAAGAGCATTACTTATTGTGTCTGCATAGTCAAAAGCATAAGTTGAACTAAGCCTGTATTAAGGCTGAACAAGCGATGTTGGCTTAGCAAAAACATGCTTGGGTTAGCTGTTAAAAACATTTGATTTAAGGTTGTACAACAGATGATTAATTCTGCATGTTGGTATATGTATCAAAGCTGATAACACAGATGAAGAATATTCTATTAAACTTGATATTTGGCCATCTGTGTATTGATTATTAAAGAGGTTGACCAAGGAACAAGCCACACTGCAGACCAATATTCAGCCATGTCATTATGTTCAGCCACTGACACCATTAATCAATCACTGTTCAGCATTCATTGTTACTTGGGAAGTTTCTAAAACAAGAAATAAGTTTTAGAAGACTTTTCCAAAGGAACTACCGAAAGATATTACAAACAAATTCTTCAGAGCAGTTGCTAAAAAATTTCTGGTGAAATTCCTAAGTGAATGAGCGAAATTTCAAAGAAATTTACAAAGAACTATCCAAAAGCTTTGCAAGAGAAATTCCCAAACGATTTGCTGATGAAGTTTCTAAATAGGCTGCAGAAGAAATATAAAAAAAAATACCGAAAAAGTTCACAAAGAAATTGTTCAGGAAACCACAGGAATGATTAATATTTGTCGTAGAAGTTCCGGAACAATTGACAAATAATTGTTAAGAGATTTTTGAAACTTTTTAAAAAATTGCCGATATTCTTAAAGGAAATGCTGGAAGAATGGCATGAGAAAATTGGTAAGAAGGTACGCAACCAATTCCCAAAGAGACTGCCAAAAAAAATCCACTGCAAAAGAATTTCCAGACACATTCAAAAGAAATTCAAGGGAATTCCCAAAGCAAGCAATTGTCGTAGGTAATTCCTCAACTGTCGAATAAGTTTCCGAACAAATCGTCGAACAAGCTTTTAAAATAGTTATTGAAGGGTTCACAAAGAAATTGTCTACTGTTTTGTAATTTAACTGAAAATTCCTTTAGGAAACTGCTTTTTTTGGGGATACTGTGGCATCACTTTGCGTTTTTGAAGTTACTCATGCATTTTTTTGTTAAGAATTACTTCGGTTGTTTTATTCAAGAATTCTTTCAGCTATTCTTTTTCTAATTCTATAGATAATTCTTTTATAATGAGCTCAGTAATTTCCATGGGAATTTTGTCACCTATTTTTTGTCATTCCTTCGGCAATTCCTTTGCAACTCTTTTGAGAATTCCTGAATTATTTTATATTTTTAAAAACCCAGCTCAGGGAACTTCCTCGGCTATTCCTTTGGAAATTCAAAAATAAGTTACCTCTGGTTTTTTTTATTCCCTCATAAGTGCGCAAGACAACTTTACGGTACTAGAACTTCTTCCAAACATTTCTTCAAAAATCCCCGGTAACAAAAGAAATATTTCGCGGATTCTAACCAAAACTTGTCAAGGCTTTCTTGAGAAATTTATTAAACGATTACCTCACAAACTCCTCCTGAAATTTCTCCGCGGGCCCTTAATTATAATCAAAGGTAAAAAAGGAAATTATCTCTGGCGCTGTGAGAAACTAAATCATATCTTCAGAAATTCATTACAGGAAATCAAAATATTCTGTCATGAATTCCTGCGGAGATTCTCTGAGAAATCCTCCAGAAATTCTTAAATTAAATTTCTCAGAAATTTGAATTTTTCTTAGATTTTATTTAGAAATAGGGTCTTGTACCATTTGGACAGGTGTACCTATTTTGGGCACTTGCTGCTATAACTAAGTCAATTTCAAACCGATTAATTTGAATTTTTGTATAGAGGTAGGCACGTACTGTATCTAACTCTGTACAAAAATTCAAATCAATCGGTTTGAAATTGGCTTAGTTATAGCAGCAAGTGCCCAAAATAGCTACACCTGCCCAAATGGTACAAGACCCTAATCCCTAATTTTTATAAAAAAAAAAACTTTTCGGGATTCCTTCCGATATTGCTCCATGGAAACATTAAGAAAATTCCCCAGGAATTTCTATCGGAAAGCATTCGTTTATATTTTTTTAGCATCCTCCAAGCATCGCTTTAGAACTTTTTCTCTAATTTCCTTAGGCATTTCCCTTGGACGATTCTTCCGATATTTCTTCAAAAGTTCTTCTGAAAAACCTTTAAAGGGATTTCCCTAAAAATCTCCAAAGAAATACGTACAAGAATTCTTTTCGAAATTCTTCCAGAAATTCTTCTAGAAATTTTCCTGTAGATTTCTTTAAAAAAATGCCTTTTATGAGATTCCTCCCTAAATTCGCCGAAGGATTTAAAGTCCAAGAAAATTTTCTATTGATTTCTTCCAAAATATTTTCAGAAATTACTCAAGGAATTCGAACTTCAGGTGTTCAGGATCTTTTTTCAGAAATTCTGTCATAGATTTTTCCAAGAATAATTTCAGAAAATCCTCCAACTTTTTTATTAAACGATTTCTCCAGAAAATTTCCTGTAAATTCGAATTTCTTTTTACTAGGAATTCCACCAAGGATTTCCAGAGAAGTTTGTTAAGGAAGTTGATGAGAAATTCCTCTTCGGATTCCTTCAAGAACTTTCCTGAAAATTCTCCGGATAGTTCTCCGCGATTCATTGAATAATACTTTCTAGGAGTTTTAAAGGAATTCAACTGAATCAAAAATACTTGCACCCAAATATAGAGATTGGCTGAAGTGCACTCATACGTTCATCGAATTAGAGGTTCAAGCTAACACTTTAGGCAGCAGTCCGGTAGAAACTTCTTCACAGTTTTGTTTTGTTTTCAGGAATTTCGGCAGTGAATTTTCTCAAAAGCTCTTCCAATGAGTTTTTCAGAAACTTTCTAAAAATTTATTTACAAAATCTTCCTCAGAAAATTCTTCCTAGGATTTTTTCAAGATTACTTTGAGAAATTCCTTCAGTGATTTCTGCATAAATTCTTACAAGGATTATTTATCAACAATGCTCTTGTGATTCCATCAAAAGTATCTCTAAGAATGTCTTTAGAGATCACTACAAAATTTATTCAGATACAGCTCCAGAGATTTTTCAGAAGTTCTTCCAGAAATTGTACATAAATTACTGTCCCAAGTAACATTTTGATGACCAATTAGTCTAGTACAGGTTTTTAGAACCGTCATAAAAGCTAATACCTTTTGTTTTGGTTTTATGATGATTCTTAGTACCTCTTCTAGCCTATTTGACTGAAAAATGTTTCTTGGGGTAGAACTCTTTAACCCTTTAGAGCCGGAGGGGTCATATATGACCCCGGCGATGAAACCGAGCATAACAAACGTGTTCAACACCAGCGAGGTTGCGTCGACAGCGGCGAAAAAAAAAACGGCTCCAAAAGGTTAAGGAATCCCTGAAGGATTTTTTAAGAAAAGCCTAGAGGTTTGTCTTAAGAAATTCCATAAAAATATCCACCTTTGAAAACTCCTGGAAGAAATTCTAGAGCTTTTTTGTAGGAGTACCTGGAAGCTATTTCTGAAGTTATCTTATAAGCTATTCCTGGACGAATACGTTGGATAATACCTACGATATATCTGAAGAAACACATCTATAAACCTCTTTCATTCTCTAAAGAAAGTTTATTTGAGAATTATGGAGGACCTCTGCAAGTCATCCCAAGGTAAAAATGCTTGAGAAACGATTTAGAGAGAACAAAAGTGCTACACAGCACGGATAAGCAAATCTTTCATTTATAAAACGTTGCTCTGTAATACGGTACTACGTAGAAAGTTCGACAATGCATAATCAAACAATAGTTTCACTCCCAGGGAAACCGATACAGTAGCCCTCGCAATTATCGCACCGAGGGCGGTGGAATTTGGCTTTGTTCTCTCAAAGATTAGACATACCCCTCTATAAGCAACGCAGGTGTGCTCCGTTTCGCTCTAGTGCTTTTATGCTGACTCGTCCGAACGGAATCAGAACTGCCTCGGCAGGAGACCTATTCGAGTTAAATATTTTCAGCAATGCTAACAATGGCATAATTCCACCAACTAACGAGTAAAGAACGTAATCACCGACGACCACCCTCCGCCGGTTCGTATCAAATCTGAATCATAATTCAGAATGTGTGCTCCGATGAGTCAAGCGATGAGATAGATCAATCAAAAGATGAATCATCCTCCCAGGCACGATGATTGCTCTTTAATGCGTAGATTTTCTATGAATTCCTCTAACCTTACGTAAATATTTACAGGAAATGCGAAGGGAAATTATGATGCCCACGGATGAGGCCTTCGCCTTCCTGCCAAGGTGTAATTGATTTAGCCTTTCCCCTCGCATCAGCATCCCTCCCTCACCTTTTTGTAAGCAGCAGAACAAAGACGAACCTCTGGCTTTCCACTGTGGAGCACAGGAATCCTTCCGAAGGGACGACCTAACGAAGTTTTCTCCTCTCGTTCGTCTCAGCCTGCCTGCACTGCACTGTGGAGAGTTTTAATTGCCTCTAATAACGTGTAATCACTTTGTTAATCTTAATAGGTAGAGGCACTTCTCCGCGCAGAGAATGGATACCACTCACCCTCGATGTTGACGGTGGTGCTGTCCCGAGGACAACCCAACCTGGAAAGGGGCGTCGAAAGCGCTGGAGAAGTTTTTCTTCATGGAGCATTAAGGAAACAAGGAAAAGCTAATTTCAATTATCGTTCAAGCGCGCGCGATGGATGTTGAGCTAAACATTTCTATGCACCTCGTCGTCGTCACTGTGCGGTGGAATCACGAATTAACATGTGCCTCCTGGTAAAGCGATTACCACCGCAATACTATAAGCGCGGGTCTCCGACGTTTGGCGCCAGTTATCTGCCACATAGCCGGGGAGAAAGTGCGACCCTTTGTGATCGAATCATAAATTGTCGAAAGTAAAAGGAATCAAAAGCCGGGAGCTGACTTGAAGGCTCAGCCAGTGCGCGAAATTGCAGGTTGCTTTCGTTTGAATTGACCACTTCTCAGTTCAAGCATCGCCGACGAGTGAGTGCACGGATAACACCAATTGACCCGGGCGCACGAATTGTTTGCGTTAGGTTCCACTACTGAGCTCCCTTTGGACGCTCGGCCTGGGCAGCAGCCCTGCTCGCCTTTTATTCGCTCCATTAATCATCGGTCGGTTCCCGCTAGGGCTGTGTGGCACGACGACGTGCTTGACTCATTCATTACCTGCCTGCGCCTACCAACCTACGCCAACCCGGAGATCCAATCAGTCAAGAGTGAGATCAACCATTGCACATTTGCTTGCTTGGATTATGAACGACTGTCATGCAATCAGGTGGTCAAAATTACCGACATTTAATCAGATTTTCCGTCCGGAATTCGAAAAAAAAATCCTTTTGCAATTCAGAAGAATCTTCTTCAAAATTCGGAAAAATTTCCTTCCGGAATTCGTAAGATCAACCATTGCACATTTGCTTGGATTGTGAACGATATTCGTGCAATCAGGTGGTCAAAATTTAGGACATTTAATCATATTTTCCTTCCGTTATTAAAAAAAAAAAAAAAAAACCTTCCGAAATTCGGGAGCTTTTCCTACCGAAGTTCGGGAGAAAATTTTGAAAAATATCCTCACGGTATTCGGAAGAATTACCTTCCAGAGTTCGCAATTATTTCCTTCCGGAATTTGGAAGAATTTCCTTCCAGAATTCAGAAGAATTGGTTTTCGTAATTCGGAAAAAATCGGAAGAATTCCTTCCGGGATTCGGAAGAATTCTTTCCGGAATTCGGAAGAATTCCTTCCGGAATTCGGAAGAATTCCTCCCGGAATTCGGTGGAATTCCGTTCCGGAATTCGGTGGAATTCCGTTCCGGAATTCGGAGGAATTCCCTTTCGGAATTTGGAGGAATTCCCTTTCGGAATTTGGAGGAATTCCCTTTCGGAATTCGGAGGAATTCCCTTCCGGAATTCGGAGGAATTCCCTTCCGGAATTCGGAGGAATTCCCTTCCGGAATTCGGAGGAATTCCCTTCCGGAATTCGGAGGAATTCCCTTCCGGAATTCGGAGGAATTCCCTTCCGGAATTCGGAGGAATTCCCTTCCGGAATTCGGAGGAATTCCCTTCCGGAATTCGGAGGAATTCCCTTCCGGAATTCGGAGGAATTCCCTTCCGGAATTCGGAGGAATTCCCTTCCGGAATTCGGAGGAATTCCCTTCCGGAATTCGGAGGAATTCCCTTCCGGAATTCGGAGGAATTCCCTTCCGGAATTCGGAGGAATTCCCTTCCGGAATTCGGAGGAATTCCCTTCCGGAATTCGGAGGAATTCCCTTCCGGAATTCGGAGGAATTCCCTTCCGGAATTCGGAGGAATTCCCTTCCGGAATTCGGAGGAATTCCCTTCCGGAATTCGGAGGAATTCCCTTCCGGAATTCGGAGGAATTCCCTTCCGGAATTCGGAGGAATTCCCTTCCGGAATTCGGAGGAATTCCCTTCCGGAATTCGGAGGAATTCCCTTCCGGAATTCGGAGGAATTCCCTTCCGGAATTCGGAGGAATTCCCTTCCGGAATTCGGAGGAATTCCCTTCCGGAATTCGGAGGAATTCCCTTCCGGAATTCGGAGGAATTCCCTTCCGGAATTCGGGGGAATTCCCTTCCGGAATTCGGAGGAATTCCCTTCCGGAATTCGGAGGAATTCCCTTCCGGAATTCGGAGGAATTCCCTTCCGGAATTCGGAGGAATTCCCTTCCGGAATTCGGAGGAATTCCCTTCCGGAATTCGGAGGAATTCCCTTCCGGAATTCGGAGGAATTCCCTTCCGGAATTCGGAGGAATTCCCTTCCGGAATTCGGAGGAATTCCCTTCCGGAATTCGGAGGAATTCCCTTCCGGAATTCGGAGGAATTCCCTTCCGGAATTCGGAGGAATTCCCTTCCGGAATTCGGAGGAATTCCCTTCCGGAATTCGGAGGAATTCCCTTCCGGAATTCGGAGGAATTCCCTTCCGGAATTCGGAGGAATTCCCTTCCGGAATTCGGAGGAATTCCCTTCCGGAATTCGGAGGAATTCCCTTTCGGAATTCGGAGGAATTCCCTTCTGGAATTCGGAGGAATTACCTTCCGGAATTCGGAGGAATTCCCTTCCGGAATTCGGAGGAATTCCCTTCCGGAATTCGGAGGAATTCCCTTCCGGAATTCGGAGGAATTCCCTTCCGGAATTCGAAGGAATTCCCTTCCGGAATTCGGAGGAATTCCCTTCCGGAATTCGGAGGAATTCCCTTCCGGAATTCGGAGGAATTCCCTTCCGGAATTCGGAGGAATTCCCTTCCGGAATTCGGAGGAATTCCCTTCCGGAATTCGGAGGAATTCCCTTCCGGAATTCGGAGGAATTCCCTTCCGGAATTCGGAGGAATTCCCTTCCGGAATTCGGAGGAATTCCCTTCCGGAATTCGGAGGAATTCCCTTCCGGAATTCGAAGGAATTCCCTTCCGGAATTCGGAGGAATTCCATTCCGGAATTCGGAGGAATTCCCTTCCGGAATTCGGAGGAATTCCCTTCCGGAATTCGGAGGAATTCCCTTCCGGAATTCGGAGGAATTCCCTTCCGGAATTCGGAGGAATTCCCTTCCGGAATTCGGAGGAATTCCCTTCCGGAATTCGGAGGAATTTCCTTCCGGAATTCGGAGGAATTTCCTTCCGGAATTCGGAGGAATTTCCTTCCGGAATTCGGAGGAATTCCCTTCCGGAATTCGGAGGAATTCCCTTCCGGAATTCGGAGGAATTCCCTTCCGGAATTCGGAGGAATTCCCTTCCGGAATTCGGAGGAATTCCCTTCTGGAATTCGGAGGAATTCCCTTCCGGAATTCGGAGGAATTCCCTTCCGGAATTCGGAGGAATTCCCTTCCGGAATTCGGAGGAATTCCCTTCCGGAATTCGGAGGAATTCCCTTCCGGAATTCGAAGGAATTCCCTTCCGGAATTCGGAGGAATTCCCTTCCGGAATTCGGAGGAATTCCCTTCCGGAATTCGGAGGAATTCCCTTCCGGAATTCGGAGGAATTCCCTTCCGGAATTCGGAGGAATTCCCTTCCGGAATTCGGAGGAATTCCCTTCCGGAATTCAGAGGAATTCCCTTCCGGAATTCGGAGGAATTCACTTCCGGAATTCGGAGGAATTCCCTTCCGGAATTCGGAGGAATTCCCTTCCGGAATTCGGAGGAATTCCCTTCCGGAATTCGGAGGAATTCCCTTCCGGAATTCGGAGGAATTCCCTTCCGGAATTCGGAGGAATTCCCTTCCGGAATTCGGAGGAATTCCCTTCCGGAATTCGGAGGAATTCCCTTCCGGAATTCGGAGGAATTCCCTTCCGGAATTCGGAGGAATTCCCTTCCGGAATTCGGAGGAATTCCCTTCCGGAATTCGGAGGAATTTCCTTCCGGAATTCGGAGGAATTCCCTTCCGGAATTCGGAGGAATTCCCTTCCGGAATTCGGTAGAATTCCTCCCGGAATTCGGAGGAATTCCCTTCCGGAATTCGGTGGAATTCCTCCCGGAATTCGGTGGAATTCCTCCCGGAATTCGGTGGAATTCCTCCCGGAATTCGGTGGAATTCCTCCCGGAATTCGGTGGAATTTCTTTTGGAATTCGGTGGAATTCCTCCCAGAATTCGGTGGAATTCCTCCCGGAATTCGGTGGAACTCCTCTCGGAATTCGGTAGAAAAGGGCTTTCAGGGGCGTTTCAATGCGTTTCAGAGCGTTTCAACGTTTCAGAGATGTTTCAGAGGCGTTTTAGGTGGTTTCAGGGAGTTTCAGAATGTTTCAAGTGGACTTTTAGGGGTGTTTCAAGGCACAATACCTGAAATGCGATCGAACCCCAAGAAAAGTGCATGAGATTCTCCGAAACCCCAAAAATCCCTTCTGGAACGCCTCTGTAATGTCTTTGAAACTAGCCGAAAATCCTCTGAAGCTTCCAAAATCCCCCTAAAATCCCCTCGAAGTCCAAGTAATGCATCTAAAACCCTCCAAAAACTCCCGAAAACGCCTTTGTAATACCTCCGTAACGTCTCTGGAAACAAACAAGCATTCTTTGAAACTTTATGAAATGCCTCCGAAATCCATAACGTCAAAGAACTTCTAGAAGAATTTAAGAATGTGTTTTTTTTTGAAGATTGTACCAGATAGTTAGAAAAATTCTTAAAATAATGAGCATTAATTTGAGTACGATACTCCGGAGAAGATAACTTTTTGAAATTTATATATACTCCTAGGTAACATTTTTAAATCAAATGGATTCGAATGAATGCCCTGATGACCAATTACTCTTGTACAGGTTTTGACGACCGTCATAAAACCTAAAACTTTTTATTTTGGTTTTATGATGATTCTTAGAACCTCTTCTAGTTTCTTTTACTAAAAAATGTTACTTGGGATTGGAACCACGATAAAATCAAATGAAATCTTGCTTAATTTGTGACGATCCTCAGAAACGTTGTAGAACAAATGAGACTACAAATTGTTACTATAGCTGAACGTAAAATTATAGTCAGACATATGCCTGAACGAGCCCCCCTTAGAACCCTTCATCCGTTGGAGAAGTAGGATGGAAGACATTTGTACGCACAACCCGAGCAGAAAAAAATAACAAGTGAATAACATATCAAGGTATTTATCTTAAATACTGCCATACCTTGATATGCCCTTTATTAGGTGGTAATAAGAGGCAAAATAACAAAAATGAATACCAAAATTTTGTATAAATAACACCTAGAAAATAACAAGTCTTGTTATTTCAATAATGGATGCATACCTAAAATTTCAAGTGCTGTATTTGTTATTCCAAAGTTATTGAATAACAAACTAATAACATTTCTTGTTATTGTATGTTTCATTTGTTCGATGACTTCATGATGTAATAGCAAATCTTGTTCTTCGGTTATTTTCACTGCTAAACCAATTCGGGAAGTGTACTGAAATGCTATATGTACACTAAAAACGAATTTTCGATAGAAGGCTCGGAGGGTCAAGTCACACATACCAATCAACTCAGTTCGACGAATTGAGATGATGTCTGTGTGTATGTATGTGCACATCGAAGGTTACTCACTTTTAAGGCACTTTCCATTGGCCGATTTTTCGGATTATAGCTTAAATCGAACCGGAATTTAACCGCATTTTTTGTTATTTAAAATGGTACGCATCGGTCAAGACGTTCCGGAGATATGGCCGTTCGAGTGATTCGGACCAGCACCACTAGAACTCCCCGTATATAAAATTGAATTAAGCCCCATCATGCGACACATCAAACAGCGGCGATTTTGGTAATGGTTGACGAATTTTGTACGGAAGACACACTGGAGGCCAGAAATTTCACGATATCAGCTCAAAATTCAAGATGGCAGCCTAATATTCAAGATGGCGGGTCAAACTTCAAGATGGCGATTGTTTAATGGAGTTTTAGGCCCTAAAACCATGCAATACGGGTATATTTAGTATAGCGAGGGTTTCCGCAGTCTAAAAATAGCAACCAGAATAACCAAGATGGCGGTCCAATATCCAAAATGGCGGCTGTATAATAGAAATTTTGGCTCTAAAAAACCATTTAACATTGGTATATCTTGAATGGGGAAGAAGTCTAGAGTCCAAAAATAGCGACCAGAATTAATAAAGACGGACTTACATTCAAAATTGCGCCTCAAAATTCAAGATTGCGGATTTTTTTTAAGAGTTTAAGGCCCAAACATCAAAAGCCAAATAACGATATGATATCTGGTGCAATCAAATGGAGTTTTGTTAAACTTATGGAAGTGCGATATTCATCAACATTTCACTTGAATTTTGTTGAAATAAATTTTCGAAGGCACGAGAAGCAGGCCCGTGCACAGAAGTGGCGCCAAGGGAGGGGTTTTTGCCAATTTCGGCAAAAGGCGGAGGGGCGCCTAGTGTAAAAAGTGTCGGTAATGGGAGGGGTTTAACCCCCAAACCCCCCCCCCCCCCCCCCCCTTGTGCACGGGCTTGACGAGAAGGGTGCCATCATTGCAGGCATTGCGAAAGAAATCTTAACGAATGGTAAATGAAAATTATTAACAGAAAAACGAATCCCAAGTTAAGTTACTCCTCCGAATTTTGACCACTTGCCATGCCACAGTGCGCCCACTCGGCCACGAACAACAACGCCGCCGCGCCACGGAACATCGATGTCAACCTGTGCCTGCCTGTTGCAGTGGGCATGATGCATTCAATCACAATAATACACATCTTTCTCCCCGTGTGTTTCAACCTGCCATTTCCGATCCCGTTGACTTCGGACGATTGGCCTGATTGACTCCTCTCTATAGGCAGGCAGGCAGCCATCCCGTTAGGTTTTCTCCTTGCTTGAATGACATCGGCGAAACCACTCCGGCGTGGCGTGGCGTGGGGTCTCCCTCCCTTCCCTTGATTTAATGGGATTGCAAAAAATCAGCCAGAACTCATTTGCACGCGAAGGGAGAGACCACGCCCGAACCTCATGCGGAAAAGGCGAACTGCAAAACGAACAATGCGCGCTACTTGGACCCGCACGGGGCGATGTTCTGAATTAGCCAGTGCGTGACCAACCAGGGCCCTGGGCCCGCGCCATTGTCATTGTTTTTCCAGCCCAATTGTTGCACATTAGCGATGCTCTTTCTACCGGCGGTGGCCATAGGCATCGTCGTCCCTTTGACTGACACTAGGTATTTTTATGGTGCTGGAATCGACAGTGACATCATCTTCCGCATGTTCCAGCTAGCAATAGCGGCATGTAAACAGTCAGCTATGACTTTATATTGGTGTTGGCTTCGCCTGATGAGGGCACTGAGTCACGGAATCACTTCCATCTAAATACTTTCGCGTAAAATATGGCGTTGACAGGCATAATAAAAAAAGAACGCGCGAATCTAGGTGGTCATTAGTATTCCGGTCGAGGTGTGCTTAATGGCAAATTGTTTGTTCCACTGACGTCGTTTCGAAAGTTCAAACTGATTTGGTCCGAGTGATAGCGATGGAGAGTAGACGAAGCTGATGATAAGGTTCGGGGAGTTTCTGTCAGAAGAACTGTTTTCAGTACAGAGAAAAGTGATTGAAGTCATTGACTTCACCAAAATCATCCCAAGGAACATTTTTATGCCAAAGAGATTCGAGGAAGTCCTAAGAACTATCATAAACCCATAATAAAAGAATTGAGGTTTTATTATGGTTCTCAAGACTTCCTCAAAACTAATTTGACTTCAAATTGTGCTTTATGTGGATCATAACCCCAGAAACTTTCCCAATGCAATATGTTGCTTGCTTTTCCTTTTTCTTGGTTCTTTCACGAGAACTTTAACGCTTTCTATGTCAAGTCTCAAAGAAACCATTAACAAAATAACAGCAATAAGAGTCTCCCCAAACACCACAACATCCGCTTCAGCCGGCTCTCACCTTGCATCTAGTTCAAAAATAAATTGAGTGAGAATCCTATAATTATCATTTCCATAAAAATTACTTCCAACCAGCAATAAAAAACGAACCTCACAACAGCCGGTTGTCCCTAACCTAGAATACAACGAGAACCGCAAATGAAAAAGAAACACCGCCCAGTCCACCCAAGCGAAGTTGGTCGGCAACAACGACTACGAAACTGACCAAAACACGTCACGTAAGTTGCACCGAATAGCAGTCATCATCATCATCAGCGTCCTGGTCGTCGTCGTAGTTCTCCGTCCTCGTCCGTCACAAACGGAGTAGGTGGGTACCTACAAATGTAGTAGGTACAGACCGAACCTTCACCCTTTGGCCAAGGTTTAGTAATTTGGAAATAATCGTTTCCTCTGTTTCCTGCTGAACGGAAAAAAAAATATGACGAAAGGGTGATAAACGACGGGCACTGCCCGAATTTTCGTCGGAAATTTGAAGTACAGAATGATAACATGTACCAAACGGTTTTTTTAGGTATTGTCATTCTTTTACAACAATTGTAGAGATTTTTTAGGAATTATGTGAAATTTGTCGAGAAAACTCAAAATTTGAGGACACTGTGCGCGTTTAATTGACACATCGAGAGATAAATTTGCAAAAAAAAAATACAACTTCTTTTGGTGGGATTTGAACCCACAATTCCGCATCGTTTAGTCCGGCGTTCTAACCATTTGAGCCACAGAACAAGTTACGATTCTGCCTAATAGATTTCAGAGAAATTATTCCAGGGATTATAAGGAATTCCTAACCAGGATTTGAGAGCATTTTATTCCAGGCATTTGAGAAATCTTCTTCTTGGAATTGCTTCAAGGCATTTCTTTTTGAATTTTGAGAAATTCCTACCAGAAATTTAATTGTTTTCATTTTAAGAAACCTAAAATTTCACAGTTATTCCTTCTAAATTTAGAAATTTTTCTCCCAGGATTCTAGAAAAAATCTTCATGAAAATAGAAGCAACTAATTTCCAAGGTTTTGAACATTAATTTCCGGAATCTTGAGTAACTTCTTATAGGAATTTCGAGAAATCCTTTCGGGATTCTCAAAAACTTCTTCCCGGCATCCAGGGAAATTCATTCTGGAATTTATGGGGAATTTTTTACTGAAAAGCTAGGAAAAACCTTTTCGAAATCCTAAGAAGTTACTATCCATTAGTCTGGAAATTTATTTCAGAAATTCCGAAAAATGTTTTCTTAGAATTCGATAAATTTTCCCATAGGAAACCTTTAAAATCTCGTCCGGAAAATACTATCACCAAATTGTATAAAACATACAACCGGAAATCTGGAAACACACATTTGGGAATCCTATTAAGTTCCCTCTCGTAATCCCCCTTGAAATTTAAAAAAGATTCCTCCTGGAGATTCGGATAAACGATTCTGGATATATTGAAGAATTCTTTCCCGCAATTCTTATAAATTTACTCTCGAAATTCAAAAAGCTCCAACCCGGATTTAAAAAGAATACTCAAACAAAATTTAAATTCTCATCTATTTAGGTTTTAAATCCTTCTTTAAATCCTACAGAATGCCATCCATGGAAAATTCACACACAACATTTTGAAGAATATTCTGCCAGAATCCGGAAGAACTTATTTAGTTCCGAAACTCTGGAGAAAGTACTCCCAAAGTTCTGAACAATTCTCTACGCGAATTCGGCTACTATAGCCTCGAGAAATCCTTCCCGCATTTTTGGAGAATTTACAGCCGGAGTTTAGAAAAAAATCCCTCTCAGAATTTGAGTTCTTGAAAATAACTTTCCGAATACGAAAGGTCTCTCCTTTACAACTTCAGAGAATCTCCATCCAAAGATTCAACAAATTTCAAAGTATTTCAGCCGATATTTTGAAGAAATTTCTCGCGGACTCCAAGAGAATAATTCTTCGGAATTTAAAGAATCCCCCTCCTGGAACACTGGAGAAGAATATGAGGATTTCTCACGAATTTCATTCAGTGATTATGTAGAATTATTGGCAGAAATCTTGAAGAACTCCTGTTCGGTATTCTAAAAATTCTCTGTTAAAATTCGCTCCAAAAAACTGGAAAATGTCCCCTAGAATTCTTAAAATTTTCTCAGTCAATTCTGGAAAAATCTCTTTTAAGATTGGGAAAAATTTCCTCACGAAATACGAGAGAATTCCCCTTTGGAGTTGTTGATGTTACCCTCCTGTAAAACGGGAGTATTTTACCCCGGAGTTCTGCATAAATGCCGTCTCGAAATTCTTAAGAATTTCCTGCTACGACTCAAAAGACAGAATCTCGGAGAACCTAGAGGCTTTCTATCTGGAATTCTTGTTGCGTGAATTCCTCTATGGAATTCTTGAGAATTCCTCCCTGGAATTCTTGAGAATTGCTCCCTGGAATTCTTGAGAATTCCTCCCTGGAATTCTTGAGAATTCCTCTTTGGAATTCTTGAGAATTCCTCTCTGGAATTCTTTAGAATTCCTCTCCGGAATTCTTGAGAATTCCTCTCCGAAATTCTTGAGAATTCCTCTCCGGAATTCTTGAGAATTCCTCTCCGGAATTCTTGAGAATTCCTCTCCGGAATTCTTGAGAATTCCTCTCCGGAATTCTTGAGAATTCCTCTCCGGAATTCTTGAGAATTCCTCTCCGGAATTCTTGAGAATTCCTCTCCGGAATTCTTGAGAATTCCTCTCCGGAATTCTTGAGAATTCCTCTCCGGAATTCTTGAGAATTCCTCTCCGGAATTCTTGAGAATTCCTCTCCGGAATTCTTGAGAATTCCCCTCCGGAATTCTTGAGAATTCCCCTCCGGAATTCTTGAGAATTCCTCTCCGGAATTCTTGAGAATTCCTCTCCGGAATTCTTGAGAATTCCTCTCCGGAATTCTTGAGAATTCCTCTCCGGAATTCTTGAGAATTCCTCTCCGGAATTCTTGAGAATTCCTCTCCGGAATTCTTGAGAATTCCTCTCCGGAATTCTTGAGAATTCCTCTCCGGAATTCTTGAGAATTCCTCTCCGGAATTCTTGAGAATTCCTCTCCGGAATGCTTGAGAATTCCTCTCCGGAATTCTTGAGAATTCCTCTCCGGAATTCTTGAGAATTCCTCTCCGGAATTCTTGAGAATTCCTCTCCGGAATTCTTGAGAATTCCTCTCCGGAATTTTTGAGAATTCCTCTCCGGAATTCTTGAGAATTCCTCTCCGGAATTCTTGAGAATTCCTCTCCGGAATTCTTGAAAATTCCTCTCTGGAATTCTTGAGAATTCTCTCTGAAATTCTTGAGAATTCCTGTCTGGAATTCGTGAGAATTTCTCTCTGGAATTCTTGAGAATTCCTCTCTGGAATTCTTGAGAATTCCTCTCTGGAATTCTTGAGAATTCCTCTCTGGAATTCTTGAGAATTCCTCTCTGGAATTCTTGAGAATTCCCTTGCGGAATTCTGGAGAATTCCCTTGCGGAATTCTGGAGAATTCCCTTGCGGAATTCTGGAGAATTCCCTTGCGGAATTCTGGAGAATTCCCTTGCGGAATTCTGGAGAATTCCCTTGCGGAATTCTGGAGAATTCCCTTGCGGAATTCTGGAGAATTCCCTTGCGGAATTCTGGAGAATTCCCTTGCGGAATTCTGGAGAATTCCCTTGCGGAATTCTGGAGAATTCCCTTGCGGAATTCTGGAGAATTCCCTTGCGGAATTCTGGAGAATTCCCTTGCGGAATTCTTGAGAATTCCCTTGCGGAATTCTTGAGAATTCCCTTCCGGAATTCTGGAGAATTCCCTTCCGGAATTCTGGAGAATTCCCTTCTGGAATTCTGGAGAATTCCCTTCTGGAATTCTGGAGAATTCCCTTGCGGAATTCTGGAGAATTCCCTTGCGGAATTCTGGAGAATTCCCTTCCGAAATTCTGGAGGATTCCCTTTCCCGAATTATGGAGAATTCCTTTCTGGAATTCTGGAGAATTCCTTTCTGGAATTCTGGAGAATTCCTTTCTGGAATTCTGGAGAATTCCTTTCTGGAATTCTGGAGAATTCCTTTCTGGAATTCTGGAGAATTCCTTTCAGGAATTCTGGAGAATTCCTTTCTGGAATTCTGGAGAATTCCCTTCTGGAATTCTTGAGAATTCCCTTCTGGAATTCTTGAGAATTCCCTTCTGGAATTCTTGAGAATTCCCTTCTGGAATTCTTGAGAATTCCCTTCTGGAATTCTTGAGAATTCCCTTCTGGAATTCTTGAGAACTCCCTTCTGGAATTCTTGAGAATTCCCTTCTGGAATTCTTGAGAATTCCCTTATGGAATTCTTGAGAATTCCCTTCTGGAATTCTTGAGAATTACCTTCTGGAATTCTTGAGAATTCCCTTATGGAATTTTTGAGAATTCCCTTCTGGAATTCTTGAGAATTCCCTTCTGGAATTCTTGAGAATTCCCTTCTGGAATTCTTGTGAGTTTCCTTCTGAAAATCTTGAGAATTTCTTTCTAGAATTCTTGAAAATTCTATTCTGGAATTCTCGAGAATTCTTTCCTGGAATAATGGAGAATTCCTTTTTGGAATTCTTGAGAAATCCTTTCTGAAATTCTGGAGAATTCCTTTCTGGTATTCTGGAAATATCCTTTCTGGAGTTCTGGATAATTCCTTTCTGGAATTCTGAAGAACTCTCTTCTGGAATTCTGGAGAATTCATTTAAGAATTCTGGAGACTTTCTTTCTGGAATTCTGCAGAATTCCCTTCTGGAATTCTGGAGGCTCTTTTCTGGAATTAAGGAAAATTCCTTTCTGGAATTCTTGAGAATTCCTTTCTGAAGTTCTAGAGAATTCTTTTCTGGTATTCTGGAAATTCCCTTCTGGAATTCTTAATAATTGCTTTCTAGAATTCTGAAAAATTCCTTTCAGAAAGGGAATCTGGGGATTTCCCTTCTGGAATTCTGGATAATTCCCCTGTGGAATTTGAAGAATTCCCTTCTGGAGTTCTTGAGAATTCCTCCCTGGAATTCTTGAGAAGTTATATCTGGAATTCTTGAGAAATCCTCTCTGGAATTCTTGAGAATTCCTCTCTGGAATTCTTGAGAATTCCTCTCTAGTGGAGCGGACCTGGTGTGATGGTTAGAACACTTGACTATCACGCCGAGGACCTGGGATCGAATCGCACTCCCGACAAACTCGCAAAATGTGAGTTCTTCCTTCGGAAGGGAAGTAAAGCGTGGGTCCCGAGATGAACTAGCCTAGGGCTAAAAATCTCGTTAATACAGATAAAAAAAATCCTCTCTGGAATTCTTGAGAATTCCTCTCTGAAATTATTGAGAATTAGTCTCTGGAATTCTTGAGAAATCCTATCTGGAATTTTTGAGAATTCCTTTCTGGAATTCTTGAGAATTCCTCTCTGGAATTCTTGGGAATTACACTCTGGAATTCTTGAGAATTCGTCTCTGGAATTCTTGAGAATTCCTCTCTAGAACTCTTAAGAATTCCCTTCTGGAATTGTTGAGAATTCCTTTTTGAAATTCTAAAATGATTCTTTCTGGAATTTTTGAAAATTCCATTCTGGAATTCTTGAAAATTTCCTTTTGGAATTTTGGAGAATTCTTTTCTGGAATTTTGGAAATTCACTTCTGGCACTCTTGAAAATTCTCTTCTGGAATTCTAGAGATATTGCTCCAGAAATTGTGGAGAATTTTCTTCTGGAATCCCGGAAAATTCACCTCAGGAATTCTGGGGAACAATTTTTTTGGAAATATATAGAATAATCTTTTGAAACTCTCGAGCATTTCCTTCTAGATTTTTTGAAAATTGCTGTGTGGAATTTCGAAGATTGTTTTTCAATTTAGGAGAATTCTGGAGAATTCCCTTCTCAAATTCTAAAAAATACATTTCTGGAAATCTAGAGAATTCCTTCCGTAATTCGGTAGAATTCCTTCCGGAATTCCAAAAAAATCCTTCCGGAATTCGGAAGAATTCCTTCCGGAACTCGGAAGAATTCCTTCCGGAACTCGGAAGGATTCGTTCCGGAATTCGTTCTAAAACTATATAAACGTGTATTGATGAAGGAAAACATTACCATTATATAGATGGGAACACGACAGAAGACGAAGTCATCAAAAGACAATGTTTACCTGAAAAGGGAAAAAAATAACTTATTAGCATTCTGAGTAATTGCAAGGTTCTCAAACTTCTTATCATCTAATAAACAAATTCAGCACATATGTATGTATTTGCTCTTCATATTGTGGCAAACATTTGCAAACTGACTCATTTTCCATACGCCACGACCTAACCTCATTTGCAACTGAATCAATATTGAACCTCCAATAATAAAGACATTGCCCTTTGTACAACATCTAAAAAAAAGAGAAATTCCAACATCTTAACTAGCCACTTCCGTACAATTCACCCAAACCGACCAACAAGTGACTCTCGCCGGAGCATGCAACGTCTTTAATTGACTCACTTGTTCGAAAGAATTATCTTCGCAAAGTGCAACAGTCACGCACCCGACGACGACGACGACGACGACGGCGAGAGACAGAGGAGATGCCTCCTCTGGCTCAACGGTTGGCTATTTACAGAGAGTTCACAAATAGTGTGACGAGTCTCAATTAAGCCACTTGTCGTCGACAAAATCAAACAACGGCACCACACCGCGACGGAAAGTAACACCTTCCCGCGTCCATCCCGTGCCGGTCCGAGCTCAACCGTATTGCACCATCTACCTCTTTTTTGTTGAGGAGAGTTTGCTCAACCGACAGCACTTGACGATGGATGAATTACGTTCGATTCCGCGAGTAGATAAGATAAAACCAAGCGAGCCCGAGCAAGCGTTGACGAAGCAGCGCGGACTGCGGAAAGCCTCACCGTGCAAGGTATTCTACAGAAAGCCTATCGCTCAACAGTAGGTTACAACGCAACGCAACGGTGTGAAGCTTCGCAGGTCTGCCTCAACGTGTCTTGCAGTGAAATTTCAACGTGATTTACGAGTCTGATTACGCACTGCTCTGGGCTAACCATTTCTTGATCAACGACCACGGTATACGGGGTGTACGTGTGTGAGCTGCCCTAGGCTTGAAATAAACCTATTCTGTGAATCGATGAATGATGGGCAGAGTCGTAGCTGTCTCTTCCTGATCGATCACAACAAAGTACCCGAAAAAAATAAAAAAAAACACAGTAGAACATAAAAAAAAACTATATTTTATTGAGAACATATATGCTTGAAGAAAAAAAGGGAATAAAAAGGAAAAAATAAAAGAAACGAAATAGAAATCAGAACATAAAACTGAAAGATAAAAGACAACATATAAGAAGTAGAGCATAGACGATAAAAAATATAAAACAAGGCAGACAGAAATAAATTACAAATAAAAAGAAAAACACATAGAATTTTAAAAATACAGAGGAAATAAAAAAGAGATTCAAGAAACCTCTACTTGGAATTGTATGAAATTCTGGTTTTTCAAACTCAACCCGGCTCTGCCCAACCCGTTATCAGCCTTTCGTCGCGGATCACACATGTAGCAACATGTAATGCTCGGCGGTGGGTGACCGGGTTTAATGTGTCACACGGTGGTGCGGTGGTTGATGTTATTCGGATCACCCGGCCACCCGATGACGCCCCAACCCAGACACGCCTTAAATGAGATTCACCACCGCGCACCACTGCCGTCACCGTCAACCTAGTTGATAGTCAAATCACGTATCTTCCTGACTGGGCTAACAACGCAACCACCAACGGTGCAGTGTTGGTGGTAGCTGACCTACGCGCGACAACAACGGTTACCTGGTTTGAAACATAATATATGTACCCAGTCAGTAGTCGGTAGCGCTGCTGATGCTACATTGACCGAACTGTAGTTAGCCTGTCAGGAGGTGAGTGCGGTGGCACCACACATATGGTTTGAAATATTAGGTGACATTACGGTACATCGGTTGGGATATGCGGCGCTAATTAACCGGTGGCCGTTGAGTTGGATGTCACCTTTAGTAGTGTTGCACTGTATGCAGAGCGTCGAGAATACATATTAAGGATTCATTTAAAGTTTGCAGTGGGTCAGAGCTAAAAGGAGCTTAAACTGCGTAGATATAGTAGACAAGAAAGTAAGTAAACATGTTTAAAGCTTTGATGAAGTCTGTTAAACAACTGAGCAGAAACCAAGGCAGAAACAATGATGCTAAATGTCGCGAACTTCACGTAACTCAATGATTACATGTTGCACTCAGGAGGATACAATCAGCATTTTCTGTTCGAAAAATTTGACATTTTGTAAGACTGAGCAGACCTATGCAACCAAGAGTCGCATAAGGATGTGCACATTGCATCGTATGAAGTACGATTTTAAGTTACTATCGCATATATGCATGGCAGAGGAACAACTTTCATCGAATATGATGTTCTTTTTTTTAAATTTATTGCAATGTATCTGGTGAAGTCGTTTAGAAATCCAAATCAACTTACATGAGGTATGACTACATCGTAATAAACTACAGTTTTTTACTTCATCACACACTTATTCGCACAAGCGTGTGAGCGAACTTACAACGACATGGCGGGCTTGGTGCTCTATTGATTCATATGCACCTATCACCTTACGCCTAGCATCCACGCATCAATGTGTGAACCCTCCGTCAACTATATCCCACGAACACTCCGACATCCACATGAATTTGTGCGTGAATTCGGTCTGCTGGTATAAACGATTGCAATCTTCACTTCCTTTTCCTTCCCCACATTGACCTGACGTGGCAGAAGCCATTGTCGCCCAAAAATAGAAGATCACAAACGCTCACACACTGAAGATGCCTGCGAGTCCCTGACAAATATCTCATTGATTCCTTGTGTGAGTGTAGCTGGCCAGAGGATACTGGAGTTGCATTTACGGGCGGTCTATCAAGCTCAAACGACCGAACTCACAACATTTCATAATTGAGTATCTTATTATATCAGTTTAAATCGCATTGATGTATGCATAAAGACGCATAAATGCAATTTAATGTGCAATAATAATGAAAGAGCTGCTGTTTCACTCTCCAAAATTTGACCAATAGATTCTCTACATTGTGGAGAGCGGTTTGTTATGACTAATTAGTGTGATGATAACCGGAGAACCTGGAACTACCATTGAACTGTTTGGACCCTGAAAGGAGCACATTCTGGTGGGATTCCTGAAGGCACCTCCATCCTGTGCAGTTGCAGTTGTCTCCCATCGTTGTCCACTAAGCCTCATCTGGTTTGGGATGCGGACCAACTGACGCGTAAGAGACGCATCTAAGGCTGGGTCAAGCCCCGAGGTATGTTTGGTTTTCGTCTTCAGATGGAGGTGTGACTGTCTTCGGAGTCTCAGAGAGATTAATGGGGAGTTTCAGGTGGATTTCAAGGCGTTCCTGGGGGTTTTGTGGGGTTTCCTGTAACATCAAGGGAGGGGCTCATAGGCTTTGAAAAGTGTGCTTCGAACCTTCAGAGGACTTTCAAGGAGATTAAGGAGGTTTCGGATTTTTAGGGAGCATCAGAGGTTGTCAGGGGCTTTCAGGAGTGCTTCAGAGGAATTACAGGCGTTTCAGTGGAATTCAGTAGAGTTCAAGAGAAGTCAACGGTGCTCTCGTGATGATTTTCTGAGAGGCTTTATTGTCCTTCAAGGCATTTTGAGGATTTCAGGGTAGAGTCATTGGTAAATCTGCGGTGGCCAGAGGGGGTTTTTGAGGGGTTTCAAGGCGTTTCAGTAGGTTTCAGTGGGTGATATCTAACATTTTTCGTAACACAGCGAGAGATCACTAGCTACGCTTGCATGAGTGTATTTCAGGATTTTTCAGGAGTCCTTTTGGAGTTTAAGGGAAGTCTACGGGGATATCTTGGGAGTGTCATGGCGTTAAAGTAGTTTTCAGAGAGTGTAAGTGTCTTCAGTAGAGTCTAGCAGGGTCTCAGGGGGTTTTCTGAAGAGTTTCAAGGCATTTCAAGAGATTTTAGGAGGCTTTACAGGGCGTAAGTAGAGCATAGTGGACGAGTGTCTTGAGGGGGGAGGGGTTAGTGCTGGGCAATTTTAATTTGATTCAAGGTGATTTTAGAGGTTTTCGGAAAAGTTGTTTACGGGTGCCCCATGGAGGGTTTTCTGATTAGTTCAATGACGTTGCAGTAGATTTTAGAAGATGAGTTCAAACCTTATTCGTGATACAGCGAGAGATCACCAGTTACACTTGTACATTCGATGACCTTCAGTAAAGGGAGTTCTTGAAGACCTTCAACAGTTATTCATCTCAATGCTTGACGCAACATAGTTGCATGAGCTGTGTGAGCAAGAAAATTGTTCATTGTGCCTCAAACAATCAATAGTTATGCTTGTATTATGGGGTTTTACGACCGGAAACTTGATGGAAAGGGGGATGTGTTTCTGCCTGGGGATTTGGCCTTTTTCAACTCGACTGCAGTCGAGTCACGTACGAGACACTGAAGACGACCTTACAGTTGAGGTCGAAATACGTATCTGTTGAAGGATGCAATTTTTAGTGGAATTAAAAGGAACAGTACTAAACCCGATTTTCTTTGTTACTTACATTCACCCAGCCCTGGGACCAGGACTTTCCCAGATGCTCTTCCGGAGATTCGCATGAAGTTCGCTTCTAGATGTTCACAGAAATTCAACCCTGGATGTCTTCCGGAATTCCCCTCGTGTTTCCTTTTACAGGTTTCCCCAAAATTCTTCCAAAAATAACGAAATGTATCCAACTTAATTCATGGGATTTTCAAAAAGACTTCCCTATTATGAGATTCATCTGGGAAGTTATTCCAGGATATCTTTGGGAGATCTTTATCAGAAATCGCACTTTGTTTGTTTTCTGGTTGCCTCCTGTATGTCTCCAAATCTTGCTCCCGTTTGTTTTCCCGAAAGCTTCCATGAGAATTTGCGGTAGAAAAAGAGGTAAAACTTTGAAAGAATTTCTGGAAAACCTTTAGGAGAAATTTTGGAAATAAATCAGGGAGGAGTTCCGGAGAAAGCTCCAAACGATATCTTTAAACTTCGGTTGCAGCCCCGGAAGAATCTGTGGATGAAATCCCAAGTGGAATTCCTGCAGAAATCCTAACAGGAATTTCTGAAAAAAATCCGTAAGAACCTCTAGAAGAATCTTCAAACAAAACTCCCTCAGAAATTTATGAATCGCTAAAGAACAATTCCTGGAGAAATCCCGAGAGAAACGATGGGAAAAATCCCGGGACGAATTCAAGCAGAAGTTCTGAGAGTACTCCGGGAGGATTTATGTAAAAGAAGCGGAATATTATCAAGAAAGAATTTCAGTAGATATACATAGCGGCGGAATCACGCACTAAACATACCACCATTTGATAGCCATAGACCTTTACATCAACTTTGCTGAAGACACGAACTTTCTAGGTGGTCCAAATCATGAGATAAACCATGTCAAAGTACTTCATTTTAAATGCACACTGGTGCCACATAGCGGCGGAAATACGCACTAAACTTACCACTATTTGATAGCCATAAATCTTCTGATCAACTTCGCTGAAGGTCTCAACTTTGCAGGGGATACGGTTTTTGAGATAAATACAGTTTATTCAATTGGGATGTTGCAATATTAGACGATGCGATTCCATATTTATGGCGGGTAGTGTATACACACTACGAAAAAATCAAAGTTACTCGTGACGTAAATTTATTGCACAGAACGTAAACAATTTAATGACGTAAATTTATAGGTCTTCTGACTTAATAATACGTCATTCTTGTAAAATTGAGTTCGATGTGACGTAAACAAGTTGTGAATCGTGCATTATTACGTTTCATATGCCTAAATATTCACAGGGTGGCCACTCAGAGCGGCAAATAAAATTCCCGAGTTTTTCCCGGTTTTCCCGATAGCTTTTTGATTTTTTTCCCGATTCTAAAATAGAACGATTTACAATGAAAATTGAACGTAACTTACTAAGAAAAATTTAAGAGAATCAATATTGAATATTTCCAAATCCTTGGATTTAACATAGTATTCATATGAACTTGAATAGAGAGAATATACTATGACTACGAACTTATTATTAGTGGATTTCTTAGTAATATTCCAATAATTTTCTAAAAAATGCTTGGTAAGTTTGTTTGGAAAACTAATAAGCAATAACAGAATGCCCAGAAAAAAAAAACATTCTGGACGAACTTCTGGTGGAATATCTGGAAAAATTACTCGTGAAAGAATTTTGGAAACGATTTCTAGGGGTATCTTCAGTGTAGTACTTTTGATGGCCATATCCAAGATATTTTAATAGAAAACCAGTGGCGAACTTTATTGTAGCGCAAATGGCTACTGCAGAATGTCTGGCTAGTTACTTGCAATATTAAGTTCTCAGAGATTTAATTTCTGATTACATTTTCAGATATGTCAGGAATTTCTCCAGGAATTTCTGAAAGATTAGTTTTTGAGAAAATATTTTTCCCAAAATGTAGAGGCAATTCATTATTTAGGAATTATTTATTTCCATAAATCATACAACTATATTACCCCAGATGCTTTTGAATACTCACTGGAACTCCCGCGAAAATTTCAATTGATAGTTTAAATGAGTACACCCAACAGCTTCATGAAAAACAACAGAAATCTTTCAAACAAAATATTAGAAATACTTTTATGAACTACAACAGCCGTGCTTTGAGGAATTCCATCAGATACTGAAAACTCCTTTAAATATTCGTTCAATTATTTTTCACTAACTATTTTTAAATTGTAAGAATGTTTTCACCAGAATTACTCATCCAGTTTTTCATAATTTTTAATTTTAATTTATTGTTGGGACAATTCATTCATTCATTAAAATTTTTATCAGCATCTTGTCCAAATTTCCCAAAGACTTTTCGCTCAAATGACAAAGGCTATATCAAGTATTCTCCTAGAGATTGTACAAGGATATTTTTTTAAAAAGAAGTTATAATTTTTGTTATGTTTTATAAAACTCTTATAAGACGCTTTTCTGGAACATGTTCAGCCTGAAATGCATAAGTGACATAAGAATCTATAAATATTTGAATGTGTCTCAACCAGTCTTTCCACCAGAATGTTCTTTAGAATATCTTTGAAATTGTTCAAATTGTGATGTTGGGTAACATCACTATGATAAACTTTAGTTGTCATGGCTCGACGACAAGATATTAATTTCCAAGAATGATTTTTACGCCAGTTCAACCATTATGTTATATAGTTCAACAGTTGTTGGTTGCATTTCCCACAGATTCACGTGCTTATGCTTCTGGAGAATGTACATTTTTAGAATTTTGAAAATTCCCGGTGGCTAGCAACAATTCCCGAGATTTTCCCGACTGTTTCCCGGTGGTTTCGAATTCCCGAGCTTTTCCCGGTTTTCCCGGAATTCCCGACTGGGTGGCCACCCTGTATTCAGTTAAATGTGACAGAAAACTACGTCACTTGGACGATTAAATTTACGTCATATGTGTTGCTTGAATATGTGCATCAAGAGTGACGGAAATTTACCTTTTTTTTAGTGTGTAGGCAATAACAACGGAAGAAATCCTTGACCTTGTGGTGTTTTCTTTTTGTAAAATTTACCTATAAGTCGTGACGTGAATTTCGACGAGAATCTATTGTTTATTTTCAATGGTTTTCTCAGTCTGGAGAAATTAAAAACTAGTCGTTTTGTATTTCCCCAGACTGAAAAAGCCAATAAACATAATTTCCCAAATAACATTTTTTAGTCAAATAGTCTAGAAAAGGTTTTGGAAACCATAATAAAACCAAAATAAAAGGTATAGGGTTTAATGACGGTTGTCAAAACTTCTACAAGACTAATTGGACATAAAATGTTACTTGGGTTAACAACAAGAAATTCCAGAGATTCATAAACTGCGTCATGAAATGGTTGAAACGTTCTATAGAATGATTGAAAATAGGATTGAAAATAGGAAAACGATCCATACAATTTATGAAATGATCCCTTAAACTTTGGAAATAATATATAACATTTAGGAAAGGATCCCTAAATTTGGGAAATAATTTATAAAACTTCAGTAAAAATTTTACAAAAGAGTCGTCTATGCTTTTATAGAATCCATATTTTATCGAACATTTCCTGAATTTTATCGGAGGCGAATGACTTTTTGTTAAAACATCTTTAATGAATAAATAATAATTTCCTAAATTTTATGGATCATTTAAAAATGTTATGGATCATTTAAATAATTTCATGAACCGCTTCTTAGAGTTTTATGGATCGTTAAGGATCATTTTTTCTATTTTTAGGGATTTTTTTTTTTTCATTTTTTATCATTCTACGTGTTTACAAAAAAAAATTAAAATAAAAAATGTTTACAAAAAAAATCTATAGATCGTTTCATCCATTTCATGCTCCATGAAATTCTGGAATTTCTTATTGCTGAATTTCACGAAAAGAAAGTATCATTCGACAATAATTCATGGATCAAAACTACTGCTTAATGATTTTCTGGCATGCTATTTTTGAATATTGAAAAGTTACACAGCGCAACATTTTTTTGTCTCAAGAGCAAACTTATGTGTCTCTGACAGATTTTGGGCCGCTGAATCCGAATACGGGCTCAAATTTGCTCCAGCATGTCAGAAATTTGAGCTATACCTAAATTTATAGGGCAAAATATGCGATTTTGGGCTTTTTTAACTGCAAGCCATTAAGTTTTGAAACATTTTTTTAGGCAATCAAAATGTAAATTGGTCAATTAACATCTAAATTAACGACTCATGCAAAATATTTCGTTTTACCAAATCGAATTTGATAGTTTTCAGCGATTTATGCTATCTACAAAATTTCCCATACAAGTCACCCTCCAAAAGTTGCATGCAAGTTCACTTACTAACATAAAATGCTTAAATCTATCGAATTTGATTTGGTTAAACGAAATATTTTGCATGAGTCGTTAATTTAGAGGTTAATTAACCAATTTACCTTTTGCTTGCCTAAAAATATATTTCCGTGCTTAATGGCTGGCAGTCAAAAAAGCCCAAAATCGAATATATTACCCTATAAATTGGGGTATAGCTCAAAATTGTGACGTGCTGGAGCAAATCTGAGCCCGGATTCAGATTCAGCGGCCCAAAATCTGTCAGAGACACATAAGTTTGCTCTTGAGATCAGGGGCGTTTAATTTCGTTTCAATGAGACACTTTCATGCAACATTTGAATGAGTCACTTTATCTGTTTGACACACTATTCGAGTCTTTCTTTTCAATTCGGAAAAGGTTCTCATTCATCGTAGCACTCGGTAGTCTCTCTTCGGGGTGGCGTTGCTTGTGCTTCACTCGGCAGAGCAGTAGTGTCTCACTCTTGCGCGTTAGTCTCTCAATGGTTACAGGCGCCGGTTAATTGGATTTAAGCGGTCGAGCTTGTGTTCTTTTTTCATAAAACATAATGATCATTCTGTTGACGGGCACCACTATTTGAAAAACGGTTTAAAATAGTGTTTTTAGCACATTGAAATTTTTCAATGACCCACAATTGAAACGAAAATCCAAAGTGTTTCACTTCAATTTTCAAACACACTTGTTTCAGTAGCAATAACACTAGTTTACAGCATTTTTGAATTCGGTAAGCTGATGATCATTTTTGGTGTAGAATCATGCCCTGAGTTCGAAAACGCGGAAGAAAAAAATTACAGTAGAGCGGAATTTTTTTCGACTTTCCATACAAGGTTGATGATTTGAAATAGATTTTTGTTCTATTTTTAAGCAAAGTCGCTAACTTCAAACATCTCATTCTCCGTAATCAATGCTCCGATTGAGCTGAAATTTTTACTGTAACTCGCCTACATATGATTTGTCAAATAAACGTCGAGAAAGAATTTTTAAGTTAGTTTTTTCTTATTGAAACAAATATATTTCTTCAAAAAAATTTGGGAATTTTGCTAAAATTTAAGGAGATTGTCCCTGAAACTCGTCAATATCTTGAATTTCATCAACCTGACGCAAAACCTGTATTCAGATGACCGAATGGTATTGTATTCAGCGTTTAATTTATGGAAAAAGATTTAAAATTGGTTGAACAAAACGCAATATATTTGAATTTTAGTAAATTACATATTTTAAAAAATTGCAAAACTCGATATTGAGCTAAAACTCAAAAACTGTTCTACTTAAAATTTTTTGAAGGTCGGTTTCGAAATCAGCACTAAATTGTGCTTCAAAAATTTTGGTCGTTGACAGAAGTTCACGACTTTCGTATTATTTTGTAAACTTGTGTAATGAACGAGCGTGTTGCAGTGTGAGTTATGAAGGATCGCAGCAGTCCTGTCGCATGGGAAACGATTTGCTACAGCTTTCGTGCGTCATGTTTTCCTTTCGAAATTGCACGTCCCTGCTTGAGACAGACCAAAAGTTAATTTTTGTTACGCTGTGTTATCAATGGATCATATGACAGTTTTTTATGGATCTTTGCTTTCCCTTTTGTAACACACAGCAGAGAGCGATACAGGGTAGACAGAGCAGAAGATAAATGTGTTCACCACAGGAACGGATAACAACATCAGGAAAGTGTGAGTGCTGCATCGCAGGAGGACATTGATAGGAACGATATGCACAAGTTTTATGCAAACGACGATGGTGCAACTGACGAAAAATTGCAAGTGCCGGGGCTGGGATCGAACCCATGACCATCCACTTATGAAGTGAACGTGTAGCCACTACGCCACGGGCCCCGGCCGATAGAAGGACGATATCCTGTTCAAATTTCTGAAACATGCAAGCGAGCAGCTGAAGTGATCAATCCATCAGATGATTTAAAATATATGGGAACATGAAGAACTGGCTACCTGCTGGTTAGATGACCTCATATGCTCAATCTTCAAGAAATAACACAGAGTAGAGTGCGCTTATTAAAGACGGACTAGCCAACTAAATTTTGCATGCCCCGTTCAACAGAGTGAAACCACTTGAGCGTCGGCGAATACCGTGCTGGTATTCTTGAGGGCCAGTCAACAACGGATCAAGTGTTTAATCTGCGGAAGATCCTAGACAAAAATATGCAAACTTGCACCTTCTGTTCATTAGTTTCAAAAGCAGCGTACGATTCAGTGAAAAGAAATGAGCTTTGGCAATTAATGTCATAACATGGTCCTCCGGCGAAACTAATTAGGCTGAAGCGCGCAACGCTGGATGGATCAATATCAAGTATTCGGAACGCAGACGAATTGTCTACCTTGTTTGTGACCTTAAATGGATTGAAACAGTGTGATGCTCTTTCAAATTTACTATTAATTAATGCACTTGAAGGAACGATTAGGTGACCAGGCGTGTATATGCTCGCACATGCTCCTTGGCTTTGCGGACGATATTGATTTCATCGGCATCAATCGTAGGGCAATTGAGGAAGCTTATGCTTCTCGGAAGACAAAGTTATGGTAAGAATAAAGAAAAGAATGGCAACGAGGATAAGCTAGACGACAAACATGACCAAGACGTTTGTGTATATGATTGCAGGTAGAGACAGAGGCAAGCCCAGAGGTGTTTGTGATGAGGTAGTGATTAATGGGGACTTTTTGTTATTCTAGCTGCCAATACGATCATCAGAAATATTTCTTTATTATGATCATAGACTGTTCTTTGAGTTTTACTGATATGGGGAGCAGTTGCATGATGACTTGAGTTCATATTTCGGCTAAGCGGCATTCGGTAAAAAGACTCGAAACCCTTAAAAGAAATTCGCTGGTTATAAAACGCTTATTCTTCTGGTGGCCCTCTACGATCACGAGACGTGGACGTTAAAGGTGGCAGACCGAAAATCTTTAGGAGTATTTGAGCGTAGAGTGCAGCGGGGAATTCTCATAAACTGTCTGAAAACTACAAGCAGAGAAATAAATTGGTAACACAAATAAAATCTAGTTCAAATCAACAAATTGTTCAGTTTACTATAACGACAAACTAATTTCAAGTTTAAACTGAACAGTTCCATTGTTTGATAATACAAATATTTTCATTTGTCGAAATTTTTGACAGTTTGTTAGAACAAACAGAGATTTGGTAGATTCAATATCAAATAACGGTTTGTTTCAAACGACTGCATTTTTGCTATAAACAAAGCCGGAATGTGATTGTGTTGGTGACGGCAGCTCCTGCGGCAGCTCGGAAATTTTTTTTTAGACGCTCGGCAAGCGGATGGAAAGGAGATCGAATAAAAAGAGACAAAATGGCGAAACCGACCAACTTTTTGCGAATGCTGTCTTTGGTACCTGCGCGTTATCCATCACGGCCAAAATTGCACTTGGAAGTTGCAGTGATGGATTTGCTATACCTTCCTCGTTGTGGCGAAGTTGGGTTAAGTTTTTCAAAGATGTGTGAGTGCTTCCAGGCCATGTTTGTGGTCCCCATTTTGTAGAAACAAATGAGGTTTCTAACGTTGTATGAAATAAAGGTGATTGGTTGTTTTAATCGATAAACTCTAAGTAAGAACAGAGAAATATAACTTTTGTATAAGTAAATTCTCAGTTTGAAAATCAACTAAGCGTTTTATTGTTTCAAACAAGCGTCATTTTTCTGCGTGTAGAAGCAAATTTCTACTACATTAGAAGTACCGTCAAACGGGGTTACTTGCAACAGCGTTGTAACTTGCAACACAATGACATACACTAAATGTGAAGTATTTTCTAATAATAATGAAAACTAGTATGCCCTTCTATTTTGGTTATAGAGATTATGCTTACCAAAGATCGATTTAGTGGAAAAATAAGTTTTGTTTCTTTGTTTATTGTTTAGCTACACTGTTGAAACGGTTTGCGCATTTTATGCCAAAAAACAAGTATGAAAATCGTGTTTCACCTCTCCCCTATGGTAAGTGCGATAAGTCTGATGACCTTAGTTGCAGTTAGGGTACCTAATAGTGAGCTGAACAAAACGATAAAAGTTTAATAAACTTACTTACTAAGTAATGTAAAAAATCATTATTATATTCGTCAACCACTATGGGGTTACTTGCAACAGTTAAATTTGACAAAACCTTCTATTCTATTCTATTTATCTTCATTTCACGATATATTTGACAGAAATAACCGAAACGGATCATTTCTTAAATACGTAACGAGTTCATTTTCAAATGACAACTCATTTTTTTACATTTTTTTGAACGTGATTTTCAAACATTGTTAGGATATACCATATTATGGAGTTTTATTTATGTTACATCTTTTTAAAAGTTTAATTTAGTTTATGGGCGCTTTAAAACTATCACCAACATCAATTCTGAACCTAGATGGACTAAATTATTTCAGCTGAGTACCCAAATTAATGACTTTGATATTTACAAAGTTCAATAGATGTGTTTCAATCATGTTATTTTAGCTGAAATTATCAAACACCACTTCAAAATGAATACTACTTAAAGATGACTCACTCTACCTTTTCAAGAAATGACAATTATCATTGTTGACATTTTTTACGAGTACTATGTCACGAAATCCATATATATTCTATATTTGAGGGACATGAGACCTGTTGTCAAACGATATACTCTCACTTGCAATTACTATCAACGCTTTTATGAAAAACTATATGTCAATTAATTAGTGCACATCTTAACAATGCATTTTTCATGCATTACATCAAAAATTTACTATACGACTATACACTAGAATGTTCGCGCTGTTTAATGATAGCTAACTTAACTTCATGTCCTGTGTTGCAAGTTACCCCACAGACGGGGAAACTTGCAACAAGCATGTATTTCGCACCTCCTGATTAGGTGACAACATATTTTGATAAATCAATTGCTGCATAGTATTCTACTCTGGGTAATTAGCGTACACGATGCTATAGAGGATGGTTCAAATGTTTAGATTTTCAATGATTTTGCTTCAAAGTCGAAAAGTGTTGCAAGTTACCCCATTTGACGGTGGTTCATTAGATGACACTGTGAGAAAGTATTCAGCTGACTGGCATTATCATAAATAGCGATAAATTCATTTCTAACGACTGATGCCTGGAAACTGATAGACCCCTTATATAATGAAGAACTTTTATTCTGGACTGTCAGGTTAGATTCAATTTACCCACAGCCGAATCTAGAAAACTTGCTACAAAAATATAAATGGTCCAACATAACTTGACACCACAATGGGAAATGGGGGCTAGCTGTTGCGCGTCTATTTAAAGTCTCCAAGCCGGCAAGAAAAAAAAACACCTGGTCAGTTCTATCTCATAGCGGTTGGTCATTGTGTTTGCATTCGAAAAATTCTACATTCCACCCTTTTGGTCTGGTTTGTGTATCGTCTTGAGGCAACCTTCGCGAACGCGCCGGCGATAGCATCATTCCAATCCAAAGCGCGCTGCTGGACGGAGAGTCTATTATGCTCTTGCCTATTTTACATTTTCACGGTGTGCATAGCAAATATTTACGACAGATAGACATGATTCTCTGTGCCTTTTCAGAGGGAGCCAGAGGGATCTAGGAACATTCGAAGCACCGGTGACGGTGGAGAGTTGAGAGGCGCAAGGGAAAAAGTGCATCGTAAGGGGAAATAATCGTGCGGGCAAGGTAGATTTACTACGAACAGGGCAAAGAGAAGGACGGAGGGAGAATATGGAGAGTGCAGCAGTTAATAATTCATTCTAAAATAACCTCTTAATTATGGTTTTGTGCGAGTAACGGTCGGCTGGTCTACTCGGAGCTTGGCCGGCCGGCGGGTGAGTGCTTCGGGAATTGAATCCACACCGCACTGGCCGCCGGCGCACCACCGACCATCACTGCCGGACGACGCCGCCAGTAGGCAGCTAGGTAGGCAGCTATCGCCTGCGGGGGTTGTGGTTTATGGCCCTTTGTGGAATCGTTAAAAAGTGCACTGGGTCAGAACGAATCCCCGGTATCATTACACGTTGAAATAAGTGCATTAATTAGAGTCCAAAACTATCCCGAAAATGTATTTTCTGTGTCATTCGGCCTAATTGCTATGATGTATTAAGGATACATCTGAAAACATCTGGTCGATTCGTTTTTCTGGAAGTCCAAGTTTTTGCCATGTGCCAAGCTTCTGCATCAACCGATAATTCACACCCGACTACCTCCGACTGCAGCAGAGGCAGCAGCTTTCTGGATGTGCTGCGTGCTTCCCGACGGGCACACGTGAACCAAAGCCAACTCTTTAATGCGAACCGACCACTTGGAGGCAAGCTAGATTAACCTACTAACAACCATCGGCATTGAACCTAGTCTATAGCTACCAAGTCGGTGGCGGTGGGTGGGTGGCTCACTGTAAACCACTTTTCACGCCGTCTACACCGGTTAAAAGTACACCCATCGCCGCCGATCCACCATCGCATACATATGGAGGTACGGGATAAACGTTTTCGCTCACCTATTCCAGCGTCGGTGGAGCTTCCCGGGTGGTGGGAGATGGCTCATAAAAGCCGGCTGGCTGCGTTGCAAGTTCCATTTATGTAGCGATGACGACGAGAGAGTGACACAGAAAAATGGAATGTTCATTTGTGCAAATATGATCGGCGCACAACTTTGGAGACGCAGCACAGAGGTGAGGCGAAAAAAAAACTGTTCAACAAACACTTTTTAGGAATATGGAACAAAACGAACGTACCATAACTGCTTAGAGAGGATCCACTCGATATGGATGGAGGCCGGGCAAGCTGAAAGTTTTGCGCCACCACATCTTGCTCGCAACTGCCAGCGAGGAGGTGAGACGACGAAGGTGACATAATTGCGCGAATCTGGGCCCGGCAATCGGACTCTCACCTAGATGGCCTAATCGGGCATCCAAGCCAATAACCGAGCACTGAGCGGAGAAAGAAAAAGGGAACGGGAGATCTATATTAACCGCGAGCTCCACCAGGTGTTCCGATATGGTTCGCAAAGTTGGCCCCCCGAGAACCCCGATCCGCGCGATTGGCGGCAACGGCGATTGCGTTCAAGTGAAATCACGCTGAAATTGCTTGTGCCGTGTGGTTTACCCTTATTCCGCCGTCGTGAAGGAAGGGAAAAGCTCTCCGTCATTTGTTTTGTGTTAATTCGAATAAATTGATCGAGCTATGATTATGGCGTTGTGACACTAATTGGGTTGCGGCAGGCAAGGGACCGCAATGTGGGCTTAACGGAATGGGATCACGATTGCGATTGGGGGAGAAAACGGTTCGAGAGTTGCTGCCTTTGGGGATAGGTTTCTCTTTTTTTTTTTTTTTTTGCTTGCGTTACTTATGGTTCTATCGAAGGCGTGTGTTTTGTATTGAATAAGAATTTGGCATAAATTTTCTTGATATTGAATGAAATAAGCTATTTTCTTCTCAGAATGACCGAATATCTTTAGTGCTAGAGTTCTGATGATCTGTTATTTGAAAGTTGTGGTAGTATCCTTGGTATTTCTTTGGATGCTGGGGATTTCTGAAGGAAGTTTGTGATCTTAGAAATTCTCCCAGAGATAAAATTAGATTTTTCCAGGAGTTTCTGCTTGAATTTCTCTTGGGATTTGCCCCAAAGTTTCTCTAGGAATTTGTCGAGAAATTCCTTCCGCTATTTCTAAAATAGGGGTTTCTCGACTCGCTGGAGGTTTTTTTTTAAGGTTTCTCTAAATTTCTTCAATATTCTTTCCGTTGTTTCTCCCTGAGCTTTACAAGAATTTCTACAGGGATAATTTTTCGAAATTCGTCAGGATTTTCTCAGAAGTTTGTGCCAGTTTTTTTCGATTGTTTCTTCTAGAATTGCTTCCAGACGTCCAAAAGAAACTTTTAGCAGGATTATGCAAAAGTTCTTCCAGGATTTCCTCTCGGGACTCCTTCCAAGAATTCTTCCAATGATCCCTTCAGATTTTTTCCAGAGATATTTCCGGGAAATCCTAGAGTTTTGTTGAAAATTTATGCAAAGATATTTCCTAGAAGTTCTCCAGGGATGTCTTGCGAAATGCTTCATGGAATATCAACAGAAATTCGACATTCCTTCAGGGATACCGCTAGGAGTTTCTACCATGAGCTCCTCCTGAGTTGTTTCCGGGGAGGCTTTCCCGGGATCCTCACAGGATTCCACCCTGATCTTCTTAAGTTTATCTTAATGTTTTTAAATGAATTTTAAGCAGGGTAGGACCATGTCGCTGCTCACAAGAAGTTCCTAAAAATAGGAATCTGGAAAACGGAAAAAATAAGGGAAACATTTTAGAAAAAAATCTAGAAAGTAACGCCGTAAAAATCTTCGATGGAACTGCGGGCTGAAATCCTTATCAACTTCTTAGAAGAAATCTCGGTAGATACTTCCGTGTGACAAATTGTGGGAGAAATTCTAAAAAAAAACTTCTTAAATAATTTCGCAGAAACCTTTAAGATCTTGGGAAAGACTCTGCTAGAAAAAGGAGGAATTTGGAGAGAAACTTTGGAAAGATCTCAAGCAAATATCTCGGGAGATAGGGTAGAACTCTACTTCGTCGTATGCGTTAATTCGGAAGACGGAAAATAGCCAATAATTACAGGTATTACAACTTACCTTTGTCAATGGCTCATCAGATGGAAGCAGAAAGATGTAAACTATCAATAACCAGTCCTTGTAGCACTGGAATTTGAATAATTAGGCTCAGTGTACTAGTTATAGCTATAGTATCTCAAATTTGCCATAGTTGATTTTCAACCTTTAAAGATACAAATCAACAAGACAAAAAACGATCACAAAAGATGATTGCAATCATTCAAACTTCACAATTTGCTCAAATTATGGTAGAAATAAATCATTTTCCTTAACTTCTCGGGCTTCTTGCACCCTATTTCGCCATAGTGTACCAGTTATGGCAAATCTCATAAGGAATGCATACTGCGAAGCGGAACCCAAATTAACAAATGTGTCCATAACTGGTACAGGGTACCTATCCTTGACACACGCCGTAATAAATACTAAAAGTAGTTTTGTCTCCGTTTTTATATTTTTCCTGTAAAGTAACGACTATTCTCGTCGTTTTCTACAAATTACTAGCCAATTTGTTGAGAGAATTCAAGAATTTACATTCTTTGAACAGGTACATTTGAGGTTGAGGAATCGCCACTGTTTTCGGTTCAATGTTGAACAAAATTAACCCTTTAACGCCCAAGGTATCTCACAATTTTAATATTAAATAAAAATTTTTATCTTCAGTCAAGTTTTATTAAAATAAACACGATTTCATGCAAAATTTGGAAGTCTTTGGTGTAGTGCCAAAACAATTCTTCAATGGTGGTCCTCAACTACATATTATACTCTCATTGTGTTCTAAATCGTTTAGATAACAGGCATATATAATAAGTGAAGGAGATGATAACTACTCATGATGAATAAGGAAATTGCTGTTAGATGACATCAAGATTTAATAAATATATGATATATTATATATCTAAGTGTATCGAAAAGCATATGTCTTTCTGTTTCTCTATTTTTGCCTTTCTCGTACACCAAGGTGTACCGAAAGGCTATATGTTCACTCCAAAAACGAAAATTTTATAGAGCCTCCGGAGGGGTCAAGTGTTATATACCAATCGACTCAGCTCGACGAGTTGAGATGATGTCTGTGTGTGTGTATGTGTGTGTGTGTGTATGTGTGTGTGTGTGTATGTATGTGTGTGCGTATGTGTGTGTGTGTGTACAAAAAGGTCACCTAACTTTTAGATAGTAAACATCAACCGATTTTAACGACCGACGGTTCATTCGACGCGGAATCTGGTCCCATTGTTTACTATTGAAAATGGTTCGGATCGGTCCAGCCGTTCCGGAGTTATGGCCATTTTGGTGTTCCGGATCGGTACCCCAGGAAGGGGCCAGATATGAAAATGCAACAAATCTATGCATGCGACCCATCAAACCACGATATTTTCGATTATCTGATGAACGGGAAGTAGGAAAATAGTCTCAGACTATATCTGAACCGGTAGTGTTCCGGAACCAGTTCCAGGTGTCCTTCCGGATGTGGCCAAATATAAAAGTGAACATAACCCATGCATGCGACACATCAAAGAGCGGCTTTTTCGATAACCAGTTGAATGGTAAGCAGGAAAGTAGTTTCAGACCATATTTGAACCGGTAGTGTTCCGGAACCAGTTCCGGATGTCCTGCCGGAAGTGGCCAATAAAAAAATTGAACCAAACCCATGCATGCGACGCATCAAAGTGCGGCTTTTTCGATAACAAGATGAACGGTAAGCAGGAAAATAGTTTCATACCGTATCTGAACCGGTTGTGTTCCGAAACCGATTTCAGGTGTCCCGCCGGAAGTGGCCAATTAAAAAAGTGAACCATGTATGCGACGCATCAAGAAGCGGCTTTTTCGATAACCAGATGAATAGTTAGCAGGAAAATTGTTTCATACCGTATTTGAACCGGTTGTGTTCCGGAACCGGTTCCAGGTATTCCGTCGGAAGTGACCAATTAAAAAACTGAACCAAACCTATGCATGTGACACACCAAATAGTGGCTTTATCGATAATCAGATGAACGGTAAGCAGGAAAATAGTTTCAGACCATATCTGAACCGCTTATATGTATATTAACCCTAAAAGGGATACCTGGGGTTCATTGGACCCCAGGCGCCTTTCAGAGCTCGTCTTTGATGGAACGCACTCAGCGAGGTGACGAAACTGAGGCCATGAAGGTATCCCTTTCAGGGTTAAACTGACGAAGTTGAAGGGTTGAATCCAACTGAATGCGTCTGATGATGACCGAAGAATAGCACAGCGTAACAAAAAATAACTTTTGGTCTGTCTCAAAAGCAAACTTATGTGTCTCTGCAGGATTTTGGGCCGCTGAATCCGAATCCGGGCTCAGATTTGCTCCAACACGTCACAATTTTGAGCTATACCTCAATTTATAGGGCAAAATATGCGATTTTGACCTTTTTTGACTGCAAGCCATTAAGCATGGAAATATTTTTTTAAGCAATCAAAAGGTTAATTGGTCAATTAACATCTAAATTAACGCCTCATGCAAAATATTTCGTTTTACCAAATTGAATTTGATAGTTTTAAGCGATTTATATTAGGTACGATATTCCCCATACAAGTCACCCTCCAAAAGTTGCATGCAAGTTTTCATACTAACATAAAATGCTTAAATCTATCAAATTTGATTAGGTAAAACGAAATATTTTGCATGAGTCGTTAATTTAGATGTTAATTGATCAATTAACCTTTTGATTGCTTAAAAAAAATATTTCCATGCTTAATGGCTTGCAATCAAAAAAGCCCAAAATAGCATATTTTGCCCTATAAATTGAGGTCTAGCTCAAAATTGTGACGTGTTAGAGAAAATCTGAGCCCGGATTCGGATTCAGCGGCCCAAAATCCTTCAGAGACACATAAGTTTGCTCTTGAGACAAAAAAATGTTGCGCTGTGTAGTAGATCGAAACGCGTAACGCTTAACAAGCTGTTTCCGATATTTGTCACCGATAATTACCAATCAATCCACAAATAACATATCTGAACCGGTTGTGTTCTGGAACCGGTTCCAGGCGTCCCGCCGGAAGTGGTCATCTGAAAAACTGAACCAAACCCATGCATATGAAACATAAAATCATCAAAAATGTTGGATAACCAGATAAACGGGCAGCAAGAAAATAGTCTCTGACCACACCTAAGATTACCAGCAGTGTTGCAGAATCAGGATTGAATGCATCGCTGAAATTACGAAGATGAACAAAATCAATGCAAGCAATAAATATGCGTAAAAGAACAAAATCTTAATAAAAATCAAGCGATCTTGTCAAATCACATCATTTTAGATTCCTGAAACGTAATTATACAGTAGGATGAATCAACGTTGCATGGGGAAAATTTAATTTTATAGCATCAATCCCCTTTTGCGGTTGAAATTACTACGCACAATTTTGATGCAACTGGTTGAGCCCTCGCGCTCTGTAACACGGTTGAAATTTAAATGGGTTTTATTATGAGAAATATCACTAGCTTGCATTTTTTTTTGTCAAATTTTTACATAAATCTTATAACCAATGATAATAAAATAAAGGCTAAAGTGTGCAGAAAAAAAATGCCGAAATGTCTTGATAATGATTGGCATCCAGTGCTAGTGAGGGTGGTTAAGCAGTCAACTGAGAGGCTTGATATTTTTCAGCTCTGCTTATACGTTTAACATAATACATAACTTCGGATTATGAGCCATCAATAAGTTTCCAAATTCGATTATGGCTTTGATATAATTGTTGCTTTTCTGAATAAGGCTGACACAAACTTCAATTTTCTCTTAAGTTAAGAGGGGTCCCCTTGGAAATTTTATTCTGAATTCATCATTTTGAGGAAAAGCACAAATAAATAGGGGAGACGGGGCATAGTGGACACCCGGGGCGAAATGGACACCCCTATTTTTGCCGAAACCGTTGACTTTTATGCTAAACTTTTAATGCATAAGCAGGGTTGTTAATAGTCATCGGAGCTGAAGCATAATCACTGAAAACAACGGGTAGTAAAAAGTTAGCGTCACTGAGTTAGCAGCTCTTGAATATTTTTTTTCAAACGCCGTCAGTCAGTTTGCTGGTCGCGACGAAAAAGTTTTGCCGTTTCTCTTTATTGGCATTTTCGTTGAACTGCTTGCATCGCCCTGTTAGAACGAACATATAATCAGCCTCACGGGAACGGCCGATCAGAAACAAAAAATGCAAAAATGAAACACGCTTCCCACCGGAATCGAACCAAAAACCTTCGGATTGGCAGCACGACAATCATACTAACAGAGCTAATTCAACAGCTCGGAAGGACCGAGGCTAAATCATCAATAAAAGCTTGACTGGTTCGCATTTCGTCTGCAGTCGGATGCCATGTGATGAATGCATGTTCGTTTTTCGTCGTTGCAAAAGGAGACAAAAGAGAATGACGAAAACTATAGCTCCCTGTTTTATTTTCGGTTCATCCTCGTCGTGGTTTCTTTGTCGGTCGCTGATGATGACGAAAGTGACGGAGTTTTATTTGGTGACGAACTTTTTTAGTTTTTCGTCGTTGGTCGGTGACGAAACAGATGGTTACCAACCCTGTGCATAAGTATAAAGGAACAAGTCATCGTTCTACTTTTCAAAAGTACCATTCATATGCCTCCAAAATAACCTAAATATCATTGAAATTGAAATATGTTTTTCAGATAGTGAAATTCTTATAATTTCAACGCAGCAGCAAATAAGGTATTACGAGTGTTTGAGTGTGTCCGCCATAAAAACAAGTGAATTGCTACCTTATCTGCATGTATACGTAGATTTAGCAATGGATAAAGTATTTTCTTTGTGATTAGAATTTACTCAAACTAGAAATTTCAATGTTGTAGTCGATTTGGGGCGAAATGAACACTGGCATTTACGAATGGATGTACTCACATTGCATACTTCTACCTGCTGTAAATGATTGAAATACGTAGGAAACAAACTAAAGTTTTAAGCCAACTGATAATTTGTTTAAGTTTTCTCTGTTATACAGGCCTAACGTACTCATTTGCTTAGGGTGTCCATTATGCCCCTAATCCCACTTAACCAATTTAAATTTAAATTCTAAAGTGAAATAAGAGTCCTCCACAAAATTTATTTATTTATTTATTTATTTATTCATTTGATTCAACTGACTAATGTCTTATTGAATATCTTAAATTCTAGGAACACAACAATTTATCATAAACATAAATAATCATTTGAAACAGCAAGCACAACAACTGAATTACACAACCTATGCATCGAAAACTACTTTACAAAAATACAGCAACATTTTACAAAACAAAACAACAGTACATTACAAATCTTAACACTTAAATCGTTCGCAAGATTCAAACGGGTTTCCAGGTTTCATTGTGCCTATCGATAAATTCTCTGAATTTTATATGTTTCGGCCATATACAGTATCGGACAATAAAAATGCACCAAAGCCGTTTTCCCATACAAAATTGTCAACTTTAGATTACCATATCTCAGTTATCTCTCAACCGATTGTTTTAATTTTTCTGTGACGAACTACAAAACATTTCAATTCTCAAAAACAATTGAGAAATTTCAGTGATAACCATGGATACAAAAGTTACGGATAGGTTGAATTTTGACAATAAAAATGCACCAAGACAAAAAGTTTTATAGCAAAAATTTGTTACGTCATATCGTTATGATATCTTCGGCAAATATGTTTCTTGTGTAATGACGAATACATTTGCTGAAGAGATGAACATGATATGACTTCAGCATTTTTTACTATACAACTTTTTGTCTTGGTGCATTTTTATTGTCAAAATTCAACCTATCTGTAACTTTTGAATCAATAGTCATCACCGAACTTTTTAAAATGTTTTTGAGAATTGAAATGTTTTGTAGTTCGTCACAGAAAAATGAAAACAATCGGTTGAGAGATAACTGAGATATGGTATTCTAAAGTTGACTATTTTGTATGGGAAAACGGCTTTGGTGCATTTTTATTGTCCGATACTGTAGATGGATTCATTGCTCGGGGTTTCCAACGTTTGTTGAGAACAACTTTAAATGAAATAAAATCCACGGTTCTGCGATAATTCCATTTTGATGTCAGTTTTACAACCTCCATTCGTTCGGGTTCGGGAGTGCCAAGTGCGCGGGAAACCATCAACTTAATATCGCCTTCGGTAGCACACTCATCAATGTTTGTCAAAAACAGTGAGAAATCGTCGTCGTTTGTCGTGCCTATATGATCGTTCTCCGTACCTAATACGCTTGCATGGGATCCGCAGAAAAGTTCACATGTTGAGATTGGCGTTGAGTGGAGCGGCGGTGCATCGATCGGGGGAGCAGGTTGTGAGATCTTCGAAATCTTTTCAAAAATTTCAGCCACTGTGGTTTTGAGCAATTGTATTTCTTCTTCCATCGTTTTCACATTCGTTGGTGCTGTTTCGGGCAACGGTATATGGTCTCTCATTCTCCGGAGCTTATCTATACATGTGTCGCACATCCAAATGATGTTCAATGAGAGGGTGCACACATCATCTTCGCTAAGTCCAACACAGCTGGCATGAAACAAGCCCGCGCAATCACCTTCGCACACAGTGAAGAGATCTGTAGTAGAGTCGACACACTTCGAGCATTTTTTGCAGTTTCTATCTCTCTCCATTGCAATACGATAATGGCAGTTACCGAGGTGCGAAAATTAAAATAATGCTTTTTACTTTCCTAGCCACTACACACAGGAGCGAATACCACCAATAACAGCTGACTTATCCTTCACACGTATGCCAGTTTTCACAAAGAGACAAAATTAACGTGCAAACAATCAAAAACAGCTATCGATTGGGGAGCAACTACAGCGACGTGACGAACAGCAAGATGCGAGCGCGATTCCGATGAGTAAAACGATGAGTAAAACGGATCTGCTCATTGTTTGGGTATTTTTTCATCAAATACATTATTTATTTATCAACTCTACTCCCCCATTGATAAGTCAACAAGCACTGTGACAGAAGAAGAAAATGAGATCTGTTCCGTTCTAGAGTATTCTCAGAATTCAGGAACACTTCGGCTTATGGCTCTTGAGTACACATTCGACGAGAAAGGCACTATCACCACTAGGTGGATTAATCTGGGTTTTTTTTCTTACTCTCCAACTCTCATCAGCTATAACTCACACTCAGTTTTAATACTCTTTTTTAGTCTATCGAAATTATTCAGACATTCTTCATAAACTACGTAACGCTACTGAAGGGGAAAAGAGTCTACAATATTGTTACGCTTGATATAAAATTTCAAAATTTTCCATACAGAGCATTTTGCAAATCAATCCCGGCAGAAAACCCTAAAGGTTTCTCGGGAGCAATCAGTGGAGAAATACCGAGAGAAATCCCGAAAGTAATCTTTGAGAAAATCCCGTGAAGAATCTTGCAAGGAACACCAGCAAGAATACCAGCACTTACAACTGACAGAATTTCCATTGGATTTCTGAATATATGTTAACAGAAATCTTTGAAAGAATACTAGGAGACATCCATCAAGTAACCCCAGCCGGAGTACCTGAAGGAAAGCCGGCTAGGATTTTCCAGGATTTTCCAAAGCAATTCTTGAGGAAATCCCTGAAGTTATTCCTGAAAGATTCCCGTAGAGATTACTTGATGGAATCCTTGGAGAAATCACGGTAGAAATCTCGTCTTGAAGCTGAGCAGCAATCTCTAAGAGAATCATAGGAGAAATCCCGCAAGGAATTATTAAGGAAATCCATGAAAAATCTCGGAAAAAAAATTTGATGGAATCTCATCAGAAAATCCATATATATTCTTTCATATTCCTATTCGTGAGGAATCCCTTAAGGAATTACAGCAGGAATCTCGAAAGAAATCTTTAAATGAATTCCAATACGAATCCTTGAAGGAATGCCGAATAGAATACATAGAAGAATCCTTTCAGGGTTTTCTCAATCAATCTCTGCAGATGTCGGGGCCCGTGGCGTAGTTGGTCACACGTTCGCTTCATATGCGGATGGTCATGGGTTTGATTCCCAGCCCCGGCACTTGCAATTTTTCGTCAGTTGCTCTTCACCGAGAGCGGCTGACACTGACCCTCTTCTGAGCCCCATGGCTCAAACGGACCCGGATACCTGGACATCGGCGAACTGCTACTCATAATGGACCCCCAATCGGACTGGAAAAGGAACAACGGCCACCTATCATCCCTTGTGCTCATCATTCTACCATGTAGTGTAGAAAAGTGAAAGCAGCAGAAAGGCAGCCAGTTCGATAATGTATAATTGAATTCATGTAGGCTCTGTACAATACTGTAGGTACAGCTGTCAATTGAAATCGCTCACGTAGTGCCCTAGTGGACAATAGAGCTGTAAATTAGGTTAAGTGATTAAGAATAAAAAAAAATCTCTGCAGAAATCCCTGAAGAGAGCTCAGGAGCAATTCCTACAGGTATTACGGAAGGAACATCTGGAGGAATCCCGGGAGGAGATTCTCGAGAGAAATTCCTAAAGAAATCCTGGAATAAATTCCTGAAGGTATCTCGAGAAACCTTATCATTTCTAAGCTCTTCTCATTTGTTCACCCTACTATCTATCTTAATCCTCTAGCCTTTATCATACCCTCTATCTCAACCCTCTATTCTAGATGTAGATCTATCTAGATGAAGAAAATTGCAAAACAAATATGTACATGAAAATCATTTTCGGATGGAAGCTTATACATGAGCAAAATTTCATTTGAATTGAAAAGGTCGCGTCTGCGTCATTAATGCGTTGAACTGGAAATGCTCTATTTGCTTTTTTACGTGTTGTTAAATTCAAAACTAGCTGCCCAGCCAACACACGATCGCAAATTCAACAGCATTTTTCAAAAAAAAAAATCCCAAGAAATAAATCAATACTGTAAGTGATTGGCATCAAGTACCATTTTAGTCATAGAGATGCACCTGCACATTTTCTCAGGCACCTTATCAAAATTTAATATCAGGAATAAGTCAGTCTCGGAATGAAAATCTCCTTAACAGAGGTAGCCATAAGGATTGAGAGCTAGAAAATATTCCAGAAAGAATCTGAAGTCAAAGATAACTCTTGCAACAACTATCAATTCTTCAATCCAGCGGGTTCAGTAATCTCCAACTTGCATAACCTTTCCTACCTTCATGTCATTTCTCGTCCACGTTCGGTGTCATTGACTCCGCGTAGGAAGGATTGGTGCTCCCAAAGCTAAGAAAAAAAAAGACAACAACCCGCATCACAGATTGAAAAATCAAAATCCCTCGAGACAACGCGTCATCGACCTGTGTGTGCCCATAAAGGAAGGCACCGCCGGGCCTCCAACATGGTGGTAGGTTGATACACAAAGACATCTCGTTTGGGACAACCACCACCGACCAAAAGAGCAACATCATCAAACCCCAAAAAAAAAGAAAGAATGAAAGGAAAAAAAAAAGAGAAGAGATGCTCAGAAGTTCGTTTTGGTGCGCTGCGTTGAAGTCGCCTGGCCCGTTTTGGACTTTCTTCTTCTATACCTCTGCCTCTGCCTCAAGATCGGTTTCGGCTTCAAGCGAAAGTTACCAGCACACACGCAAGAGTATGTTGTTCCCGAAAGACGACACAGAGGGACGGTTTACGGACTCAAATGGGGCGCAACGTGCTCAGCGTCTCTCTCTCTCTTCTTGGCGTAACGTCCTCATTGGGACAAAGCCTGCTTCTCAGCTTAGTGTTCTATGAGCACTTCCACAGTTATTAACTGAGAGCTTCCTCTGCCAATGACCATTTTGCATGCGTATATCGTGTGGCAGGCACGAAGATACTCTATGCCCAAGGAAGTCAAGGAAATTTCCTTTACGAAAAGATCCTGGACCGACCGGGAATCGAACCCGTCACCCTCAGCATGGTCATGCTGAATACCCGTGCGTTTACCGCCTCGGCTATATGGGCCCTTACGTGCTCAGCGTGTAGCAAACATAACTTCCCTCGCCATCGTCGTTTTTCTCGTCTTCCGAAGGATGGTCGATGGTCGGTCAGTGGTCAAGCGGGAAGCTGGTTTCTTCTGTTGAAGCACAACACACAAGTACTTTCCCGATTGGGATGATATGTAAGGGTTGTATCATAATGAACTCAAGATATGAAACCGAAAATTACGCTTGATTTTCTAATAGATTTATGTATTTTACAGTTATCACGTGATTTTTTAGTTCTTTTTGAAATAAAAGAGCAAAAATCCATCGTACGGGTCTTTTTATATTTCTCAAATAAGAAAGCGGGCATTCTCATAAGATGATCATTTTGATACACATTTTCAAGATTTATTAACGGACTACAACACGACGATGGTCAAATTCATAAACTCAGGGTTTAATTCGTGTACATAGTAACAAATTACACCAATGTGTGTACAATGTTATATTAGGGGTACTCACTAAACAGATTAAAATGCTGCGTAAGGCATGATTTCTGCTTATTTGAAATGTTTCATGATTTTGCGAATGAAATAATCAAAGATTGCCTTGGTTATCGCAACGTTTAATCAGTATAATTAGTTTACGCTGTTAAGTGAATCCCCATAATGATCTACATACATATTTACAACATCATAGTATTTTGCCCTAGTCGGGTTACTTGCCCACGAGGGCAAGAACACGAGAAAGTGTAAAAAATGGCGGTTAAAGTTTAAATCGTCTTAGCCTTCGCAGTCGTGGCCGCCGTCCATCGTCGTCAAAAGATTTGACTTATATTTGACTCAATCGGAGAAGCAAACGAACGACCGAAAACGAACGGAAGAACTTGAACTTAGTTCTGGTCACTTGAGCGTTCCTCTTGTTGAAATACGACTGGAGTGAACGAGCGGCGTGCCTCGATGGGAACGCCGGACGGACAATTCCAGCTCCAGCAGGGGGTGCGTCCGGTTTTTATTTCGGCACCTGAGAGTTCTTTGACTCGTGGCATGTCCAAAAGATCTAACACAACTAGTATATCTAGGAGAGGTATCTCTCATTTGTAATTCCAATTTGATTTTCTTTGTCTGCGACTGAGGTCGCAGGTTGAAAGCCACTCAGAGCCCCGTACGTCGGTCCGACAGTCAAAAAGCTGGGTGCACGCCCCGGGTTTTTTTGACTGGGTTTTCTGATGTTGTGCACCTTCTTAGACGCCACTGACTGTCTGACTGCTTTGCTGTGCCAATGAAAACGACAGCGCGGCGAGTCCTTTTTGGCTTTGCGGGTGCTGGCTGGCAATGATGGTTCTAGCTGAGGGATATAATTAAGCAACAATGTGTGGGAACCGGAGGAGGCGCACGACCCAGAACTCAGGTAGGCAGATAAGAAAGGAACGATGAGGGAATGTGACGACGTCATTAGGAGACACACGGGGTCATGCAATTGACCTGCTTGGGTTTGGTTTGTGTGGTTGAGTTGGAAGGGCAAGGTGAAAGAACCTAACTGGTAAAACAGGTGGAAGTTTTTTTTATGTACCTAAGAGAGATACATACAATCGAATCTTATTTTTTAGGAAGGGTCAAAATTATTAGAATTAGTTTCGTCTGAATTCTCTGCCTTTTTTGTAGATGTCACTTTTAAGTAGCCATTAATCTGATCGAAACAAAACGTGGTGCAACTTTGAACACTCCAGATCTCCCCTCGAGAATGCAAGTAAACAAATTCGCTACAAGATTTTCTACAAAACCCATTGGAATATTAAAAAATATGTATTAGAAAAAAAAAATCTCTCATGAATAACTCTAAATGGCACTTCACGTTATTTTCAACATTACGCCAAAAGTTCCACCAATACAAACAAAAATTTACTCGGAGATTTGCAAACAAGTACTCTTGCAGGCAGGCTTTGTGCACAGAAAAGGCGACTAGGGAGGGGTTTTTCCTAATTTTAGCAAAGTGCGGAGGGGCGCCTAGTGTTTATCGGCCATAGTGACCACCGGCAATGGGAAAGGTTTAACCCCCAAAATCCCTCCCTTGTGCACGGGCGTGCTTGCAGGTTTTCCAAACATATTTTCGAACTATTTCCATGAAAAAAATAAGCCTTGTTTCCAGAAATCATGTGTTGTATTGCCAGTCACTGGAAGAAGAGAAGGGTTCCGAGTTCAAGCACAGATGGCAGGTTAAATGGAAAGAATGATGAAGCGGATGCTACATAGAAGCACATGCATCTGAAAAATGGAAATTCATCCAAACATTTTTGCACAAGAATTTACCCAGAATTCAGTAAGTTATTTTCCTGGTATTTTCTCCTGAATTTTTAGCATAATTCGCCAAATTTACCTTATACGTTTTTTTTTTCGGATATACTTCTGGTGTTCCTTCTATGACTTCAATGTGAGAACTTCAGAAGATCTTTTATGGAAATTTTCGTAGGATTTCTGTCGAAATATCTGTTAAAGTTTCTCTTTAGATTTCATCTGACAGAGCTCTTGAAATGTCTGTATCAGTTTCTCCTGGGACGTTTTCCAGAGTGTCTCCGATGTTCCTCCTGCAGTTTCTTACGAGATTTCGTTGTTTTTGTCTCTTGGAGTGAAGTTTTCATCAGGGTTTTTGCCGGAGTTGCACTTCTGTTATTATCTCAGGAATTTCTTGAAAGGAAGTTTAAGACTCCTTCCAATCATACCCCTGAGAATCCAAAGAGGAATAACAGTAGTAAATCCAGGAAAAGATTTCGTGAATAACTCCAGCAGAAATTCACGAAAAACTCCGGTAGAAATTCCAGTAAAACGTTGATAAAGAATCCCGAGAATACATTTCATCCACGAAAATTCCGGAAATTCTGGGAAAAACTCCTATTGAGATCCCGGAATAAAATATGGGAAGATCTGTGAGAAATTTAAGGGTCAACTAATAATGAAGAGATCTCTTCGTGAGGAATACTGAAAGAAAGAAGTCGTAGAAATCCTCTAGAAAAGAACTTTGAAATAACTCCGGAAATAACTTTGTGAAAACTTGGATCGAGCAACTCTAGTAAAAATTACAGGTTGAGTTCATAAGGAGGAACACCACGAGAAATTCCGGGCTGAAATTCTGAAGAAGTTTCAGAAGTAACTCCTGCAAAAACCCGGGAAAACCCGGAATATTCTTGGTGCAATCTGAACAGGAATTCTGGAACATTTCGTAAAATTAATTTAGAGGTATTTTTCAATGCTAACTTCTAGTCCTTGGAAGAATTTTTGAGAGCACAGCTATTTTTCTAAGTTTTCATCAGCATATCCAGTATTCAGTGTCTAGACGCTATGTTAGTGTTTGGCGCAGTGGTAAAACAAATTATTGTTAACTATACTCTCACAAAGCTACCCACAAATAGCCAACACAAGTTTAAAACCGCCAAACCCGACAACCCAACGCCAAGCAACCGAAGACAAAAACGTATCAGTAACTCTGTAGTCTCCCTGAAGAAGACCCAAACCTGAAGAAGGGTCGAAACGTTGGATGGAACAGTATTACCTCGCTCATTATTTATCCTGATCGAAAAGCCAACCATAGAGAAATAATTCTATCATATTTTTTTTTATTCTTTAATCACTTAACCTAATTTACAGCTCTTTTGTCCACTAGGGCACTGCGTGAGCAACTCCAATTGGCAGCAGCACTTACACTTTGTACAGCGCCTAAAAGCCTATTCAAATTCTACTATATCAATCTAGTTGCCTTTGTGCTGAGGATGTTGATGTTTTTTTTTTTGGCTCTTGTTTCTTTTCCAGTCCGATTGGGGGTCCATTTTGAGTTGCCGTTAGCCAATATCCAAGTTTCCGGGTCCGTAAGAGCATATGCTCAAAAGAGGGTCAGGTGTCAGCCACTCGGGGGGGGAAGAGCAACTGACGAAAAATTGCAAGTACCAGGGCTGGGATCAAACCCATGACCATCCACTTATGAAGTGAACGTGTAGTAGTGGCCCTAGTGACGCCACGGGCCCCGGAAATTCTATCATAATATCGGTTCCGATTATTGTTCAATTCTTATTGGTGTAGCGGACCTGGTGTGATGGTTGATTTGCAGTTTGTAAGTAGACGACAAATCGATATCTCGACGGTTTGGATTGAATCATTTCTACGAAAATCATACAAATATCGCAAAGTAGACAACACCGTTGTAGCTGATATCTTCTAGGTTTACTTTAGAGGTATCACATTACGCAAACAAGTGCATTACACCAACTGCTGCACTAGTTTAAATCTCGTAGGCAAGAAAAACTCTGAATAAAATTGACGGATGCTGTAACTCTTCAACATCACATCATTTATTTGGTGTTTTCACGTCAGAACAGTGCTGAAGTTGACGTAGTTTCTTTTTCAGTACGTTTTGAAACATCTTGGTACACTGAAAAGAGCCTTGCAGTAATGACAAGCATAAAAATGTTTTTAAATTTACCATGGCAAAACATGATCATCGACCCACCAACGCTTCTTGTGTGCGTTTTGTTTCTTTTCACATCAATCGGTTTGATAGCCGAGTGGTAGCGTGCGAGCCTGGTGATATCAAGGTTCTTGGTTCGAATCTGGATGCCAACAGAAACTTTTTTTAATTGAAGTTCGAGTCCATGGTAAAATTGAAAACATAATTCTGTTGAATTAAAACGAAATTCAGTCTGCACAAATTTAGTGGCGTTGTGCATTTAAATTGACCCTCAGAATAGTAATTTTCACCGCAAGCCGCTGTTCAGTGTAATGGAAATATCCCTGGCTTTTTTGGGCAGAGTATATTCGTGCCTCTCACTGTTGTAGATCACCAATTTGCAAGAAACCTTCAACCACAACCACCATATGCTTCTTGAACTCTACTCTAGAAAACTGAAATGCAAGCTCTATCTCATCGGAGACGGAATATCTAGGAGAAAAGAAAACGTACAGTTACGTCTCGCAACCGTTCACAAGCCCAACCATTCGAGCAAGATTTCACCTGGATTCCTTCCGACAATTCGGCAAGTGCCCTTTCTTTCATCTTTTTCTTCCTAATGTTTGTTTATGAGAGTGAGTGAGAAAAAAGAAAAAGCTGCGCACTAAGGTGGCCCACACTTATATGTAAAACAAAAATTTCCAAAAATGCCAAGTCTTACCTCCTCAATCAGTTGTTTTGGACTCCCAGAAGATACGTTCAAAATTTGAGCAAAATCAATTAAGCCTAAGAGGGCGCTCAAAACGCTTGAAGTTTGTATGGGAAAACTTGGCCAAATGTATGAAGAAATTTTGAGTTTTCGAATTTTGCCGCTAGGTGGCGCTGTTAGCGTTCAATAATCAAACCCTTTAGTATTATTGTAGGTGACTATATGGCAAACAACTTTGTCGAAGACCGCAAAGTGATCCAACGTCTGTGAAGAAAGTTATACCCTAGGTAAAGTGAAGATAAACTTTATTGTTGTTTTTTCCAATACATGTAAAGGAATAATATCAATAATGAAATCTCAATACTTTGCCTCACTTTGCCTAGGGTATAACTTTTTTCACGGCCGTCGGATCACTTCGCGGTCTTCGACAAAGTTGTTTGGCATATAGTAACCTACAATAATACCAAAGTGTTTGATCATTGAACGCTTACAGCGCCACCTAGTGTCAAAATTCGAAAACTTAATATTTCTGCATACATTTGGCCAAGTTTTCCCATACAAATTTCAAGCGTTTTGAGCGCCCCCTTAGGCTTAATTGATTTTGCTCAAATTTTGAACGTAGCTTCTGGGAGTCCAAAACAACTGATTGAGGAGGTAAGACTTGGCATTTTTGGAAATATTTGTTTTTCATATAAGTGTGGGCCACCCTACTGCGCACGCTAGAGGTTGCTAGAGGTATTCCAGAGCTTTTGGAGGAATCCCGGAACTCTTAGAGGAATCCCAGGAAAAATTACTTGATGAATCTTAGATAGAATTCTTGTACGAACCTCAGTACGAATTCCTGAAGGAATCTCGGAATGAAATTCATGGAGGAATCTCGGAACGGAATTCCGGCAGGTAGGAAGAGAACATACTGGAAAAACTTGTAATTATAAGGCACGAAATGTTGCTAATTTACAAATAAAGAGATGAAATTTGTGGAAAAAATCGCGTTCTTGTGGGATTCGAACTCACGACTCCGTATTCGCTTTACCCAACTAAGTCACAGAACAGGTAATGATTCTACGGAATAGAATGCCAAACTGTCTCCGAAGCCACAACGTGAACACTCATTTTTCACATACCCATCTCTTTTTCGGCTTAGATGCGGTCTTGTGAATACGGAGTCGTGGGTTCGATTTTTTTCTCAAATTTCATCTCTCAATTTGTCAATTAGCAACATTTCGTGCCATCTAATTACAAGTTTTCCAGTATGTTTCAGACAAACCAGCAAATCTGCTAAAATTCCAGTAAAGGGCAATTTGTGTCATTGTAGGAAGAGAATCCTGAAAAAAATCCTGGAAAGCCCAGAAATATATCAGAAGGAATTATTGAAGAAATTTCGGAAGGAGATCCTGGAACCTCATTAGGAATCGCAGTAGAAATTCCTGGGAGAATCCCATAAATAGCTGAACGAGGAATCCCAGAAAGAATTCCTGGAGGAATCTCGGAACCAATACCTAGAGGAACTCCTGTAAATATCACTGAAGCAATCTTAAGAGCAATCCTGGAAAGAGTTCCTAGAGGAATTCCAGAAGTAACTCCTGAAGGAGTCCTTGATAAAACCACTTTAGGAATTTCAGGAGAAACTCCTGAAATAATCCCTGAAAGAACTTCTAAAGGAATTCCTTGAAGAATGCTCTCTGACAAATCCTGGAAAAAATACTGAAGAAATTAAGAAAGATACTCCTGGAGGAATCCCAGAAAGCCAATACCTGAAGGAAGTCCTGGAGGAAGCTCAGAAGGAGCTCCTAAGGAAACCCTATCACAAAGTCATACAGTGAAATGTCTTTCCCCGAAGCTCACAATTTCAATCACCCAACCGAGAAAGACAACAAAAATTGTGTGTGTCCGAATCGTAAACAACAAGGCCACGAAACGTCAAAGACTTAAAGACAAAAGTAAACTCGATAGCTGTAATATACTTTACACGTTTCGCAAAAAAAAAAGTTAATTGTTGAATAACGAAAAAAAAATATTAAAAATAAGTGAACTAAAATCACAATTTGATTATCAATTGATGTGCTTGATTCATGTTCTGGAGAGCATTTCGCCGAGAAACTTAGTTTTTTTTTATTACTATACAAAATAGAGCCATCATTTACTTTTTTTTATTTTGGGAGAACGTTTTATATATTGGTAAAGAACGCGTTTTAGGTAATAACTGTGGAAGTGGAGCCTCGTAGCCGTGCGGTTAGGGTCACCAAGCTTATAATCGCACCATGCTATGGGGTAAGGGTTCGATTCCCGCTTCCCTGTTTCCACTGGTGCATGCTCCGTTGTCCGTTGTCTAATGTTAAGTTTAAAAAGTCTGTACATCCGAAAGCTGAAGACGTTGTCCGTGTCTTTTTTAAGTGCTTATAGAACACTGAGCTGAGAAGCAGGCTGCACCAGTTGGGATGTAACGCCCAGATATTATGACTAATAAATGTCACCATTGATTGGCAGAAAATGTCTCCGTAAAGCGAATAGGAAAATAGTGCAATCCTTGCATTAAATGTACATATTCGTCCACGTCTTTCATTTCGCTAAATTTTAAAACTGTTTAATGAAAAATCGCCTTATAGGAGTCTGCATAACACAAATGCATAGTATCATCTGCTATTCGTCTACTAATGATTCGAACTCATTTTTAAAGTTGAAAAATAACTAAATTTTGATGTACCTACTATCGAGGCAAAATGTACGCACATTCGATGATACATACTATCGTGGTACGCCTGTATTTCAATAGAATTCCATGTTTGAAAATATTGATTAGATTTCCATGAAAAATTCTTCAAATCTGGATATGAAAACTAATTGATCAGGAGATATTCATAATTTGAGTAAATTTAAGCATATTTCCATAGGAATAATAAAAAAAGTCCAGTTGAAATCCTTAGGACAGAACACCATCGTAACCCTTCCTTAATCGATGCGAATAGTAAGCAGTGAGCGTTTGCGCGGCTAATTCCTCGGGTTTTCTTTCGGTGCGGAAACTGCCGTGTGTAGTATAGTTGTCCCATGTTAGTAGGGATTCCCATTGAACATGGGATAACTATGCTGAACAAGGCTGAAAAGTAAACATTATAAAAACGAAGTGTTGAAGCATCCAACGAGATAAATCTCGGTGAGTTCATTCCTATTAATTCATTGTACAGTACTATATTGTCATACATCTCTTGAATATTTGCTATTTTTCCCATTGCATCAGCTAACAAAAGCTGTTTCAGGCTTGGACGCTTTCTATGTTGTTGATATAGGACTTTTAAGTAAAAATATTTTCAAGGATTGACGATAGTAGCGATGCAATGGCAATGAATATACCTTGGAATATACTCATCTTTACAACTTCATCCATGGTGATGCCTTGCTATGAAATACGAAATCGATTGCATAATAATCCTGTTTTCTAATATAACAGCTTTCATGATGAAACAGGCAGGCGTGCCTATAATAAACAAATTCTAGCATTTCCGATAAGCGTTCTCTTATCCATTCGATCATTCTGCAAACAAACCAAATACAAAATCTGTTTACTTGTTTCCATTGCAGGTAACGGTTACATTCGGATGCGAAACAACACAACAGCAGCAGCTTGATTGCTTACGTCAATACCAACAACGAATCAAGGTATCCAACACAGCTCACACACATATCGAAATTATCTTATCATCCAACCAAACCACCGCTCACAGGCTTTACTGCTGACTGTACTGTACTGCGCCTAAACTATCGCATACTTTCCCCCTGAATTTCGAAAACATTTCGCTCACAGCCGCCAAATTTAGGCCCCACGATTCATAAAACATCCCCCAAAAATATGACACCCTCCCATCCTGCGCCCATCGTCCATCCCGCTCCCGCGAGCGCAATTGTCGTCATCATTCGGAAGCAGTCCCACGATGACACCTCCCGATCGCGATCGCGACTCATCCCTCGTCGTCCCGTACCCGTACTGCACCGCCGCCGCGACCACGCCAGAGCCCATTAATATTAAAATCACACGAAAGGAAATTATCGATAATTACCTGAGAAAATAGCGCACACCACGAAGCATGGCAGGAAAAATTGCTGCTTGTCTACCATTTTGTTGGAACTTTTTTTTCTGTTTCTTGCTCCACTGCCTTGGCCTGGCCGCTGCTTTTCGCCTTTCTTACACTATACAACACTATACACTTTCGGGTCGGGGAGTTTTGAAGAAGAGGGCAAATCTTCGGCGGGCCGTTCGCCTCTCTGCTGCTGCGGCTGGGATGTTGCGTCGTCGTCGTCTTCGGCAGCGAGCAAGGTTCAGAAGAGAACCAAAGAAGATTTGACGGTTGAAACCGCGCTCGTCGATACACACTGCACTTCACACTGTTGTGGCACGAACTTTTCACAATCACGCACTTTCACGAGGCTTCTTTTTCTCGGGTGGGCTTAAATTGAGTAAATATTTTCTTTTTGATGGTGAGTTGAGGGATGGGATTTTCACGACTTTTTTCGAATGGTTAACGGATGGGACAGCACACGTTGTTGATTCTTCTAATATCTTGTTTTCAGAGTAAATAGATTACACCAATACGGGGGAGGTGGGAGCACGGGGATCCCAGACACTAGTCACTTGTTGAATCGAGAGAAAATGTGCTGTTTTTCACGAAACAGAACCGCGTCGTCGTCTTCGCGGTTTCTTCTTGCCAATTGGTTCTTCTGGTTTAGTTAGTAGGTCGCCAATTCCTTCGCCTTCGCGCGCTCGGGACGTGTGTACTAGCGCGGACCGCGTACTTAAGCCAACTAGCCGAACCGAACCAACCAAGCTAAGCGCTCGACTCACGCGAGCGACCCTTCTTTCTGTGCAAGCTCGCTTTTCGCACACACAGACGCAATCAGCTTCAACGGCGCGCACCGTTCCTCGGCTAATCGTCGTTGGTGAGTGCACCGCGCAACGGAATGAATCACCTCGTGGCTCTCTCACTCCCAATGTCCAAACGATTGTCGCGGCACCTCGTTGTATTGTTGCCACGCTACACTTCACGATTGCCGCGCGACGTCACTCAATGAAGTAACCTGTGCTGCTTCGTTTTCACCAAGAATATCCAGGATTTTAAAAGCAAATTAAACCAATCACTTCGACCGGAACAACTCGAAGCTAATTAGATTCCACTTTCGGTGCTAGACACTGGCGCCCGAAACGCCTACAAGGACCTCCCGAAAGGACAACAACACCGTACCCGAACCGAACCGAATAACAACACAACAAACACCCGTCTCTTGCCGTGGTGACCGGTACAATGAAAACACAGCCGTTGTTCAACACTTCGACTCTGGCTCAGGTAGAACTCGCTAACACATCGACGGCGGCGAAGGCTCTCTCACCGCAAGTGCTCCCCACAACCAACCTGTTCACTGTTTGCTAGCTAGGGAACCAGAAAAAAACGTTAATTTTAACACATTCAACTCGCAGCAACACCCCAATTTGCACACACTACCACCGCCGCACCGACACCGCAAACGCATGAATCGACCCGCGCCTAATGGGACTAATACATGAAAGAGGTGCCCACCGCGCCCACCTGCTTTCGTAATCTCGCGTGTGCAACCGGGTGGCGGCGGCAACTTTCGAGGAGCCGAGTTGCGGCTGGTGACTAACGGTTGAATGGCTGATGAAGTAGCCCCACCAAGAAACCAACCAACCAACACTCACAATTCATGCGGGTGAAACTTTTTCTTTCTTTTCTGGAGTGAGTCAATACATAGGTGGGTGATGTGGTTAGTTCGGATTATGAACGGTTGGTTAGCGAGCGAGTGGATGGGTCATTGCGCGATATAAAAGGGAATTAACGGCCAAGTTACCAACTGAGTGACCGGCTGCTGGCAGGTGACCGATGATGACTATGGTTGGGTTGGACGCGTATTCGAATAGCTTAACGTTTTGGCTCCCGAATTGGGGAAGGTTTCCATACAAGGATCAAAATAGAAGATGACTTTCACACAGCGTAACCCTTTGAAGACCCTTTGACTTTTTCTTAATTTTCTTAACTTCATTGTGTTGCAAAGGTGCTAGAGAGCATGGAACAAAATGATATGCGGAGGTTCTACGAAACTTTCAATGGCATGCAAATAAAAACAGCGATTTCTCCCGTTGTGTGCAACCATCGTGACGGAAACTTGCTGACATACAAAACAATGGTGACTGTCAGATTGGGAGAGCATTTCGAGGTATTGTTGAACGGTGGAAATGGAAGAGCGACAGACAAAATTCGAATCGACGACAGGCTGTGGAACCTCCAACGTTAGATGAGGTCAAAACAGTAATTAATAGAGGAGGACTGAAGAACAACAAAGCTGCTGGAATGAGCTGGATGAGCTCCCGCTCAAGCTTCTCAAGCGTGGTAGTGAGCAGCTGTTTCAACCCTGGTTTCAACTCTTACAGCTTGTTATTCAGACGATGTGAAAAGAGAAGGAACTGCCTGCTAGTTTGTTGAATGGTCTAATTTGCTCTCGTTAGAACAAAGGGCATCGACTGGAATAACACTTCTGAATTCAGCGTACAACAACAGCGTTAACGGACTAATGTCGATTCAGGAGTCCTTCGTTGGCGAATAATCGTGAGGTCCGATCAGATCCGTCATCTGATGTTCACCCTACGACAGATTCTCGATAAATTTCGGGAGTAGGTACAACTGGCAGACCCATCATTGCTTATTTATTTCAAGTCGACGTACGATTCAGTGAAGAGAAACGAGTTATGGTTGATATTGATGGTTTTTCGGGGAAGACTGATTTGAGCGATGCTTGACGGATCGAAATCAAGTGCACGGGTTGCGGATGGTATTTCGTCATCGTACGTAACTATAGACGTATTAAAGCAGGGCGATGCTATTTCTGATTTACTGTTCAACATAGCAATGGAAGGAGCGATAAAAAGAGATGTTGTGCAAAGGAGCGTAACCATTATCACGCAGTCGCATATGCTCTTAAGCTTTGTGGACTATATCGACATCATCGGGCACGGTAAAGGCTGGGTATGCTGCGCAATTCAATCACATTGTGCCCAGGAACTCCTATCCCTACCTCGCGGTGCCAGCCGGAAACTATGAGCAACCTTAGGGAAGATCGGGTAACCAACTCCGGTGAGAACTTTGGTCGTAGGCTGACAGGGAAGGGGGGGGGTTTGCTTCGGTAAACCTGAGCGTCTGTTCTCCAGGAGGAGCGGCTCACAACAGCGTCTGATCCCCATGTTAGGGGCGGCTAATCAACGTCCGAGTGCCGGGGAAGGACTCTAAGCTCAACTGTGCACTACACGGAGAAAAATATAAAGTCATGTCAATCATATTTCGGTCCCGAACAAGCATATTTATGCACTGACTTTTATATAATCCCTTTTTGAGATTGTATTACGCATAAAACAATCGGTTGAAGAATATTTGAAGCTTGAACTAAGCAAGGTTTATGATCTGATTAGAATATGGAATATGGTTCATTCAACCCATATTATGCTTACATCAACAATATCCATTCTTGATCGTTTGACAGCTCACTAACTTTCGTGATAGATTCAAGCATGTTTATGCTTTACTTTATCCTGAAGTTGAAGGTTGAAGTAACCCTATAGGTTGATTGGTTTAAGCATAAACAGGGATTCGATCAAATGATGTTATGCTTTATTTTTTTGAATTTAAAAGCTTCAAATTCAGAATAAACGTTTCTATAATGATAGTATTTTAATGCAATATGCTCTAATTCAAACATATTGCACTAAAATACCACCATTATAGGAACGTTTATTTAATAAAAAAAAACTTATTGGGAGATACTACTAAATTAGTAACAAATAACAATTTTATTAAACGGGTCAAATTACATCTTCATTGCTCCTATAATAATACTGTTCAGTTGTACAAAGTTACACATTCTGTAATATGGTGTATCGTTTACAAAATGAATGTTGATTGGTTTCGTGTCTAGTTTTAAAATATTGTGAATAATGCTCATATTATCAGATAGTTTTAGTTCATATGACTGTAAGTGTTCATCGAATTGAAGAGAATTGTAGGCAAAGCATAGCAAAACTAATTCATTATTATCTTCAATAAAAATTGTTTCTATTTGAAAAATATTCCTTAAAAGCTTATGATTGATGTAAAAAACAGTGCCCTTTTGGTAAATTGATCCTTGTTTAATAAACTGAGACAGCAATCTCGCAGTCCTTTGGTCATTATATTCTAGAATTGTTGTTAATTCTTCTGACAGTGTTGCCGTTGAAATATGTTCCTTGTTGATTTCCTATAAGTGCACAACGAACGTATTTTGAAAAATATCATAAGCGAACTTAAAACTAGCCTTAGTTATCAATGATGAACAAATATTTCGTTTGTTGTAATTTGCTCTAGTGTACTGCTTAGCTTGTTTATGTTTGGCCTCGCATCTCATTCCCCATTGTCGACGTAAACTACCTGAGCTCATTATTGCCGATGCATAGTGCACCAAATTATGGTGTTTTGGTTTCAGAGTGTCTTCGAACAAGCTAACATATTGTCTATGGTGCTCCTCGACGATTTCTTTTAACTGAGTAATTAGTTCCAATGGAATATCGTTCAACATCACAAGATCAAAAATTTTAAGCATATTGCAGAAATATTTCCACACAGGGTCTTTGACAGGTACTAATTTTCCTATTATTAAAGGCAAAAAACGTGTGAATGTCATTATCTCGTGTGCGGTCATTTTAATTTTTGATTTTACTAGATTGGTGTCTTTTATATCGTCAGGAATGTTAGAAGAATTTAAGGAACCATACACAAACAGATTTTTTCTGCAATTTAAATCATCTAACGTGAAGTATTTTTGTTTATAAACAAAATAATTCAGACAATGTGAAAGGCCGTAAAGACATATACCTTCAGGGACATCATGCATAACATCGAAATACACATTGGACGCTACGTGAAATGAGGGAATGCGATTTAAAATGCAATATTCTTTCACACCTGTCTTAGAAACGTCGTTTACTTGAATGTGTTCATTGTAGAGCGCTTCGGACCTCAACGATTCTACATATTCCTTGCAGTCATTTTCTCTCTCATTCCTAGCTCTGGTACAAACTCGACAGTAATAATTAGCGGTTGGTGATTCAACTAGGTTCAAAATTTCACTCAATCCAAGATTATCACCAGTTACAAATCCAATTTTGAAATAAACAGTTTTTTCGTCTCCATTACACGTTATAGTAACGCCATTTGTTTCTAAATCCTCCAACTCTTCAACTAGTGCGTACAATGTTCGTTCATTTCCGAAATGTTTTCTGTCTGCAGCAAAAATATACCCGGCCGTTAATATATTGACGAGATGTGAAAGTATATACGGTGGTAAACTGGGTATGTAGTAGTACACACCGCAGATTTTTGTACTACTAGCGTGCGGTGATACTGTGCCACTAGTTGTAAAGTCGTCGAAGAAAATATTCAATGGTGCTATTAGTTTATCGTCCAAACCGCGTATTTTATCTTGCCAAATTGTGCCATCTACTAAGGATCTTATCACGCCATCCTGTGAAGGTTTCAAGCTATTCAGCAATATGTCCATCATCCCTTCTGATTGTAAATATTTGCGAAGCTGAAACTTGATCGGCATTAGTACACCCTTAACATCATCTTCGATCATGTCCAGATTTTGTTGTACCACAGCAGGTTTTAGTTCATTGCTTATATTAAAAAATACAGGGTCCTCGTATAAGTCTGATTGCTTTAATTCGCGTACAAATTTATACTCCGTCTGGGAACATTGAAACATTGAAAATACAGATTTAAGCATGGAACTATTATCAAGTGAAATTAAGCCTGCATCTGTCATAACTCCTACAACATCAATTATCGGATTGATAACATTTGATTGCACGTCGTTTTGAAACTCAAATACTTGCTTTCTAGGTACTGTATCTTTGTTTAACCACTTCAAGTTGAATCCTATTCTAAGTCGGCTAATTTCCTGTTCAATTTTCTCTACATTAACTAACTGTTCAGGTTCTGATTTCTTCTCTTTATTTTTAGTTGTCATTTGCTCTCTTTCTTCGCCTACACTGTTTATCTCCGTTACGATGCTGCCTGACGCGCATGGTAGCATATGATCATTTTCTTCTGATTCTGTAATATTTTCATCGCCGGATATTTTTGTGAATGTGTCATTCCGAATATGTTTCTGGATGTGGGAAACATAAGAATAGCGTACACTGAATCGTCTTCCACAGTATGGCTCCTTGCAGCTATACACATCGATGGGCTCATGAACTCTGCGAAGATGGGTCACGAGAAGCGATGGACAGGAGGTTTTCCATGAACATCCGGGAATGCAGCATAGAATCATTGTGCCGGCACCTGGTTGCGAAGATGTGTAGCAAGTGTCAAAATCCTAGCTTTATTTCCGTTCTCTGGTGGTTCGAAGTCGTAGAACACATACGCCATGAAGCTCCAAGGTCCGTTGGCTTCACTTGGGAAACTAATGCCGTACGCTTCGTAGACCTTGAACGTGATGTCAAGTGCTTTGATGAACGTTTCTGCTTTGTAAGCTATGTCTTTGTAGCTTACGAAAAATTGGTTGACGTGCTCGATTGATGGACCGACTACTACGATCACTGGGTAGTCGGGCAAACCTCTCAGCAGGTTCTGCCGGCTAAGCCGCGAGAGCTCCGTCTCATAATCCGCCAGTGTTTTCAAGTGCAGTATTGTGCTTTCACTGCTTTCCACCAAGGATGGCTTCCATTTCTTTCCATTGGGTAGACGCATAACTGTGCTGGGCCAGATGAAAAACAGGAGCAACGTTGTGATGCAATCACGCGAATCTGTTGAAAAAACAAAGCGTTAGTGTTGTGCTAGTTGAATCTAAGCTAGTAAAACTCATTTAAATTCAAAAGTTGTTAAATCGCATAAAAAATTCGCAAAAATACAAAAAACCAGATTGAGTAAAAATCGTTGAAGCGGATTCGGAATTCAGAAAATTCGAAGAATTAAAAGCATAGAGATAACAAATGACAAAAAGCTACAAAGGCAAACTTAACTGTTGGACGGCAATAAAGTAATTGCAATTAAATGGCGAGTAAACGAGTTGGAATTAGCTCAATATAAAGAGACTTGCCTTAACTAATTATTAAGTTGCTATGGACTGATCCACCGGTGAACTGAAATCACTACGTCCGAGAATTTTGATACTATAGTGGGGCCATTTCCAATCAGATTCTCCTTATTCTGATTAGAAACAGCCCTACTCTCGTGACAAAATTCTCGGAATGAGTGAATTGAGTTTACCGGTGGATTAGTCCATAGAGTGGGGCTCACATCAAAACAATCACAACGGAAAAATAATAAGAAGCTTACCTTCACTAATATCTTTGTTCAGCAATGCCAACAGAGGTTTTCCTAGTTCAGGCACCTCATTGGGAAACACTAATTTAGCGCGTATGCGAAAATCAGCGAATTTCGCGAAAAGAAGATCTGTTTTCGTTGGGTGCTTGAAGCTAAAGTCGAGATTTACGAGCTGATAGCCGGCCGTGTTCCGCAGCACCGGGTATTCGTCCAGCAAGTGTTGGTAGGTCACTCGTTCCAATTTGGCAGTTTCGTGTAAACGAACGGCACAACTTGCTTCCCACCGTTTCTTGATGTCGTCGAACTCGCCGTGATGGTGTCGGAACCAGTTCTTAGTCTCCTGGTACGCGGTCACTACAACATTAAAAAAACATCCTTGTTTACAAAAAGTCATCCTACAATCGATCATGTTTATCTTACCTGCATCTGCTGTGATGACGTCGACTATCGGCTGAGCTGAACTTGTGGATGGCTGCACGTCGGACCCAGGAATCCTTGGCGGGACAGACGTGGCGCAGCGGTAGTTGTGGTTCCGGTCGAACAAACAACCCTTGGCTATGCGACCGAGTTTGATTTTCTTCCCTTTTTCGTCTTGATACGATGCTGGTTTGTACCAGACGTGCTGTTAAGAAAACAAAACAAAAACAAATGGATAACAACAAGAATGACGTGCACGGAGCGAACGCAGCGAAAGGTTGAAAGCCGCCGTCCACAAATTACGTAACGCTATAGGAGGAGGGGGAAGGGTGTTTCATACAAAAAAAAGCATCAAATTTCGATTTTAGCGTTACGTAATAAATGGGTGCTGCTAAATCGAGAATAACATTTCAAAAGATCGCTATTGGATTGATGTTTACAAAAAAATATAACGATATTGTTCCAATAAAAATTACCTGTTCCACTGTCGGAAAAATGTTTTTCAATTCCGTGGCTCGGCAGGCTAATTCTTCACGCGTCAATCTGCCAAACTCATCAACAAATTCGTCGATAATCAGATGGGTGATGAAAATGCGATCTTTCCTTGACAAGATGCTCGTTATTTGATAGGCTTCCCAAATAAGTCTTCCTTTTTTGGACCTATTTATCAGAGCTTTTGCATTCCATTGTTGCCGTGACAGATTACCGAGCGCAACTTTCGGTGGATCTGAGTTTTGGGTTCCTTGCAGGTTGCTGGTTTTCAGCGGCGTGGACACTGACGGCAATCCCTGTGGAATATAATGAGCATTATTTTCTATTTTCATACAGGGAAAAGGTTCATTATGGATTTTGAACCAAATTGGTTTTTGAAGTAGCATAATTGACTTCTGCTATTTTTATAAGTTAAACATTGCGTCAGATGTAGTGTACTACTACTGCTGACCTAATGTTTAACGCACTGAAACGGTAGCGGAAGTCAGTGATAGTATACTTTGGAAACCAAATCGATGCCAGATCCAAGGCAAGATCCACAATAACAATTACCAAAGACCGACGCCACTCGTTCAATCCGGCAATGCACTTGGTTCGGTCCGCTAGATGTGGTGGAGGCAGAAGAGCTTCGATCTCTTCGCGTTCGATGATTTTCAGCGCCGAAATATCGTATCCGTTGGCTGAAAAAGAAGTTCAATAACTTTCAATAATACTTTTAAAAGGAAAGTTCTAGTTTTATGCATACCTACGAACTCTTCGATTCCCGTGGCAGATAACTCAAAAGATTTCAATAACTTAACCAATTCTTCATCCACAATATATTCCTCGACAAGATCGTCGTCTTCGCTTTGGCCTGCTGCCGCCATGATTATATTTTTTTTTCAACTTCTTTGTGTCGGCTAAGAGACCCGGTAGAGCGGCTGTATGCCCTATTTGACCTTCCAGTAAGAATGATTGAACGATAAACGCAGATTCAAGTAATTGCATATATGCTTGGTTTGAGCATTTGATGGTTGGTGTTTAATAACACTCATTCCAACGAAATATATGCTTGGTATAAACATCAAATCATTGTGAAACAACCATCTGAAGCAATTATACTAAGCATGCCTTTGTCGCTTGGAATAAACACGAAAAAAGTTATATGAATCAGACAGCATTTCTGTCCGTGTATGGTCCTCCGGAAAGTAGGGGGTTGGTGTCAGGCCCTACGAGCCAGCCGTAAAAAACCATTGTAACGGAAAATCAGCAACGGAATAATACGAACCAACGGCAACGACCCCAGCGAACAAAAAGGACTTGCGATTGGAAACTCGGTACGTGGAACTGCCGACCTCTCAACTTCATTGGGAGCACCCGCATACTCGCCGATCTACTGAAGGACTGCGGGTTCGGCATCGTAGCGCTGCAGGAGGTGTGTTGGACAGGATCCATGGTGCGAACGTTTAGAGGTAATCATACCATCTACCAGAGCTGCGGCAACACACGCGAGCTGGGAACAGCTTTCATCGTGATGGGTGATATGCAGAGGCGCGTGATCGGTTGGTGGCCGATCGACGAAAGAATGTGTAGGTTAAGGATCAAGGGCAGATTCTTCAAGTTAAGCATAATGAACGTACACAGCCCACGCGCAGATCGGATGCGGGTACGATCGCTGCTCAAGCCACGACGTCAAGATTATCATAGGAGATTTGAACGCTCAGGTAAGCCAGGAGGAGGAATTCAGACCGACGATTGGTAAGTTCAGCGCCCACCAGAAAACGAACGAAAACGGCCTACGACTCATTGATTTCGCCGCCTCCAAAAATATGGCCATTCGTAACACCTTTTTCCAACACAGCCTCCCTTATCGTTATACCTGGAGATCACCACAGCAGACGGAATCTCAAATCGACCACGTTCTGATTGCCGGACGGCACTTCTCGGACATTATCGACGTCAGGACCTATCGTGGCGCCTACATCGACTCCAACCACTATCTGGTGATGGTCAAACTGCGCCCAAAACTCTCCGTCATCAACAATGTACGGTACTGGCGACCGCCACGGTACAATCTAGAGCGACTGAAACAACCGGATGTCGCCTCAGCATACGCGCAGCATCTCGAGGCCGCGTTGCCAGACGAGGGCGAGCTCGATGAGGCCCCTCTAGAGGACTGCTGGAGTACAGTGAAAGCAGCCATCAACGACGCAGCCGAGAGTACCATCGGGTACGTGGAACGGAATCGACGTAACGACTGGTTCAACAAAGAGTGCAGAACGGTTTTTTTAGGAGAAGAACGCAGCGAGGGCGGTAATGCTGCAGCAAGGTACTCGACAGAACGTGGAACGTTATAAACAGAAGCGGAAACAGCAGACCCGCCTCTTTCGGGAGAAAAAGCGCCACCTGGAAGAAGCGGAGTGTGAAGAAATGGAACTGCTGTACCGTTCCCAAGAAACACGGAAGTTCTATCAGAAGTTCAACGCATCCCGCAACGGCTTCGTGCCGCGAGCCGAAATATGCAGGGATAAAGACGAAGGCCTCTTGACGGGCGGACGTGAGATGATCGAAAGGTGGAAGCAGCACGGAAGCCCACGGCAACGGGGGAAACGAGGGCAGCGGAGGACGAAAATGAACCAACTACCACGCTGAGGGAAGTTAAGGATGCCATTCATCAGCTCAAAACCAAAAAGGCAGCTGTTAAGGATGGTATCGCAGCTGAATTCATCAAGATGGGCCCAGAAAAGTTGGCCACCTGTCTGCATCGGCTGATAGTCAGGATCTGGGAAACCGATCAGCTTCCGGAGGAGTGAAAGGAAGGGATAATCTGTCCCATTCACAAGAAAGGCGACCACTTGGAATGTGAGAACTTCAGGGCGATCACTATTTTGAATGCTGCCTACAAAGTGCTATCCCAGATCATCTTCCGTCGTCTGTCACCTAAAACGAATGAGTTCGTGGGAAGTTATCACGGCGGCTTCATCGACGGCCGGTCGACAACGGACCAGATCTTTACCGTACGGCAAATCCTCCAGAAATGCCGTGAATACCAGGTCCCGACGCATCACCTGTTCATCGACTTCAAGGCGGCATACGACAGTATCGACCGCGCTGAGCTATGGAGAATCATGGACGAAAACGGCTTTCCTTGGAAGCTGACTAGACTGATTGAAGCAACGATGGACGGTGTGCAAAACTGCGTAAGGGTTTCGGGTGAACTATCCAGTTCATTCGAATCTCGCCGGGGACTGTGACAAGGTGACGGACTCTCATGCCTACTCATCAACATCGCTCTGGAAGGTGTGATGCGACGAGCCGGGCTCATCAGCCGGGGAACGATTTTCACAAAATCCGGTCAATTTGTGTGCTTTGCGGACGACATGGACATTATTGCCAGAACATTTGGAACGGTGGCAGAGCTGTACACCCGCCTGAAACACGAAGCAGCAAAGGTCGGACTGGTGGTGAATGCCTCAACAACAACCCAAGCAACCAAAAGTTCGGATTACACTTGAAGAGCGGACTCAGAAGTTCAAATTTAGTTCAATTCTGGCTTCGTTGAACTTGATTCTCCAAAAAGTTACACATGTATTGTTTATGAACTTGGAAGTACATGTACATGCTTTTGATTTCACTTCAAAACGACATTGAAGTCGAAAAAAGGTTCAGAAAGAACTTACTTTGAACTTTAGAACAGAGTTCAATTAGATTTTAATCGAACTCATGTTAGATTTTTACGTGCCTCTAAAGTTCAAATTTGGTTCAATTAGACATATAACACCAACTTGAAATGTTCCGCTCCGAACTTGTTTCGAACTTGTTTTGAACTTACTACTTAAAGTTCGAATAAATATTAACCGTACCAAAAGTGAACTTCTCTTGAACTTCGGAGACAGCGGAGCTCGGGAGAAGTTCTCATTCAATTAAATCACTCGAAAATCGAGCTCATCGGCCACATTTTGCGTGCATTTCGCAAGTACACTTTGTTTCACAATTATATTTCACCGGTACCTACCTGCAATGAACGAAAAGAATCCGTAATATGTAGCTTAAAGACTGCTCCCGTCTCGGCTCCCGTAGAGGACAACAATTCCGCAGGAGTTTATTTTCTCGGCTGCGAATAAAGCCTTTCAGCATTGCTTCTCGACGATCTTTCTCACTCCTAGCGTCCGCGCGATAATAATCTACGCAATCACAGTAATTAAAAATTGTTAAACTGGTGCTGACGACCGAACTTGGCAATAATTTATTGCTTTGCACTGTTACCAGTTGCCGACCAAAACAAACTGAAAATGTCAAACTGTGCAAGTTCACAAGAAGTTCCACATAAACTTCTTTTGAACTTCGTCGTTTATTCGGGTTCAAAAAAGTTCACGCAGACAACTTCAAGTTCAGGAAAAGTTCACATGCGAACTTTTTTGAGCTCTAATAAATGAAATCAGCACTTTGACTAAAATCCCTCAGTGCTCAACAACGCAAACATGGAGCATTGGTAAGGGGCCGGCTTTCAACGAGGAAAACCCGAGTTCAAGTCTCACAGTAAGTAAAATAGATAAAACTGTAACTGATTAAGCCCGAACATGCCTTTTTACCCGAACTTTTGGTTGCTTGGGAAAGTACATGCTGGTAAGCGGAACCGAACACGACCGGATCCGTCTGGGTAGTAATGTTACGATAGACGGGGATACTTTCGAGGTGGTGCAGGAATTCGTCAACCTCGGATCCTTACTGACGGCTGTCAACAACGTGAGCCGTGAAATTCGGAGGCGCATCATCAGCGGAAGTCGGGCCTACTACGGTGCAGGAATTCGTCAACCTCGGATCCTTACTGACGGCTGTCAACAACGTGAGCCGTGAAATTCGGAGGCGCATCATCAGCGGAAGTCGGGCCTACTACGGGTTCCAGAAGAAACTGCGGTCGAAAAAGATTCACCCACGCACCAAATGCACCATGTACAAAACGCTAATAAGACCGGTGGTCCTCTACGAGCACGAGACATGGACCATGCTCGATGAGGACCTGCAAGCACTCAGAGTTTTTGAGCGACGCGTGCTAAGGACGTTCTTCGGCGGTGTGCAGGAAAACGGTGTGTGGCGGAGAAGGATGAACCACGAGCTCGTTGCACTTTACGGCGAACCCAGCATCCAGAAGGTGGCCAAAGCTGGAAGGATACGGTCGGCAGGACATGTTGCAAGAATGCCGGACAACAACCCTGCAAAGCTGGTGCTTGCTTACCATCCGGTTGGTACAAGAAGACGTGAAGCACAGAGAGCACGATGGGCGGACCAGGTGGAGCGTGACTTGGTGAGCATTGGGCGCGACCGAGGATTAAGAACGGCAGCCACAAACCGGGTATTGTGGCGTACTATTGTTGATTATGTCTTGTCATAAATGTCATGTTGAACAAATAAATGTATGTATGTATGTGGTGTCGATCGATTGTATCATAGGCTGCTTCAAGATCGATGAACAAGTGATGTGTGGGCACGTTGTATTCGCGGCATTTCTGCAATTCCTGGCGGATAGCGAACATCTGGTCCGTTGTAGCACGTTCACCCATGAAACCAGTCTGATATTGCTGCACGAACTCTCTTGCAGATAATACCTCAGGCAGTCCTGAATACCAAACCAACTGTTGAGGTATATATTGCCAGTTGTTCAAAACCTGCACCATTCTAAAGTAAGCTATTTTTATTACCAAAATAACCGGCCAATACCTTGTTTTGCTATGAAATCTGTCTTTGGTTATCCATTCCTGCTCGGGCAATTTTTCTTTGCCCGTTTATGATGCATCAGCAACCAACCACATCATGTATATCAGCAAATACAGGTATACATCGCCTGCGACACTCAGATCCGCGACAGATCGCGAAAAGTGTATCAGCTCTCAAAGTTCTGATAGCAGCAACCGTTGTGGTCAAACATTTAAGTTGACCACATTACGGCATCTCATAAATACACACCTAAATCAACTCCCGTCGTGAGCACCTCCCAAAGCAACCCACACCGTCAAACTCCAACTCTCAAGGCACAGCCGTTTAAGTTATGAAACCGTTTTCTTCAAGAAACGATCCACAGATGAACGTCTCACGTGAAAAAGCACAATCCTCCAGAGCAGAAACTGAAAAACTCTGCCGAAGAAAGAGCCCAAAATGGAAAGAAGCAAACGATCGCGGGTCCAACCGACCAACCGACGGAACGTAAGAAGAAAAGAGTTTGCTTTCTGTTGTATTGTGTGTTGCCTACGCGGCCACACCGCACTCCCGTCCCGTGTGGGTCCCAACCGGTAGCGAAGCGCGAAGAACTGCGGGTCCGACGAGGGCGCGAGGCAAAGCAAAAGAAAAAAACTGGTTTAGTAAGTTCTCATTTCAGATTTCTCCCGCCGCCGCCAGTCCAGTCACATCGATGTGATGGTTGATGGTTGGTACCTGCCTTCCCATTCCCAGTCAGCGCAGCAGCCTCCCAGTCCAACATCATAGAGAGAGCGCGCGAAGCATGATGACTGGTTAACTGACTTTTCCCGCGAACCCCAAAGATCCCCAACCCGACGACGACGGTCCTATCGATCCGAGAGGCTTGACATGACCCACTCCAGTCTCCACACCGCATCGACCGCGGTCACCTTCTCCCGAGCTAGCCAGCAGCGTCGCGTCGCGTCGTCATCATCGTGGTCCGTGGAGCGAAGCATATTCTACATCGACACACTGTGTATCGTTCGGTTCGCTCTCTGTCCACCTCTACAGACTACAGAGGCTCGTTATGCTACGGCGGTGACCGACGAGCGAGCGGTGGAACTGGAACTGGGTTGGATTGGAGCCGGAGCAGAAGCGGCAGCGACGGCGAGAAGGCAAAACAAAAAGAGCTCACCAAGAAGATGGCAATGAAAAGTCCCGTCCCGTCCTGACCGCGAGGCGAGGGCCGTTAAATGTATGCTAGGCTTTGTTCTCGTTGACTGGTGCACGTCAAAATATAGTTTGGCCGCGAATGTATGTAACCCGTTTCTTCGGTTTTCTGATGAGGGGGAGCTGCCGGAGAAGGTGAAGGTCCCACAACAGGGAATGGCCTTTGGCGCGCTGCTGTATGTGCTGGACGAAGAACAACGGTTATGTTGCTGCCCGTTTTGGGTTGAACTTGGTTTGGGGAGGAATACATTTCAAGGGTGGGTTGACTGTGTGGACGGAATATCGATCAGCACTGTGTCACTTTTTCGTTGAGGAATACAAATGGAAATCAAATGATGCCATCCATTACCTAGAATATTCATAAACTGGAACAGATAATTAGAAATATCAATCAGGTGAATGATTTCATCGCTGTGACAAAGAAGCAAGGTGGTATGTCGTGACAGTTTGTTTGGTAGAATCGTCACATTAGATTGTAGTCGCGCAACACATATGTGTTGCGTGCTTGTCACACCACATGATAATCTCAATTTTCTGTACATAGAATATGTATCATGTCATTATTAATACAATATGTTAGTTCATGATTCCCTTATGGTTAAAAATAGCCTTCAACAATTGTATCACCTACTGAACATTCATACAAATATGCATAAGGGAGTTCTTGCGGTGTAAATTCCAAGTAAATATATGAGAAAGTGATCTCGAACCTCGAGGTTTTTGTGCGACAAAACACTTGGTAGCACTCTGATCGTTGCAACATCACTCTCGAGTTTGTCGCAAAGCTACTTTTAGAGCGAGCTTTGCTGAAAAGCTTGCCACGGGCTTTAATTTAAAGTCTAATAAGACTATAGGAGAGTCAGGGGCGACATCGTTGCTCTTTGTGATACCACTATAGGTAATTTATTTTCCTCTTAATATAATTGGAAATGAAAATCATATGATCGTTTCAAAAAGAGGTTTTTGAAACAGCACAAATAGTGTTTTTGACCCCATTCCCGGTATAACAGGTAAACAAAATTGTGAGTGACGATCAGGCTAAGGCCGGGGTAGCCTCTGCTGTACATATTAGCCGTCTCCATTCCACTCGGTCCATGGCAGTTTGTCTCCAGTTCCGCACTCTGCGTAGGGTCCGCAGATCGTCCTCCACTTGGTCGACCCACCTAGCTCGCTGCGCTCCACGTCTTCTGGTACCGGACGGATGACTCTCGAGAACCATTTTAGTCAGGTTGCTATCCGACATCCTGATGACGTGACCCGCCCACCTTAGCCTACCAATTTTCGCGGTATGGACGATGGTTGGTTCTCCCAGCAGCTGATGCAGCTCGTGGTTCATTCGCCTCCTCCAAATCTCGTCTTCCATCTGCACTTCGCCGTAGATGGCACGCAACACTTTCCGTTCGAAAACTCCAGGTTGGTCCTTTGCACGTAGGGCCCATGTTTCGTGCCCATAGAGGACGACCGGTCAGCGTTTTGTAGATAGTTAACTTCGTGTTACGGCGAACTTTATTCGATTCGTAGAGTTTTGCGTACTTCGACACATTAATGACTAATCCGATTCGCCTGGCTTCACTCTTTAGTCGGATGTACAGGGGATACTCAAATTAACTGGGACAGGTAAAATTTTCACTTTTCAAAAAATGTTCAACGCGCTGTAACTTTTCGAAAAGGGCATCAAATATTCTCAAATTTTTACTGTCTGTTCATCAACTAGTTGTGTATCAGTGGTCCAAATTTGGAAAAGATCGAGCTATTCTACACGAAGTTATAAAAGTTCTAGAAAAAGGTACAATTATTCGATAGCCAACTTTGAGCTGTTATATCTCCGGAATCAATGAACCGTATGCTATGAAATTTTGATCATTTATGACTTATATAATGAGCTATAAAAACTTTTGACTTAACTTAAAATTCTTTGCACTTAAGAAAATTATAACGATTAGATTATTTTTCTAATATAACATAAATTTATCCAAAATTTCATCATCGTTTCAAAATTTGAGATAGTAATTATAGTTCATTTAAATTCCCTCTTATTGACTTGAATACATTTATGTTTCAAAGAAAAGCAACCAAATAGCTTGAGTTTGAGTTTGATTGACCGCCCGTGGATGCTACTCCAGTATCGCCAGACCAGCTACACTCACACAAGGACCAATGAGATAACTGCCGGGGACTAGCAGGCATCTTCAGTGTGTGAGCGTTGATGATCTTCTATTTTTAGGCGACAATGGCGCCTGCCACGTCAGGTTGCAGGTCAATGTGGGGAAGGGGTAAGGAAGTGATGATTGCAATCGTTTGTATCCACATCTGGCCGAATATACCTCTGCGCCAGCACAAGAAAAGCAACCAAATAGCCTGCATTAAATTGAAAAAGTAATGGGATGCATATGAAAAATTGATAAATTTACTTAAATATATAAAAATGCAGTGGCATACGTGGGACCGCGCATAACTCACGAACGGAACGTCCAATCCAGATCATCTTGGTTTTGTTCTGTTAGTTTTCACCCAAGGAAGGTTTATGAGCCAAAAAACATTGAGAAATAAAAAGTTTTTGGAAATCGACTTTTTATACGTTTTGCACAGGAGGAATTCGGACTTGAAACGTCAAACAACGCAGTAGGCAAGACAAAGTTTGCCGGGTACAGCTAGTTTACTATAAAAAAAACATAGAATAAATGAAATCACTATATTTTTTTCTTATTAATAACTAGCAGTCCCGGCAAACGTCGTCGTGCCTGCCTACTCTGTTTTTTGACATCCGGTTCCATGAAGAAATGCCCCTCAAAATGGAATTTCAGATTTTACCGTTTTTCTTGCCTTCCCGGTCACTTTTTCTAATTATTTTTTCGTACGAACATGTCGGAGCCCTGGCGGAATGCAACAGTGAAAGAATCATGTCGATCTGTTGACCCGTTCCCATTCCATTTTTATTTATATAGATTTCAAATTAAGTCAACTGTTTTTCAAAGTTCATTATATTAGTCATAAATGATCAAAATTTCATTGCATTCGGTTAAATGAATTCGGAGGTATAACAGCTCAAAGTTGACTATCGGATAATTATACCTTTTTTCTAGAATCTTTATAACTTCGTGTAGAATGGCTCGATCTTTTCCAAGTTTGAACCACTGATACACAACTAGTTGATGAACTGACAGTAAAAATTTGAGAATATTTGATGCTCTTTTCGAAAAGTTAAAGCGCGTTGAACATTTTTTGAAAAGTGAAAATTTTACCTGTCCCAGTTATTTTGAGTATCCCCTGTACGTTACCGCCATCGTCTCAAATTTACGAGCAATAATATCAATATCATCAGCGAGACCAAGCAGCTGAACGGACTACGTAAAAATCGTTCCACTCGTGTTTATCCCCGCTCTTCTTATTACACCCTCCAAAGCAATGTTGAACAGCAAGCACGAAAGACCATCACCTTGCCGTAACCCTCTGTGAGATTCGAAGGGACTCGAGAGTGTCCCTGATACTCGAACTACGCACATCACTCGATCCATCGTCGCCTTGATCAACCGTATCAGTTTATCCGGGAGTCCGTATTCGTGCATAATCTGCCATAGCTGTTCTCGATCGATTGTATCATACGCCGCTTTGAAATCGATGAACAAGTGATGTGTGGGCACGTTGTATTCGCGGCATTTCTGCAACACCTGGCGGATGGCGAACATCTGGTCCGTTGTAGCGCGTTCACCCATAAATCCAGCCTGATATTGCCCCACGAACTCTCTTGCAATCGGTGATAGACGGCGGCATAAAATTTGAGAGAGTATCTTGTAGGCAGCGCTCAGTAGTGTGATCGCTCGGTAGTTCCCGCAATCCAACTTGTCGCCCTTTTTGTAGATGGGACACACGATACCTTCCATCCATTCCTCCGGCAATACTTCATCCTCCCAAATCTTGGTAATGACCCAGTGTAGTGCTCTCACCAGTGATTCTCCACCGTGTTTTAGTAACTCGCTTGGTAGTTGATCTGCTCCAGCGGCTTTACTGTTTTTCAACCGGCTAACCTCCTCTTCAATCTCTTGGAGGTTAAGGGCTGGAAATCTTTCGTCCTGTGCACGTACTCCTAGATCTGTTACCACGCCACCTTCGGTACTTGCAGCGTCGCCATTGAGGTGCTCATCGTAATGCTGCCGCCACCTCTCGACCACCTCACGCTCGCTCGTGAGAATATTCCCGTGATTATCTCGGCACATGTCGGCTTGTGGCACAAAGCCTCTGCGCGAGCGGTTCAGCTTCTCGTAGAACTTTCGTGTGTCCTTAGCGCGGTACAGCTCTTCCAACGCTTCGCGATCTCGTTCTTACTGCTGGCGCTTCTTCATCCGGAAGACTGAGTTCTGCCTGTTCCGCGCCTGTCTGTAACGGTACTCTTCAGTAGTTTTACTATTTTTTACTGTTCTACAAAGGTTCAGATGAATTCATGTAAGAAACTTCGTGACTGCTCAACAAGCTAAGCAGTATGCTTACGAGCAACTTCAATCTACAACAAAACATCTAAAGCAGCTTTCAAGCTGCATGAGAGTCCAGCAAGGTTTACGAACAGTCATGGTTGTATGCCTATGCAAAAACCGAATCATGATTTTCATGGTTTTATTGTCCATAATAATGGAATCGGATTCTATTCATAACTCATCGATCGTATTGTTACGGAAATGCTGTCCTCAAGGTTTCTCAATATACTTCATATGTTTAGTTCACCTTGGATGCGTCAATGCTAACAAATCTTCACTTGATTTTTTTCCTCATTCAAAGCTTCATTTGCAAGCCTAAAGAAATCATCAGCAATAAACATAGGTTTTAATGAGGCACATTTTGAAGGCATCTGTTTGGGAGCTGGTCAATTTGAACAATACGTTAGTCAAGTCTTCATCAACCAACATGATGCGATCACTTCCAAATACGTTTAGCATAAAAATCAGATTATATGCAGTAACATATGTTCTAACATTAGAACGTATATTGCCCTCTAGTAATACAAAGTAGCTAAACCAATCGGAATAACAAATCCGACCAACCAGTTTACATCACCTCACCGCCATGAGTTACTAACCGGAACGTTTCACTGTGCTCCAAAAATAGGACTGCGTCTTGCGAACTTACACACTCAATCCTGAATTGCCTGTTCAGCACTTTTTTGACGAAAATAGAACAGCAGAACTATTTCGGTAGCTTCGGTAATCGGTTTTACTGAGGCTCAGTACACCAACTGTCAAAACCGGGTGCAAAAGGTAAACAATGGAGTATAACTGTATTCAGCTGTTCTATTTTCGTCAAAAATTTACCGAACACGGCATTCCAAATTAAGTGTGTACCGAACTATCCATGGTGGGCCTTTTTAATTATGCGCAAATATTTACTCCAAATAGGATATCGCTTCTCCAACTGACCTGATGATGATCCCCAGAAAATGGAAATCAACGATTTGTTTATCATTCAAACAATGACCAGTCTCAGTCCCGCAAATCTGTAGCCAAACAAAATCTCGCCAATTCCGTCTTCGGTTGCTTTACTCCAGTTTTTCTTCTTCTCATTGAAGTTACGCCTCTACCTGGGGAAAGGTTGCTTCTCAGCTTTCACAGTTACTGTCTGAGAGTTTCCTCTGGCAATGACGACCATTTTGCGTTTGTGTTAGGGCACGGAGATATTCCATGCCCAAGGAAATCAAGGAAACTTCCATTGCGAAAAGTTCCTTAATCGACCTGGAATCGAGCCCGTTACCCTCAGCATAATCGTGCTAAATACCCGTACGTACACCGACGTGGCTATATGGGTTCCTCAGATTTTAGCGATTAATTATCTTAGGGTGATTGATCGTGGATACTCCTATGACAAAGTTGGTCGATCTTCTCGTGGGTCCCGAAATTTAAATTAGAACACTATGGCGATACGCACGTGTGTGCTTCTGGGAAAACATCAATGGTGTCGTGTACAAACTACGTAACGATTGAGGATAAATGAGGATGTGGAAATAAAGTTGCAGATTTCCATGAAAAGCCATTATAAATTTAATAAAGTAGGGGTAGAAGTCGATGAATTGTCAGAGTCGTAATTTATGCAGCACATCGAATTTCGCTAAACTATAAATCTTCATAGGAATCATCGAGGTAAAATCTGAACCAGTCAAAATACTTCGCACAGTCGTAAAGTCTTTTCCGTTTCCTATAAAACCCATAAAGGCTCGGGTTCAAGTTCACCATAGACTTCAGATTTTGCTGCGCATCCTTATCCGCCGCCGGTTTCCTATGAACACACGCGTGGAAGATCATTCATAAATTAATTAACCCACCATAAAAATCAGCCAAAATCAGCGCGCATCGGCCCTGCCTCAATCAAAACAAACAGCCGCCCGTCACCCGGACTACGATACCGTTCCGCTTTTATTTTAGTGCGAATATTCCAAAATTTCGCTCCCGGCTTCGAATGAAAACTAGTTTCGATTTCACTAGCATCACACCGTTTTTTTTTTGGTTTTTGGCATGTCATGGGCGATCGTCATCACAGCTTCCAATTCGACGATATCGGTAGCACACAGCATCCACGACCAACCAACCAACGAACGTGCTAATTAGCATATGCAGTTTCGCCGGTGATAATGAATATTTACTGGGAACCCTCTTGCATGCGGTGTAGGAGACGTGCCGTCTATCGACGACGACGGGCCTAAAACGGCCGACTAGCGAAGATTTTGGTGCAAAATCGGATTTTGTTTGTTTTAAGGGAAACTGCGAATCGCGTTAAAAAGGTGAGATGGGATGGCGGGGAGCTGTGAGGGGCTTTACATTTACAGGGACGGGGTGGTCGTTCGAAACTGGTTCGGCTCGTGGTGGCTGGTCGGTTAATTTATTTCCGAAAGTGGAAACACATATGGGGTTATTAGTGGACGCTGATTCTGGGATCATCTTTTTGGGCTCAGATGTGTACGGTTAGAGTTATGAAGAAGAGTATTGTGTTTTCTAGTTCTTCACGTTAATATGGTAAATACATAAGGTCCTGGAATTCCTCAAGGAATTTCTCCAGAAATTCCTCAAAAAACTCTTTCTGGAATTCCTTCAAGATTCCTCCAGGAATTTCATCAGAATTCCTCCAATGATTCCTTCAGGATTCGTCCCGGAATTTCTCCAGGAAGTCTACTGGAATTCCTCCAGATTCATCCAGAAATTCCAGCGGGATACCTCTGGGAATTCCGCCAGGGATTTCTCGGAGAATTCCTCCAGAGATTCCTCCTGGAATTCCTACAGGAACTCCTCCAGGATTTCCTCTAAAAATTCCTACTGGATTCCTCCAGGATTCTTCCTGAAATTCCTCTAGGGATTCCTCCAGGAATTCCTCTAAAATTCCTTCAAGAATTCCTTTCGGATTCTTCCTGGAAATGATTCAAGATTACTCCTTGAATTCCTCCAGGATTTCCTCTAAGAATTCCTCTAAAGATTAATCCAGGAATTTCTCCAGGGTTTCCTCCAAAACTACCTCCAGGATTCCTCCAGAAATTTCACTAGGATTTCTCCTGGAATTCCTCCAGCAATTCCCCCAGGAATTCTTCCACGAATTTCTTCTGGAAGTCCTCCAGGAATTCCTCTAGGATGCTTCCAAGAACTCCTCTGAGATACCTCCGGAAAATCTTCCAGGATTTCCTCCAGGAATTCCTCTAGGATGCTTCCAAGAACTCCTCTGAGATACCCCCGGAAAATCTTCCAGGATTTCCTCCAGGATTTCTCCTGGAATTCCTCCTGGAATTCCTCAAGAAACTCCTCCTGGACTTCCTCCTGGAATTCCTCAAGGAATTCCTCAAGGAATTCCTCAAGGAATTCCTCAAGGAATTCCTCAAGGAATTCCTCCTCCTGGAATTCCTCAAGGAATTCCTCCTGGAATTCCTCAAGGAATTTCTCCTGGAATTCCTCAAGGAATTCCTCCTGGAATTTCTCAAGGAATCCCTGCTGGAATTCCTCAAGGAATTCCTCCTGGGCTTACTCCAGGAATTTTTCCGGGAAACCCTTTAGGAATTCTTCCTGGAATTCCTCTGGGTATTTCTTCAGGAATTCATCCTGGAATTCTTAAAAGAAATTGCTCCTGGATTCCTAGAAGGAATTGCTTCTGGAATTCCTCTAGGGTTTCTTCCTGGAATTCCTCTAGGATTTCTTCCTGGAATTCTTCTACGAATTCCTCCTGGAATTCCTCTAGGAATTTTTCCTGGAATTTCAATAGGAATTCCTTCTGGAATTTATCTAGGAATTCCTCCTGGAATTTCTCTAGGAATTCCTCCTGGAATTCCTCTAGGAATTCCTCCTGGAATTCCTCTCTAGGAATTCTTCCTGAAATTTCTCTAGGAATTCCTCCTGGAATTCCTCTAGGAATTTCTCCTGGAATTCCTCTAGGAATTTCTCCAGGGTTCGAAGAGGATTTCTTTAAGATTTGGATTCTCTTGGATTCTTCCGAAAATTCCTGCAGAAATTGCTCTAGGAATTCCTCCGGAAATTCCTCTAGGAATTCTTCTAGGATTTCTCCTGGGATTCCTCCAGGAATTCCTCCTGGGATTCCTCCTGGGATTCCTCCTGGGATTCCTCTGGGATTCCTCCTGGGATTCCTCCTCGGATTCCTCCAGAAATTTCTCCTGGAAGCCCTCCAGGAATTCCTCCTGGAATTTGTCTTAGAATTTCTCCTGGAATTTCTCTAGGAATTCCTCATGGAATTCCTCGAGGAATTCCTCCTGGTATTCTTCCTGAAATTTGCAGAAGGAATTCCTCCTGGAATTCCTCCTGGAATGCCTCCTGGAATTCATCCAGGAATCCTCCTTGGATTCCTCCAGAAATTTCTCCTGGAAGCCCTCCAGGAATTCCTCCTGGAATTTGTCTTAGAATTTCTCCTGGAACTTCTCTAGGAATTCCTCATGGAATTCCTCGAGGAATTCCTCCTGGTATTCTTCCTGAAATTTGCAGAAGGAATTCCTCCTGGAATTCCTCCTGGAATGCCTCCTGGAAATTCATCCAGGAATTCCTCTAGGAATTCCTTCTGGAATTCCTCTAGGAATTCCTTCTGGAATTCCTCTAGGAATTCCTTCTAGAATTCCTCTAGGAATTCCTTCTGGAATTCCTCTAGGAATTCCTTCTGGAATTCCTCTAGGAATTCCTTCTGGAATTCCTCTAGGAATTCCTTCTGGAATTCCTCTAGGAATTCCTTCTGGAATTCCTCTAGGAATTCCTTCTGGAATTCCTCTAGGAATTTCTTCTGGAATTCCTCTAGGAATTCCTTCTGGAATTCCTCTAGGAATTCCTTCTGGAATTCCTCTAGGAATTCCTTCTGGAATTCCTCTAGGAATTCCTTCTGGAATTCCTCTAGGAATTCCTTCTGGAATTCCTCTAGTAATTCCTTCTGAAATTCCTCTAGGAATTCCTTCTGGAACTCTTCTAGGAATTCCTTCTGGAATTCCTCTAGGAATTCCTTCTAGAATTCCTCTAGGAATTCCTTCTAGAATTCCTCTAGGAATTCCTTCTAGAATTCCTCTAGGAATTCCTTCTAGAATTCCTCTAGGAATTCCTTCTAGAATTCCTCTAGGAATTCCTTCTAGAATTCCTCTAGGAATTCCTTCTAGAATTCCTTCTAGAATTCCTCTAGGAATTCCTTCTAGAATTCCTTCTAGAATTCCTCTAGGAATTCCTTCTGGAATTCCTCTAGGAATTCCTTTTAGAATTCCTCCTGAAAATCCTCTTAAAATTCCTCCTGGAATTCCTGTAGAAATTCCTCCTGGAATTCCTCTAGAAATTCCTCCTGGAATTCCTCTAGAAATTCCTCTAGAAATTCTTCTAGGAATTCCTCCTGAAAATCTTCTAGGAATTCCTCCTGGAATTCCTCTAGGAATTCCTCCTGGAATTCCTCAAGGAATTCCTCCTGGAATTCTTCTTGGAATTCCTCCTGGAATTCCTCTAGGAATTCCTCCTGGAATTCCTCCTGGAATTCCTCTAGGAATTCCTCCTGGAATTCCTCTTGGAATTCCTCCTGGAATTCCTCTAGGAATTTCTCCTGGAATTCCTCTAGGAATTCCTCCTGGAATTCCTCTAGGAATTCCTCCTGGAATTCCTCTAGGAATTCCTCCTGGAATTCCTCTAGGCATTCGTCCTGGAATTCCTCCAGGAATGCCTCCTGGAATTCCTCCAGGAATTCCTCCTGGAATTCCTTCAGGAATTCCTCCTGGAATTCCTCCTGGAATTCCTCCTGTAATTCCTCCTGGAATTTCTCCTGGAATTCCCCCTGGGATTCCTCCTGGAATTGCCCCTGGAATTCCTCCTGGAATTGCCCCTGGAATTCCTCCTGGAATTGCCCCTGGAATTCCTCCTGGAATTTCCCCTGGAATTCCTCCTGGAATTGCCACTGAAATTCCTCCTGGATTTGCCCCTGGAATTCCTCCTGGAATTCCCCTTGGAATTCCTCCTGGAATTCCCCTTGGAATTCCTCCTGGAATTCCCCCTGGAATTCCTCAAGAAATTCTCCCTGGAATTCCTCCTGAAATTCCTCCTGGAATTCATCCTGGAGTTCCTCCTGGAATTCCTCCCGGAACTCCTCCTGGAATTCCTCCCGGAACTCCTCCTGGAATTTCTCCTGGAATAGGACAGATCGGTGAAGTACTAGATTTGTAGTAATGAGCTGAATTCTAGTATGGTGAGAAGGTAAATTCTCCGTTTCTGCAATGAAATGGAGCAAAAAGCGTGGGTATTATGATTCCTTGCCTAATTTGATGCTGTTTGAGCAAAACTATGGACAACAGTGTTGTTGTTTCCTTCATTTCTTGCAACATAAATAACATAGTTTTCCAAAGTTTTGCTCAAACAGCATCAAATTAGGCAGGGAATCATAATATCCACGCTTTTTGAACCATTTCTCCCCAGAAACGGAGAATTTACCTTCTCACCATACAAAAATTCCGCTCATTACTACAAGAGGAATTCTAGAAGGAATTCCTAGAGGAATTCTAGAAGGAATTCTAGGAGGAATTCCTAGAGGAATTCTAGAAGGAATTCCTTCTGGAACTCTTCTAGGAATTCCTTCTGGAATTCCTCTAGGAATTCCTTCTAGAATTCCTCTAGGAATTCCTTCTAGAATTCCTCTAGGAATTCCTTCTAGAATTCCTTCTAGAATTCCTCTAGGAATTCCTTCTAGAATTCCTTCTAGAATTCCTCTAGGAATTCCTTCTAGAATTCCTTCTATAATTCCTCTAGGAATTCCTTCTAGAATTCCTCTAGGAATTCCTTCTGGAATTCCTCTAGGAATTCCTTTTAGAATTCCTCCTGAAAATCCTCTTAAAATTCCTCCTGGAATTCCTGTAGAAATTCCTCCTGGAATTCCTCTAGAAATTTCTCCTGGAATTCCTCTAGAAATTCCTCTAGAAATTCTTCTAGGAATTCCTCCTGAAAATCTTCTAGGAATTCCTCCTGGAATTCCTCTAGGAATTCCTCCTGGAATTCCTCAAGGAATTCCTCCAGGAATTCTTCTTGGAATTCCTCCTGGAATTCCTCTAGGAATTCCTCCTGGAATTCCTCCTGGAATTCCTCCTGGAATTCCTCTAGGAATTCCTCCTGGAATTCCTCTTGGAATTCCTCCTGGAATTCCTCTTGGAATTCCTCCTGGAATTCCTCTAGGAATTTCTCCTGGAATTCCTCTAGGAATTCCTCCTGGAATTCCTCTAGGAATTCCTCCTGGAATTCCTCTAGGAATTCGTCCTGGAATTCCTCCAGGAATTCCTCCTGGAATTCCTCCTGGAATTCCTCCTGGAATTCCTCCTGGAATTCCTCCTGGAATTCCTCCTGGAATTCCTCCTGGAATTCCTCCTGGAATTCCTCCTGGAATTCCTCCTGGAATTCCTCCTGGAATTCCTCCTGGAATTCCTCCTGGAATTCCTCCTGGAATTCCTCCTGGAATTCCTCCTGGAATTCCTCCTGGAATTCCTCCTGGAATTCCTCCTGGAATTCCTCCTGGAATTCCTCCTGGAATTCCTCCTGGAATTCCTCTAGGAATTCCTCCTGGAATTCCTCCTGGAATTCCTCCTGGAATTCCTCTAGGAATTCCTCCTGGAATTCCTCTAGGAATTCCTCCTGGAATTCCTCCTGGAATTCCTCTAGGAATTCCTCCTGGAATTCCTCTAGGAATTCCTCCTGGAATTCCTCTAGGAATTCCTCCTGGAATTCCTCTAGGAATTTCTCCTGGAATTCCTCAAGGAGTTCCTCCTGGAATTCCTCTAGGAATTCCTCCTGGAATTCCTCATGGATTTCCTTCTGGAATTCCTCCTGCAATTCCTTCTGGAATTCCTCCTGGAATTCCTCCAGGAATTCCTCCTGGAATTCCTCCAGGAATTTCTCCTGGATTTCCACCAGGAATTCCTCTAGGAATTCCTCCTGGAAATCCTCCAGGAATTCCTCCTGGAATTCCTCCAGGAATTCCTCCTGGAATTCCTCCAGGAATTCCTCCTGGAATTCCTCCAGGAATTCCTCCTGGAATTCCTCCAGGAATTCCTCCTGGAATTCCTCCAGGAATTCCTCCTGGAATTCCTCCAGGAATTCCTCCTGGAATTCCTCCAGGAATTCCTCCTGGAATTCCTCCAGGAATTCCTCCTGGAATTCCTCCAGGAATTCCTCCTGGAATTCCTCCAGGAATTCCTCCTGGAATTCCTCCAGGAATTCCTCCTGGAATTCCTCCTGGAATTCCTCCAGGAATTCCTCCTGGAATTCCTCCAGGAATTCCTCCTGGAATTCCTCCAGGAATTCCTCCTGGAATTCCTCCAGGAATTCCTCCTGGAATTCCTCCAGGAATTCCTCCTGGAATTCCTCCAGGAATTCCTCCTGGAATTCCTCCAGGAATTCCTCCTGGAATTCCTCCTCGAATACCTCCTTGATTTTCTCCACTAATTCTTCCAAGAATTTCTCCCAGAAACCTTATGGGAATTCCTCCATGAATTGCTCCTGGAATTCCTCGACGTAGTTCCTCCTGGAATTCCACCTGGAATTCTTCTGGAATTCCTCCTGGAATTTCCCCTGGAATTCCCCCTGGAATTCCTCCTGGAATTCCTCCTGAAATTCCTCCTGAAATTCCTCCTCGAATACCTCCTTGATTTTCTCCACGAATTCTTCCTAGAATTTCTCCCAGAAACCTTCTGGGAATTCCTCCATGAATTGCTCCTGAAATTCCTCAACGTATCTTTCTTCCTCCAGGAATTCCTCCTGGAAATCCTCCAGGAATTCCTCATGGAATTCCTCCAGGAATCCCTCCTGGAATTCTTTAACAATTGTTTAAGGGCTTATCTGAGGATTCCTTTCTAGAAAATATCCAGGGATTCCGTCAGAAATTTGCTCAGATGTCCTGTCAGGATGTTTTACAATTATTTATCGAGCAGACACTTTTGGAATTTTTCCGCGGATTTCTCCAGGCATTACTTTCTCTAAAAATAACTGTAGTTCTCCCTGTGTTGTTGTTGTTGTTGTTTATTTAACTAAACATTTTGAAAGAGGGAAAAGCCCAAAGTTCCTCCTGTGGTCTGAATAAATGTAGTTTCTCCTGTCTCCTTTCAGAAAAACCTTTAAATTAATTCAAGGATATGCCCAATGATTCCTCTACATGGGAGTTCACAGGGAATACCTTCAAGAAAATATCCTAAATTTTCTTCAGGAATTCCATACAGGAGATAAAAAGGAGTTTAAAAAGTACTCCAAGGATGCATGGAGAGTTTCTTCCAGTAAAAGTTTCAAGGTTTTTACGAATATGTATCATTATGAAATTCACCAAGCATCTTTTCGGGAACACTGGCACATATTAAAGTGTGCTATATAATATAATTTCAGAAAAAGTTAAAGATATACAAGAAATCCTGACTCTGTGTAACTCATGTTATGTGAGTTTTGGATAAATTTAATATTCCAGGAGTTTATTCAAAAAAAATCATTTTTGCAAGTTTACAAGTTGCAAAATTATGCAAAAAAGTTATGTGAAAACAGCTGAGCTTGAGCTTGATTGACCGCCCGTGGATGCTACTGCAGTATAATCAGAGCAGCTACACTCACACAAGGAACCATTGAGATATATGCAGGGGACTAAGCAGGCATCTTCAATGTGTGAGTGTTGGTGATTTTCTATTGTTAGGCGACAATGACGCCTGCCACGTCAGGTTGCAAGTCAATATGGGGAAGGGGAGAGAAGTGATGATTGCAATCTTTTTTTTTATCTGTATTAACGAGATTTTTAGCCCTGGGCTAGTTCATCTCGGGACCCACGCTTTACTTCCCTTCCGAAGGAAGAACTCACATTTTTTGTGAGTTTGTCGGGAGTGGGATTCGATCCCAGGTCCTCGGCGTGATAGTTAAGTGTTCTAACCATCCAACCAGATCCGCTCCATGATTGCAATCGTTTATATCCACAGCAGGCCCTATATCCTTCTGCGTCTGCACAAATTCATGCAGATGTCGGACTGTTGGTGAGATATGGTTGGCAATGGGTTCACACATTGGTGCGTGGATGCCAGGCGTAAGGTAAGGTGATAGATAAGTGTTTATTATTCTGAAGAGAATGCGGATCAGCTCGCTTGATTGCATAACTTGTAGGCGTTGGATAGATTGACACGGTGCTGTTGGAAGAAAGAGAAACGGCTTTTTCAACCCGTTTCTGTTCTAGCGATAGCTTTGAGCATGAGTTGTATATGTGGAGAAAAAGGAGAAAGCATATGGTCCACTGCACGAATATATTCTGGCCTGCTCACTCTCACGGAAAATTTGACGTTTGAGAGGTGCCGGCACCGCTCAAATGTCAAATTTTCGGTGAGAGTAAGCAGGCCAGAATATATTCGTGCAGTGGACCATAGTAAGATACAAAGTAGGAGGATAGGGACGGGCCAGGGATTGAACCCAGGACCTTCTGCATACGAATCAGAAGCGGTAGTCACTAGACCACCAAGCCCGTCTGCGCAAAAAAGTTATGTGAGAACAATACATTAATTTAGACATTACATGTTAAGAACATCCTACCCCACCCTGTTCGGTGATTGAATCAAGCCAAAAAAAACATCCCTTATCCACTTGATCCGGAAAGAATTTAAAAGCCATCGCAGCGTGTCCATAATCTCCATTCGGTTCAGTAGTGTCGCCGTCGCCGTTGCTTATCTCCGACGAAATCGTTTGATCTTGTTTTCATTTGCAAGCAACTCAATCGTTTCTAGTGGTCCAGTGAATTATTTGAAAATTCGACAATCAGCGCTGTCCAGAAAATGATCAAGTTGTTTGCGTCGTTGGTGCTACTGGTACCGTTCGGTGGGTTTTTGCCAGTTGGAGCACGTGTTTGAATAGGTGATTTTGAAAACGATTGTAATCATTTTTCAGTTCTGTGCGGCGAAATAGTGGTACAAACTGCCCCGAAGTTTGCCTTCGTCCAGGAGGGTCACAGGAATCTGAATCTTCTGTGTGAAATTCCCGGAAGCAATCCGATAGATTTCTGCATCGTGAAAGTTCCGGGAGTCCCGGCTCCGTTTGCTGCTAGTGAGCGTCTGCCAACTCCGGTACAGGGAGTGACGTACTTTGGCAGGGGTTGGAGCAAGGGATCCTGTGGAGTGACGTTAGCCGAGGTTCAGGCGAAGAATGAGGGCACTTTCGAATGCATTCTTTCCGTAACTGGGCAGACGTATAAGGGCACGATTGATATCGCGTTCAAAGGTGAAATGTTGAACTTGTATATTGAGTTGAAGGTTTAAATTTGGTTTAAATTTGATTCTCGATTAAACAGTCGCTCCGGAGCCGCCGGTAATCGAGGTGTCCAGTAACGTGGACGACAGCAACGGCGAGTTCGACTATGGAAAACCTTTGATTGCCAAGTGCGCTTCCAGTAAAGGATGGCCTGCAGCTAAGCTTTCGTGGTACATGAATGGGAAACCAGTTGTCAACGAATTGGGAGCAGCTTTCACCGAAGTGGTTAACCACAGGGCAACAGTGGAGCAATTTTACCGGAAAGCGGTGGCTGTTGAAGACAAGCAGTTGGTATGCCGCGCAGAACATGATGCATATCCGAATGGGTTCATGGAGGTCGCGCTGCCAATCAAGCTGAGAAAAAGTGAGTTTATCAATGAAAGTTTTGTAGATGACTGACGATGACTCTGATCCGTTTTTTACAGCAAACAACAACGAAAACCTTATTCAGAAGGATGCATCCAAAGACGCGAAAGTGAAACCATCCTCACCACAGTTGTTGATTTCCAGTGATTTGCCTACAAATGATGGAGCATTCAAAGAAGGATCGACTATGGTTGTTGAATGTGTGGCCCGAGATGGCAAACCGGCCGCAACTTTCCTGTGGTTCCTAGGTAAGATGTGAATATGATGCCCAGATTTTCATGTCTCATACCAAATTCCACTCCATCGTCGATAGATGACCAACTTGTCTACGAAGGATTGTCGACGCCATTTTTGACGCAGAGCTCCCGGGGAGCTGTTACTACTCAGCAAATGCTCCAGCGGGTTGTCAAGGCTAGCGATAATGGTAAGACGTTGATTTGCAAAGCGCGGCATCCGAGTGGGACGAGTGAAACGCGACTCAAACTGAAGACGTACCGATGAACTGAATCCTGTGTTAAATTTAAAGTTGTAGATTGTAATAAATTGATCTGTGTATGATGTTAATAAAATGGAACTTCTATGTTAATCAAAGTGTTATTTTAATTGAATTAATGATAAAAAGAAAAAAGGACTTCTTTTATACGTTGCTCGTTCTAGTTTCTTCTGCGTAGCACAGTAGAACATGCTATGTTCAACAGTTCGTCGATATTTGTTAGAGCTAACTGAGCCAAAGCTCAGTGATCCTCAGCCTAACTGGCCAAAAGTGGACTGTGGGGACACAAGCCGCACAAGATCAAAAAGCTAAACTCAAAATAAAAAAACTTCCTTACGATATTGTTGTTGAAATCCTTGAGGGAATTTTTGACATCTTTTGCAGCAGAGGAAGCCAATGAAGACGAAACTTCCAAAGAAAACTATAAAATATGTTTGGGAATTCAGATTTAGAATAGATAGTTTGGCAAATATGCTCGAGGATTTAGTCTTGGAAGAATGTCTGCCAAAAATATAGACAGAAATGATAAGAAAAGTCTTTTGCAGGCAGTTTCAGGAGAAAAAAATTCAAGCTGAACTCGTAGCGCAATTTCTAACAAAGTTCTGAACTTTAAGTGATTTCCTAAGTATGTTTTTGGCCAAAGTCATTGATGTTTCTTGATTCGCACTTCTGTGGGAAATTTTCCATAAAATATACAGTAGTTAATATAAATTTTCAGACAACTTTTGAATTATGACAACATTTCTGATTGTTGTTATATAACCTATCTTCGGGCCACATTTTAATTCATTTCAAAAACAGAGTGCAAACCTTTTGAGGTTTCTTTGAAGAGCCCTTTTGGAAGCGTTTCGAGAGGTTTAAGGGGCATTTTAGAGGGATTCAGGAAGTTCCTGGTCCGTATCCACCTGAGACCCCCTGGAACTCCTTTGAAAGTAACAGACTCCCTGGAAACCCCCTATGATCCTCGAAACGCCCCTGAGACATGTGTCATTTAAGTTCAATAACAGTGCAATTGCACATATAAAAACAACTTGAAATGTTCCGTTCCGATCTTGCTTCGAACTTATTTTGAACTTACTAGTCAAAGTAAATATTAACCGTACCAAAAGTAAACTTCACTTGAACTTCGGAGAAAGCGGAGCACGGGAGAAGTTCTCATTCAATTAAATCACTCGGAAATCGAGTTCAGCAGCCTCAGCGTGTCTGAATTTCACAAGTACATTTTGTTTTACTATTATGTTTCAACGTACATACCTGTAACTACCGCAAGAAATTCATATTGTGAGGCTCAGGCGCTGTTCCCGCAGCGGACAACTGTACCAATCAGGGTTCAGCAGGAGTTTTTCGGCTTGGCTGGATGTTTTCAATCCCGTCTCACTTGTCGGGCCGTGCGCCGATAACGCGATCGTAGTCGCTGAAAACTTATAAACTTTTCTGAATTATCGTCACTGGCACTAATTTATTGCTTTGCACTTGTATAAATTACGAACCAAAACAAACTGAAAATGTCAAACTAAATGTCCAACTGCGTAAGCTTACAAGAAGTTCTACGTAAACCTCATTCGAACTTTGTCGTAAAATCGGCTTCAAATGCTTTGTCTCGCAGAGTATTCACACGCGAACCTGATTAAGCTCTGACAAATAATATCAGCCCATTGAGTAAAATCTCTCAGTGCTTAACAACGCATACATGGAGTATACGAACTTTTGGTTGCTTGAGTAAAAAAAGAAAAAAAAAAGACGCGGACACCGTCTTCAGCCAGAGGCTGCACAGACTGAAACTTAAACACTAGACAAGGGACACACGGAGCATGCACCAGTGGATACGGAGAAGAAACTATTCTCACGAAAAGTTTCATCGCCCGGAGCGGGAATCGAACCCTCACCCCATAGCATGGTGCGATTAGAAGCTTGGTGACCCTAACCGCACGGCTACGAGGCTCCACTAAAAAGTAAAACGCCCCTGCGACCCCCTGAAGCGGCCCTAAGACCCCCTGGAAACCGCCAGAACCCTAGTATCATACATGTTTTACTAAAGCTTTTATAACTCATATATGACCAAATTTGTTCCTACAGGAGTCACATATACTAATATAGAACAAGTGTGCTATCAGGAAACCCCCTGGGATCCCCTAAAAAGTCTCTGAATCTGCAAGTACCTTCTGAAACCCCCTGGGACTCCTTGGGAGCTCCCTAAACACCCTTGAGACTCTCTGCAACGCCTCTGGACCCCTGTGGCATGCCTCTGAGACTCCATGAAACGGCTGTATCCTTCTGTGGCCTCTTTAAACTTCTCTGAGATCCTCTGATACGCCCCTGAGAACCCTTAAAACCCCCTGGGAATCCCTGAAACACCCCTGAGACCCCCTCGTCCTCCTCAAACGCCTGTGAGACCCTCTTTAAACGCCCTGCAGACTCCTTGGAAGCCCCATAAAGCCACCATAAACACGTGAAACGCACCCGAGGCTTCCTGGTGCCCCCATGGAACCTCTTGATACCGTCCTGAAACGCTGCTGATAACCCCTGGAGCACCACGGGACCCCTTGTAGCTCCCTGGAACCCTCTGAAATCTTATGGGACACCCGAAAATCCCCTCGAACCTGAGACCTCCTGAAGTATCTGAGTCCCCCTGAAATGCTGCTGAGACCCTCTGGAACTCCCTTGGAACCCAATGAGGCACTCATGAGGCCCCCTGAAATCCCCTGTGACACTTTATAACACCCCGGAAACCACCTGAAACCCCTCTGAGACACTTTGAAGTGCTTCTGAGACCCCCTGGAACCCCCTGAAACTCCCTGGATCCCCATAAAACATCCTTGAGATCTCCTGAAGCGCCCCTGAAACGCCCCAAACACCTGGATTCCTCTTAGAACTTTATGGGACCGCATGAAACGCCCTGAGACCCTGCGGAACCCCCTGGAATCCCCCAAGACCCCTTAAGTGGAGCCTCGTAGCCGTGCGATTAGGGTCACCAAGCTTCTAATCGCACCATACTATGGGGTGAGGGTTCGATTCCCGCTCCGGGTGATGAAACTTTTCGTGAGAATAGTTACTTCTCCGTATCCACTGGTGCATGCTCCGTGTGTCCCTTGTCTAGTGTTAAGTTTAATCCAGTCTATACAGCCTCTGGCTGAAGACGGTGTCCGCGTCTTTTTTTTTAAGTTACTCTGATACAACCTGGAGCTCCTCCGAAATCCTCTGGGATCTGAGATCCATAAAACTTCTCCAACACCTACTGGTACTCTTTGAAACCCTCTGGGATTGTCTCATAAGACCCCTTAAATCCCTTGGGACCTCCTGACACGCTCCTGTAACCACGCTTTGCCCTTCCATGTAAACGCTCCCTGGCCGCCGTTTCCATAGTAACCGTCATTATTATTGTATGTGGAAGCTAAGTTAGTTAGGTTGGCACAGGCACAATCTAGTTAGCAAAGGTTAGAGTGGCATTACGTTCTTCATACTTCTTAGCTTAGTGTTCTTTGAGCACTTTCACAGTTAATAACTGATTGCTTCCCCTGCCAAAGATCAATTTGAAACCGTATGTTGTGTGCCATTCACAAAGATACGCAATGCCCAAGGAAGAATATGGACCGACCGGGTATAGAATCCATCACAGTCAGCATGGCCATGCAGAATACCCACACCTCTACAGCTCTGGCTTTATGGGCCCTCTCCACATTGTCTCATTAATTGCCTATTCTATTGTCGACAACAGCTCATCAATGGGACAAACCGTTTCTGATTTTTTTTTCAATTGTTTTAATATTTTTTGCTCAAACCCTTAATAATTGCAAATGGTTGTAATTTGTTTCCAAGGTTTTATTTTAGAAGCCCTTTTTGGCAAAAACTACACAGCAGTGTATACCGTATTGCCGCGGAGGTTGATATTTTATTATTATTATCCAACTGTTTTGTATATGTATAAAATACTCACTCAAAAAACTTTTAAATTTCCAGGAGAATTTTTGTGTTTGATTAGTACTCAAATAATAAACTGAATACTTCTAGAACATGGGGATATATTTTTATTACCGTACGGGTTTGGGCCGAAGGGTCTCAGGTTTTCAAGAAAAGTTTTCCACTTCATGGATAAATGAATAAAAAAAAATGACTTAAAACCGGGTCGCCTATTTTTCCGGAAAACTCAGGTGATAATTGTTTGTTTTCCCCTGACAATACTTAATTGAAAAAATAATAACTTAAGCACAACTCATCGTGGAAACAAAGTTTTTTAAGAAAATAAAAGAAAATTTTCTCAGGAATCTAAAAAAATAAACTGGAAAAAGTTTTTACCACAATTGTCCACAGTTGAGAAAATTCGTAAAAAAAACCGGAAAAACTATGCCCGAACTTGTGGAAAATTCTCGAAAAAGTATTCTTGAGAAGGTAATTTCATAAGCTTTAATCGCTAAAATTTTTGGAATGCACGTTTTTTTTCGTTTTTGAGTTATCGCCAATTTTGAGAAAAATGTCCAAATGTGCCGTATAAGTCTTTTCTTTGAAAAATCTTAACTCAAGGACGATTTTTTTTTTATAAAAATGAACCCATTTTTTTCAGGAATCCAAAAAAATGCACATTTGGACATTTTTCACAAAATTGGCCATAACTTAAAAACGAAATAAGTGAATTCCATGAATCTCAACGATGAATAAAATTACTTTCTCAAAAAAATTTTTTTTTGAAAATTTTACACGAGTTCGGACACAGTTTTTCCGGCTTTTCTTTGCAAATTTTCTCAACTGTTTTAAACTTTTTCCCGTATATATTTTTTTTTGGATTCCTGAGAAAATTTGCTTTCATTTTCTTAAAAAAAAATTTTTCTACGATGCTTCGTTCTTGAGTGATGATTTTTTAAAGTAAGTTTTCCGGGAAAATAGGTGACACTGATTTTTTTTTATTCAAATGTCCACGAGCCCTGCCTGTGGGAAAAGTTTTATGAAAATCTGAAACCCTTCGGCACAATTTGTATGATTATAAAAAAATCCTCACATCTTTGAGAATATTTTTAAAACAATTCGAACACAGTTTGCTTGATGGAAGCTTACTAAAAGCAGTTAAAATTCTTCTGAAATCTCCGAAGCATGCCAATTAAAAGTTATGGTACGAAATCTAGCACATGGAAAGATTTCTAGAAGAAAATTTTATAAAAATCTTTCATACTATTAGGGGATTTTCGTGATACAATTGCCGATGTAATTTTTTATGAGAACAAAACTCTAGGAGATTTAAAGAGGTAAGGAATTTTGTGAAATAATCTTTGCTAGAACTCTGTTTGAAAACACAAAGAAATTCTTCAAGTTGCTCTCAGCAACAAAACATGAATGTTTTTGAGAAAATCCTAATCTAGTTTACCATATTTTTTCCGGAATTCCGATATTTCTACATGAATTCAATTTCAAATTGGAAAAAAAATGTTCAAATATTTTTTGTAATTTTAACTATTTTGGAAAGAGCTTCTAAATTCTCGATGATATCTTGGCCACAAAAATTGTTAGTGATCTTCGCTAGAAATTTCCTATGGTAGGAATTTCGCCAAACATTTTATGAGATAATGCTAACGTAAATTCAGCTGAAAGTTTTTCATGAAATAACTCATACGTTGTTTCTGAAATTTTGTCCAAATGTTGTCGAAACTTGTCCAGAAACTCTATAACCATCTTGAAAGAGCTTCAATGGTACCTCCAAAAAATCGCCAAATATTCTTCAAGAAATAGTATGAAAAAATGTTTAGTGGATTTTCATATTTATTTTTGAGTGGCTGCAGGAGCCTATTAAGAATTTTGTTTGAATATACTGAAAAAACGGAGGGAGTTTTCATCACAAACATGTCATATATATATTTTTATTTTTTTTAAAGGCCGGAACAAATCTCATTGTCTTCTTTTGTCCCCTTACTCGTTGACTCGTCAAGGGGGTGATGATAAATAATAAATATGTTTGATGAAAAGTTAGCCAAACAATTAGGCAAAATCATCAAACTCATCGGATTTGTTAAGAAATTTTCTCGGCAACTCTAATTTCACTACAAAGTTTTAAATTTTTTGAATTTATTTGTGTCCCCCGTCAAAAAGTCGAATTCCGACCAAAATTTTCCAGGGGGCTGACATAAGAGATAATCGAAATTTGTGTCAGCCTAATGGGAGATCTTCTATGTAAACTTTTTCAAACAATCTTCTTTTCCAAAAGTTTAAAAAAATTATAAGGAAAATTATTTTCTAATGGAGTTCTTGATGAATTTTAGGGCTCATAATTTTACACAAACTCATCTACGGCACCCTCTCAGGATCCTATGAAACTTTGTTGGTATGAAAACTTTGTATTTTAAAACAATGTTGCTTTGTTTTTTGTTTTTTTTTGTTCAGAATTTATCTTGACTAACGTTTGAAAAGAACTAAAGTTTTATGATCGATTTTTTTAATCAATGCAGCTCAAAAATGGCAACTACTATATAAAAGTATTGTATGGGTTTGGGTAATTTTAGGAAATCATCTGAACTATCATGTAGAAAATTTGAAAAAATTCAAATCGATTCCAATACGCTCCATATGTTTGATTACAAATATAAAACCTTCAGATTCTCATGGCCATTCAAGCACTCAAAAATTATACTTTTTTTATTACAATAGAACAGTGTTTCCCCAATGGTTGTGAAGAGTTAGCATAAGTCAAAATTCACAAAATAAAAAAAAGTGTTTCCCAAATATATTGGTGTTATCGTCCTCTTGGAGCTTGAAGGATTGGGGAGCTTCTTTGCCATGGAATCATGTTTTGTATGTAAGCTTCATTTAGAAATTTGCAGATAAATTGAAAACTCTTTCACAAAGTTTAAGAAACATTTTTTCCTACATGAATTTGGTGAACAAATTATTCCGAATACTAGCCAGAAAGTTTGTAAGAAATTTTCCCATCCATTAAGTGCCTTTCAATCAAGAATCGGGTGTAATCTTTTTTTGCACGGGTCTGGTTTTTGTTATAACTCAGTCAATTTTCAACCGATTCTCATGAACCGTATGATACATTTTTTTCATTATCGTCGCAACGCCTTTACCGTCATGACTAATGTTGCATACTACCGTCACACACTACATTCATGCTGCCGTCGATACATGAATGTCGTCTACCATGAATGTAACATTTGGCACCATGATTACACAAATCAAGATGATGGGAGTACGAAATGACAGTTTTGAAATGTAGACCTGGAGTTCCAGTGGTTCCGAAAAGTGCGAAAGAAAAATGCGGATAACTCGTGCTAGAGGGAGTCAGGGGTGTTTCTTGGGGTATGAGGGGGAAGGGGGGTAGTTTAGGAAGATTTCGGAGGTTTTTTTAGGAAGTTTCAGAGGATTTTCGGCAGATTTCAAAGACATTACGAAGGCGTTACATGGCGTTTTCTGGGGTTTCGGAAAGTCACATGTGCGTTACATGGCGTCCGAGGAGGTTTAAGGGGGATTTCAGATGCATTCCAAGAAGCTTCAGAGCATGTTCAGCAGAATTCTAAAACGTTACGGAGGCGTTACATGGCATTTTTTAGGGTTTCGGAGGGTATAAAGTGCGTTACATGGAGTTTCTGGAGGTTTTAGGGGGATTTTGGAGGCATTCAAAGAAGCTTCAGAGCATTTTTAACGGGTTTCAGAAACGTTACAGAGGCGTTACATGGAGTTTTTAGGGCTTCGGAGGGTCTGAGGTGCGTTACATGGGGTTTCTGGGGGTTTTAGGGGGATTTCGGAGGCATTCAGAGCATTTTCGGAGGATTTCAGAAACGTTACGGAGGCGTTCCTTGGTGTTTTCGGGGTTTAGGAGGTTTCAGGGGGTTTAAGGTAGGGGGTTGGGGGTAGGGCGTTTAATGTAGGTAGGTTTAAGGTAGATTTCAGAGGTATTCCAAGAAGCTTCAGAACATTTTCAGCGGATTTGATTTCAAAGTCGTTATAGAGGCGTTTTTGAGGATGGCGGTAGCTCTCAGTAGTGTCTCTATATTGTCTCCAAAACCCCAAGCGCCATATTTAATTCCAAAATCGCCTAGGATATCGGGCTTCAACATCAACTCAATTAGCCAGGTCTGAAAATATCCGTATGGCATGATTTGTTAGACGTGGACCGTAACTATCCAGTTGGGAGTCACTGACTTTTGTTCCCCTGCTGCAATGGTGGTTATGACCCTCGGAACGCACAATCCGAAAATCTTTGTCTCCGCCTCTTCGCACTTCCGGTTCCTAAGTTATAAGCATGTCCCGTTCGCAGTTTTCGGAACCACTAGGATTTCATTAGTGTTCACGCAATTTGCCAATCCACTACATGTTTTGCCGTGATTAAAAAAAATGGCACAGTCACCCATGAGTATTTCATCGGGTCATACGTGAATGTTTTTGTTGCATGATAGTCAAGACCATACACCCACGATTATCATGTAAACTACAGTTTTTGACAGTATAGTTTGGGTCAATGCAACTGCTTCTCAGTCCCCATTGCATCATACTACATATTGCAAATGGCGTGATTTCACGTCATTCCGAAGAAACAAAGCTTCCCGGATTCACAATGTTAAATTTGTTGGGATATAATATAATATTCGGACCAAACGGAAGAACGTGCTAATTATTCACCAGCGATCGTCATTGGTCGCATGATGGTTTAGCTTGGCTAGCCCCCAACATTCGTCATATTAGCACAGTTTGAATGAACCAGATATTCTGGAATCAGTTTTAAATCAGTTATGGAAGTATTACACTTTTGGGTCATTAATAATTATGGTATTGCTGATTTCTGAAAAAAAAATGTGTTCAGACTTTTGGCCTAATGACTTTCGGGCGTATGTTTTATCGTCTTATGTGTCGGGAATTGAACCCGTCACCCTCAGCTTGATTAAACTGAATACCTACGCCTCTACAGCTGTGGCTATAAGGACCTTTCTTATTATTTTCATCTTCTTCTCAATTATCTTATTTTGATTTTATTATTTTTAATAATATAATTAATTTTACTTTATTTTTAAATTTGGTAACTTTTGTTTATTTCATTACATATATTTAATTTTTTTGTTTTATTGTAATTTACATTACATATATTTAATTTTTGTTGTAATTTATTCATTTTATTGTTGCTATTTTTCAAGTTTTCTTTTATTTATTACTATATTTTTTTGTTTCTATATGTTTTTTGATCAATTATGTTATTTTTCTTATTATCATTTTTTAATGTATTTTAATGCGGTTGTCCACGGGATCAAATTGTCCGATTTTGCTCAATTCGGACCACTAATCACTCTCGTGAACCTAACAGTTTCCGTTCAAATTTGAAATTCACACCCTGCTAGATGGTTCATCCCCGAAAAACTTCTTCCTGGTTGGCGAAAAATCTTAAATACTCACCGAACGGCGCCCACTCGTCATTCAGTCCGCTACTGTCCGAACAAGAAGTTGGGTCAGGTCATTAGCAAGTGCTATACCTACCTCTATCGTCGTTTCACAACAAAGAATTTCGGAAAATATTCTGCTAATTGGGTTAACTATTCCATCAGGTGGCAGAGCGATAGTTCCATTATTAGCGCAGTTCCAGTAAGATGATCGTGCTAAGTGTTGGGGTGGTGCTAATGGCACTCCTGAGTGAGTTTCGCATTCTATTGATGGGATCCACATTCAATAGAGCGGTGAAAGCATTTTCATTGACTAATTACAGACGTCAGCAGTGCCGTTGAAGTGATAACGAGTCCGGAAAGCGTGGTCGCCAGGGAGGGTCAACACCAGCTGAACCTGCTGTGCGAGACACCCGGAAGTCAGCCGATCGATTTCTGTATAGTGAAGGTCCCGGGCTCGCCAGCTCCCTTTGCCAGCAGCGATCGGTTGCCAGCGCCGGTTCCGGGGCTGAGGTTCTTCGGCCGAGGTTGGAGCAAGGGGTCCTGTGGGGTTTCGGTGGATACGGTGGGGAAGCAGCATGAAGGATCCTTCGAGTGTACGGTTTCGGTTGCTGGTAAGAGCTACAAGGGTTCGATCGGGATCGTCGTGCAGGGTGAAGGTAGGATAAAGTTTGATAAGTATAAGGTGTGATTTATGAAAGTGTTTTGAACTTTGAAGCGGTTGCTCCGGAGCCTCCGGTGATCGAAGTGAGCAGCAATGTGGAGGACGCCGATGGTGAGTTTGACTTTGGAAAGCAGCTGATAGCTCGCTGTATCGCTCGGGATGGCTGGCCTGGTGCCAAGTTGTCCTGGTTCTTGGATGATAAACCACTGTCTGGAGCTGAACTGGGAGCTGCATACTCGGAAACGGTTAACCAAAGAACCACAGTTCAGCAGTTCTACCGGAAAGCTGTGACGGTGGAAGACAACCGAAAACGCCTGGTGTGCCGAGCTGAACACGAGGAGTATCCAAATGGATTCATGGAAACTGCCCTTCCAATCAAACTTAGGAACAGTAAGCTTGTGTTCATTCATTGCAACACACGTATTCGTATCTGAGAACTCTTTTATCTTACAGCGAACCTAAGGGCCAATGAAATCCAGACAGATGATCTAAAGCAGGCAGAAGTGCAACCTTCTTCCCCAGAATTGTTGGTTTCGAGCGATGTCCAAACCAACAAAGGAGCGTTCAAAGTTGGGTCCGACATGGTGGTGGAATGCATCGCTCGCGATGGCAGACCGGCAGCTACATTCTTGTGGTTCTTGGGTAAGATCACCTCCTAATCATCTAAAATTAAGAATCAACCATTCAATCATCCTCCTTAAAGACGGTCAACTGATCTTCGAGGGACTGTCGGCACCGTTCCTGGTGAAAAACCCCCAGGGCCTCGTCACAACGCAGCAGATTCTCAAGCGGACAGTGAAAGCCAGCGACGATGGCAAGGCGCTAATTTGCAAGGTGCGACATCCGAGTGGAACAAGCGAAACACGGCTGACGCTGCGCACCTACAGTTGAAACGTGGTGGTGGTGGGCTGGAACGATTCTAAAACTTTAAGCAACTATACCGGGTGTGAAGTGATTAAACGTTCTAATGAAACTGATGTGGTTCTGTGTATTAATTTTATAGTTGTGAATTAGGCCTACTAAATGGAAATTGCGTTGTTTACAGTCGGGGGAGAGAGACCGATGGAAGCTACACATGTATGGTGAAATGTGTGTTGATTTTACTTAAATTCCACAAACTCAATCGACAACGGTATATTTTTTTTAATAACATCAGCGATAATGGAAGCGGTGTCTTATTAATAAATGTCTGTTTATCAAAAGCAAAAGTTACTCACAAAAATCCTGAGAAAATGTATCAGTACAATGAACAATATGTAACAAATCGAGCAAAATGTCAAAATTTGTGGTAAAAGTTTGAATACTTTTCCTCGTTGAAGGAATTTCTGAAATGGTTTGAAGCCTGCAATACTCGAATTATATTATTTCTGTCAAACACGTCAATTGATTTTAATAACATTCTTTGGAAAATTAGCATAAATCTTAGATTATCGTACTCAGGAATGCATGCACGAATTATAACAAGTATTTTGAGAACTGTGCATGAGCATGGGCATGAGCATAGATGACCGTACAATTAGTAGTTGCTACGCCGTGATTGACCAGAACAATGCACAAAAAACCGACAAGGGATTTCATCAAGAATTCCTTTAAAGGTTCCCCCATGTATCACATCAGAATGCATTCCTGTCCATGTATATCTGCGAAAATTTCTCCAGAAATTGTATTTTCTTTGGCTCTTCTTCACGAGTTTTTAAAGAAATTTCTCAAAAGATTTATCTAACAACTAGTCCACAGGTTTTAATATCATTGTTGCGGGGTGGACTTTCTTCGGCACGAATAGACAAAAATTGAAAGCAGCTTTGTTTGGAGCAGCTTCAATGCTGGAAATACATAATTTATTATACTACAAACTAATTAATTAATACTAAAAACTCTCTTACATTTTGCTATCTTTACTCGCACTACGTCCACCTCTTACCACATCAGTTTACTTTCTGCTTCGGCACTGAACCGTGATGCCAGTTTCACCAAACTCAAATCTTTCCCAACAATCATGTTTAATAGTCTTCGGCAATTGCTCCTGAGATTCCTCTAGGGATCCTATAGGCAGTGTTGGGAATACTCACTTGCGAAAATTTATACTCACTTGATTCTATCTCAGTCCAGAAGCATGCTACCAAAAAATGATGTTTGGAGGGCTTTTAGATTGTAGTTTAATCTATAACTTTGTCGAATAAAGTAAAGGTCGCAGACGCATACCAAAGTTGTGAGAGAGCTGTGAGTACGAGGTGAGTATGAATTACACGAATTTTACTCACCTCCTTCTCACAGCTCTCTCACAACTTTGGTATGCGTCTGCGACCTTTACTTTATTCGGCAAAGTTTTAGATTAAACTACAATCTAAAAGCCCTTCGAACATCATTTTTTGATAGCATGCTTCTGCACTGAGATAGAAGCGAGTGAGTATCACTCTTGCAAGTGAGTATTCCCAACACTGCCTATAGGAAATTCCCTCATAGTTGTTTCAGAAGTTCGTGCAGGTATTCTCTCGTGTTTCTAAATTTCTGATGAAACTCTTCCAAGCATATTTCCTGAATTTCCTCCAGGAGTATTTCTTTGGGATTTCTTAAGGATTTTTTATAGTAATTACTTTAGAAATTATATTTTAGGAGTTTCTCCAGATTTCGTTTTATTCTTTGAAAGATGCAATCTCAAAAGATATTTTTTTCACTGAGATTAGGAGATTCTTTTAGAAGGTTTCTTTCCAGGGTTTTTCTTTATAAATCCAGAATTAATCCAGGAACTCTCAGAAATTATTGTTGGAATTTACTTAGAGGTTCCGACAGCACCTGTTCATCCGAACCTGACAATTCGAACCAATTCCTCGCTGAAGATCGCTATACCAGCTCATAGAAAACCACCATTAACCCCAAATCCCCATTCATCGGTATCGGGACCATCTACATCCCATGGCGAGCGCTCGGAAAACTGCAGATTATCAGTGCCCGAAAATGCAGTGCAACACAGTGAACAACACAAAAACAGTTTGACTAAATAAATCGTGAAAATTGAACCACTCGTATGATAATAGATTAGTGTGACGTTTTTGACCCCACAAAGTCCCTCAGGTTGCCCGGTACCGCGCCGATCCTGAGCTACGTACGAGTGTCGCGCAGTTGTTGTCGGGCAGAACATTAGTTTCAACTTTTTGACGTTTTGACATTCGACTTGGCATTCCACGTTTTGTCTTTCGACGTTTTGTCTCGTATCCAACCAGATCATTTTAATATGTTGCTGTCGTATTCGTAGTTACTGTGTTGATGAAAAGGCAAGAAATTTTAAAATGACACGGATACGGTCTTCAGCCCGAGGCTATACAACAGACTAAACGAAACGTAAAACTAGACAAAGGACCGACGAAGCATGCACCAGCGGTCACGAAGAAGGACTATTTCATCGCCCAAAGCATGCTGCGATTGGAAGCTTGGTGACCCTAACGACCGCATGGCTAAGAAGCTCTACAAAAAAAAAATGAAAAATAAAATTTTGGGGTCCTTTCGGATTCACGCTTGAGCGGGAGAAGATGCGTAACGCGTGTTCTATCTTCTGTGGTCGGTTTATTACTAAAGCATAGGTATGTACAGTTATTTACAGAAGGTTGCTCGGTGGCTTCACTAGTGTGTGGTGTGCTGGTGTGTACCTAACGATCTTGGATCGGTTGTGTTTATGTGTGTGGTTCCGAGTTCGGGTTGGAGTGTGGTGCATAGAATGTGTTTAGGCAGAGAGTGAGTTACCTGACTGGTGATGATGATTGTTCCGTGTTGCCAGGATCGCCACAGTACTCCCCCCTTAATCATTCCAATATCGGCGGGGAATCCTGACGTGACGTCCTGATCGGGTTCGATATGCTGGAGCTTCGGGTTCATCATGGTTTTGGATTGGTTGTGGTTCGTCGGCTTCGATGAAGGCTGCTTTCAGACGGTCGATGGATATCGGAGATTTCTTGCCATTGATGTCTATGATGAAAACTTTCTTCTTCCGACGGAGTACTCGGAAGGGTCCATTGTAGGGTTGAGTTAAAGGTGGCTGGACAGATCCAATCTTCACAAAAACGTGGCTGCAGGTGCTCAATTCTTTTTGGACGAAGGTCGTTGGCTTGGCATGGTTGCTTGTTGGAGTGGGCCGAAGCTGGGCCATTTGCTTCTTCAGTTCGGTGACGAAGTCCGGTGATGATTGCTTGCTTGGCGTTTCGGTGAAAAATTCTCCGGGTAGTCGTAGAGTTGTTCCGTAGGTCGCTTCTGCAACGGAGGCTTGCAGGTCTTCCTTGAGGGCGGTTCTCATTCCGAGGAGTACAATCGGCAACGATTCTGTTGACTTGCTGTTGTTGTGGCACATGATCGCGGCCTTCAGTTGTCGGTGGGTCCGTTCGATTTGCCCGTTGGCTTGGGGGTGAGACGGTGTTTTTTTCAGGTGGGTGATTCCCAATATCCTGGTTAGTTCTCGGAACAGGTCGGATTCGAGCTGCCTTCCAAGATCGGTGGTCAGCTTGACTGGTACTCCAAAGCGGGAAATCCAGCTGCTCACGAAGGCTTGTGCAACTGTGACTGCCGTCATGTTTGGAATCGGGATCACCTCCGGCCAACGCGTGAACTTGTCGATCATCGTCAGACAATACGCGTTCCCGTTCGATGGTGGTAGTGGACCGATAAGGTCCATGTGGATGTGGGCGAACCTTTCGTCTGGAGTAGCAATCTGGACGATGGGCGCTTTGTTGTGGCGGTGCACCTTCGACTTCTGGCAGGCGACGCAACGAGTGACGAAGGTCTTGCAATCGCGTCGCATTGATGGCCATACATAACGGTCGGAAACGAGACGAGTTGTCGCACGCACACCAGGGTGAGAAACGCTATGGAGCTTTTCGATGATCGGTGTTCGGAAATTCTTCGGGACAAATGGCCGGATTGCAGTTGTGGATATGTCGCAATACATTGGCGTCGTCGACAACGGTGATTGAAGTGCCTTCAGAGCCAAAGATGTATTGGTTGGTGGGTTCTTGAGAAAGGTGGTGAGTTCCGGGTCGGTCCGTTGCTGCTTGGCCATTGTTTCGAAATCGATCGGTTCTTTGGTGTTGGAGATAGCTTCGACTCGGTTCAGCATGTCGGCGGCCTTGTTTGCCTCACCGGGTACATGCCGAATGTTGTTACGGGTATAAATATTTGTTACAATTATAAGACAGAATAATTGTTTAAAGTGCTAAAAGTTTATTACTTGTGCGTTCTTTGTGATGTATGTTTTATTTTACCTTGTACATATTCCCAAAATTTTAATGCACATTTATAGGGTTCTGGAAAAAAAGAGGCCCATGAGATGCATTCCTACTTTGATTGCCAACTTTCAGGCCATTTCTGGCAGCGGTCAAGTACTAGAGATGTAAACCTTTCCCTGCCACGGACTTCAAGTTGTTGATCTCAAGTATCAAACCCCGAAACGGGATGCCCGATTAGGATTAGTTTTCCTAGACAAAACCAAGCTATGAACACAGCAACAAATGCTGTGAACTAAAAAGCATAATGCCAACTAAAACACATTTCCAGGATGACTGATGGACCCAAACCAATAAATGAAACCTCGTCATCCTGTGATCGGAAGATGTTATCCATCTGGATAACAGGGCACATATATGTTCTGTGTCGTGTTGCGTCAATATGTGATGTTCCTAATTTGTGCATTTGTAAGGTTCTATGTGTCGTGAAGTGTCAATACTTTGTAATAATTAATTTCTTTTATTTTTGTAACAATGTCCGTCGTGTATTCGCTGATGAAGCTAAGGTGCCGTTGCTGCGTCGGGTTCGCTCGTTCGGGTCGCTGTCGGAATGCGGTGGTGAGGGGCTTGTGGTCCGTGTAAATGCAGAACTCACGAGCGGAGAGGTGGTCCTTGAAGTATTTCACGGCTTCGTACATCGCATACAACTCCCGATCGTAAGTGCTGGCGTTTTGCTTGGCGGCGCTCAACTTACGAGAGAAGTACGCGAGGGGTTGACGACCGTTCTCGGTGATTTGGTGTAGCACTGCGCCGATTGCAGTACCCGATGCGTCGACTTCGAGTGCTAATTTGGCATCAGCACAGGGGTGAGCGAGAAGAGCAACGTTGGCCAAATCCTGCTTGCATTGCTGGAAGGCGGCTGTTGTTGGCTCATCCCACTTCAATGGTGTTCTGTCGTTGCGGACGTTTCCTTGGATCATGGCTTGGAGGATTTGCTGATTCACCGCTGCGTGGGGAATGAAGCGGCGGTAAAAGTTGACCGTGCCCAGGAATCGCTTCAGTTGCTTCGCGACGACTGGCTGCGGGAAGTTCAGAATGGCTTCGACCTTTTCTGGTGTTGGTTGAATGCCATCCGGGGTGACGAGGTGCGCTAGGAATACTACCTGGGATTGACCAATTTGGCACTTGCTAGCGTTGATGGTCAAGCCGTTTGCTCTGAGCCGCTCAAACACTAGCCGAAGATGCTCCCTGTGTTGTTCGATGTTGTCGGATGCGATACAAAGGTCGTCGACGTAGGGGAAAACGAAGTCGAGATCGCCCAAAATGTCGTGGAGATGCCTCTGCAACGTTTGTCCGGCGTTCCGAAGACCGAACGTCATGTACTGGAATTCGAACAAACCGAAAGGCGTGGTAATCGCGGTTTTCGGAATGTCCTCGGGTGCAACGGGGATCTGGTGGTAGGCCCGCTGGAGATCGATGCACGAAAACACCTTTTTGTTGTGGAGGATATTCGAAAAATCCTGGATGTGCGGTATTGGGTACCGGTCGGGAACCGTAATGGCGTTTAGGTTCCTGTAGTCCCCGCAAGGACGCCATTTTCCGTTGGACTTCTTGACCATATGCAGGGGGCTGGCCCAAGAACTTTTGGAAGGACGGCAAATACCTTGTTCCATCAAAAACCTGAACTCAGCTTTTGCTTCGTTCAGCTTATCGAGTGGCAGTCGACGAGGATGGGAGAAAACGGGTTGCCCTGTGGTGATAATTTGATGGACCGTGCTGGCTTTCGTGGGACGGTGATTCATGTTCAGGATGGTGAAGTCCTGAAATTCCTTGAGGATATCGGCAAAAGGCGAGTTCACATCGAAGGTGGTGATTGTTGGTTCGGAAACGGCTTTGATGTTGCTGACTTCCAGGCTGGTCTGGTTGTCGATCAGCTTGCTCCGCTTGAGGTCCACCAGCAGATCATAGTGCTTCAAAAAATCGGCTCCGATGATCGGTGACTTGACATCAGCGATGGTGAAAATCCAAACGAAGGGACGACGAAGGCCAATATCGATAGTGAGACGTTTAGTACCATACGTTTGGATTGCGCTCCCGTTGGCGGCGAAAAGTTGGTTGGATTTCTCAGGGTGGAGGAGTTCGCGCGGAGACGGGGGAACAACAGAAATATCGGCACCGGTGTCAATGAGATACTGCTGGGAGGTTTTCTGATCGTGGACGTGTATTCTTCGGATATTCAGGGGTTCGTTCAGGTCAAGGCTGGTTATTTCGGAGTTATTTATTGGTTCGGGCAACAGCTCGGCCTTTAGTTTTTTTCGGGACGAGTGTACACGTGCATCTTGTTGTCGTAGAAAATGCATGGGATGTTTTGATTCTCACCTTTTTGTTTTTCGCACTTTTTCGCCAGCACTCCATGGCGGTAGTGGAACCAGAAAATCCAGCGGCGAGGGGCCCTCGGTCGGGATGGTTCACGTCGACCGGGAGAACGTTGTCGATTGCGGCTTGCTGAACGTCCTCGGCTTCGGGGGTTTCCGGCGAACGCTTCCTCCAGTCGGCGGGAAAGTTGTTCGATGCGCTGCTCCAAGCTTGCGATGGTAGATTGTTCGGCTGATTTGATCACCAAAATTTCGTTGTGGGGGGCCTCCATAATTTTGTCGGCGACTTTCGCCTGTTCGTCGAGCGGGGCGGACGGCATCGAAGCGATGATCGAACGGACGGTACTGGGCAAAGCACGGAGCCACAGGTTCGAGAGCACCGTGTCCGTACAACCATCTCCACCCAGACGTCGCATTTCGGAAAGCAAAACACTCGGCTTGCGGTCACCAAGCGTCATTCCGGACAGCAGGCTCGAAAAACGCTGCATTTCCGATGGTCGGAAATGTTCCATGATGGCCGCTTTGAGCGTTTCATAGCGGTCATTGTTCACTGCTTCGTTACACTTGGCAATGGCGGTGTGAACAAATTTTGCACGTGGTCCAAGAGCCACAATCACTGCGTAAAACTTTTGCCTGTCCTGTTTTATTTGGTTCACACTAAACGCGGCTTCCAGGCAAATGAACCAAGTGTCCACGTCGTCCGGATCGAAATCGGGGTAATTAATTTTCGCGATCACTGTTTGCGACGCCACTGACGAGCCACTCGGGGCGCCGTCTTCACTTTGTTCACTTTTTGTCGCACCACCGCCATTGCCAATTTTCGGTGTTTCTTCAAGCATGGTTGGTTCACAGGTTCACACGCGTGGTTTCGGGTCGAAATGTTCACTTTCGCGGGGGATATTGCGCGGTTTCTTCGACGCGAATCGCAATTTGCGGTTTTAAAATCACTTTCGAAGCGATACTATAACTTTTTTTTCCGTCGGGGTCACCAATTTTTGGGGTCCTTTCGGATTCACGCTTGAGCGGAAGAAGATGCGTAACGCGTGTTCTATCTTCTGTGGTCGGTTTATTACTAAAGCATATGTACAGTTATTTACAGAAGGTTGCTCGGTGGCTTCACTAGTGTGTGGTGTGCTGGTGTGTACCTAACGATCTTGGATCGGTTGTGTTTATGTGTGTGGTTCCAAAATCGGGTTGGAGTGTGGTACATAGAATGTGTTTAGGCAGAGAGTGAGTTACCTGACTGGTGATGATGATTGTTCCGTGTTGCCAGGATCGCCACAAAATAAATAAATATAACAGTGATCCCAAGTTTTTCTCAAAAAAGCACAAATTATCATCTTACGCTTATAAACGTCCCGCTCATTACTATATTTCTAGCACTTCACCCCAAAAAAGCACTCTTCATACTATAAGAAACGTGACTGAAATTCTATTTTAAACTTTGTGGACAAATGAAATCATCAGCAAAAAAAATGTAATAAATCTAGTAATAAACAATTATGGCTATGATTTTCAAATATCTCAACGTACATATGTATACAGTTGCGTAAATTATTGATCAAAAATTGGAAAAAACCCACTGCTCAGGTGAGATTTGAACTCACGAACCTTATTCACTAGACAAGTGCTTTACCAACTAAGCTACCGAGCCAATTATTGACACGGCATTTTAGTTGTCATAAGGTAATTCAAATCTCATCGATCTACATATTCCATCTTCCCCTAAAACCGCAAATATAATCATCTCTGTTCTACATATGTACGACGAGCGAAAGCGATTTATTTATTGTTTGAAACTGTTTTCCTATCGTACAGGCACCGCTTCCCCAACGACTGTATTGAGGAAGAACAATAGGACGCAATCAGTGAAGTACTAGATTGAAAGTGGTGAGCTGAATTTTTGTATGGTAAGATGATCAATTCTCCATTTCTGTAAACTTTTGCTCAAATAGCATCAAATTGGACAAGAATCCATAATACCATGGTGCACCATTTCATTGCAGAAATGGAGAATTGATCATCTCACCATACAAAAATCCAGCTCACCACCTTCAATGATTAGTGGTATTCGAATGTAAAGTACAATCCTAAATTTTGTGTTGAAAACATTTTTTATTTCAATAACATATTTCCGAGACAGCTCCGGTTTATTGCGTCCAGACATTGAATGACTCAAGCTTTAAAGCACTTGTCTAGCGAATAAGGGTCGTGAGTTCAAATCTCACCTGAGCTGTGGATTTCTTCCCAATATTTAATCAATAATTTACCCATCTGTTCATATTTACGTTGAGTTGTTTGAAAATCATAATTGACCACACGGATTGGTATAACCGAATTATGGCTAGCTTGCACTTCTTAAGTATTGTGCAAAATGAGAGAACAAGTAATGGTCAAGAAATGATTCCGCTTCAAAATTACTTAAGCAGTTCTCAGCTGGCAGGTAAGAAAAAAAATGTAATGCTCGTAACGCTTTCCGTGCAAATCAAATGGTGCTGTCACTTTTCCGCGCGGTAAAATAATCCGTTCTATTATTATTCCGTAAGGAATCTCCCCATACCAGATCATACTTACAGAAAAAGGTGAAATTTTATACTTGAGAACAAGTAACTTAGCTTAAATAAGGCTGGTACTCACCTGATAAGAACTGTTGAAAAGGATATGCCAAGAAATGTATCCACTGCCAAAAATTCTTGAGAGATCCGCAATTGAAAATAAATGAAAATTTCGTAACGTTCGCCATTAGCGTGGTTCAAAAAATCATTTTTGCTCTACACCGCTTTTTCGGTTCGTAACCAGATTCTATGCCTTCTCCCAAAATTTGAGTTCATTTGGTTGAAAATTGAGACTGCACAAGCCCTTCAAAGTTTGTAAGGGAATTACTATGAGAAAACGATGTTTTTCATTCAATCGACCGTAGTATTTTCCCAAGTTACCTAGAGCGTTAGTTGACCCTTGGTACTTCTAGGCTACTCTATCAGGTACAACTTTGCCGAAGACCGCAAACAAATCGCATGCCTCATTAATTACCGATTTTTATCCAGAATCGAAATCTTTACTTATGATGGCTATGATGGTTATGACTTATGATCGTCGGGCATCACTGCATTTTGCAGTGAAACATTGTAGCCATGATTTCAGTGTGCTATCTTTGGCGCCATATGCAGCAATGTTGAATGCTGGGAAACTGGAGGATCATTGCTAAAGATTGTCCAGTTGGATTCAAATTGATAGCTAATTAATGAGGCATCCGATTTGAATGCGGTCTTCGGCAAAGTTGTAGCTGATACAGTAGCCTAGGAGTACCAAGGGTTAACTAATCCTCTAGCGCACTTGGGGAATTGCTATGGTCGATTGAATGAAAAACATCGTTTTCCCATAGTAATTCTCATACAAACTTTGAAGGACTTGTGCACTCTCAATTTTCAACCAAATGAGCTAAAATTTTGGAAGAAGGCATAGAATTTGATTACAAATCGAATAATTGGTGTGGAGCAAAAACGATTTTTTGAACCACGCTAGTTCGCCATGCCTCCGGGTAAATCAAATCAGGCCAAACATGTCTAAAGGTCCTATCTGCAGAAGAGAGGCTCTCTTTGGTTTCCCTCTCTTTCGTTAATATCTCAGCTGTTTATTTGTATTAGGGCATCGCGCCACTTGGGCGGTGGCTTCTATATTCGTCTGTTTTCCACTATAACTCAGTCAATTTTGAACCAATTGACTTGAAATGTTGTACACGGGTAGATACTATGCCTATCTCACTGCATTCCAAAAATTGTGTCAATTGGTTTAAATTTGACTGAGTTATAGCGGAAAACAGACGAAAATAGAAGCCACCACCCAAGTGGCGCGATTCCCTATGATTGTCTCATTGCATTGAACGATGGTCACAACAACAGCCTTTTTTTATTTGTACTGCAAAAATAGTTGAAAAGTGTACCATTACATTGCAATATTTGAAAGAGAAAGTGAACAAAGAGAGCCTCTCAAATGCAGATAGGACCTATTGAAATGTTTGGCCTGAAATGTAGCTGTGCTTTTCCGCGCGGGAAAATTAGTCCGCTCCATTTATTCCATAAGAAAAAGTTGAGTTACTCCTCATACTGAATCTTCTGCCAAAATAATTTGCGGAAAAGGGCGGAGTTTTACTTAAGCGCTTTACTTGGGAACACGAAACTTAGTACCTAGAACTTGTAGTATTTGCAAAGTTCTCTTCTTATCGTGACAATCACTGCTACAGTGCTTTGGAAAACATGCTGCCATATTGAACGCATTCATAGTTTCGCCTAAACGTATGCTGCAAAATAACACCAGCAAACTATTGCGAGCCAAATCGTGAATGCGTAACATGCTGTAAGCGTTCTGCTGTGAGTTCATAATGGCGGGATTTCCAGAGAAACAGGATTGCTACTGTATTCCAAATCTGCATGAAAAACCAAATAAAGCACATGCCTACTTTAATTATAGATCATGAGAACGAATGCTGGATGAACAACAGATCATATTTTGTGTATTCAAAAGCTTTACTTATGTTTTGCTTACTTTTCTAAAGTAGAGTAAGGTTAACTTAATAATTATTGTAGCTGTAACTTTATCGTGTTTCGTATAAGAACAGCATTCGTAGATTGCGTAGCTTGAAGGATTAAACAGGCCAATACATGTTATAAAATCTCCCATCGTTACTGTTTGAACCATAGAAATGTAGGTAAAATCACTCCTTCGTCACGGTTTTTGTATTTTGCGAGTTGTGAATGTAACGATATGTTGATCCCCCAGTCGATAACGGATTATCCAGGTGCGACCGAACCAAACCATTCAAGCGGTGCAATGTGTGACATCACACGGAAAACAGGGAACAGCGTGTGAATCAGTCAGTTCGTATAGCTGTTTCCCAATCGATGACGTTGTTGCTCTAGGTTATTATCGAAGACTGCTTTATCAGATAAAGTGGTCTTCGTTAATATGCATGCAGTTCCAATAATATCAAGCATTCATCATTGATACAACGTCATCGTTAATTGTGGCTTAATTTTGAAAAAGCTTGATTCAAAGGGTTGCAGCTGCAGGCCTCATACAAAGTATACAAAATGCTTAGACTCGCTGCCTTTTTAAATGCAGAATGCGTATCGCGAAAATACAATAACGCGATTCCCATTGTGAAGAATCCATCCGTTTAGACGGTTTAGACTCCTGCGCGCAAATTAGTTGCGTGAATGATTTTCGAGTAGGCCCGCAGATAGGGGAAATTACCTATTCTCGGCCGTTTTGTTCTCTTCGTCTTTGGGGGTTTTTGAAACACAATGACACACAATAGCTTATTTGACATAACTTGCATTTTTAATTAATTTCCTCCATAATTTTCATAGAATGACTACAAAATGACCATTTAAATGTACATAGTTTTCTTCCCGTTTCGTGTAGTAAATCCGATAGTTAATAACTGTTTTTTGTTTGTTTTATGTAGTTCAAATTGTAAAATCGTGATTTTGATTGTGATATTTTAGGAAATTGATGAACCATAATATGTTGACAAGTTTTCACGCAAAGATTGAACCTCCAGACGAAAAACGAAAAATATTCTTGTAAGACTGTAGTTTTTTGTGTGTTCTTGTATCTTCAATGGCATAGCCCATTGAAACGTCGGGCGTAAGAAAGATATTTTCGTTTCAATCGCTTAACAGACTGAAAGCCTAAAAATCTCCTGTGAATTCGAAGCAGTCGATAGCATCTACGTACGTGCAGTTTCATAGTCATCAGCTAAAACTTTTCATTGCCAAATGACCATTTCTGCATTGATATATCGTGTGAAGTCGGGCATGACGATAGGTATTTCAATAACTAAAAGATCTTGTGCTGCTCCGGTAATCGGATATATGGTCATAAGTTCTTCCAACGAAATGATCCACACTTATCTAACTTTATCCCGCCGGTAGATACGTCATTGTTCAATCACATCACAACAATCTCGAGTAAACCCGCCGTTCGTTAAACCACAGTTTTTCCATTTTTCAACCCGCCATTGTTCACCAAATCAAAATCACGATTGTGGCATTCCGGACTCCGGTGACTCCTATGAAGCAATATTGTGCATGCACTTCCTCCGCAGATGTAGGATTCTCTGTACCTATGACCAGGTCATCATTCCCCGCTTCCCGAGCAGGAACGAATATCTGCCATATAACTGTAGCATACCAAAGTCTGCTATCATACCAAAACAAGGTATTGGTCGGTTACCCAGGTATTGAAAATAACTTATTTTGGTATTTTGTAGGTATTGATGAAACACCTTAACGAGTTATTAGTTTGGTGTTCAGGACTGCTTGAAGTATTATTCAATTATGAAAAATTGCTATTTGTATGGAAAAATCGCCGATTATTATTTTGGTATTGCCATACCTGGAGTCATTATTCACTTGTTATGCCCAGAATATACACCAGTTTTTATTCTACGTATTTTACCTCTTATGCAGGGCTTCTTAATACCTCATTCAGGTTGTAGGTATTCGGATTTCCATACCTGAGTTTGGTATTGTTCAGCTATTTTCTCCTGCTCGGGTTTTATGACATCACTTGGAAAACAGTCTGATGGATAGAACGTGAGTCAGAAAACTCAAACGTGCGGGTGAAGGAATTACCTTTTGAGATCGCAGTTTCTCACTTACAACGATGACGTTGCCAGGCAATGTTACTCGGGTGATATTTTTCGATTCCGTTTGAATATGATGTTAATATTTATTTATTTATTTATTTATTTCGTCAATCATTGTAGACTACAAGCTTAATGTATAAGTTTACAGATATTGATACTTATATAACATTTATGTGTCATTAGATCTACCATTTAGGACTTTCCTTAGCAGTGGTCTTGACATAGTTAAATCGATTATTTCGCAGTATTTGTTATAGATATTCATTAATGAGCTCATTGGTCCGTTTATTGCATATGAAGTTCGTAGCGATTTGAGCTGAAATATGTTACGTGATCTTAAAGAGCGAAATGGAGCATAAAAATTTAGGCTCGCTAATAAATCTTCCGATTGAGTGCGTTGTGATATAAGATCGTTTATAAAAGCTATACATGCAATTTCCCTTCTTTTCTTAAGAGTTTCTAAATTGATAAGCAAGCACCGGGACTCATACGACGGAAGAGGATAGGATGCCCATCCTAGTTTCTTAGAGCAAAGAGTAAAAATTGTTTTTGTACAGATTCAATACGATTTGAATGAACATCTTGATATGGAGACCAAACAATGCTACAATATTCTAGTATTGATCTCACATATGACACATATAGAGTCTTTATTGTGTAAGGATCTTTGAAATGATAGCTGAATCTTTTAATAAAGCCAAGCATACTTTGAGATTTATGAATAACTGAATTGTAATGATCAACAAAGGAAAGCTTAGAGTCTAGTAATACACCTAAATCTCTTACTTTGGTTTGCCTTACCACTTGTTCATTGCCCAGCAAGCAGTTGAAATTGGATGGCTCGCGCTTCCTTGTAAAGGAAATTATGTAACACTTTTTGACATTTATATCAAGTAGACTTTTTAGACACCAATTATGAAAAACATCAACCTCGCGTTGAAATTCTACTAAATCTGCCTTGTTCAATATTTCCATATATAACTTCATATCGTCAGCATAAATCAGAACTCTTAGTCGTTTTAAAATGAGAGTTACATCATTAACAAATAAAATGAAAAGTAAAGGCCCTAAATGTGAACCTTGTGGAACACCAGATGTAGCATTGACGTGATTAGATATCTTTCCTTTAAATTGAACTGACTGTATTCTGTTTGTTAAATATGATTCAATCCATGTCAGAAGTTCACTTGAAAATCCCGTGCGTTGTAGTTTGAAAAGCAATAGTTTGATGTCAACCCTATCGAATGCTTTGGTAAAATCAGTGTATAACGCCTCAACATAGTTTCCACGGTCCATAGCAGCAAAAGTGAAATTCACGAACTCAAGCAAATTAGTAGTTGTGGATCTAGATTTAAAGAAGCCATGCTGACTATTTGTAATACCATTTTTTACCTGATTAAATATTTTTTTATTTACAATGGCTTCGAATAACTTTGGAATGCATGAGATAATTGCAATTCCACGATAATTTTTGATTTCTGAACGCTTACCGGATTTAAAGATTGGTATTAGAAACGATTGCTTCCATTGCGATGGAAATACACCACTAGCAAGAGAGTTATTGAAAAGCCAAAACAAGGGCTTAACGAAAGAGGTAGCGAGCTTCTTCAAAAGAAAAGGAGGTATTCCATCCGGCCCTGGTCCTTTTGAAGAATCCAACCCTTCTAATGCAGTTAAGATCTCTTGCACTGTGATAGAGCTGACTGAAATATTACTTGTATGTTCTGGCAAATAGTCGAAGTATTCTCGATCGAAAGAATCATTAAATGCGATATAGTTACCTTGAAAAAACTTGGCAAAATTATTGCAGATTTCTTGACTATCACTACTAACAACCTCTTCAAACACCATGCACGACGGAAAGTTATTAGTTTTCATTTTGCTAATGGCAAAACTGAAGAAAGCTTTTGGGTCATTCTTCACGTCATTTTCGATTTTCGTATTGTAACTCTCGTATGCGTTTTTAATTTCAGTATCAAGCAACTCACAAATGTTTATATATTTCTCTAGATTCTCCGCGGAACGATTTCTTTTATAAGCTTTGTGCATTTTTTGTTTTCGGTTTCTTAACTTTTTTATGTCTCTCGTGAACCAAACGGGGTTTTTAGAGTTGTTCGTCATCTTTTTACGTTTCTTCGGTACTATTTCATCCAATATGGCGAATAACTTTTCGTTAAATATGTTCACACTACAACTCATATTCATATTGTTTTTTAATAAAGTTTGCCAATCCGTTTCATTGAGTTTGTTTTGAATGCTATTGAAGTCACAATTTTTAAAATCGAAAGCTAATTCAAATCCGCAGTCAATTGGTCGTGTGGAGACAGGATGATTCAACAATGAATATTCTATAGCGATATGGTGTTTCTCATTTTTCCATAAGGGATAAAGGGCTTTGTCTACATGAAAGTTCTCTGTGCAGCTGGTGAATAATAGATCTAAGTAAACATTAAGTTCATTACACACGTGATTAACTTGATTTAATCCAAGTAAACTGGTTTTGTCAAAAATGAGCTGCAATGTTTCGTTATCACCGATGATAGGAAGCAACAATGATTCATTATCTACATCGACCATGAAATCAACTGAATTTTGATTGAAATCTCCATATATATGAATGTGATTTTCAGGACTCATGTCATTTGCAACTACGTCTAAAGTATTGAAAAACTTCTCATATGAAGGCTTTTTTGCATGTTGTGGTGGGAAATACACTGATACAAATATATGAGTCTCGTTACCAAGGCGAACCTTAACCCAAACGTCATCAAATTCCTTATATTTGTTTGTTTCGATTAAATCAGCATCCAACTTAGTATTGACAGCAACGACTACTCCGCCACCAGATTTTTTATCACACCAAGCTAAGTTGCGATCACTTCTGAACACATTATATAAATTTCCAAACGCTTCCTCACTTTTTATACTATCTGTCCAGCTTGTTTCGGTGCCTAATATTACATTGTACATGCAAGAATTAACTTTCTTATGTATTTCATTTATTTTATTGGCACCATGCATCCGGTTAAAATTTTGACAGTAAATTAATGTTTCGCTTAAAGTATTTTGATTTACCGGAACATCACGAATGACACTATCATTAAATACCTCTTCACCCTCACGTTGTGAAGTCGTCAAGTCCTGTACAGCATCGGGAACCAGAGAAATGTTGTCATGTTTTTCCTCCAAAGGGTACGTCAATTCCGATGAAAATACGTGTGTCTACACGTACACGCTTCGCAAGATCCTGGTTGATTTCCTTCAGCTACGATGTGGTGTGAGTTTTTAGGGCCATCCGGATTCAGCGTTTCTCGTTTTTCAAATCGTATCGTCGGACGATAGTTAAGCGGTGGACGGGAAAATTGATGTTTTGCCGCTGCAAGAAGCTCCCGGTCGGGTGGAAGGTAATTTGAGTCTCTGTGATTCATAACAGAGTTGTCATGATCGTACCTCCGACTTCCAAAGACCGTGCGAGGAAGGTCAGTGTTGGAACTGCTGTCATATCGGCTTACATTTACCGGTCGGCGATTAATGCTATGGCAGTTTTTAAAGTTGCTGCTGGAGCTCGATGGCATGCAATCGGTTTCACTATGGGGATTGCGAGCAGGTGTGAAACGATTTGTATTATTCCGTTTGTTATGTCGGCGTGCTTGTTTTTTGCGTTTTCTAGCCCTTTCCGCTTGCTTTTGCTGACATAAGCGGTGGGAAGCACGTCGGTCATAGTCAGTCCAGTCAACTTTCCACACATCTTTTGACCCTAATTTGCGCCAACCGGAATTGGGATTTATCGCAGTGTCAGTATTTTTGGCATCAGAAATTTTACATCGGTCTAGATCAGCAGCTTCAATTCCTTGTTGTGCCAATTCATGCAAAAGGCTAGTGGGAGAAGCCTCTTCTGTAAATCGCGCGTTATTAATATTTGTCTCTAGGCAATTAACCGCATTTGCCACTGACTTCATTTCATTCAAAATATCATTACCAACAGTATTGGCTAATGATTGTAGCTCTGACAAAGCGTCAAGTGCTAAATTTGGCTGACTGGTGTTGTGTTCATTACAATGGGCAGCCATGTCAATAGTTAGACTGCTCAATGTCTGAACTTCGTTACAGATCTTTTTTAAATCATCACATAGATCTTTAGTTAAAGCCTCCACAAAATCTTCAATGTGCTTTTTTGTTGATTTCATGGATATATCAAACAATCCAGTTAAATGGTTTTTAACTGTCGTCAATCCATCGAGTTTGCATGCCGGGCTATTTTCAACAACGCGTGTTAATGCCGATACAGCATTCACCAAGCTTTTCGATGTACTGTTGTTTATAGCGGTCACCGACTCCTTGAGCTGCAATTCAACGTTATCAAATAGTTCGCCCATTGCACTTAATTTCTTGAGATCTGCAGCTATTCGAAGATTGGAGTCAGTTTGAGCGTTAATTGATTCAATAAGCTGCTGCTGCTGATGGAGCACCTTGCGGGTGTCAATACCAGTTTTTAAATTGTGCTGGCACTCGGCACAAAGGGGAACCATGTAAGACAAAATATAACTTTCTTGATGCCGCTGCACTCCTATGCAAGCAGCATGATAACTTTTAAAACAAAACTCGCACTTCCAAAGGAAACGGTCGTCACTGATACTGCACGCTTTTACACTACACTGCATTTTAACGGACGCGCGCGACGTTTGCGAATAAAAAAAATGTAATTAATTATGGAGCGCTTAAAAATGCGACTGCCCCCGGTGACCGATAGAACTGAATTCAGGGTATGGGTTCCCTGAATTTAGGGTATGGGTTCCCTTATTAAGCTTGAGGCTCCCATTTTCATCCTAATACAAATACAAATACAAAGGATTGAAGCGCTGTTTGTTTTGTTTCTTTTTTTGTATTTTTTGTTAGAAGTGAGCACCCATTTAAACAAAAAGAACGGAATAAATCGGTGCCGTAATCGCTTGTTTTCGAATAGGATGAATATGGGAGCGTGAGATTACCGATGGTACACATACCCTACTTTTTATTTAACCTTTTGGTGGCGGAGGGTCACTTATGACAGCGGAGATGAAACCTAGCATATCAAACCATTTTTATGATGCCTCTGTTATTGGCTTTTCCCGTTCAAATCTGATTTTTATGCGAAATTACTTCTTCCAACGTTTCGGCCCTTGGTTTGGTGCTTCCGCAGGGGATTTTTTTTTATAAATATTTGTGATAGTCTCAGGTTAGTTGTATTCGGTTGGAATGCATTGTAAAAGCATAAGTTGGTCAGAAAATGCTTCACAGACTCAGAGGTGAAATCTGTTTTTTATTTTTTTTAGTTAATTTAGTCGTCTAATATGATTATATTTTACTCTAAAAACAGCGCATTTGATTTGATATTCAAAGTTCTTATAAAGTTATCGAAATAATCCTGTCTGACTTGACGCCGACAATATATGAGTTCGAGATTATGAAGGAGCTATAATGTGAGCCCATTTATTTTGATGAACCAAAATATTTTTCTAAATATATTTATGGAGATTTTTTTTATCTGTATGATGATTTAGAATAAGGCCAAAAATCTCTTTATTTTTGGCCTTATTCTAAATCATCTCGGGACTCACACCTTACTTCCCTTCCGAATGAAGAACTCACATTTTGTTGGTATGTCTGGAGTGGGATTTTATCCCAGTTCCTCGGGGTGATAGTCACGTGCTTCAATCACACAGCGTAACAAAAAAATAACTTTTGGTCTGTCTCAAGAGCACACTTATGTGTCTCTGACAGATTTTGGGCCGCTGAATCCGAATCCGGGCTCAGATTTACTCCAGCACGTCACAATTTTGAGCTATACCTCAATTTATAGGGCAAAGTATGCGATTTTGCGCTTTTTTAACTGCAAGCCATTAAGCATGGAAATGTTTTTTTCAACCAATCAAAGTATAAATTGGTCAAATAATATCTAAGTTATCGACTCATGCAAAATATTTCGTTTTACCACATCGTATTTGATAGTTTTAAGCGATTTATGTTAGGTACGATATTCCCCATACAAGTCACCCTCCAAAAGTTGCATGCAAGTTCACATACTGACCTAAAATGCATAAATCTATCAAATTTGATTTGGTAAAACGAAATATTTTGCATGAGTCGTTAATTTAGATGTTAATTGACCAATTAACCTTTTGATTGATTAAAAAAAATATTTCCATGCTTAATAACTTGCAGTCACAAAAGCCCAAAATCGCATATTTTGCCCTATAAATTGAGGTATAGCTCAAAATTGTGACGTGTTGGAGGAAATCTAAGCCCGGATTCGGATTTAGCGGCCCAAAATCTGTCAGAGACTCATAAGTTTGCTCTTGAGACAAAAAAATGTTGCGCTGTGTCATCAAACCAGGTCCACTCCGCAACATGAAGACTATTAGTTTCCATTTGTAAAAAATGCTTTCTCACTTGTTGTAACCTGATCCGATAAAAAAAAAACGGAGAAACAACTATACCTGGAAGCATTTAGCTGCAGCGGTAAACGCGCGGCCATGCAGCACGGTCATCGTTAAGGTAAAGGGTGTGATTCCAGGTCGGTCCAAAAACTTTTCATTATAAAAAATCCTTGGCGTAAAAACTTGTAGCAAAAGGTCCCAAACGGACCAAAGCCTCGAGAATATTCAAAATTTTGGGTTTTCCATTCACATCAAGACTGCAAATCCAAACCACTACAGTACTTCCTTTCATAGAGATCATACATAAACGACGAGGTTGGCTCGAAAGACAAAACATCGCAAGAAAACGATATGAGCAGGGAATGTGGATTAAAAAATCGAATTGAAGAGCGACTCAGAAAGCTCAACTTTGCCGAAGAGAACTTGCTTTTTATATGAAAGTGAATCAAAATAATAAATATTTGAAACGATTCAATTGAAAGAATAAGGTTTCTTTATACTCGAACATCCATTTATGCCAATGACTTATTAAAACAGAGAATTTTAGGCATACCTTTAGTCGATGCTTAAAATTTCGGAACTTAGTTCTCAGAAAAGGTTTCGCTTCTGTATGTTTTAGGAAAACCAAGAAAGAGAGGCTGCCAGGGAATTCACGAGGGCTGAGAACCTCCGAAAAGTATCTAATGCCTTCGGCCCTGAATCCACATGCTGTGAACTACTCCCCCCGCCCCCCTCGAAAAAAAAACCGGTGACCCCTTGTAACTTGCTGAGATCCAACACCTAGAACGCCGCTTAATCCTACTGTGACCCCATTAAACGCTCCTTAGAGCCCCTGTAACTCCACAAAACCCCTTAAAACGCCTCTGAGACCACAGATTGAGGGGTTTGGGTGTATTTAGGGTTCAGAAGTTCAGCTTCTTAATCCTACATACACCCAAACCCCTCAATCTCTCTGGAACCCCCTGTTTCGACAGGATCTAACCGACCGGATTTCGGACTGGGAAACTGAACGCGATACTGATTGCACTGAGTTAAAACACTTTATTTTGTGCTAATAAAAGCCGGCTCGATATAACCGAATTCAACTCTATTTTTCAACGCGGTGAAACAATGAGATAGTGTGTGAGATTCTCATGCGAGTTTGGATTTAGGGTGAAACAATTCAAAATGGTCCAAACACCCCCTGAATTCTCCTCAGACCTGAAATGTTTTTGAGATGCCCCTGAAACTCCCGAAATTTTTTTAACGCTTCTGAGCCCATGGAGAACCCCCCCCCCCGAATATTCCTGAAACGCTCGTGATACCCTTTTGGGTCGACCCTGAATCCTCCTGAGATACCTTTAAAGCCCACGAGGTGTCATGAAACTTCAAACTCCCTGAAACTCCCTGAATCTTACTATGGCTCCTCGATACGCCCCATGCAACCCACTGAAACACTCCTGAAACCACCTGAAATAATCCTGAGAAGTCCTGAAACGCAACCTTCTGTCTCATTAAAACGCCCCTGGAACCCCATGACGCCCCTTGAGACCATCTGAAACATCCCTGGACCAGTCTTGAATCCCCATTAAACACTTTCAACCCTCCTTAAATCTCTTCAAACTCCCCTGAAATTCCCATAATGCCCCCTGAGACCCCTGAACAGCCTCGGAGACCCCCTGGAAACTCCTGAAAGGCCCGTGATACTGTTTGTAACGCCCATGAACCCACCTGAGATTCCTTTAAGCACCTCCAAGGTACCATGAAATCTCTTGAAACTCCCCTAAATCTTCTGTGGCTCCTTAAAACGTGTTTAAAACCCCCTAAATTCCCCTTAAACACTCTTAAAAAGCTCTGAAAATTTCCAAAAAGTCCCTGAAAACCAATGGGATCCCTTAAACGCCACCTTCTCAAGCTCAATTAGCAAATCTGGCTGAGACATCGATTTTTGCGAATCGATTCAAATCGGATCAGCAGAATCGATTCACCGATTTAATCAAATGCTTTGAATTGATGCATCGATTGGATGTTATAAAGTAATACAAAACTATGAGAGTAACTCCCCCAAAATCTTTAAAGAGACTCCTCCAGAATTTCTCCTTTAGAATTATAAGAGGTTTTTCAAGAGTGTTGAAAATGATCACACCAGAATCCTGAGCAACATTACCTAGAAAAAGAAAACGATACTCTTCGAGTATCTTGGTAGGAGTTCTCTCTGAATGCCATTGAGGATTTTCCAAGAATCCTGAGAGGGATTACTAAATATCTATGAGACGGATTGTCTCAGAGTCCCGAGAGGAATTCCCAGAATTCTGTGATAGATTGTCCCAGAATCTTAAGAGAAGTTCTCCCTAGGGATTCTCCAAAAATATTCCAGAATCCTATGAGGGGATATCCTAGAATCCTGCATACGATTATCCCAGAAGCCTAAGATGAATTCACCCAGTATCCTGAGAGGAATTCTAAGCGCGGTTCATCCACATTATTCAGAAAAATTCATGTAGAATACTGAGAGAGATTCTCACAAAAAAGATTTTTGGAATTCTAAGATGAATTCCCCAAGAAACTTGAAAGAATTGACCCAGTATCCTGAAAAAACGTAGCTTAGAACTCTAAGGAGGATTACTCCAGAATACTGAGAAAAGTTCCCTCAAAATAACTGGCGGGACTGCCACATAGACCTGAGATATACTCTCATATAATCCTGGAAGATAGGATTCCCCCAGAATTCTGAGATGGCTTCCTCCAGAATCCTTTGAGTATTCTCCCAGAATTCCCCCAAAATCCTGGGTGGAATCTTTTGGAATGCTGAGAATAATTATGCCAGAATTCCGAAAGGTATTCCGCAGAATTCTACGAGTCCTCAGAATCATGAGAGGTATCATAAGAGGGGTTCTTCCAGATTGTTGAGAGAAATATATCTAAGCGGGTTATTTTCTGAAAATCTGATAAGGATTCTCTCTGGAAGGGATTACGAAAACTTCTAGAATGAAGTTCCCCAGCATCCTGTGAAGGATTCCCTGGAATTCTAAGAGGTATTCCCATATACAACAAAGAAATTACCGCAGATTTCTGAAAGACATTCCCCCAGAATCTTTTAAAGGACTTCCCTGAACTCCTGAAAGGGGTTATCCCAGAACTCTGAGAGTGATTCCTCTAGAATACTTTAAATAATTACACCAGAAACTGAAGAGAATCTTCCCATAATCTTATCAGGGATTTTCCCTGATTACTAAGAGAGATTCTCCCAGAATTCTGAAAGGGATTTTCGCAAGCAACTCCTCCAGAATAGAGAAAACAGAATTCTGCTGAGATTCTCATAGAATGCTGAGAACAATTTCTTTCGAACCCTATGAAGAATCACAAAATCTATGCGAGGGGTGCTCCAAAATCCAAATTCTGCCCACAACCTCATGGAAGATTCTTCAATAATTAATAACTCTGGAAGAAAGTGCCCTAGAATCTTGAAAAATATAGCCCCAAAATCCCAAGGTTTTTCTCCAGAATCATGGTCACAGAATCCTGACGGGAATTTCCTCAGAAAGCCGAATTTTCAGAGAAACTTGGGAAGGCTCTTACGCAGAATCCTGTGTAGATTCTCCCAGAATTCCAAGAAATATTCCCCCAGAATTCTAAGAGAAATTTGGCCACAATTCTGAGAATGCTGAGTATGATTCTCCAAGAAGTCTGAGAGAAGTTCTTGAGAATGCTGAGAAAGATTTTCTCAGAATTCTGAGTGGGATCCTAAGTGAGGGTTTTCCAGAATCCTTAGAAGAAGCAATCCAGAAATTTCTTAGAATCCTGAAAGGGGTGGGTACCCTGGTGGGGAATACCCCAAAACCCTCAAATGAATTTTCTTAGAATCCAGAGAATCCGTAGAATTCTGATAGGTATTCCTTTATAATACTGCTGAGCAAAATTCCTCCAGGATTTTGAAACGGCCTCTTCCTTAATTCTGAGGGTTCCTATAAAATTCTGTGAGAGATTCTTTCAAAATGCTGAAAATTATCACACCATCATCCTGAGAGACCTTATCCCAGAAAAGAAAAAAAAAAACTCTTCCAGTAGAAATTCTCCCTGAATTCTATTAAAAATTTCCCCAAAATCCCGGGAGAGATTACTCCAGTTTTCTGAGATGAATTCTCCCAGAATTTAAAAGGAAATCTTCCAGTATCCAGAGGGATTTCCTCAGTTTCCCGAGATGGATTCTCCATGAATCCTGTGATGGATTGCCTCACCCTGAGAGAAATTCTCCTGCAATATTGAAAGACATCCCATTAGATTCATGAATCAGGTGGCCCCAGAACTCTGAGAGGGACCCTAAGAGGGGATCTTCCATATTGTAAAGGGAAATTCAACTAGAATCCTGAGAGGGATTCTTAAAAAAATGGAATCCAGAGATGGACTGGCCTAGAATCCTGAGAAGGATGTGCTAAAACCCTGAAAGGATTTTCTCGACCATAAAAAGGATTTCCCCAGAATCCTGAGAAAGATTCACTTAGACTCCTGTGAGGGGTTGCCCAAGAAACCTGAGATATACACAGGTATAGCTTGATTTAGTGTATCCTAGATTATATAGACCCTCGATTTTATGAACTTCGATTTTATGTACATTTTACCTCGATTTTAGGAACACCGCTAGCCATCATGGTTTCCCATAGCGGAAATCATCATGGTTACAGGTCGCAAACCCTGGCAAAGTGTGGAACGTTTTGATGGCTGTGATCCCTGACCATCATGTAATCAAAATCCCAGGGATACTCAAGTGACCATACTGTTGGGTTGTGAAGGTTGCGTGTGTGGGGTGCATATATTGACAACCATTGCTATGGATCGTTAGGGCTGAGTAGAAGCGGGGAATGGATCTACGATTGCTTAAGTGCGATTATACTTACTGGTATAGTCGTGGTTCAACAGTGGTGGCGCCGCTTTTCGCTTGTGTTCGGACTAGGTGGTTTGTTTAGGCGGTGCGGGTAGGTCTGTATGTACTTCGTACGTGCAGTGCGTACGGCTTCAGCATTGTGGTTACTTGGGTAGTGTAGGATAACTGGGTTTGGGACTGAGGGGGTCGTCATTGATTCTGCCGACACCATTGAGTGCTCATTGTTGGCGGTTGTGTTGGTGACGATTTCTTCAGCTTTATAATCTCATTTATACCACGCACAAACTTTGGGAAGAGGGACTGCTTTGTAATGCAAGAGAGGGATTTAAACTCTGCGTTACGGGTTGGGTGAGGTCATGCAGATAGAAGCAACCCAGGTGACTGTGCGGCTCGGGTCGTGATGGATGCATGAGTGCAGTGTGTGTGGGGTGCGCTACCCTGTGGGTGCAGTTGAGTACGGGTTGGAGTGGAAAGAGACCCTTCTCTACCCTAGATCGGTTTCGGTTGTACGGGCGGGGTAGTGTTTGTCTTATATGTGACGTGTTGTGTGTGATTTGCGGCCCGAGCTGCGTGGTTACTTGGGAAGTATTGTGCTCTGCAATCTAGATTTTTGGTTTTAAGGTGAAGCTATGGCTGGGCTGTGCCTCGGATTTATTGGGCACTGGTCGGGAGAGCTGGTGGCGGTTTGTGCTGGAGGGTTTGCTCGATTGGTTATTCACTGGTGGTGGCCAGTCGATCGACTGTTCGCGCAGCCTGTCATTTGGTTCTTGGGGTTTGTGCTCTCGAGGTTCGGGGCGTTACTTCATTGTATCTTCGCTTTAATACTAATATTCCTTGTTTGATTAAGGGGCGGTTTCTTTACCCTGGCTTAAGCGATAAACCAGGTTTTACTATATGGGTTAGCCTGGCTTACCGGTTAAGCCGAGGTGAAGAAATCGGCCCTAGCTGACTTATGTACAGGCGCTTAACTCATTCTATTTCATAGATTGCCAGATTTAAGGGTAATGGTTCAATATGGTGTTAGCTATCAGAGTGGATTAGAACGAGTTGGCGCCAACAATACACCAACACTGACACACACACTCCAATACTTACACGCACACATGCACCTACAACTAGCAGTAAAAGACCAGTGGGCGGGACAATGGTGCCTACCCAACAGTTGTAGGTGGGGTGTTTGGCTTAGCTACATGACTTGGTCCGGCAAGCCCATAAACATCAATTGGTAGACGTATTGCCTAGTGAAAAGACAACGCAGATGGGCGAAAGCCAGGGGATGCGTTGATAATACCAGAATAGCAGAATAGCAGAATTTTACCTCGATTTTAGGTATTTTTTTAATGGTAAAATTCTACAGTGCATTCTAAAAAATATATATATATTTGAATCAAAAGAAAAATCGAATGTAAAAAATCGATTCGGTTGATTTCGTGGGGCTTCAACATCGATTCAAAAAATCGATTGATCGGAACAAAAACATTGATGTTGCGAACATCGATTCAAAATTGCCCAACGCTAAGCTCAATGTAACGCACCTGAGGCCCCTTGGAACTCCCTGAAACTTCACTGATACGCGCTTGGAACCTCCTCCCCTTGAGACTATCTGAAAATCACTGGAGCGTCTAAAAAACTATCAATCCCCCTGAAATTGCTTCAAAATCCTCTGAAATTCCCTTAAAAGCCCACGAAATCCCTGGAAACTCCTTCGATACTCTTTAGATCGCCCAATAATCCTTCTGAGATCCCTTCAACCCTTTGGGGCCGTCCATATACCACGTGGACAGCTTGGAGGGGGGAGGGGGTTAGTGAAAAGTCCATGCTTGTCCACGGAGAGGGGGGTGGGGGATCGTCAAATGTCCACGTGGACAACATTGACATAAGTATGTATAAATTAGGAAACAAGAATCTACAAACGAAACAAATCATGGCGCATTATTGCGATGAGATTCTCCTCAACAGTTCTTTCATACATTTTATTTGATTATGCATTGTCTTTTAGTTGTAAGTTACTTCTTCAAGGAAAAAAAATCATGGTTTTGATTCACAGACTAATTTGTTTTAAATTATCAGAATTTCTAATTAGGGTGCCTGTACCAGTTATCGCACTACCTAAGAAAACTACTTGTACAAAAATAAGAAGAAAACAAGCGAATTTCGTCTATATGTCAAATGATAGATTTGTTTTCATACTTTACAGGGAAAATATAAAATCTGAGCCAAACCCACTTTTACTATTCATTACGGCGTGTGCCAATGATAGGAACCCTGTACCAGTTATGGACATATTTTTTAATTTCGGTTCCATTTCGCACTATTTACATGTATTCCTTTTGGGATTTGCCATAACTGGTACACTGTTGAAAATCAACTACCGTGCCATGCCCTAATACCGTGTGCCTCCTAATACCGTGTATTTGACAAAAAACTCAAATATTTTACTAAGTGTATTATTTTTTTAACTGAGTAACTAGTTCAATCATTAGCATATCAAACCTTCTCAAGTTAGGCGTGATAAATTTGGCACATATTTAAAAAAACAAGCAATTAAAAATATTTACACAATGTGAGTGCAAAGTAACAATACACGGTATTAGGGCATGGTTCCTTTAGTGTTCCAAATACCGTGTTTCGGCTAAAACTTGCAAACTGAAAATATTATTGATACTTTTTACTTTATGAATCAATTGCACAAACCTCTAGGCAACGTTTGACGCATAGGTTCTTCTAAGTATGAACTTAGTATGATTGATATGGTGATGATTCAAAGGACCACCATTGTATGCGGGTCACATACACGGTATTAGGAACAATGCTATGTTTTACAATTTTGATTTTAACAATGGATTAAACATTTGGAATTTCATTAATCATATTTATTATACATAATACACACAATAAGCAATAATATAGCGTTTGAAAAATCAAGAAACATAGATTATTGATTTTTACAGGGCTCTTTGAAGTGAAGAGTATCCTTAAGGTCACGGTATTAGGGCATGGCACGGTATGGCGAATTCGAGGTACTATAGCCATAACTGGTACACTGAGCCTACTTAGATTTCTTCATCGAGGAATATTCTGGAGATTTAAATTGGAGTGTAGACCATGCAAATGTTGGTATTACAGTCAGAAAATTTTCATTGAAGTTCTGTATCGATTTTTCGAAGTTTCATATCAAATTTTTAAACTACTTCAAAGTGTCAAAATACATGTAGGGATTTGCAGCCTTATTCAAAAAACTTTATTTTGTAGGTTCCTTTAAAATTTAAAATGTTTCTTATGATTATTAAAGTCTAAACCTCAGCAATACAATTAGGTTGCTGTTATCTTGCTTTTTGTAAAATCTAAGAAACATATAATCTTATCTCAACAAAAATCTAAGATGTAAAATTACTTTATCTGAACAAAACAATCAGACAACCATAGATTGAACAAATATTCTAAAAAACACCGTCTTCAACCAGAGGCTGTACAGACTAAACATTGAACAATCACTAACATTAGGCGATGGACATTACACGAAAAACACCTAAAGAAGAATTTTCTGTTTGACGAAATTTTTTCACCAACTGGAGCAAGATTCGAACCCACACTTTCACAAACATTAAGCTGAATTAAAAACAATGTTGAAAACTTGTAGGTACCTATTTTGTGCTACTTGTTTGTATTATATGTGAAGCTATAGAATATTTGTGTTTTATAAAGTTTTCAATTATATTTATGTTTACGAAGAAAAAAAAACTTTTTCAAAATCACTTTTTCTATTTATTTTAGAAGTATGAAAAAAAAACTTTTTTTGTGATGTCCACGTGGACATTGGGGGAGGGGGGTAGGAGTCAATGAAAAGTCCACGCTTGTCCACGGGGAGGGGGGAGGGGGTCAAAAACCATGAATTTTCTGTCCACGTGGTATATGGACGGCCCCTTTGGAGCCGGAGGGGTCATATGACCCGGCGATTCAACCGAGCATAACAGACGTGTTCGAGACCAGTGGGTTCGGACAGCAGCAGTGCAAAAAAAATTTCATTCCTAAGGGTTGCATGCCCCCGAGGCGTCATGAAACCCCTCAAACTCCACAAAATCTTACTGTGGTTTCTTAAAACGCCCCTGAAGCTCAGTAAAACACCCGTAACACTTCTGAAACTGCTGAAAAGTCCCGGAGACCCATCCCTAGTAACAATTTTAATTCAAATATACTGGAAGAGGATTTTAAAGTCACCATAAAACCAAAATAAAAGGTGTTAGGTTTTTCAACCGTTTTAATAACCTCTACAAGACTAATTGGCCATCAAAATGTTACTTGGGATTGGAAACCCTAAAACGCCCCTTTCTGGGGCTCTTTGATATGTTTCTGGGGCGCCCTGGAACCCCTGAACCCTCTGAAACGCCCGTGGGTAAGGGGGCAACACCCTTGAAGGTTTCACTTCTTCTTCTTGTTTATGGCTCTACATCCCCACTGGGACTTGGCCTGCCTCGCTTCAACTTAGTGTTCTTTGAGCACTTCCACAGTTATTAATTGAAGGGCTTTTTTTGCCTGCCATTGCATGAATTTGTATATTGTGCGGCAAGTACAATGATACACTATGCTCAGGGAGTCGAGAAAATTTTCCCGACCGGAACGGGAATCGAACCCGCCATCTCCGGATTGGTGATACATAGCCTTAACCACTAGGCTAACTGGAGACCCCTGCAGATTCCATATCATCATCATTTTAGTGGAGCTTGTCATCGTAAGAAAAAATGGATGATAAATTAGTATACATTTTTATGCCCACAAATTGGAAGGAAACTTTCTCTCAGCAAAAGCAATAAACTCAGAATGTGTACGGCTGCTTTCCTCATTTGAAAGCAAATGAAATCTTTATTGGCTGCCTCGGATTTGTCGACACTGTTAAATTCTACTTTCAATAAATAAATATCTAACACTAGGGTTCACTTATGCTTGTTTCTAGAAAAAAAAGATGAAGAAAATTGTATAAACGATGAAGTAACATTTCTGGTCACGCTTATAGTTGATGAAGTTATTCTTTTTGGTAGTGTTTCCAATTCCCGAACTATTATTTTATTCTTAAATTTAACAGAACCTGGAAAATTCAGATAAACACCGCGCTTTAAATGCAATTCAATTTCCTCGCTATTCATTGGATCGACGCTCTCGATTAAACTTCAAATCACGTTACTTAGAGATCACGTTCAACATAGAAAGTTAACTTTGGTTCCGTTCTTAACATATTTCGAGATAACTTCTCGACGAACGAAAAAAAAAAATCATTCTTCATTCTCGGGTAGGAAACACTATCATATTAATACTGAATCCTCCTGCGACGAAATGAGCCCTGCTGTGCTCGCGGGTTGAGCCCCTTCAGCTCAACCGACGAGCAAAGCCGATCTTCGCGCCGTGCAGGAAGGAGCAATTAAACATCTTTCGGCTTTCGCAGTGAAGGAACTGTTCGGCTTATGGCATTCTTCTCAACACACAAGTCACTATCACAGAGCACACGTAGGTCCACAAGCTGATCAGAAAGAACACTCGGTTCCCCCGGCCGGGTGCCGTTGGTTCGATCTCCTGCGCTCTGATCACGTAATCCCGCGTTCCCAGCTCGTTGCTGGCGGTCATCGTGATGGTATCCGTCCGGTTTCCCTGGTCGTCGTTGATCCTCAGCAGGACTAGATAGTTGCCGAAACCCTGTTTTGCGGGGGAGAGTGTGTTAACGATAACGACTGTTAATTGTTTAAAATTGTTTTCAGATCTTACCAAATCTTTCGGGTAGTAGGCTTGGTACGCTCCCAGACTTTGGCCTTCAGCGATCGTCATATCGTTGATCGTCCAAGACGTGGCAGGACGTGGATGGGCCTTGATCGTGACGTTGATAAAAGTCTCACCGATGTTGATTGTCGGCGATGGTTCCGGAATAACTGATGGAGAGAAAGTTGTTGAATTAGTTCGAAAGCTGGGTGAACCATTGAAATGTTCTTACAGCGGAAGTTCAACGGCAGGAATCCTCGGAAGAAACCTTTCTGTATTGCAAAGTGCTCCGCCCTACAAACGATCTTCCTTCCGTGGTCTTTCAAGGTGATGTAGTAGTTCAACTGCTGCGATACAGATACCAGATTTCTTCCTTTTGAGTCTACGTTTTCGCTGGTTTCCACGGGTCCAAGATAGGAAGGATCAATGGGATCATCGTCCAAGAGCCACGTCAGATTGGAAGCGGGGTTGGCATTTCTGGAGCTGCAGGTTACCCTCAAGGTTTGGTTGGGTGCAAAAGCTCCCTGTTCGACAATGGTGTCCTCGCCGATCGACAGATCCGTTGGTTCCGGACTCAGGGCGGCTTCGATAACGATCGATTGTTCAAATACCTCTCCGCCGATGGTCATGTTACACTGGAACTTGCCCAAGTTAGTCGACCTGAGCGAGCTGAACAGGATTCCACACTCGCCCCGCTGTAAACTATCCCCGTAGTATTCAATTCCATTGGGAAGCGCGTGGACGTCGTAGGTACTGGAGTAGCCGGGTATTCTGACACTGAAAAGGTGGAAATTCCGCATTAGATCATGGGATCAAGGGAGAGATAGACTGGGTGACTCACCTGCAGCTGGTTGCGGGTTTGTTGCTACGACAAAGGAGTGGTACGTTACTGGAAGGGAGCTTTGCATATATTTTTGGCGGGATCGCTTCAATTCCTTGGGAGGCAACGAGCGTACTGGTGGTTACTGTAAATAATACCGAGAAATGGGTATTGATCAGATGAATTCAGTGATGTTGGGGTTGTGTAATAAAAAAGGCTTTCATCCAATTCCCGTTTATGTAAGCATCGACCAAAAGCAATCGATTTTATTCTTGTACCCCGCCTAACGCCTCATGGCCTATTTGCAGCAAAACAGAATACTGTCTTCGGCAAAGTTGTTGCAAATTGAGTCTTCTATTAAAGAAAAATGGGAATATTTGTATTTGAGACTTCATTGACAACGAAATAATTGACGTACCAGTTGTTCTAAAAGCTGAACTTGGATATGGGTTACGTTTATATGTATTCATTAACCCTTGGTCAAGAATATCAAGAGATGTTTTATATTCTGGGATGTTCTAGGTGTTACAAATTGTCCTAAAGTGAAGTCCTTCAAATCTACAAGGATAATTTTATGTATTTTCGCCTCAAGTAATAGCATTGCATAACCTACTGTGATCCGTGAAGCGCTTGACATCTACAATGACATTTAGAGACACTATAGGGATATTCCAGGTCAGCCAAACTACCTTCAGAACTTCAGGTCTACACTCGTAACAAAAGCCACATGTGGAATACTGCGTAACGCTGCATAATCAACCGCGGTTACTGAAGCAGTCTGAAGTCTACTTTTTTTTATTATAACCCTTTGGGACATTCAGGGTTGTCCAAACTGTTCTATAATGAAGTCCTTCAAATCTACAAGAATAACTCTATGTGTTTTCACCACAAATAATAGTATTGCATTATTTGCTGGGATCCCTGAAGCTCTTAAAATCTCAAATGTCATTTAAAGACACTATAGGGATATTTCAGGTCAGTCAAACTAGCTTGGAGTTCAGAACTTCAGGTCTACATTCGTAACAACAGCCATATCTGCAATACTAAGTAACGTTGCATATTTATCTGTGGTTACTGGACCAATCTGAAGGCTACTTTTTATTATTAACCTTTAGGACATTCGGGGTCGGGCAAACTGTTCTAAAATGGAGTCCCTCAAATCTACAAGAAAAACTTTGTGTTTTCGCCATAAATTATAGCATAGCATAATCTGCTGATATGCGTGAAGCTCTTGAAATCTTAAAAGTTATTTAGAGACACTATGGAAATATTCCAGGTCAGCCAAACTATCATGGAGTTCAGAACTATACTCGTAACATCAACTATATCCGACATACTGAGTCACTGGCGTAGCCACGGGGGGGGGGGTGTAATGGTTAAACCACCCCCCCCCCGCCAAAATTTGTGGAACAAATTTTCAGAATAAAGCGCTTTGCGACGAAAAAAATTTCGGCTGCGCCGCTATTTTCAAACTAGGAATACAATTGCTCATTACATTTTACAAGTTTCATAATCAATCGCGGTGATTTTGTTTTAGATAGTAACGTTATATTACCAAACCGTTATAATACCAACTTTTGTTACAGGTTATATGCTGTAACATTTTTTTACTGTGTACGCTATCCAGCTATGAATAAAAAAAATCAAGCCAATAAGTAATATGCAATGAGATTGACTAAATTTTAACAGAAAGTTCCCAAAGTACGACTTCATGCCCAAATAGTTCCATGCTCTTTATCTTTATTGCATATATTCTCTGTTGGTCAACAGACATGATTCTCCGCTCATGACTCTATCGAGCTTCTAAGAGATATAATCACGGTAAAGGATGCCAATACGACTTGGACGTCTTGTAAAGCCCTTCAGCCTTCTCCCATGCAACTCCGATTCCTATCTCCGCGTGGCACCGCCGGGTTACGAGCAACTTTAGAACATGGTCTGGCCACACGTAGCACCTACATTCAGCACAATCACCCTTATCGTTACAATTTGTGATCACCACAGCACACGGACTTCTGCGATATTATCGACGTCAGGACCTATCGTGGCGCTTACATCGACTCTGACCACTACCTGGCGATGATAAAAATGCGTCAAAAACTCTGTGATTAACGACGTACGGTACCTACAGCCGCCTCAGTATAACCTGGAGCAACTGAAGCAACCAGATTATAATTTTTAAATTTATTCTTGTTAACCCTTAATAAATAAATTGAACACAATCATAACGGTTGGTAATGTTGTGTAACTCGAAACAGTAAAAATAAGGTTTTACTACGTGGACTTCATGTAATATATTGCAGGACAGTGTGTACGATTCTGATTATCCCGAAGTACTAATATGTCATAGTCTCTGGATGTATTCTGTGAGCTCCAGTAAGTATAATAGATTATACAACATAACTCTTTATAGCCAAAAAAGAAGCTTCAATTGCTGTAGATGCTAGATAATAAACACCAAAATAGTTTGGATGGCCCCAGCTGATCTTATGATGTCTAATGAGCTTTCAGTAGACTTACTGGACATGATAGATTACAAATCGGAGCTTTGAATAATGAAAAAAGTTACCGTTACACCCGTATACTATAGGATCTAAACTCAAGAATAGGTTGGATGACCTAGGATATCCCGACTGAGCTGATACTCTCTATTGAACTTTCAGAAGACTGACTGGACATGATAGATTATAAATCGTAGCTTTGTATAATGAAAGAAACTACCATTACACTCGTAGACTTTAGGATCTAAACTCAAGAACAGTTTGGATGACCTAGGATATCCCGACTGAGCTGATACTGTCTATTGAGTTTCCATAAGACTTACTGGACATGATAGGTTACAAACCACAGCTTTGTATAATGAAAGAAGCTACAGTTACACCCGTAGACTATAGGATCTAAACTCAAGAACGGTTTGGATGGCCTAGGATATCCCGACTGATGAAATACTCTCCATTGAACTTTCAGAAGACTTACTGGACATGATGGATCACAAGTCGTAGCTTTGTATAATGAAAGAAGTTACCGTTACACCTGTAGACTTTCGGATCCAAACTCAAGAACAGTTTGGATGACCTAGGATAACCCGACTGACCTTATACTCTCTATTGAACCTTCTGAAGACTTACTGGACATGATAGATTACAAATTGAAGCTTTGTATAATGAAAGAAGTTACCGTTACACCCATAGACTTAAGGATCTAAACTCAAGAACAGTTTGGATGACCTAGGATGTCCGGAAAAATTATTCTGCATAATATTCTACCTTTTTTATACTATTGGGCACCAAAACTACAGAAATACGTAAAAAAAAACTCCATAATAACACTTGGAAAAATTCCGGCTTCAAAGATTAATGAGATTGTATAGTATAATTGTCCTTCAAATTCTATTTTATAAGTACCTGCGGGAACATCTGCGGAAATTTTGAGAGAAACTTTAAGATAAATCCTCGGTGAAACTCCTTGAGAAACTCCAGGAATATCCACAGAAATCTCTAGATAAATCCTTGGAGAAATTCCTAGACAAATCTCTGGTGAAACACCGGAAAAAATCCTGTGAAACCTCTGAAATTAATTGTGAGAGAAACTTCGGAAGAAATTGCAGCAATCGCAGTCGATGAGCGCGATGCAGAACGAATTCTTTCGGAAAATTTCTTTTTTTTTTCATTATTTGTCTCAAGTTTTACAAGTTAATCCAGAAATTTTATTAGAAATTCCATCGGGTATTCTTTTGGAAATTTCTTATGGAAGTTAATGCAACAGTTCATTCGTAATTTTTTTTAGCAAAAGTTAGTTTAATAAACTTCTTAAAGTTTTTTTTTTATTTTTGTTTCAATTTTATTTAATTTGTCATTTATTGCTTTAGCAATTTATTCGGATCTGGTGTGATGGTTAGAACACTTGACTATCACGCCGAGGACCTGGGATCGAATCCCACTCCCGACAACCTCACAAAATGTGAGTTCTTCCTTCGGAAGGGAAGTAAAGCGTGGGTCCCGAGATGACCTAGCCTAGGGCTAAAAATCTCGTTAATACAGATAAAAAAAAAATATTCGAAAATTCCTTGGGGAGTTTCTCATCCATTTACTATTAACCCTAATATATTGAGGTTTTTTTTGTTGCTTCTTATGAATTTTGCTATGCCATTAACTTCATAAATTCTTCTGTCACATAACTTTGAAAACATATTTTATCATATAACTTGGAAAGTTCGCTTGAGCAATCGCTTTGAAAATCCCAATGAGAATTTCTTTTGAAAGTTTCCTTCTTTAAATCATTGCTTTAGAAATTCTTTTGGCAGTATTTGTGTGCTTCCAGCAATTACTTTATGTTTCCTTTGTTAGTTTTTTTTCGCAATTTCCTAGGAAACTTCTTCAAAAATGTCTTAAAATTCTTTTGGAATTCCTTTAAGAATTTGTTCGAAAATTCCTTCGGAAATATGTTGCTGCACTTATTCGTCATTTTTTATGGAAGTTCTCTTCCAAAAATTATTTCGGTCAATATTTTGGAAATTTCTTCGTCGATTTATTCAGCATCTATTCCCAGGAAGTTATTCTGGGATCCCTTCGTCAATATTTTGAGAGGCTCCATTGTTGATTTTTTTTAGAAATTACTTTGTCAATTTCTTCTGAAGTGTCAACAAAATTGTTATAAGCAGTTCCCTCGGAAATGGGTTTGAAAATTTCTTCGATAATTTCTTTTGGAATCCCTCAAACAGTTTATTTGGAATTTCCCTTGGCTTTATTTAAGGAGACTCTTCGACAAGCTCCTGAGCATTTCATTTGGTAATTTTTCTAGCAAAGTTGCCAAACGTTTTTTTTTTTGAGAATTTTGTTTCTTTTATGATATTTCTTCGACACTTTCTTCCATATTATGCAAATTATTCAAGAACTTCTTCAGCAAGTACTTCGAAGGTTCATTTGGCAGTTTCTTTGAAAATTTCGTTGAAAATTCTGTTGAAATTAACTTCGGCAAATCATTTATGCATTCTATCGGACATTTGTGGGAAGTTTTTTTTTGTCTTTTAGATTTGTATGAAATTTGTTTTGCCAGTTTTTTGAGAATTCCCAAAAAATTGGCTACGTAATTAATTAAGACATTTCTGAGATTTTTTGGGAATATTTTTAAAACATTTCATCGGAAAACTATTTGTAAAATCCTGCGAAACTTTTTTTTTTAAACTTACGGCAAATTGTTTGATAATTGCTTTGACTATTTCGTTGGGAGTTCAGTTTAAAATGACTTCGGGAATACATTTGGAAATTCCTTTGAACTATTTTTTTTTTATTTTATTAACCAGATTTTTGATTCGGGGCCAGTTTATCTCGGGACCCTTGGCTTTACTTCCCTTCCGAAGGAAGAACTCACAATTTTGTGAGTATGTCGGGAATGGGATTCGACCCCAGGTCCTCGGCGTGATAGGGCTTTGATCATCACAACAGGTCCGCTGCATTCCTTTGAGATATCCTTCGACAAACACATTGGAAGTTTCGTTGCTGATTGAATGAGTTTTTTTTCGATAGCTTTTTTGAATACTCCTCCGGCAATTTGGATGAAAATTCGGTTGAAATTGTCTTAGTTAATTTAAAAGTTCTCTCTTGGAAAGTTACAGCAATTCTGTCGTAGATTTCTTCGATTTTTTCAGCATTTCTTCATTTTTTTGTTAATTTTTCGAAGATTTTGTTGAAAATCCAGTTCAAATTGACTTTTGCATTTTACTTGGAAAATCTTTTTGATAATTTTCTTCGGCAAAATATTTAGGAATTTCTTTGGAAATTTCTAAGGATTTTTTTACTCAGCATTTTTTTGTAATTTCTTCGGTAGCCTGGTTTGAGTTCAACTGATATTTATTTCTTCAATTTAGTTCGAAACTTTTTTAAGATTTCCGTCAGCAAATGATTTCTAATTTTTTGCGTTTTTCTCGATAAAACTTATGGTAATTACATCGATTTTTTTTCGGAATTCAGTTGAAATGCATTTCAGCAATTTGTTTTAAAATTCCTTCGAGATTTTCGTCAATAAACAAAAAATCCCTCAATAATATCTATATTCTTTTTAAATTTTTCATCTATCACTATTTTTTGGAAATACTTTCGATTTTTTTCAATAATTTTTGGTAATTCTTTGACAATAATTTCAGCCATTTCGTTTGGGATTTCGGTTGTTAATAACTTCTAGGATAAACTCCGGCAAAGACATCCCAGAAAGGTTACAGCAAGAAATTCTAAAAGAAAATTCAAGAGAAAAATATTTTTGAAAAACTAGCATACTTAAAAAAAAACATCCAGAGGAATCTCAGAAAAGTTTTGATAAACTTCAGATCTCAGAAAACCCGGAAGAAATCTGGGAAAACAGTTGTTAATAATATGAGAATAATCCCAACTCCTGGATACTCAAGGTTCCCAAATTTAAGTGCCCCTATGCTGGTACGCCTCCTTCAAAATGGATTCAGCAATGCCATCTTAACCTTTTGGAGCCGATTTTGAAGGTTTTTTGCGAATCTTGATTTGTTGGAATTGCGCTTATCTAAAATTTGTGCCGAATAAATGTACAAAAATATGAAAACTCGCAGAAATTTATTGAAAAATTTTCTGGAGCAATCTCTGAAGAAACCGCTAGAGCAATTTCTGGAAGAATCTATGCCAAAATTTCTGAAAGAATTTGGAGGATATTTGGCAGGAATCCTCAATAAATTAAAAACATGAATGGAACTTTTTTTCCAAAGAAAATACTCTGAAGCTATTATTGAAATACTGAAAAAGTCTGTGAAGATATTTCAAAAAAAAAATCAGAACGAATAACACTTGTGAAATTCCTATAATTAAATAAAAGACCAATAAATTTAAAGGATTTTATCAATGAACTACTGAAAGGTTTTTTGAAGAAATCTTAAGTAAAACTCCTGAACAAATCACTGCGAGAATTCTTGAAAGGATTCCTGGATGAATATCTGAAGGAATACAAGAACCATTCCCTAAGAAATCAAATGAGGAGTTTTCGGAAGAACCTCTTCAGATATGTTAGGATGAATTCTTGGAGAAACTCTTTTATAAAATACCTGGAAGGTTTTTTGAATGAATTGCTGGAAAAAATCAGAGTTAGAGCGATTTATGGTTTTTATGATACATCTTAACCCTTCAAAATTTCTTACCATCTACCATCTACCAAAATTTCTTAACATCTTACCCTGACAAAATTTCTCAAAGAATGAAGAATGTAGGCAGGATATCCTGTAAGAATTTCAGAAAATTAACCTGTACGAATTCCTGGATAAATTATGGAAGGAATACCTAGTGAAATTTTTGAAGAGATCTCATGAGGAAATTCTAGAAGAAATCCTAGTAATTCCTGGAGGAATTCTTAGATGAGACCCAGCAGGAATTCCTGGAGAACTTCCTTGAGCATTTTTTTCAGTGAATTCTTGGAGCAATCCCTACGAGAATTCCGGAGAAATCTCCAGAGGAATTCTAAGAGGAATTGCTGGAGAAATTTCTAAAAAATCCCTTGAGAAATTCCAGGATGATTTCCTGAAAGAACCCTTGCAGGAATTTCTGGAGGACTCCTTGGTGCAATCTCTGGGAATATCCCTCGAAAAATTCGTGCTGAAATCCCTGAAGCAATTCCTGGAGGAATGTCTGGAGGAATCCCTTAAAATTTCCTCAAAATATTCCTGGAGAATTTCCTGGAAGAATCTCTCCCAAGAGGATTTCAAGGAGAAATTCCTGGATGAGTTGCTAGCATAATTCTTGAAGGATGCCAGGAGCATTCCGGAAGGAATTCCTGAAGAAGTTCCTGGGGAAATTCCAAGATAACATCCCGGAGGAATAAATGTGGAAATTTCTGGAGGAATCTCTAGAGGAATTCTTGGAAGAATTACTGGATGAAAATCTAGAGGAATCTCCAGAAGAATTTTGAGAGATTTCTGTTATTTTTCTATTTCTGAAAGAATCCCTTGAGAAATTCCTGGAGGAATGTCTAGTGGAATTGCTGGTGGAGTTCCTGGAGAAATTCTCGAAGGAATTCTTGAAGGAATCCCTGGGGGTATCCTTGAAGAAATTTGAGAGATATCCCTGGAGGAATCTCTGGAGGAATCCCTGGTGGAATACCTGGAGGAATCCCAGAAAAATTCCTGAAGGAATTCCTGGAGAATATTCCGAAGAAATCCCTAGAGGATTTCCAAGAAAAATCCTTGGAGAAACTTCTGGAGGATTTCCAGAAGGAATCTTCAAAGAATTTCCTGAAGAGATTATTCATGGAGAAATCTCTGGAGGAATCTTAAGCAATTCCTGATGGATTCTCGGGAGAAATTCATGGAGAAATACCTAGAGGAATTGCTGACATAATTTCTGAAAGATGTGCAGGAGAAATTCTTAGATAAATTCCTGGGGGAGTTCCTGATGAAATTACTGGGGTCATTTCTGAAAAAAATCCTAGATAAAATCCTGGAGGAAAACCTGGAAGAATAACTAGAGGTATTTCTTTGGGAATATCTAGAGGAATCTCAAAGAGAATTTCTCGGAAGAATTACTGGATGAATTTGTAAAGAAATTCTGGGAGATTTCTATTACTATTCTATTATATTTCTATTTCTGAAAAAACCCTTGAGAAAATCCTGGAGGAATTTCTAGCGGAATTTCTGAAGGAATTCTTAGATAAATCCTCGAAGGAATTCCTGAAGAAATCCTTGGAATAATCCTGGAACTAGTTTGTAAAGAAGTCCCTGGGAGAATCCCAGAAAAAAATACTGATGGTATTCCTGGAAGAATTTATGAAGAAATTCCTAGAGGATTTCCAGGAAGAATCTTTAGAGGAACTTCTGGGGGATATCCTGGAGGAATCTTCGGAGGATTTCTTGAAAGCATCCCTGAAAATTCCTGAGGGTATTCCTAGAGAATTTCCTGGAAGAATTTCTGAAAAAATTTCCAGAAGAATTTCTGGACAAATTCCTGGAGAAATTGTTGACATAATTTCTGAATTGCTGGAGGAATTCCTGAAGAAATTCTTGGGGTAATTCCTGGAGAATTTGCTGGAATAGTTCTTGGAGAAATTCTTAAAAATTATCCTGTAGGAATTGCTGGAAGTTCTTCTTTGGGAATTGCTGGCGGAATCCTTGAAGGAATTCTAGGGGGAATCTCTGTAGGAATTCCTTCAACAATTTCTGGATGAATCTCTGGGGGATTCTCTAGTGGAGCTCTGGGAGAAATTTCTGAAAAAATCGCCTTAGAGATTCCCAGAGGGATATCTAGAGAAATCTCTGGAGGAATTCCTATAGAAATCCTCGAACGAATTTCTAAAGAAATCCCTGGAAAAATCACAAGGTATTCCTAGAAAAAATCCTGGAATAATTTCTGAAGGAATCCCTGAAGAATTTCCTGGAGTAATTCCTAGAGGAATTCTTGAAGAAGTTCGTGGATGAATCTCTTAGGGCATTTGTATAGGAATACCAGCAATAGTTCCTTAAGGAATCGCAGATGGAGTTCTTAAACAAATTCGGGAGGAATCCTGGAAGAAATTTCAAGAGAAATTACTAAGTGAATCCCTAAGCAGTTCCTGGAGGAAGTACTGAATCAATTTTTATAAAAGTTCCTTAAAATATACAAAGAGGAATTGCTAGAGGTACCCTAAAAAGAGTTCGTGGGAGAATCTTTGGAGGATGTTTAAAATAAGTTGTTCTAGAAAGAATAACAGAAGGAAGTACTGAGTTAAGCCCTGCAGAAATTCTTGGAGGAATCCCTGGAGGATATCCTAGAAGAATACCCGTAGAGATTAACGGAGGAATCTCTAGAAATAATCCTGGAGGAGTCACTAGAAGAATTAATCCTTGAATAACTTTTAGGGGAATCACTGCAACAATTCTCAGAGGATCTCTGGAATAATTCTTAGAGGAACCTCTGAAGAAATTCATGGAGAAATCCCAGTAAAAATTTCTGAAGAAATTGCAGATGAAATCCTGAAAGAATTCTAAGGAGAGTTCGTGGAAGAACTCCTTGGGGAATCCCTGTAGCAGTTCCTGAAGAAACCCCAGGAAAAATCCTGGAGAATTCTTAAACAGTTCCTGGAGGAAGTATTGCATTATTTTTTTGGAGGAGATCCTAAAAGAATTCCAAGAAGAACTCCTGAAGGAATTCTAAAAAGTGTTCCTGGGGGAACCCTTGGAGGATTTTTTTAAATAATTCCTGGAGTTGTTTCTGAAAGAAACACAGAAGATATTCCCGGGTAAATCCTTGGAGGAATGCTTGAAGAAAAACCTGGAGGAATCCCGAAAGCAATCCCATGATGAATTCCTTAGGAAATTCCAGGAAAGCTTTCTTAACAAATTCCTGGAAGAATTTCTGTGGGAAAAAATATGAAGGCATCCATGTCTGCAATAATTTTTGGACGAATTATTGTTGGAATCTTTGGATATACTACCAAAAGAATGTTTTGAACAATGATTTAAGGAACTCCTGAAAATTTCTGGAGGAATCACTGGAACAATCACTGGATGAAGTTCTAAAAATATCCCAGGAGAAATTCCTGGAGGAATGTCTGGTGAAACCCATACAGAATTTCTTGAAAAACTCTCTGGAGCAATCACTGAAGGAAGCTATGGAAAATTCCTGAAGGAATTCATCGATGTATCCTTGCAGAAGTATCTGTAAAAGAACTGAAGGAATCGTGGGAGGAATTCTTGAAGCATTTCTTGGAACAAACCCTGAAAAAATAACTTACTGAACCCTGCAAGATGTCCATGGAAGAATTCACGAAAGAGAAACTCCTGGACATGTCCCTTGAGGAATTTCTGAAAGAATCCTTGAAGAAGTTCCTGAATAAATGCCCTTGAAAGAATTTGTAAAGAAATCCCAGGTATTATTCTCTTAGCATGATGTTTATTTGAATTGCATACAAGTGAAAATTCGTGTAGCAGTAACACATAACCGTACTCTATAGCAGCATATAATTCTACAAAGTCCTTCTTTTTCCCTACCGGAAACTTGACATGATGTTTTTGTATTCCATGAATAAACATCACAAAACGGTTGTTAAAAAATACTTTCCTGTGATTTTCAAGAAAAAAAAAGTTTGATAATTGTGGATAAAAACCTCAATTATTAGAATAGTCTAGAGAATAGTTTTTTTTAATATTTTTTTGTGGAACTCTTGAATTATTGATAAAGTTTGAGTCGGCTCGAATTAAAAAAAATCTGTCCCCCTCTGGCTACGCCCTTGGTGAAACCCCTGGAGAAATAACATACGAAGACTCAAGAAGAATCTATCATAAGGTTTTTCTTAAAAAATATCCTTAAAAAATTACCGGGGGAAGAATGTTTTTTTAAATCACCGGAATTCAAATAATATCAAACTGCTGGGAGAACTTCAGTGGAAACTTCTGGGGGAAGTTTTGAAGCAAATAATTTCTAAAGTTTTTTTTAATAGTTACTGAAAAACTCCCGGAAGAATTTCTGAACAATTTTCTTAAGGGGGAAGCATCTTCGAGAAATTTGGGATTCCTAGTGGGATTTCTGAACGAATCGCAGAATAATTTTTGAATGATTTTTTTTAAGAATCCATTAAAACTTTCACACCAGTCAGAAGGAATTTTTCAAAGATTCTCTGAAAAATGCCCCGTAGAATTTGTTCAGTCATCTCTGGAGGATTTTCTAATCATTGGAGCCATTTCTGAAAACATATCAAGAGAAATTTCTGAATACGTTTCAAATACAAAACAGAAATGCTGCCCTGGTGTCCCTGAGATCTATAGAGGTTTCAAAGCTTTCAAGCTGTATGTTGCATAAGTTACATGACATACGACATGATGAATTTCTTCCATGACCAATCCGACTGTTTTTGAGATTCGCCTGGCGCAAAATTCTCGGAACATGACACATCATTCCAATGTACAAATGTACTTATCTCTTATCATCTTTAAGAGCACATCACGATGTTGACATTTACTGGGCAAATCACGTTCCAGCGGAGGCCAGTCACGGCCAGATGACTAACAGTGACGCCAACCGATTGAAATGTTCAGAAATTCCAGAGAGAGAAAAAAAGGTTCCAATCTTAAGCATGTCGCGCCGCACGCTGACATGACGCCATCCGCCAAGCCCGCCCAACTATTCCCGATGCGCAAAGTTCTTGCTATCGGGATCGACTCGACTCAACTCGACATTCCGTCACGTTCTTCGTGATGGCTTACCGGAGTGATCGAACCGGCGAACCAGCCTTATCACTATTCAAATCATGGCGATTTTTGGACAAATTTTAAAAAAAGATCAACGTCTTCGAACGATGGATGTACGCAACATTTTTTGAACGATGTTCAATGCTTTGTAAACATAATTTGAAAAGAAAATCAACAACAGACGTCCGGCAGATGATTATCAGTTGAGCTGCCGGACGTGTCGCGTGGCTCGGTGAGGTCTTAGGGAAAGCAAATATTTACTAAACGACGACGGCGAAATTCCAAGCTTAGTGATGCCGCCGCCGTCCCAGCCTTTTTGCTGAAAATGCTGAGCGAATGTTTGTTTACTTTTTGAACGTGGTTTGCGTACATATGCTTTGAATTTGATTTGAGATCACCTACTGACCGTCGGTTAGGTGATCTTATCATACTTGGCCGAGAAAGGCTGTCTGACGCGCGCATATGCGATTCAAATGCAAATAATCCAAAATTGTGCATGCCTCTGAAGTAGAAAATTGTTATTTCTTGACAGATAATCATTCGTTTGTAATCAAATCTACCCGTCATCAGTCTTGATAATTCAGAACGACTTGAACGCTTTTTATGATCCGGACAAGCGTGTGACACATTACCAAGCAATATCAGATCAGACATTATGAATATTCAAGTCACATTCAAGCGATCTAGCCCCATATCATTAAGAATCAAATCCAGATGTGGGGGTGATCTAACACACCTTTCATCAAACACCTCGATCAAAAGAACAAAAGAATTACACCCCCTACAAACTATGTTGCTTGACGGCGCGGTGCTCGAATCTGAGATCACCGCCATCGTCACCTTGGAGGACCTCCTCGGCCCGGTTCACGGCCCGTATCGGTTTCGCTGTGGAGTTTATCCCGCTTGAATCAACTCACCTTTACGCGAACAGTATAAACAGAGATCAGACAGTTGCATTCACGACGGGCGACGACCGTCAGCCGTTGTTGTTGCGAGTATCAATATTGATTTAGGCGTATTATTGGGGGTGCGAACAGGAATTGAAAACAATTTGAGTTGCAATATTGTTGTATAGCACGGGTTCCGAGTGAACTTCTACTTAACATTCCTGTTTAATAATTTGTATATTTAAACGCCTCGGCTGTTTGGCAAATTGAACAGCAAACTCGAAGGAACATTACTCTGCTTTAATCGTTAAGGTTAATATGTAAAAGGATGCCTAAATGTCTTCCACAACCTGTGTTTCACGAACCAGTATAACAAAATACATCGGAAAACCAAAATGATATGCCGTGTACAAAACGTCCTCCATACCCTGCCTTTGATTGCACCTTTTGCCTTTCTCGTACACCATAGTGTTCATTCAAAAAACAAATTTTCGATAGAAGGCTTGGAGAGTCGGATTCACATATACTCAGTTCGACGAATAGAGATGATGTCTGTACTGTATGTGTGTATGTATGTATGTATGTATGTCTGTGCGCAAATAAGTTCACTCACTTTTAGGGTACTTCCCATGAACGAATTTTACAGATTATAGCTCGAATCGAACTGGAATTTAACCGCAATGTTTGCTATTGAACAATGCACACTGGGTCAGGAACAGAGATTAGCAAGACAAAACCTCTAGCACATTGGGGTTACGTCCTATCAAGTTGGTGTCTTCGGCAAAGTTGTTGGGTTTTATCTGCGCCTCAAATTGCGCTTGGAATTTGGTTCGTAAGCCCGCCGCATAGATGGCGCTGCAGTACTAACTTCTTTATTTTACATCCTAGAGCTTTGGTGTCTTCGGCAAAGTTCTAGAACAGGCCAAAATATGAAAAGTTGTCGAAGACACCAAAATTGTAGCTCTTGAAATAACAAAGTTACATTGATCAGTAGAAACCAATGATTTAAATTTGCACTTTTATGTCATTCTCTTGTTTATCTGCCTACATGTTGCCATGGCAACAGAAAACAATAATCACAGTAGTCGAACACTTTGTCTTGCCCGGTTGTGGTAGTTTGACAACTGTTGAGGTCATTGCAGCACCGCACTCTAGATTGGTTTTATTTTGATCGTGTTGAATTTCTTCCCAAATCATAAAAAAAATCAGTAATTTCACAATTTTCATACTTTTTCAATTTATTGTTTTAAATTTTACTATTATTATTATTATCTTTATTTACGAGATTTTCAAATTAAATTTTACTACTTATAAACACAGCCGCCATGAATACGAATCGAACCGTGCAAGAGTCATGCTGATCGGTTCACCCGTTCGTGAGTTTTGTTGCCTCAAAGGGACTTCTAACTCATGATTAAAGTAAGCAGCATTAGCATGCGGAATATTGCCGGATTTTCCTTGAAAATAAAACTATCGATGAAGTATGTAGGTGGAATCTTATATGAATATTATAATCAACTGCCCTGATGGTGAAATGTTTTAAAATATGCTCATGAAATCTCTCAGCAAATGCATTACGCTTGATATAATCACAAACAGACGTAACACTCTTAAAAACAGCATGGCACATGCATTTAACGATCAATTCAAATTTCATTTGATTTGCGCGATCGTTCCCCAAGAGGCGCTAGTGTTCGATCGCTTTGACGTTTGCCAGTGTACACGTTGCTGAATGATGCAAACGAAAATTACAGACAATTTTTTGTAGTAGTGTGCGTGTTAGCAAAACGTCAAATTGAAATCCATCATGGCCAACATTGTCGCGCTCGGTTCTCCCAACAGGTGGCAGTGTGCTCATAAAAATGACATCGGGCAAAAGTTTTCGATGAATTTCCTCTAAGAGTTACGTCTGTTTGTTTGTGATATAATAATTAGGATGTAAGCGTCATAAGTGATCTCACGCTTCCGAATTTATCCTATTTAAAAACAAGCGATTACGGCACCGATTAATTCCGTTCTTTTTGTTTTTTTTTTGTGTGCTCAGCTCACTTCTAACAAAAAGTACAAAAATAAGAAACAAAACAAACAGCGCTTCAACCTCGTGTTCTTCGTAGAATGCAAATGAGAACCATATGCTGAAAAAGGGTACCAATCTCTATATTAGTGATATAAAAAAATCTACCTTTAGCCATTCTGCTATTTTGAAATCACACAAAAACTGTAAAATGAATAATTTGGAAACTTATATCTGACAAATCTTTCTTATTTTCTGTTGCAGATTTGACGTGAAAACGGATAAAACAAAAGTAGAGTTGGGGCTCATATAAGACGCTGCCATCCACTTTAAGCCAACAACAATATCTCAGCTAACGTATATCCGATTTAGTTTATTTTTGGATTCGTTTAGGCTCCTCTTTAGACTTGTCAAATACTGAAAATAAACTTATTTATATGCACGACAACCTGGAATTTGCGGTGCGCGTAAAGTGAGTGGCAGCGTCTGGTAGCAGTCCTAACTGTTTAAAAAGATCCAAGAAGTGAATTAACTCACCTACACAATATGCGTTTCATTCAGGCAAAATCAAGAAGGTGCAGATTACGCTATATCACTCATATACACTAAAACAGGAATTTCTACTAGACAAGTAACTAGACAAATGTATGTATTATTCCTCAAAACGCATGATTGTTGCAAGAGTAAAATGCAATCTCAAATGAACGATCTTGTTCGACTACTGCGGTTATTGTTTTCGGTTGCCATGGAAACATGTAGGCTGATATAAACAAGAAAATGAAATAAAAGCGCAAATTTAAGTCGTTCCTTTATAAAATTCAATGTAATTTTGTTATTTTAAGAGCTAGAGTTTCGGTGTCTGAGACAAATTTTCTTATTTTTGCCTGTTCTACAACTTTGCCGAAGACGCCAAAGCTCTAGGATGTAAAATAAAAAAGCTGGCACTGCAGCGCTTCTTATGCGGCGGTTTTACGAACCAAATTCCAAGCGCAATTTAAGGCGCAGATAAAACCCAACAACTTTGCCGAAGACACCAACTTGATAGGACGTAACCCCAATGTGCTAGAGGTTTTGTCTTGCTAATCTCTGTTCCTGGCCCAGTGTGCAATGGTCTGGATCGGTCAAGGCGTTCCGGAGTTATGGCCATTTTAGTGATCCAGACCAGCACCGGTGAACCGGTCATATATAAAACTTAATGAAATTCTATCATGCGACACATCGAAATACACCGAATTGTGTAAACTTTACAATGGTTGCCGAATTTTATGCGAAAATCAGAAACCACGATGTAGGCCAAAAATTCAAGATGCCCAAGTAACCAAAAGTTCAGATAAAAAGGTACTTTATAAGCTAAGCAGCTTGTACGAGGTTGCTCGTTAGCGTTCTCAGCAGCCTCATTTTTAAGTAATTTTGGAACTTGAAAGTTCACATAAGCACGCCTTATAGAAATCTAATCGCAAACAGAGCCTGTGGAGCACCAGGCCACCCTCCACAGTATTTGCCCTTACTGTGCTAACCGAAGCAATAGCGCGGTGGAGCTTGTGTTTCTCCGAGTCAATCAGCTGCCCTTATTTAATCTTATACTTGAGGCTGAATAAGGGCGGGATTATGGAGGGTATTGGTTCCCTTATTAAGCATGTGGCTCCCATTTTCATACTACGAATAACAAAGGAATCGCTGTTTGTTTTGTTTCTTATTTTTGTATTTTTTGTTAGAAGTGAGCATCCATGGAAACAAAAAGAACGGAATCAATCGATGCCGTAATCGCTTGTTTTCGAATAGGGCGAATATGGGAGCGTGAGATTACTGATGGCACACATACATAACCTAGATGTTATTAATTAGTTTAAATTTTCACCTATATGGTTTCGCATTATGCGTTCTACACAGTGTATTCTGTGCATCCTCGCCTTTGGCGCACTCAAATCGATACCGATCTGGCTTTATTGGTGCTGTTCTTTTTTGTGATGTGATTGTTAAGAGTTTAATCTTGCCTAGTTTGGGTAGTGGCTACGGTTAAGATAGCTCAGATCAATCTTCAGCACAAAACAACAGCAACGATCAATCTTTGCAGACCTATGCAAAATGGTACAGCCCAAGTGGCGTTAGTCCAAGAACCTTACTTTCGTAAGAGGAATTTCTATCTAGGAAACCTTGTGAATCCGGTGTTTGCTACTTTCAGTAAAAATGAAATGGCAAACTCACGTGTCATGCCTCGAGCATGTGTGCTTGTCATCAACGCAATCGTTGCTACACTCATCTCTGAACTAACTACTAGAAATGTATGTGCTATCCCAATTGATGTATCTGTTGGAAACCACAACAGAAAATACGTTTATTGTTCGGTTTATTTACCGCATGATGAACCATCCCCTACGGATGCTTTCAAGCAAGTCATTGCATACTGCACTTCAAAAGGCCTTCCGCTAATTTTTGGTAATGAGTGATGCTAATGCTAACCATATCATCTGGGGTAGCTCAGATATTAACTTGAGAGGCTCCAGTTTGATGGAACACTTAAGTTGTACAGATCTTGGGTTACTTAACAAAGGCAACCGCCCAACCTTCATTGTATCTGCTAGAGAGGAAGCGCTAGGCTTAATGCATTGCTCTTGGAGAATTAGTCACGAGTTTACCAATTGGCATGAATCAGATGAAGAATCTTTATCAGATCATCGCTACATCTTTTTTGAACATCTAAATATTACTTCCAAAACTTTGCAGTTCAGGACCAACTAAGAACTCTTCGCTGACTTAATTGAAGCCAAATTTCATGGATACTCGCCATCCATTGACACTCCAAGTGATTTAGATGATGCCGTTGATACTACAACGGCCCTTATCATGGAAGCTTTTGAAGAAGCTTGCCCTCTCCGGCCTGTGAAGACCACAAGGGGTATCTCTTGATGAAACTCTGACCTGGCTAAGTGCGGGAAACAATGTAGAAAGAGTTAGAACAGACGAGCTTTGGCTGGATTGGAGATTTTCAGGTCGGCTCGCAAGGCCTACCAAAAAGCTCTCCGGTCTGCTGAACGATCCGGCTTTAAAAAACTTTGTACAAAAGTTACCAGTTTGAGTGAAGTTGAACAAAATCCTTGCAAAATCTAAGGATTATCGAGTGAACGAACTTCGTTTGAAAATGCCATTTTACACTTCATCTGATGAGGAAGTTTTGGAATGCTGAATAAACTTCCCCGGATGTGTGGAAATTACATCTTTGGATAAACCTGATGTCTTTTCTTGTAGTTATAATACTCTAGCTTCGACTTGGAGTATCATAACTATAGAATCGATTGAGTGGGCTCTAACTACCATTACTCCTTTCAAATCTTCTGGAGCAAATGGGATGCTTCAGAAGGGATTTGATTATTTCAAACATGTTTCGAAAAAACTTATTGTTTGTAGTTTTGCTACAGGGTGTACTCCTAAAACTTGGCATGATATTGCTGTAAAGTTTATTCCGAAAGCGGGACGTGCGTTGTCTGAAAAAGCAAAGTGTTTCAGACCTATCAGTTTGACCTCTTTTCTTCTGAAATGCTTAGAATGCATTGTGGATCATCACATCCGTGATGTTCATCTGGCCTGCGTGCCTCTTCATGTAAACCATCATGCTTACCAATCTGGACTGTGGTCACTGTGACTCTTTTACACAAAGTTGTTAACGATTTCGAGAAGGCATTCACTCAAAAACAATCTTTTCTGGGTGTTAGATATCAAGGATGCTTTTGCCAACGTACCTTTCGATGCCATATTAAAAGCCGCACGAAGTCATGGTATACCTCCAATGATTTCCAATTGCATTTACCAAATGCTCAAAAACCAACATCTCTTCTCAAGATTGCGTCAAGCAGCGTTTCGGAAATTTGTGTTTGTGGATGCCCCAAGGGGGAGTCTTATCAATACTTTTGTGAAATCTCGTTGCAGATACGCTATTGAGGCAACTTTATAATAATGGGTTTCCTACTTATGGTTTTGCCGACGACTAGCTAACACCAGACCTAACCGGACTAAAGATACACGTAACTTTTCCAAACAACGGTTTAAATAAACTAGTTCGTTTACACAACACATAACAAATCGAAATTATACCTCTAGGCTATTTCACCGAGTTAGAAGGTGACTGATAAATATGATACTAATTCTACAATTCTGGTGAAATGGATTTGTTTGCATCTAAGGCGACCAACCGGTGCTTACAATAATGATCCTGAAATTGATTCCAATTTGTGATTCAGTCTTGAAAATGTGTTTACGTTCTTTGATGATCCCGTCTCGTGCAAATTTCAGAACTTTTGTGCGTGTAGCAGATACGCATTACGCAGCTGAGACAGAGAGATCATAGCAGGGTGTGCGCGCGAGCGGCTGCGTTGTCGAAACTGTCACGTGTTTTGTTTTCCCCGTTTTGTTTTGATTATGGCCGTCCGAATTGAGAAACGGCTGGTGTTGCAAATTTTGCATCGTTGTGGTTCCCAAACGTAGACCAAACGTATCTACCGAGGCGAATGCTGCATTGCGGTAAAGTCTCTCTCAAAAAAAAAAAAAACGTAGCGGTCTCTGCATACATTTTTTAGGTGTCCATATAATCTTTGCTTCTCATCCATCAGCTGTCGCAAGGACGTGGCCAGGAAATCTCTCGGCCGTTGCAGGATTGCGTCAATCTTGTCTGTGATTATTCCCGAATCTCTGTGCTTTGGTAATAGACGGGCAGGAAGCAATTCTCTTAACAGCGGTCTGGGACTGTACCACCACAGACAAACAGACTTGATACTTCGAACAGTTTTCGATTCAAATTTTCTCGGAAACATATTTGTCCAATTCTAAAAGGACTGAGTTTGGCCAACTATCAGCTAGGTGGTGGTCCAGGAGGTGGTAGTGAGCAAATGTCAAACTTGAACAAAACAATGCAAACGCCACGTTTGAGCAGTTGGCCAACTATCACATTTTTGAGTCGGTGTACGTTGGAATTATGAGAGTATTACGCTTGTTTTTCTTTGGCACCACCTACGAAATTTTGCGACTTGCTTAATGCTAATGCTATATTATAGCAGATACGCAATTGAGGCAGCTAAATTTATCAATCTCATTTCTCTTTTATCTTTACAGGTGAGCACTTCTCGACAATCGATGCTTTGGGAGCAAGAAGGTACATAGAGAGCAAATTTTAATATTATCGACCATAGATAAGAACAATTGATTTTAGATCGTAAGTAAAGTTCTCGCGTACAATTTCACATTTTTCCTCATGTCATTTTGGTACTTGACCTAGTAAATATGAGAAGAAATGATGCGTAGCATTGGCCAAATCTGGATGAGACATCGATTATTGTGAATTAGTACGAATCGGATCAGCAATCACCGATATGATCGACTGCTTTGATTCGATTCGATATTAGAAAATATTACAAAACTATAATTTGATTCGTTTGCTGCATGCAGTTCAAGTTCATGCAAGCGTTCATGGTATGTTTTATGTGTCCAAATAAATTTAATATCCAAAGTTAAGATTGCACATAAACATTTCGCGACTCTGATTCGAAAATGAATATAACGTTGAGACAGTGCATTTTGAAATTAAAAATGATATTAATATTTTTGAATCGAAAGAAAAATCCTGAGATTTCCTAGAACTCTGAGAAGTAATCCCATATAGTACTGGGATAAATTCCCGCAAACTGCTTAGAGAAATTCCCCCAGAATCTTTAAAGTGACTCCTTCAGAATTCTGAAAGGAGTTCCTCTAGAATTATGAGACACACCAGAATCCTGAGCAACATTATCTAGAAAAGAAAGCAACACTCTTCCGGTATCTTGGTAGAAATTCTCTCTGAAACCTATTGTGGATTTTCCTGGAACCCTGAGATAGATTACTCCATATCTTTAAGACGGATTGTCTCAGAGCCCCGAGAGGAATTCTCCCAGAATCCTGTGATAGATTGTCTCAGAATCCTAAGAGAAGCTTTCCCTTGGGATTCTCCCAAAATGTTCCAGAGTCCTAAGATAAATTCTCCCAGAATCCTGAGAGGAATTCCAAGAGCGGTTCTTCCACATTCTTTAGATAATTCATCAAGAAAACTGAGAGAGATTCTCACAAAAAAAAATAAGATTTTCGGAATTCTAAGACGAATTCTCCAAGAAACTAAGAAGAAATGACCATGAATCCTTACCCCTAAGAAGGATTACTCTAGAATCTTGAGAAAGGTTTCCATGAAATACTGGGCGGGATTGCCAAAGAAACCTGAGATATACTTTCAATGAATTCTGGGAGATAGGATTCCCCCAGAATCCTGAGAAGAATTCCGCCAGAATCCTTTTAAGCATTCCCCCAGAATACCCCAAAAATCCTGGATGGAATCCATTAGGATGCTGCGAATAATTCTGCCAGAATCCCGAAAGGTATTCCCCAGAATTCTACGAGTGATTCCCCAGAACCCTGAGAGGGATCACAAGAGGGGTTCTTAGATTATTGAGAGAAGTATATCTCGAAACCCAAGAGGGATTTTTTCTGAAAATATGATAAGGATTCTCCCTGGAAGGGATTACGAAAACTTCTAGAATGAACTTCCTCAGCATCCTGAGAAGGATTCTCTTTAATTTTGAGAGGTATTCCCACACAAAATAGAAAAATTACCGCAGTGTCTTGAAAACATACCCCTAGAATCTTTGAAAGGACTACCCTAAACATCTGAAAGGGATTGCCCCAGAGCTCTGAGAGTAATTCCTCTAGAATATTATAAACTATTACACTACAAACCCAAAAGAGTTTTTCCATAATCTTGTCGGGGAATTCCCTGGCTGCGCCCCCCCCCAACTGCTCCAGAATATAGAAAACAGAATTTAACTGTGATTCTCGTAGAATGCTGAGAAGGATTTCTATCGAACCCTAAAACACAAAATCTATGCTAGAGATTCTTCAAAATTCAAATTTCTCAAGAGAATTCTGCCCAGAATCTCGTGAGAGATTCTTCAAAAATAATAATTCTGAAAGACAGTACCCTAGAATCTTGACAGTAGCCCTAGAATCCCAAGGATTTTTCCAGAATTATGTTAAAAATTAGTCAAAATCTTGAGAGAAATTTTCCAAAAATCTTGTCGGGGAATACACTAGAAAGCTAAATTTTCAGTAAATCAGGGGAAGAGTACCCGAAGAATGCAGTGATATTTAAAGGATCTTACGTAGAATCCTGAGACGAATTCTAGTGATCCTGTTCAAAATTCCCCCAGAATTTCGCCGCAATTCTGAGAATGCTGAGTATGATTCGCCAAGAAGTCTGAGGGGAGTTCCTGAGAATGCTGAGAAAGATTTCCTCAGAATTCTGAGTGGGATCCTAAATGAGGGTCTCCCAAAATTCTTAGAGAAATCAACCCAGATCATCCAGAAATTTCTGAGAATCCTGAAAGGCATTTTATCCTTGGTAGGGAATACCTCAAAATCTTGAAATGAATTCCCGTAGAATCCAGAGATTCCCTAGAACTCTGATAGGTATTCCCAGGCTGAGGATTTTTGAAGGTACTTTTCCTTCAAAATGCTGAAAATTATCACACCACATCCTGAGAGACCTTATCTCAGAAAAGAGAGAAAAACTCTTTCAATAGGGATTTTCCCTGATTTCTATTAAGGTGAAATATCAAAAAATCCCATTGCAATTTTGCATACAAACTTTAGAGGCACAGATCTGACGAACGAAGCATCGAATCAAGCCGCACTTGTTTATCCTAGCTTTGCTCACTTGCAAAAAGAGGCAGCTTTTCCAAATCGAGAGCATTTGTTTAAGAATTTTCAAGATTGGTGCTCTTAAAAACGTGAGTAGGGGATCAGTCGGTCATTGTGGCAGCCATGTTTGTATTCTCTGAAGTTTCTCCTTAAGGATTCCCCACGAATCCTGGGAGATATACTCCAGTTTTCTGAGATGGATTCTCTCAGAATCTTCAAAGGTATTCTTTCAGAACCCTGAGGGATTTCCTCAGATTCCCGAGATGGATTCTCCCTGAATCCTCTGATGGATTGCCTCTGAATTCTGAGAGAAGCTTTTCCTCGGGATTCTCCCAGAATGCTTAGACGGATATCCCTAGAACTCTCTGGCAGGTTTTTCCAGAATCCTGAGAGGGATTCTCCTAGAATCATGGGAGAAATTCGCCTACAGTATTGAAAGACATCCCATTAGAATCCCCAGAGATTGCCTCAGAACCCTGAGAGAGATCATACGAGGGGATCTTTCACATTATTAAGAAATATTCATCTAGAATTCTGAGAAGGATTCTAAAAAAAATGTTCGGAGTCCAGAGATGGACCGACCTGGAACCCTGACAAGGATGCTCTAGAACCACGTTGGGCACCATGTTACAAAAATAAAAGAAATTAATTATTATAAAGGATTAACTTAACTCAACACATAGAACCTTACAAAAGCACAAACAAGAAACATCACATATTGACGCAGCACAACACAGAACATAAATATGCCCTGTTATCCAGATGGATAACATCTCCCGATCACAGGATGACGAGGTTTCATCAGTCATCCTGGAATTGTATTTTAGTTGGCAGTTTGCCTTTTAGTTCACAGTCTTTGCTGCTGTGTCCATAGCTTGGTTTTGTCTAGGAAAACTAATCCTAATCGGGCATCCTGTTTCGGGTTTCATCACTAGAGTTCTATGACTTGAAGTCTGTGCCAGGGAAAGGTTTACATCTCTAGCACCCAATCGCGGCCCGAAGTGGCCTGAATTTTGGCAATCGAAATAGGATTGCACTTCTTGGGCCTCTATCCTGTCAGAACCCTATAAATGTTAATTAATACTAGGGGAATATTTACAAGTTAAAATTCAACATGTTACACAAAGAATGCACGAATATTAAACTTTGAGCACATTACACAATTATTCTGTCTTATTTTTTTTATAACAAATGTTTATACCCGTAACAACCATTTGATATTATGAAGCTCCACTGTGGCGGTTGCTCGCCATCAAAACTGGTTGACCATAATATTATTCTTAGCAGGTTGAAACAACTGTCATCGTTGATGATTTGCTACTCACGAACTAGAATAGCCGGGAAAGATGAAACAGTTTTAAAATAAGCGACAAACGTCATTCATTCAGTGAAAAAAAAAATCAATGTTCTGCTGGTAACATGATGCGACCGTGCAAAAATAACGATTTAAAACACAAGCAGCAATAAAAAAATGAGGCACATGTCGCTAGAAAGAATAGCGAAAGAACAAAAAATCAAATTACACACATTTGTCACCCCCACCATTATCAACAATCAACTTCGGGTGTTTGTTATCGGAACAGCGCGGTGCACAATGGTCGGAAAAAGATAAAGTTCGGCCAAAACTCTTTTTATGTGTTTAATCGAAGTTATAGGTTGCCTAGATATGTTATATAGTATTTTTAGTGTTTAAAAAGGGGTATTCAAAAATTACGTAATTTCAATAATTTCAAAAACGGTGAAAATCAGTAAAACCCATATTTTTTGCGTTTTTTGTTAAAAAATCAATACGAATTTTAATAAATGATTATCTTTCGATCAAATCCAATCAAGTTTGTTCAAAACGTGTGAAAAATGTGGAAAGATAAATTTTATTTCAGTAAAAAATGGAAAAATAACGTAAAATATATGAAATAACATGACTTTTTTAAATAGCTCTAATTTGAAAATCTGCAAATTTCTGCAAAATATTTAAACGTTTTTAGGCAGCTCTAAGCATGATGTTTAAGATGTACTATTCGAAATTGCGGCGACACGTGATGACACGAACCGTTTTTCAACTTAAAAATTACCAAAATTTCTAGGGTACAATACATGAAAATTTGAAAAGTTTTGTGACATATTAATTTTGCACCATACGTGCATTCAAACAGTCCAATTACAAGCTTTCATATGCTGGATAACTTAAAACATATATTCCATTCTCAAAATATTATTATTTTACTTTTTTCGAATAATTCATTTTTCAATTTTATGACTTAGGCCACTTTGGCAGTGAAAATGTCATTGAAATACAAAAGCTGGTATGCTTTTAATTAAGAATCATGAAAGTACAATACATTAACTTTATTATAAGGTGAAATAAAGTTTAAAAATATCAATTTCGTTTTTTGCGAGTTTTGGCCGCCCCTTTGTATGGAGCCCGACCAATGTGCGGTGGCGTCAAATAACCACAGCACGTAGCTCATTAATCACACTTGCCGATGTCACCATTTGTGCTCCTATATCCCTCCATTCAAATGCCATTAAATACAATCATTTCTAAAAGTCTTTATGAGCTAATCTAGCAATGCTCGCTGAATGGCGACGCGATTGACATACCTACTGTTCATCATCTACCTCACTCAGCACGTTGCCTTGCTACCACTATTCCGCGCATCTTTTTTTTGCAGATGTCGTCGTCATGGTTAAAGAAGATAACAAGCGGTTGTAAAACAAACAGCGCTTCCTAACACCTGTGCCAATGTGGCGGCGGCGGCATCAAGCTAAATAGTATACAGAGCTAATAACCCATTTACATACACGAATCGCTGCGGAAAAAGAAACCACAAGACACCGCAAAACACGGTGAACTCGAGTTTTTTTCCCTTTGACCTCAGAACGTCATTTTTTCAAGGGTCAAAAATTAAAAAAAAAATAAAAATAAAATGTTAAACTTGGACTTTGTTGAACGGCTAAAGACAATTCATCTGAAGGTGTCTGTTCATAATTCAATTCCCGGTCTGTTCAAGAGCTTTTCGTAATGTAGCTTTCTTTTTGGGATATACAGTAACCTTGTGTGACAAGCTGACACGATCTACGAATGTAAAATCTTTGCAAAATTTCAAATTAGCAAAAACATAAAAAATGCTAAGAAGCAACCCGTATCCCTTCAACGATGCAGCATTCGAGCCATCGCAAAAATAAACATCAATTGCTATCTTTAGACATCTGCTTTAAATAAAGATCAGTTCAGCTTCAATTGGGCCAAGCACGCGAGCAAAGATTTGCTCAATCGGCTAATTGATTTATGGCCATATTTGCTTCAGTTTCTGAAATAAACAGAAGTACCTATGGTATACGTTCTGACGTTATTTTTAGATTTTTGGGAATTTCCCATCTACGCTTTGAACGCATGCATACATATATCTCTTCCGCCGGGGCACACTGTTTATAAACGCCCACTTCGGCCATCAGTCTGGAATATTTTGCACCACCCGCGCCCGCGCCAAACTGGAGTGCCCAGCACCAAGACTTTACCGTCTCAGCGAAACTCGTATACCAAAGACCGAGAAGGTCTTGACACAGTGCGAGCGGCAACGAGCGTACGACACGTGCCCCCTCAACACACAGTCATAGTTTTGATGGGCGTCGGATCAAGATTATTCATAATAGGATTGACGGTTTGGCAGACAGTAAAATCGGACGGATTATTGCCTACATTGTAAGCCACAAAGCTAGCGTAACCACATAGCGGAGAGAGGTACACAGCTGTTTCGAATTGGACGCGATGTGAGGTCAATATAACTCAATTTAGAAATTTCAGAACGTGATGATAAAACTTAGTTTTCAATGAGCAGATTTTTTATTAACCGTCGTGATGGCGCCTTTCTTTTGCCTTCTTGAACATTCTGGGCGCCATTTTTGGACTCCAGACTCCTTTCCCATACTAAACATACCCATACTGCAGGGTTTTAGAGTCTAAAACTCCATTAAACAACCGCCACCTTGAATTTGAAACCGGTATCTTGTATTTTAGACTACCACCTTGAACTTGGGACCGGACATCTTCTCTATATTAAATATATCCATATTGCATGATTTTAGGGCGTAAGCCTCCAGTAAATAGCCGCTATCTTGGGTTTTAGACCACCATATTGCATATTCTGGTCGCATTTTTCGACTCCGGACATCTTTACCATACCAAATATCCATATTGCATGGTTTTAGAGCCTAAAACTCCATTAAACAGCCGCCTTCGTGTATTTTAGGCCGCCGCCATCTTGGAAATACTGGTCGTAATTTTTTGAATACGGACATCTTCTCCATACCAAATACATATTCCCATTTGCAAGGTTTACGGCCTGCAACTGCATTAAACAGCCGCCATCTTGAATTTTGGCCGCCATTTTGGAATTTTGGCCGCCATCTTGGATATTCTTATTGCCATTATTGGACACCGGACATCTTCCCCCTACCAAATATACTCATATTGCCTGGATTTAGGGGCAAAACTCCAATAAACAACCACCATCTTGAATATGGAGTCACCATCTTGGATTTTTGGCCGCCATCTTGGGTATTCTGGTCGCCATTTTTGGACACCAGACATCTTATCCATACAAAGTATACCCATATTGCATGGTTTAAGGGCCCAAAACTCCATTTAACAACCGCCATATTGAATTTGGAGCAGCCATTTTGGATTTTAGGCCACCATATTGGATATTTTTTAATTATACATAATCACTTAACCTAATTTACAGCTCTTTTGTCCACTAGGGTACTACGTGAGCGATTCCAATTAGACGCTGCACTTAACTTTGTACAGCGCCTAAATGTGTTCTATTCTATTCCACTATATTGAACTGCTTGCCTTTGTGCTTCTTTCACTTTTCCATCCTGTCCATGATAGAACGGTCTTGGATATTCTGGTCGCCATTTTTGGACTCTGGACATAACATACCCCATACCAAATATACCTATATTACATGGTTTTAGAGCCTAAAAACTATTAAACAGCCGCAATCTTGAATTTTGAGCCGCCATATTGGATTTTAGACCACCATCTTATATATTTTGATTGCTATTTTTTGGACTTAAGACTTCTTCTTCATACGAAAAATACCCATGTTGCATGGATTTAGGGCCTAAAACTTCATTAAACAGCCGCCATCTAGAATTTGGAGGCGCCATCTTGGAGTTTAAACCACCACCTTCTGGTCGCCATTTTAAGAATCCATACGAAATTTATCCCATATTGCATGGTTACAAAAATCGCCGCAGTTTGATGTGTCGCATGATGGGGCTTGGTTCAGTTTTATATACGGTCAGTTTCACCGGTGCTGGTCCGGATCACTGAAATGGCCATAACTCCGGAACGCCTTGACCGATCCGGACCAATTTCAATAGCAAACAATGCGGTAAATTCCGATTCGGTTCGAGCTATAATCCGAAAAATCGGCCAAGGGGAAGTGCCTCTAAAATGAGTAATTTGCGCACAGACATACATACATACACACATACAGACATCATCTCAATTCGTCGAACTGAGTTGATTGGTATATGTGACTTGGCCATTTGAGTCTTCTATCGAAAACTCGTTTTTTGAGTGAACATATAGCCTTTCGGTACATTTTGGCGAGAAAGGCGAAAAGGTGATTTACATGCTATGATTTTTAAAAGAATTGTTTTTGAAAACATCAAATTTGATTTTTTCAAAAAAAAAAAAAACAAAGTCACTCAGAAACCATCTTACATTAATTCGCACAATTCACCGGAATACTGTTTGCATTAATTTGATTACCGCACCTACACGGGTGCGCGGCTGGTTTTCCAATCTACGGTACCTACTGGATCCAACCATTCGACCAGACAAATGGAAATGACTCACCTAATGTTTGTAAATACTGAATTGAATGCGTTGCTATGGTGACTGGTGACGCTATAGCAGCAGCGCGCGTTATGAAAGCGTACATATTGATAAGCTGCTCTCTCATAGAGTAAGCGTTGTTCGAAAACTGTCCTTCGATTGCCATTCGTAGATCTAGCTAGGTAGGGTCTGGAACCATTTGGGCAGGAGCACCTATTTTGGACACTTGCTGCTATAACAGTCAATTTTAAACCGATTGACTTGATTTTTGAGACACGATCAGATCCGCACAACATCTAGTCATGTACAAAAATTCAAGTCAATCGGTTTGAAATTGACTGAGCTGTAGCAGCAAGTGCCCAAAATAGGTGCTCCTGCCCAAATGGTCCCAGACCTTATATGTGACAGTCTAGTAAGCAGCTGATTCTATTCTATGATGATGGGTGATGCAAGTAGGCGTATTTGCTGAACAGTGTTCTTACTCTATTGCCACAGTCAGCGCTGGTTGTCGCCAACTAACCAGCTATAATGGATGATGACAAGCGAGACGTTGAGAATGTATGTATATAATGTACCTCTTTTCAGCAAAATGTGCACCAATCTACCTTCCTTCCAAAAGGTCACATCCAGAATTTGTTATCGGAGAACAGGTTGGTTCCCCGGAGGGAACCGGTTCGGGTGCAATTTTGCGCTGGTCGTCAATAATTAAATGGGTTATGTGGTTTTCTGGTTTTATGGTAAGCACTTGGCTTTATGGGATTATAATGATAAAAATATTAAATATCCAGAGCAATTACAAACTAGCCAAGTAACTAGAAGTTCAGATAATATGTAGGTTTTTGAGCAGGGCTGCTTTGTATTGTGCTCAATTTGGCAGCTTTATTTTTAAGTATTCTCATAAGGTAGTCGAAATACTTGTTGAAAAATAAATCAAAAGCATAATCAAGATAGTGACTAGACTAAAAAAAGTAAGACACACAAAATAGTGTATAAATTTTGATTGTGCACGCAACAACTGATTTTTTAACCAGTAATAGCATGTGTAGCTAATACCATAAAAATAAAATCCAAATCGGTTTAGTATTGGCGCAGATATTGTCGGTCGATACAATGAAAAATGTGAGGGGGATTGAAGCAAAGGGGTGTAAGTGACAAAGACTCACTTTCGAGTAAATGAGGTTCAAAGTGTTTCACCAATTTTTCATCCCATACAAAATGTATGATGCTTGGAAATCAACTAATTTTCTCCGATTTATTGTAATTCTAATCATCGTAAAAACAATCTCAAAAAAGTTTGAATGAGTGTAATCAGTTTTGTATCTTTTAATTCCGCCCTATTATGCTTATCCTTTGACAGGTACGCGTATTTCGACTACCACTTGTAATCTTCATCAGGAAAGGATTACTGACTGATTACACTCATCCGGAAAGGGTATTCTGCTTAGAGGTACTAGATTATAAGGTATTCTGCGGTACAAGATTAAAAAGTTCCTAAAAGCTTGAAATCTGAAGAATTTGTTGATATGCTCAACTCAAAATCGACAAAATGGTCATTTACACCCCTTTGAATCTGGGCCCCTAATGTGATTTTGGAACCTTTGGGCACTCATTTTATAAATTGCTTAGGCTATAACTTTGTTGTTAATTCATCAAAACGTTTTAAAATTTGACTGTTAGTTCTCTAAGTAAGGCATAATAAGTGGTGAAAGTTTCATCATAATCGGTGCAGTACTTTATTTTAACAATTCAAAAAAAAAAAACTTTTTTTAAAATTTTGGGCACATTTCAACGTTTTAAAATCAGTTTGCACTCTTTTGACTGTAGAACTGGCAACACTATCCCAATTTGTATAAAGCTTATATAGTGTAAAAATATTGTGTTAAACTGTTTTCATTAAGAATTTCAGCTATTTTTATTGAATACTTTCAAAGTTAGAGCAGTTTGAATTGCACTACACCAAAAACCACATCTGCTTATTGTGACAAATCGAATGAAATTTTGACACAATACTTCTACATACATACTTAACGAACAGAAAAATTTCATTTAAATCGGTTCATTATTTTTGGATCTACAGATTTTGATAAAAAAGTGATATTTTGGAAAGTGTTTGTTTGTCCAAGATTCTCAAATGGTAGGTCCCTTTTTTCAACGATATCTCCACCAACACTTGACCTATTTTGATGAAGTTTTTATGGTATTAGCCACAAGCTATGAACTATTCCTGGTAAGAAAAATCAGCTTTTTTTGTGCACGCAATCAAAAGTTATACATTATTTTGTGAGTCTCACTTTTCGAGTCCAGTTTTTAGAAACATTTTTCAATTCCCAGTGTGAAATTTGTCGAATTCAATAACGAATCTTTGACTAGTAAATCTCAAATGTAAAACTAAAACTGCTTACGGAAGATTATTTCCGTTTTTTTAGTTCGAGAAAGGCGAGCAGAATACCATGTTAAATTGTGATTAAATAATTGATAACCCCGAAAATTTCTCAAGTTATTTGCAAGGCATCTCCATTGAATATCCTGAACGAGTTCATGAAAGAATTTGTAAAACACCATTTAGGAAATAATTCTGAAAAAATCTGACAGGTTTCTTGATTTTTTTTTTCAAAGATAAAAACGCTTTCAAAACACCTGAGCAAACCCGTTTAATTATTTTCCGAATATGTTGTGAAAAATTATTGAATAAGCATTTTTTGGAATTGCTGATTTACTTACTAGCGAAAATTCTGCACAAAATTCCACTCTTATGGACATAATCGATCATAATTTTCTTTGAAAACATCGGGCTTTTTTCATACAAATTTGCAACAGACTCTGCTCATATTTTGCACTACCTTCACGCGAGAATTTATTTTAGGAATTCCGTAGAATGATGCTCTTCAATTTGTGGGGATCTTTATCGCATTTTTTTTTTTCATTTTAAACATGTTACGAAGAATTTTGCTGGTATTTTGTCAAATTGTAACAGGATTCCGCCATATGCGAAACTGGCAAACAAAATTTAAATTTTACTAGACTTTCTTAGGAATTTAGGCAATTTTCACAAAATTATGTTAAATTGTCGTCTAAGCAATTTTCCTCAAGTTATCCAAGAAATTTTCCAAATATTTTATATAACATTCCTTGGGAAACTTATATATTAAATAAATATATATGCTAACTGCGTCATGCCATTCTTTAAAAATTCAAACAATGCGCAAGCCATGTTCTCCAAAATATAAGACAAAGACACTGTTAAGTGTGTCAAAAGCTGCCATCGTAAAGTTCTTTCAATCGCTGATTAGTTGTCAAAACTGGTTGAAAAGAAATAACATGTTTATTTTGCTTACGTTTTTAAGTTTGTTTCAAATTAAAAAAAAAGGAAATTCACAGCGTCCTTTAATCCGAGTTGTGGTGCCGTTGCTGGGGTGACAAAGTTTTCCTTATAAATTTTACGCATTATATTATCGGTGACAATGAAAGCGATTCGCACAAATTGCTCAATTGAGAATTCCAAAAAAAAAAACTCCGTTACAGGTCGGACTTGATTATCCGGAGTCAAATTCTGAAGCTTCCGTAATATATATCTAGCGAACAAAAGGCTATATGAAGCTGACATTTTAACATTTTATCAAACCAACTTTGATTAGTAATCAGTCAAAATTTCAGCTTCGTACGACATTCAGTTTGTTACTTAGATATAATTTTGGGAAGGTTCAGGACCTGACTCCTGATAATCGAGTCCGACCTGTACTAGAAATTATAACAGGTTTTTAATCAGTCATTCCTTCATAGCATTTACAAAACACTGTAGAAGTTTCGCTGTGATGTTTTTCTAGATTATTCATTTTTTTATTAATTAATTGAAGTTTTTTAAGATATCTACAATTTTGTCTAAAACTGTGTAATATTTTCGCAATTACCATTCAATTACAATTACAATCAATTTCAACCACAGTTTTTTTTTTTAGAATTTGTGTTGGATGTACAACAATCTCTAACAAAAACTGTTATTACCAGCGGGTAATTGATTGATTAGCTTTTTAGCGCAAATCTTTATTTGATTATTTGGAATTGTGTTCTTGAAAATTCGAGGTGAAGTTTCGTTATACATTCGTCTTCACTCAAGGATTCAATCATAAATAATTTTAAGAAAATGTGATATTCTAATGAAAAAGTTCTTGAAATCCCGCCAAAAAAAAGCCTTATGAATTGTCAAGCCTGGAATTCCTAAAAGTGAATGGAAAGGCTCATCAGCCTCCGATAAATATTCTTCTTTATTTAGTATTTTCTCTAATTTCACATCCATAGACATTGATGAAACTGTATCTAAGAGTTCTTCTGCGAATCTGTTTTTTTTTCATTTTTTTCAACAGACTGCTTTTAACATGAAGTGTCAGGTCTTTTTTTGAAATTTTGCTCAATATTTACTCGTTGTTCATGGAGTTAAATGAAACTTACGCCTCTACGCCTTGTGTGAAATACATAGTTCCAAATGTGCACCAGGATCAGGAATCTCACCCGGTCGATTTTTTTTTCGAAAAATATTCTGGAATCTTTACTTGTTTTATTGTAGAAACTTTGATTGATAAAAAAAAATACATTTTTAAAAATATTAGAAATCGGGAATTCCATCAGTTTAAGGTGAAACTGGATTCATTCCAATTTGTTGATTTTTAAATAAATAACGGAGCAATGTTTCCAATGTTTAAAGAATGTAGAATTTCATGAGAATAGTACCCAAAAGAGAATCGCTACATAAGTGGCATTGCTCTCTTATCCGACATCAATCAAATATTATTACCCGCATCGGTTAGTGAAGAATAAAAAAAAATCTCAAAAACCGGTAACTTTACGATGCTTGTTTGTACAACAAAATGCTGATTGTGAAAAAAAAAAAAAGACAGACAAGGTTGAGTGGTTGGTCTGGTCAACTTTTTCACAGGAATCGTTCGGTCTAAACTTGTTCCGTCTGGCAATTATGACTGCAATTAATATCAAAGTATGTATCGAGCAAAGATTACTACGGGCAGAACTCCAAACGTTTCATGGATGTTTTCTTCTTTTTGTGCTTCTTCCTGGTGAAGTGAACCTACTGAAATAGAGCATACATCTTAGTGTTGTGTTCTAAGTTTCCACAGTTATTAACTGAGAGATTGATTTGCATTCGTATATTCACTCAATGCAAACAATAAAACAATACGGCCAAGGAAGTCAATAGCCGGAGCCCGTGACGTAGTGGCTACACGTTTGCTTCATAAGCAGATGGTCATGGGTTCGATCCTAGTCCCGGCACTTTCGTCAGTTGCTCTTTCCCCCTGAGAGTAGCTGACACAACTGACCCTCTTCTGAGCCCATGGCTCAAATTAACCCGGATACTTGGACATCGGCGAACGGCAACACATAATGAACCCCCAATCGGACTGGAAACAGTAATAATCAACAGCCACACATCAAGATCCTCGTGCTCATCATTCTGCCATGATAGGGCAGAAAGTGAAAGCAGCGCAACGGCAACCAGTTCGATGTAGTACAATTATAATATAATATTTTTTGGCGCTGTACAACCCTCCCCCTGGATATTCAATCTTGACGCGATGGGAGGGCTTAACCCATTAGCACTTTAGTGCCAGTTTATTCACCACCGCTTGGACTTTGAGCTAGATATATCTGGTTCACGAGTTGAGCGCAAGTGATGGAATCGGCCGTAAGTGCTAATAGGAACCAAAGGAGTATCCGTTGTGAATTTATCACAAGTTCAAGACAAGTTATAATTCAGCTTGCATAGACCTAATCTTTGTATTCATTGAATTTTTTCCAATTTAACAATAATTGTTAAATTTAACGTAACGCAAGAGTGAGTAGGGGAGGCCTCTGCGTTACACTCATCGTTCATTACTTGAAATCGAAAGTACACAGGATAGGGGACGCTAGGATAAGTTGACTTACAGCCTTACAGATTAGATTCATTACAATTAGAAAATTATGGACTGATTAGGTAAAGATAAAACTGTTGATTATAGGAGTTATATTTGTATTTCTTATTTCTATGAGTTTTGTGAATTTATAAAAGTTGACAAATAATCATTATCATTTTTCAGTTGACTGAACTTTTTTGTTTTTATAAGGTACACCGGGGCAAGTTGAAACGGGTGGGGCAAGATGAAACAGCGGGTTAACATGGTGTTTTCTAATGATGATAAACAATTTAATTGCCATAACACATAGTTTTTGATTCAAACAATCTTTTAGGGAAGAATAAATATCCAAATTATATTGAAATCTTGCTCAAAACTTTGCGTTTCATCTTGCCCCACCCGTTTCAACTTGCCCCGGTGTACCTTATCTTAGACGGTATTACATATTTCACTGATAAAAAAAGCAGGCATTTAGTTAGGACTTAGGACGGTTGACAATGTAAAGGATTACGATCGATATAATATTACTTTGGACTGAGATGATCACAGATATGCAGAAGACGACTAGCGAAATTAGGAACACAATTTAATACATTATTGACTATATTTTGACAAATAGGGTTTGACAAATTTCTTTACAATATCGAATGGAAGCTCAAAAAGTGTTATCTAACACTAATATGAGAGTTATTTGGGGATGATGCTGGTACTGTCAATGACTAACATCGGTTATTGACACTATTGGTAATCAGCTTGAAATAATTTTCAGAATCTATTATAAAATAATTGAGGATATTATCTGAATATTGTTTGGGGAAGCTGTCAGAAAAACTAGTTGCCCATATCGGCTAAAAACGCTAGCTCTGGTAGCTGTCTTCGAATAATTTTCGAATAATATCAAATGTTTAAAAATTAGCTACGACACATTTTTTTTCTTTTTGCTCTTTGTATATTTCTTAAGAATAGTACTCTGAAGGCGTTAACATAGACATAGACACCCTTTTTTTATCTCTGAATGTTGTCCAGTGACCTCGGAGATTTTCGATTTTTGAAATATTGTTCAATTATCAAATCATCTTTGGAGCTTCCATTCGATCAAAACACTAGTGCGATGGGTTATAAACAGTATTTTTAAAAACTACTACGACCCAATGCTAATTAATACACACTTTGCTCAAGTTGACGACATCGTCTAGTCCATCGTGAGTATTGGTCCTAGTAGGGGGAAAGTTGGGAAAGGGTCCAGGCTTTGCTATCAGCTGTCCTGCAGCTCCACCTGGTCACTCTTCAAAAAAAAAAAAAAAAAAATTTGGCGTTGTACAAAGTATGTACAGCTTCCAATTGGAACCGCTCACGCAGTGCCCTAGTGGACAATAGAGCTGTAAATTATTGATTGATTGATTTGTCTTTATTATAGAGACTTTCAGCCCTTGGCTGGTTCGTCTCTCGCTGTAAATTAGGTTAAGTGACTGAAGAATAAAAAAAAGGAAGTCAATGAAATTCCTAAACCGAAAAATTCATGGATCGAACGAGAATCGATTCCAGACCACCTCAGTATCAACACTGAGCAAGTTTTCAAATATCATACTAAAAATGAGAAATGCCATAGCCATCTTTTCTCTTTTAATTCTAAAAATTGCACTTACAGATGCTGCAAGTGCTTGGTGCCACAAGCTGATTAAATAGCGCAAGATATGAGTGAGGAACAGTCATCATATCAAGTGCATTCCTACTACGCCAAAGCATTTCCACATGTCATCGTGTCGGGTTGTAGTCACTTCTCCAAGACGCCATCAAGTCGCGACCAACATGCTGCGGCTGAGCAAATGTTTGATGTTCTAGTTCTCACTGTTTACTTTTCTTCAAAGCACGTTTTTTTTTTGTAATGCGCATATATGTGTATCGATAAGAGATGTACAATGCTATTCCATAATAAATAATCGACACGTCCCATACAATGCGGTTGTGGTCGGCCGTCTATACGTTATCAGATTGCGTTATCTTGAAATTTTCTTAGAGAGAGACTCAATTGCTACGCCACCTATATCGGTTTCGCACTTCCGTTTGAATCAGTTTGTCTTATTGTTTCTGGACCATAACGGAAATAGCTTGCAACATTTGGTCAGCAAACACATAGGTGCGGCACGATTTGTTTACATAAACAAAACGGAACGAGCTGGCTATACTTTCAAGGTTGGCGTAGCATCTACAATCCTACGTACCCATTAAAGTCTTCCCGTTGTTGTGCGGCGAACTGGCCAAGTATGTTCGAAGGCATTCAAATTTTTCTCAAATTTCAACCTTTTGCTAACACATATCAGATTACAATGTTTCAACCGTAAATTTGCCAGAGCACTATCGAAGAAGGCATAGTATACATTTTTTTTTCCTATCTGCAGTTCCAGATTAGTACACTATTCAAATGTGTGTTATCATTTAAAGTGAGTCATGAATGGTATCCAAGGAATGTCGTTGTATTTTTTAGTGAGGCAACTTACTTTTTACTCCATTCATTTACAAACACCCGGAGAAAGGAAGTCATTTAGTTTTCGAATATTTTAAATCTTCTCTAGTAACTCAGCACACCTCTAGCACATTAGCTGAATGAATTGTTTCAGCATCCAATCAATTAAAACACAGAACATGATCAAAGCTGAATTACCAGCAGAGTTCCTTCAGCCATTATTGGTAAGATTCTTACCAGAAGAGCTTTATGGAAGTTTTTTTGAGAAAATTCTTGCTGATGGAATTCGCCGTAGTCTCAAAGGAGTGTTTCAGTGAAATGGACTGTTCAATGATTTCATTGCGTAATTTTCGGGCAAGAACACTGGCAATATTAAAATAAAAGAAAAAAAAAATGGAAAAATCCACATTGAAAATCTAAAGATTTTCTCTCATTTTTGCCTTTCTCCTAAAATGACTTTTCGATAGAAAACCTGGGGGGCCGAGACAAATATAGCAATCAACTCAGCTCGACGAATTGAGTCTGTGTGTATGTATGTGTGTATGTATGTGGTCAAAATAAATTCACATCAATTTTGGACAGTAAACCTCAACCGATTTTAATGACCGACGGTTCATTTGACGCAGAATCTGGTCCCATCGTTTCCTTTTGAAAACGATTCAGATCGGTATAGCCGTTCCGGAGTTATGGTCATGTAGGTGTTCTGGATAGATACCCCAGTAAGGGGCCAGACATGAAAATGTTACATACTCATTCATGCGACACATCAATCCACTGCATTTTCGATAACCTGATGAACGGTAAGCGGGAAAATAGTTTCAGACCAAATATGAATCAGTCATATTTTTTTTTAATCTCGGAGTCACAGCTTTTCAGAATTGTTAAAATTACATCTGTTGACAATTTCATATCAAATTTTCGTAAAATTTCGTAGATTTTTTTTTTGAGAAAGTACCCAGCACATCTGAAAAAAAAAAATCTGCAAGGTTTTTCCCAGTAAATGGCACAGAAACCGGAACATTTATTCATTAGCTAATACACAGTAATTTTTTCAAAACCACTTAAAATATTTTACGGGTTTAGATATGGACAAAACTTAATTATTTCTATGGTTACCACCAAACTACTACGAATTATTTCAACAAAAAATGGCTTTTACGGTTTACTGTTTTACACTAGAAGTTCTTCAAGGACATTCTTTTGAAATTGCCTCATAAATTCCCCCCAGGTACGATTTTGTTCGTCATTTTTCGTCAATATTGAAGCAATTGTGTTCAAAACAGTCAGATCAGAACCCATTCTTTCAGACAGACACTATAAACAAATTAAACATTGTAATTTCATCATATTTTTATTCACATGATGAAGAATGTGTTTTGACCGTTTTTAATTTTAGGAGAAATTTCTTAAGAAATTCATGGTGGAATTCCTAGCAGAATTTCTTATAAAATTGTCAGAAGGATGGATGGATTTTCTGAATAAATTGAAGGAATAAATTGAAATATCTGGAAAAAATATATCTAGATCTCAAAATGTGTCGAGCAATTCTTTTGGAAATATTTCCGAAAAAAATATTAATGAACCTGCGAAAAGTTAGAAAGAATATCTGATAGAATCCCTTGAGGAATTACTCAGAGAACTTCTGGAAGAATTTACTGAAAAGAAAAAGCACGAAATAAGTTTTTTGAAGAATTTTAGTCAGATTTTATGAGATAATTCCTGGAGGGGTTTCTAAAGGGATCCATGGAGTTATTAAGGAACGAATTCAAGGAAGAATCTCTAAGATCTTGAAGTTGGAGATTAAGCTGATACAAACTTCATTTTGACTTTTCGCCTCCCACACCATCAAAACATGTTGGCTGGATTTTGCATTTTGAGGGGGCAGATGAAAAATATTTATCAAAATATCGGGTCTTACTAAAATTCTTTAAAAATTCGATGAGTTTTTGATGTTTTTCAGATTAAATGCTTTATTATTTTTATCCCCCCTCCCTCGACCAGCCAAAGAGTGGTGAACAAAAAGTTAAATGAAAATTTGTAATGACCTAATTGGGAATAAATCAGGTTTAATCTCTGAAGGACTTCTGAAAGAATCCCTGGAAAAACTCTCAAGGAAATGGAAACATTTCTTAATGAATCCTTGTAAGAATGTTCCGAGAAATCTTTAGATAATTTTTTGTAGGAAACTAGAGATATTTGTTAAAAACCTATGAACGATAAGCAGACTCTAGAGGATTTTCTGAAGGAATTCCATCTGCAATTTCTGGAAAAATGGAAGATTTTTTAAAGAAATCACTGAAAAGATTTTCAAAGGCAATTCAAGGAATTTTTAAAGGTTACTTTTAATGAATTTTTAAAGACCTTCTAACTAGAGGTGGGCAAAACGGCTCACTTAAGTGATCGGATCCGAGGCGGATCCATCACTCTAGTGAACCGGATCTTTTGAACGGATCCGCGGCTCAGTTATGTATGTGAATGATCGAACCGCACCGAGCGAATAGAATTGCTTGCAGCTCATTCTCTCAGCTGCAGAATACGACACTCATTTTCTTGGTGTGTTTTAATATACCCACCCGCATCCGCATTACCCCTTTTTCATCACCAAACAACGCATTGCTGATGCTGATGATCCGAAAGAAAGAAGTAAAATGTGTGAGTAGGAGCTGCATGTTCGGATCGTTCCGAGTAAGGAAGTCAGACAGGACAGTCGGGTCTGCGCTCTCCCGACTGAGCATCATGTGCGTTGTTTGCCGACCGCATGCCTGGAATCTTCACCAGAGGACAGAACGCGGTTGGTAAGGCTGTGGTGGTTTGGCTTAGCGTGAGGAAAAAACACGTGTCGTAAAGTTCTGAATACATATAGACCAGAGTGATGCAAAGAGGAGCGAACGGTTCTTTTCTCGGGTCTTTCATACAAAGGCAGCGGGATCCGGCTCTCTCTGAAAAAGAGTCACGGTTCACTCGCTCACTGTACTGATCCGGATCTTTTCAACGATTCCGGATCTGATTGCCCATCTCTAAATCCGTGAAATGTTTTGAAGGAACCCCTAGATGATTCTTTGAAATACTTGGAGGATTTTTCGAAGCATTTCATGCAAGATTTTCTTAAAAAAAACCTTTTGAAAAACTCCTGGAAAAAAAAATTAAAGAAAGAGTGCATAGGACTATCTCAAAAATTCAAAATATCATATCTCAGAAGCTGAAAAACATTATCTCAACAGCTGACTTCATGTGACACCAAATTTTTTTTTATGAAACCATGATACTCATTTGGTCCCGATACCATAAAAACGTTAAAAGACACTAATGTATTTGCATGGTTTTTGACAAACACATTTTTGCCCCTTCAACGTATTTTTTTCAATAAACTAGAATTCAATTCCTTTCAAACAAAAACAGTTCAAAATAGGTCATCTGGTTCATAAACTACGAGTTTTTGAAAATCTGCAGCGGAGCAATTTAGGAAGAAATTTAAGGAAGATTTTCTAAGATTTTGAAGTTAGAAATTTTCGGAAGCAATTTGGATTAACCTCTGGTGGAATTTCTGAGGGAACCCCTGGAAGAGCTTCTCAAAAAATTCCTTATCCAATCTTTGTTGTAAATTCTCGAGGAATCGAGGAATTTTTTAAAGGAAAATTTGGTGATATTTGTAAAGGAATCTATGGACGATTTTTTGCAGAATTCACAACAGAAATTTCTGAAAGAAAGGTAGAGTTTTCAAAGTAAAAAATGTAATGATATATGAAGGGAATTCAAGGCATTTGTAAAGGAAACTTTCAATAAAATTCTGAAGACATTCAAGCATGTAATGCAAAAGAATGGGTAAAGTGTGCAATGGGGATCAAATCGAGGTATGATTCAAGACGGTAAGACTTTTGTATTGGAGCTTTATAGATTAAAAGAATATTTCAGTGAATGTAGAAACTCGGTTTCCTAACGTGGAATGGAACGTAATTTGGAGGAACTTAGGGCTCAATTTTTTTTTTGTCAGCCGATAAGGAAATTGTTTATAAGCTAGTAAACGACATAGTACTCAACAAAGAAAAATTGTTGGCATACAGCATTGGTAATTTGAATGGTGATTACTGTGAACATTGTGGAGTATCAGATAGCAATATACATAGGAAAAAAGAGTGTAGGAACAGTCAAGAAGTGAGGCAATGGACTAAGCAAATCTTAAAAGAAAGGATAATGGTTCAATATGAAAAAATAGAAGACGTTGTGCAATGGAATATTAATGTAAAAAACAAACAACATAATGCAGCACTGTGGTTAGCCATGCACTGCATTGCATGGTGCATAACAGGAGAAGCAAACAATAGTTTATATTGCTTTAAGAAATCAATCAGAGAATTCAGACGGTTGAACAAAACAATGTTTGCAGTTCGGAAATTTCTTAAACATATGTTGAAACTATTAGATTAAGTCTTTGTATGACGCGATAAAATAAAAATAAAATTAAAAAAAATAAAATAAAAAAAGGCAATCCATGAAAGATTTTTGAAGGAATTTATGAAAGACTCCGTCAAGAATTTTTTGAAAGAATCTTTCGAAGATTTTTATGAATTCATGGAAGATTTTCTGAAGAAATATGTGAAGTTTCTGAATGAAACTCTAAAGGAATTTCTAGAGGATTTTTCGAAAAAAAATATTAAAATAACTCCCGGAAGAATTTCCTTTTTTTTTTTTGAAAATATTGCGCTTTTGGGGTTTTCCTACAAGTTTGCCGAACATCATATTTTAGTAACAAGCTTCTAAACTGAGTTATAGACAATTGAATTGAATTATAACCAGGTGAGTGAAAGCATTCTTGATGAAAATTTGACTGATCCCTCAAATCTTCTCTTGACTGAGTTGATAAAAATATGGTAGCTTGAGATAGTGCACGTCTTCGCGATGTAGTGAAACTAAAGGCATACCGCCATCCGAGGTGCAACACGCATTCACGCGGCTTTTCAGTATACTATGGAGGTATTTTTCCAGATGCAAATAAACTAGCTCTAAAATGAATCAGGTTAAGCCCGAGAACGGCTAGTTTGGTTGAAAAGGAAGCGTAGAAAACAATAACTTTACACATTTAGGAAGATTTTAAGCACACCGAATCTAGGCGATCGCGTGCTGATTTACTATAACATTTGGAATGAACTCACTAACTATCAAGCGCCTCCTACTTCTTCCATTGCTACTGGGAAGCGTTTGATGGAGCCTCCTGGTCTTTTACTATAAATCAAAGCAGAAATTGCCAGTGGGTGTTTTGTTTCCTACAATTTTTTAGCCCCAAAAAGTTAATATGTACTATTTGAATTGGTTAACTGATTTCAAGTCTAAGAGGCCAATGAATAAGTTGCTCTAACCCTTTGGAAATTTGTTATTGCAGACTACTCAAATTGGACTATCACACTTTTTTTGGTACGCCTTAAAAGTATAATAAAAGTGCAGATTTGCCTCGGATCTTCTCGACATCTTCGGTGCACTTATTCCTCCATTTACAAGGAATAAGTGCACCGAAGACCTCAATTCGATCCGACGTATCCCTGCGCTGTAATCACACTTTGAAGGTGTGTGCACACTATTGTGTCAGTCCAATTTGGGGTGCAGTCAGCAATAATATTAAATTATGTTTAGTGTATCAGAAGTGACTTTCATCACTCTCTTTGAATCGTTAACAGTTTCTAAGCGGAATGCATTCAATGTTAAACCAAACATAGGTATTTGAAAAGGGCTTTGGCAAGAAAGGTCAATTCAAAAGCACGTGTATACGAAATTGTCAAGCATTGTGCAACGACTGAAAACATCTGACTTCAAAACAATAACCATCACCATTTCACTTCGTAGGGGCGAATTTCTCGCATTCCCACATATTTTTTACACACGAATGCACTCAACTCGAGAACTCAACACATTACCACCAGGTTTAATGATAATCGCCGAAGCCACGCACTGTTTTCTCGCTTATCTCCTCTTCCATCTTCCATCGGCGAACTATTTTTGGATCAACACAAATCGATTTTTTCCCTCACACTACTGCTATGCCTCGCACATCTGGACCACACTAACTTAGCGCCGACCGCCATCTCTCACATCAATCACTTAATCCCAAAAAGGCCATCTCTCCACTTCGCACGGTATTAGCACTTACCTATGCAGAACACCACCACCGCCGCTACCGAAACTGCCCCAGGAGATCTGAACCAACGAAGGTGCTGCAACCGGGTCCCCATCGGTGGTGTTTTAGTTTTGATGCCTGATGTTGGCTACCCGAATACACGAAGGTCAACACACAACACACGAATTCGACGACGACGACGTTCCGAGATGCAGAAGACGGTCACAGTCGATTTGCGACGAGATTTCAGGGTTTCGAAGTACGACGACGCGTTCGCGATTAAAAAAGCCCAGATTTATGTGGCCCTCTCTCGATGATGGTTGTAAATTGCCACGGCACACGATACACACAATTTTTGACGACGACGTGGGTTCTACCAGAGTACACACTACACCGGTTCCGTACGCACAGAAGGTTTGTTTTTCACTTTCGTTAGGTTGACTTATTTTTGGTTGGAATATAGCGGTATGTTGTTACATCACGGAGCGAAACCCGTGGCTGAATGCTCAGTGAACTGGCTAGAGCGAAGAGTTTTAATGACTGCACAGTAGGTACTCTGGTGAGCGAGTGGTTGTGAACGTTTACGCTCTTGGTGTCTCTTTATCTGCTTCTCTTACTTTCATGGGGCTAGTGGATAACGAAAACCCAGTGCCGGTTCCGACAAATTCCGATAGATGCAAAAGTCCCGCGTTTTTTCGCATGCAAATTAGATACTCTTGAAGCGCCTAGTTTTATTTAAATGTTAGTATTATTCAAATAAATGTTTAATATTTATATTTCTAACAGTATTGTACGACAAGGTATATCTCAACCACCCTTGACTCAGGAAATGATTTAAAGTACCAAAATGGAGAAATTTCACTTATTTCTACACTTAAATATTTTATGCATAATCATGTGGTAAATGCACAAATGTACTCTTAAAAACTTCATGATATTTAGTTTAACCCTTTGGAACCGGTTTTGATTGATTGGTCTTTATTTAACCCTCTAATACCCAAACTTTTAATTTTGATCTAAATATCATTTTTCGTCATCTAAAATCGATTTAAACATGTTTTGGAAGATGAGTTTTTTAATTCCCGTTTTCGTTTTTGATTTTTCTAATTTTTATTTTTGAACATCCCCACACTTTTATATTTTTCCTGGAAGCCAATTTGGGGAACGGATTTTTCGGGATGAAAACATTTTGAGATTTGATGATTATTGTTGAAATATTATTATTTTAAATTTTTTTCACAGAAAATTTTATTTTCCGTGTAATTTCAAGGAAAATAATTTTAGAGTGTATTCGATTCCCTTAAACTACTAAACAAGGATAGAATGATTTGGGAAAATTTTAAAATATGTTAATTATTGTGATTCAATACAAAATAAACAATGACTTCTAAAAGGTGACTAAAACATCAATTTTTCAATGATTTTTAAAAACTGTGAATACGCTTTAAAATACACCAAAAACCATTTTGAGATATACAGAACAATTCTAAATATTAGCCAAAAATATAAAAAATAACAGATTAATCCACCTATTGGTGATAGTGCCTTTCTCGTCGAACATGTACTCATGATCTTTCCTTGGTTAGGATACGACTGGGATGATTTTGCTTCAGAATGTTGGCTTCAGCCTTTTGGGGGAATCGAAAACACTAGTTTATGATTTTTTCCGACGTTTCGATCTGTATGGGGCCTTTTCAAGGATTCAATCGGTCAAGGTTTCCTAGTCAAGATGGCCTTGACTAACTTAAAAATGTCATACGGAAGTTTTGGTATTTATTGAGTCCGTTCGGTTTGAAACCGTCGTGATGTGGACAATCTCCAATCTATCGGGCGGTTTAGAATTCGGTCCCTGTTTTTGGAATCTTCTACTATTGTTTGTTTAGCTAGTTTCTGTGCTAGGGCCATCATTCCGAAGCATGATCTTTCCGTCGACGTAATGCGAACTGTTCCTGAATCCTGAGAATACCTTATTTAGAAAAGCAATAATTTAAAAAAAAAATTGGGAAATTTATTAAATGAACATGTTCCGACGTTACGTTAAACGTATACACTGGGCTGAAAAATATCAGAATTTTCAGTTTACTGCTTGAGCACCTTCACTATCACTGAAGACCGATCAACATCAAGATGATAATTACAAGCTAAGGACTCTTCATTAAAGAAAGTGGACATCTGTTTACCAATAGTTTAGAGTTAAAACTAAACAAAAAATTGTGAATTTTTGCTCAGTGTGTAAAAACATTGTTCACTTCGGCAACACACTCAAAGAAAACGGAAAAAGTAAGAAATTTCGAGCGATAGGTCGTATTAGCTTTGCGACTAGCAGATTAATTCTGCACAAATGGTGTTCCAAAAAGTTGTCGTTTCGAGAATTGGCTTACTAATACACTTCCGGGACCGCAATTTTTTAACGCTAAGCAGGGGACAGGTGTGCCAGATGATGTAGGGTACAGCAGAACTGAAAAATTTGGGAAAAAGCCAATTGTTCATGTGGCTTAAAGAGTTCTTCGTATTTCACAACGGGAACAATCAACGGTGAAAATAACAAAAAGGAATGCATCAAAAAACGACTTCTACTTATCTACCGAAAACATACGGATCCTCTTTTGTTTTAGGTGGATCTGGCATCTGCTTATTACGCTTCTTCTACACTAGAGATGCTCAATACGGAAAAAGTCGATTTTGCCGAAAAATGGCAACATCCACAAAACTTCTCTGAACAGCGTCCTATGGAAAGATACTGGACAGTAATAAAGCGGCATCTTAAGAAAGATGGAAAAGAAGCAAGCTCTGTTGATTGGTTCAGAAAAATTTGGCCAGCGGCACAACGAAAAGTTACGGAGAAAGTTGTGCAGAATCTAATGGGAGGTGTCAAGAGGAAAGTCCGAGCGTTCTTCCGAAAAGCGAAGTAATTGTTCAAACTCACGTGAATTTGGCCACATGCATGTTGATTGTCATTTATAAAAAATAAAATTGTGAATTTGTTCGAAAATACACATTTTCTATTGAAAAACAGGTGTCCACTTACTTTAATGAACAGTCCTTAGGATATAACGTCTTTCACAATCACAGATGACTTTACGGTAGGCATGCCCAACCTTTCGTGGCTGCAGGCCACAAGTGATACTCCATACCAGTCGACGGGCCAGACATTAAATTTCGACATCAAATTTCGAAAGCACGAATGCACCAGTGAAATTTTGTAAATCCGATAACCCGTTCTCACGGCAAATCACAACACTGACATCATTTGGGTCATAAAAATGTGAGCAAGAATTCTTGAATTTTGCAAAAATCACCCTGAATACTTTTTTTCTGAATTTTGCCGAACTGCAGGTTGCAGCAAACAATTTGCTGAAATTCAGCAAACTTCCCTGATTCGTTCAGTTAACTCTGCTGTTCAGCAGCAACGTTTTTCTGAAATTCAGTAAATTTTGCTGAAATTCTGCTTAAAATTTGGCTGTACCTTTCAAGTTTAAAATTTTTAAATTTATGTATTTAAATTTTTTAATCTTTGAATTTTTTTTACCAAAACACTCTACCTAATTCGAGTTTATTTTTAATATTAAATTTTATTTAAATATGAAATATCTTAAATTATTTCAATCCTTGGGCCAAGTTTCATTCATCGATTCCGCGGGCCGTATGTTGGACAGCCCTGCTTTATGGTCTTCGACATAGTTTTTTCTTCACACTTTAGGCTATATTTTATTATCATTGGTTACAAAATTCATGTAAAATTTGACAAAAAATGCAAGCAAGTGAAATTGCCCATACTAAATCCCATAAAAAAATTCCCAGTAGTTTTAGACGGAAAAGAGGGTTGAAAAAACTTTCTCCGGGGTTAATGCGATAATTTTCTCATATAACGTTGACCTATCCTACTGTATATTTTTACACCTCAGTGATTTGATGAGATTGCTTTAGTACAGACAAACAGACATATCATTTGTAACATATTGCTATTATATTCATCGTTACGAAAAAATAATCGCCAAATGCTAATCAGGTTGCGTTTCACTGCGGGTAGTAGACGTCAAACGAGCAACAACGATTAATATTTGTTTCAACCGTTGAAAACAAGGACGATGGAGAGTGAGTAGAGTAAGACGTCTGTATGTATGTGGCCTTAGTTCAGTCAAGATTTTGTTTTCTTACACATATTTATCGCTTGCATTGATTTGTTCATTTTTGAAGTTCCTGCGAAAAACCCTAGGAAGCACCCAATGCTGGTTTTGCATCACTATCGGTAGCCTCTAATGTGGTCTGCCTATTTTCTTGCTAATCGTTCCTAATGGTTTAAAAAAAGACCGCGGTTCGATGTGTCACATGCATAGGTTTGGTTCTTTTTGACATTTGGCCACTTCCGGCTGGACACCCTAGATCAGTCCTGGAACACTATCGGTAGCCTTTATAAAGATCATCGTTGTGGTCTGAGCCTATTCTCTGACTAATCGTTCATCACGTTATTTAAAAAGCCGCTGTTTAATGTGCCGCAGGCATGGGTTTTGATATCTACCACATTTGACCACTTCCAGCGGGACACCCGGAACCGGTTCCGGAATTCTATCGGTTGATCCAAATATGATCTGAAACTATTCTCTTTTATTAACCGTTTATCAGATTGCCTGAAGAGCTTGCGATTTGATGCGTCGCATGTAAGGGGTTGGTTAACTTTTATACTTGGCTACTTCCGGCGTGACATCTGGAACCGGTTCAGTAACACTACCGGTTCCGATATGGTCTGAGAATGTTTCCCTGCCCACTGTTCATCAGGCTATCGAAAAAGCCGCTGTTTGTTGTATCGTATGCATTAGGGTGCCAATGGAATGTATGGGAAAAATTTGACCATCGAATTTCAAAAACGGGTAGTTCTCAAAAGTTTCGTCTCCTCAAAAAAAGTCCCCATGCAAAATTTCAGCTCAATCGGACTTCGCTAAGGGGTGGCCCAAAGCGGTCAAAGTTTGGCTGTTTTGAAACACGAAAAATATCCCAAGGTAGGGATACATGAAAATTTCGAAATCGAAAAATTTTTTTTGATGCCAAATGCCTTAAAAGTGCATGAAACGTTGAGATCTGGTGTTATCTCAAAAAAATTTTTTTGGAAAAAAATTGACTTTTTGGACTTAGAAAATTTTTGAGTTGGGGGAGTGAAATGAATTTAAAATGGAGGATTTGAATTTAGTTGCTGAAATATTCAAAGCAATAGTACTGGAACATGTCTTATATCATCATTGGCAACTGCTAGCATATTATATATCATATATCGTTAGGGTGGTTCACTTATTTTGCATTAGGGTGGTCCTTTTTGTAGAAAAATTTAAAAAATAAGATAATAGTATTAAAAAATCACTTTATACCTGTAAGTCATTTTCAATGTTGAATATATATAATAATTTATTAGGGTGGCTCATTTATTTTTATTTAGGGTGGTTCATTGAGATGGAAATTAAGAACAAGAAAATATTTCCAGAAAACTTACCAGTCATATTTTTGTATAGTTTAAAACCATGATCCTTTATTGGCATGTAACACTTTGTTAAGATATTCCTAGACCAACATGTGGAAAGGGCGTAACAACCATTGCGATTTTCTGCTTCTCCTGTCCCTCCCGGGCATATCCCCAATTATTCATAAAATCTTTTATTTTCTTTTTTTAAATTTTGAATCTTTTTTTTTTTGGGTGCTTCACTTATTTTGCAAAAGGGTGGTCCTTTTTGTAGTAAATTAAATAAAAAAACGATAATAGTATTTGTATTGTATTTTCCGTTAGGGTTGTTTTTTTTGAAAATTAAGATCAAAAAATACTTCGAGAAAATTCAACTAGGTAATCTTTTTCGTATGGCTTCAAGCCATGATTTCCTACAAATCTTTCGGTGACTTATCTATAAAGAGAAAATCTCTAATTATTATCTCTCCTCTCGTTCTATTTCATTAATCACGGCATCAATATAGTGATTACAACCGATTTACAGTTTTAAATATTGTGGTACGAACTACCAAAGAGATTAATTTACTACTAGAGAGGTTCATCTCATTGTAAGATTTTGAAAAGTTTTGTGAGACTAAATTCAAAAACTCGAGTAAACATTTATTCAGCTGTTTCTATGAGGAAGAAGAGTTTAGTTTGAAGAGTAGAACTGTTTGTTGAACCCCTAAGATGGGGAAGTTTTTCATTAATGCGGTATTTGCAGATATAATTTACTTTTGCAATGGTCATGGCCAAGCGTGTCCATACTGAGCGGATGAAATTAGTGCTCTATTGATTTACACCACCAAAATTATCGTATTCATGCAATCTTCCTATCTTTACTGATAGAAGGATGATGAAATAATTTAATTGTCTTTTCGAACTGTTAAAAAACCTCAACGCAGTTCCGCACGGAGCGTTAAAATTCACCCGAGTGAAATTCTCTCCGTGTGCTCAGTGTGGTACTGCGGTGCGGTTTTTTGACAGTTCGAAAAGACATTTAAATTATTTCAACATCCTTCTATCAGTTAAGATACACTGAGAGGAAAATACATTTTAGTTTCACTGGAAAAACTCAAGTAACCGTTCAAAAATGATGTTTTCAGTGAGTTCAAATGAATTAAGTAAAATTCGCTTAAAAACTTAGTGAAACTCCAAAGAAAAGCTATTGAAAATTTGGTACTGTATTGTATTGTAAAATGTATATGATTTTCTAGTGGGTTTTACTGAAGTCGAATGTATGAAAAATGAAGCGAATTATTGTCCGCCATCACTAACGAACCAAGCATGAGTGTGATGATGGCAATATGTTCTGTGATTTTAATGTTTCCATCCTTACTAGGGAACCGTTTGGGGGTCTCCGATAAAACGGAGACAAACCAATTTTTTTTTAATAATCTCGAAATAGACAAAACAAAAACAAAAATGGCCAAAAGTTGTTCCAAATATACTGAAAATTTACTTAAATTTTATTAAATTTTGTAGTGAAAAATTTCACTTAAATGCTATTGGATTTTTCCAGTGGAATATTTTCACTAACCAATCATGTAAGTTTCAAATGTTTAGTTAGATGGAAAAAATCTACTTATGATTTCCAGTGGAATTGAAGTGAATTTTTCGCTCAGTGTAGGAAGATTGCATGAATACGATAATTTTGGTGGTGTAAATCAAAAGAGCATAAATTTCATCCGCTTAGTACGGACATGCTTGGCCTTGACCATTGCAAAAGTAAATTTATATCTGCTAATACCGCATTAATGAAAAACTTCCCCATCTTAGGAGTTCAAGAAACAGTTCTACTCTTCAAACTTAACTCTTCTTCCTCATAGAAACAGCTGAATAAATATTTACCCGAATATTTGAATTTAGTCTCACAAAACTTTTCAAAATCTTACAATGAGATGAACCTCTCTAGTAAATAAATCCCTTTGGTAGTCCGTACCACAATATTTAATTCTGTAGATAGAAATCGGTTTTAATCACTATATTGATGCCGTGATTAATGAAATAGAACGAGAGGAGAGATAATAATTAGAGAATATCTCATTATTGATAAGTCACCGAAAGATTTGTAGGAAATCATGGCTTGAAGCTATACGAAAAAGATTACCTGGTTGAATTTTCTGGAAGTATTTTTTGATCTTAATTTCCAAAAAAAAAACAACCCTAACGGAAAATACAATACAAATACTATTATGGTTTTTTTTTATTTATTCTTCTACAAAAAGGACCACCCTTATGCAAAATAAATGAAGCACCCAAAAAAAAAAGATTCAAAATTTTAAAAAGAAAATAAAAGATTTCATGAATAATTGGGGATATGCCCGGGAGGGACAGGAGAAGCAGAAATTCGCAATGGTTGTTACGCCCTTTCCACATGTTGGTCTAGGAATATCTTAACAAAGTGTTACATGCCAATAAAGGATCATGGTTTTAAACTATACAAAAATATGACTGGTAAGTGTTCTGGAAATATTTTTTTTTGTTCTTAATTTCCATCTCAAAGAACCACCCTAAATAAAAATAAATGAGCCACCCTAATGAAATATTATATATATTCAACATTGAAAATGACTTACAGTTATTTGAGATTTTTTAATACTATTATCTTTTTTTTATTTTTCTACAAAAAGGACCACCCTAATGCAAAATAAGTGAACCACCCTAACGATATATGATATATAATATGCTAGTAGTTGCCAACGATGATATAAGACATGTTCCAGTACTATTGCTTTGAATATTTCAGCAACTAAATTCAAATCCTCCATTTCAAATTCATTTCACTCCCCCAACTCAAAAATTTTCTAAGTCCAAAAAGTCAATTTTTTTTCAAAAAATTTTTTTTGAGATAACACCAGATCTCGACGTTTCATGCACTTTTAAGGCATTTGGCATGAAAAAAAATTTTTCGATTTCGAAATTTTCATGTATCCCTACCTTGGGATATTTTTCGTGTTTCAAAACAGCCAAACTTTGACCGCTTTGGGCCACCCCTTAGCGAAGTCCGATTGAGCTGAAATTTTGTATGGGGACTTTTTTTGAGGAGACGAAACTTTTGAGCACTACCCGTTTTTGAAATTCGAAAATTCGATTTTCATTGGCACCCTAGTATGCATGGGTTTGGTTCACTTTCTTATTTAGCCACTTCCGGCGGAACACCCAGAACCGGTTCCGGAATACTACCGGTTCAGATATGGTATGAGAATGTTTTCCTGCCTACTGTTTATCAGGTTATCGAAAAATCCGCTGTTTGATGTGTCGCATGAAGGGTTTGGTTCACTTTCATATTTGGCCACTTCCGGCGGGTCACCCGGAACCGGTTCCGGAACACTACTGGTTCAGATATGGACAGGCTTGTAAACATTCGACACTTTTCACTACCTTCGCTTTGTTGCCGCGGTCGGGTGTCAGCTTGCTTTGTTTCATTCGAGCGCGACCGCTACCTCTTACACACAACACGAGCGGCAGAACGAAGATCAATAAATATAAGAAATCGTCAAGTCATTGTCGTCTGACACGATGACATTTGTCTAATTCTAACTTTTTTGCATATATTTTCAGCCAATACCGATTATGAATGTTACTATTAGTTTATTCTTGCATGTTGCATTGAATGCGACACACATTTGGCCAACACAGCTCTCATTTTGGAAGAAGACAGGAATAACAAAAACCGAACCGTCTCCCGAAGACGCTATCGTGCTGAAGCGCATTCGTTTGACTTTTTGTTTCGTACAGTAGTTTGATTGCTTGTGTGGCGAATGTCGGAGACAAAGGAGGCCGAATATCGACGAAAAGGTTCAAATGACTGTGATCTCTAACAAGACTGGATATGGACCGAGACTATTTTCCTGTTTACCGTTCATCATGTTTTCGAAAGTGCCGTGGTTGGATGTGTCGCATGAATGGGTTTGTAGCGTTTTCAAATCTGGCCCCTTCCTGGGGTACCGATCCGGAACACCTAAATGGCCATAACTCCGGAACGGCTGGACCGATCCGAACCATTTTCAATAGGAAACAATGGGACCAGATTCCGCGTCGAATGAACCGTTGGTCATTAAAATCGGTTGAGGTTTACTGCCAAAAAGTGATGTGAGTTTTTTTTACATTCACATACATACACACACACACACAGACATCACCTCAATTCGTCGAGCTGAGTTGATTGGTATATGTGACTCGACCCTCCGGGCCTTCTATCAAAAAGTCATTTTTGGAGTGAACATATAGCCTTTCCAGTACACTTAGTGTACGAGAAAGGCAAAAAGATTTTCCACGAAACAAAAATTACAAAAATGCTAAAACTATACCCCGTCTAAAGGCGGGATTGGGTATTAGAGGGTTAAGAGACTTTCATCGGAGCCGGAGGGGTCATATATGACCCCAACATAGAAACGGCTGTATAAATTCACCCATTCGATAAAACAGAATACTGTCTTCGACAAAGTTGTTGCAAATTGAGTCCTTTATTAGGGAAAAATGAGAATATTTGTATTTGGAACTTCATTGATAACCTAGAACATCATGAACACCATGAAATTTGGAAAACGAAATAATTGACATACCAGTTGTGCTAAACTTGGATGTGGGTTACGTTTATATGTATTCATTTAGCCTTCGTCAAGAATATCAAAAGGTGTTTTATATTATGGGATGTTCTAGGTGTTCCAAACGGAAGTCCTTCAAATCTACATGAGTAATTTTATGAATTTTCGCCACAAATAATAGCATTGCATAACCTACTGGGATCCGTGAAGCTCCTGACATTCTATTGCTTACAATGTCTTTTGTAGATACTATAGGGATATTCCAGGTCAGCCAAACTACCTTGGAGTTCAGGACTTCAAGTCTAAAGACTGCCCCAGAAAGTATGGACGCACCTAGTCTTCAGTTGTCTGGGCCTGATCGATGGTTCTTGTTTCGGGCTTCATTTTGGCAGTTTCTGCTTACTATAGGATCGAAAATTCAAACGTTTTTTGCCACGATGAACATTGGAATTCGAAATGGTAAGTTTTTTGATCATACCCCGCTTTGTGTGAGTTAGAAGGTTTTTTCTTGTGCTCGAACACCTTCATTATTTGTTTTTACAAACGAGGGTTAGCAGGGTCTTTATTTTTTACCCAAATTTTTGCCTATGCTTAAACGTGTTATCCCCACCGTGGATGATGATTGCTGTTTGCACAACTTTCTCACTTACTCTCACCATAATTTGTTCATTTCCTCAGTGACCTTTCAAACTCTGTACATTGTTTGTGCACATTTTTTCGATGATGTTCCGCTGAAAGTTCATGTATTTTAAAACAAACTGTTGGAATCGCAAAAACCGCTATACAAATGTTGAGAAAATAGGTTGACCAACAGGATGTAGCTTTCAAAAAGAATTAGTCATCAATAGTTTTGAAATACCAGTATTTTCTTACTGCGTCCATACTTTCTGGACCGGTCTTTACACTCGTAACAGCTGCCATATCTGATATACTGAGTAACGTTGCATAATCAACCGCAGTTACTGGAGCAATCTGAAGTTTACTAACTCATTATAAACCTTTGGGACAGTCTACTAGCTTATTATTAACATTTAGGACATTCAGTGGACGACCCTAGTCCTTCAAAGAATAAATTTATGTGTTTCGTAGCTTTGTATAATGAAAGAAGTTGGCACGGTAAAGGCTGGGTATGCTGCGCAATTCAGATCCCATTGTGATCCACTAGCCTCTGCCCAGCAACTCCTATCCCTACCTCCACGCGGTACCGGCCGGAAACTATGAGCAACCTTAGGGAAGATCGGGTAACCAACCCCGGTGGGAACTCTGGTCGTAGGCTGACAGGATAGGGGGGGGGGGGGTTTGCTTCGGCAAACCTGAGCGTCTGTTCTCCAGGAAGAGCGGCTCACAACAGTGTCTGATCTCCATGTTAGGGGCGGCTGATCTACGTCCGAGTGCCAGGGAAGGACTCTAAGCTCAACTGTGCACTATGGTCCTCCGGAAAGTAGGGGGTTGGTGTCAGGCCCTACGAGCCAGCCGTAAAAAACCATTGTAGCGGACAATCAGCAACAGAATAATACGAACCGAGACCAACGGCACGTGGAACTGCCGATCTCTCAACTTCATTGGGAGCACCCGCATACTCGCCGATCTACTGACGGACCGCGGGTTCGGCTTCATAGCGCTGCAGGAGGTGTGTTGGACAGGATCCATGGTGCGAACGTTTAGAGGTAATCATACCATCTACCAGAGCTGCGGCAACACACGCGAGCTGGGAACAGCTTCCATCGTGATGGGTGATATGCAGAGGCGCGTGATAGGTTGGTGGCCGATCAACGAAAGAATGTGCAGGTTGAGGATCAATGGCCGATTCTGCAACTTCAGCATAATAATCGAACACAGCCCACACTCCGGAAGTACTGATGATGACGCACATCAACTCGCACAACGGGAGACCCGGAACCTCCCATCACAGTCCAGACCATCCAGCCAGCGGCCTGCAGTCGTCCCGGTCCTGTGTTTGGGTCTGGCGGAAAGGTCTCCCGCCCTGTGCCATCAGGCAAGTATTCGCTATATATGAACTGTATATGCTCTGACGAGGTTTCACCACGCAGCTCAAGGGATGCCAACGAAGATATCACACCACGGTCCAGTTCTTTCCAATGTCAACGCCAAAGTTCTCCTCAGCCTCCGGGACGCACAATACTTAGCTCTATGGAAGCCCTGAAGCCACCCATCACAGTCCAGACCATCCAGCCAGTGACCTGCAGTCGTCCCGGTCCTGTGTTTGGGTCTGGTGGAGGGGTCTTCCAATCGACGTTTCTAGGCAAGTACAGGGGATGGCCAAAATGTTTGGGATAGGCGACTTTTTTTCTCCCACAAAAAAATTCAACATGCTGTAACTTTTCATAGAGTGCATTAAAAAACCTCAAATTTTGACTGTTTGTCAACCTATTATATGTGCATCATTGGTACAAATTTGAGCTCGATTGATTGATTTTTCGCGAAGTTAGAACCGTTCGGGGAAAATACTATTTTTTAGAAAACTCATTTTTGAACTGTCATATCTCGGAAACCAGTAAACCGAATTGAATGAATTTTTTAACGTTTATCAACAATATAGTGATACTTGATACGACGTTATAAAATGTAATATTTTCTCACGACGAATTAAGTTATACCGAGTTGAAATTTTTACCCATATAGAGGAAAATAAGTCAAATTTACAATACCACACAAAAATTATTAAATGTGTTCTTCCATCAATCTAAATAGGCTCTAATAATCTAATTAGAGATAATTTGAGAACAGAAGTGGAAAATCTTTGGATATCAACACGAAAATTTATTGACATTAATGTAAAAAAATTACATTTTTTCGAGAAAAATCCAAAAAGTGTCAATCCATGATAACTTTTCTCAACGTTTAAAAAGTACCTATGTTTTAATAGTTTGTAAAGCATTTACATATTGTTAGTGTACGTTCAAAATTTCATTCAATTTGGTTCACTGGTTTCCGAGATATGACAGCTCAAAAATGAGTTGTCTAAAAAATAGTGTTTTACCCGAACGGTTCTAACTTTGCGAAATACTAATCAATCGAGCCCAAATTTGTATCAATAATGCACATATAGTAGGTTGACAAACAGTCAAAATTTGAGATTTTTTGATGCGCTCTATAAAAAGTTATGGCATGTTGAACTTTTTTGTGAGAGAAAAAAAAGTTACCTATCTCAAACATTTTGGCCATCCCCTGTACGATCAAGCCAATAGCATTATTCGCACTGATGATATTACTTCCGGCAGCCGTGATGAACACGTTGGTGAAAATGGAGACATTCACGAATCTTCGGTGGTATTCAACGGTCGTCAACTGCTCATCTACTACCAGAACGTTAGAGGATTACGCACTAAAATCGATGACTTCGTGTTAACCGCATCAGAATCTCACTACGACGTTATTGTTTTGACCGAGACTTGGCTCGATGAACGTATATTCTCAGCCCAACTGTTTGGCGACTCATTCACCGTTTTCCGAAACGATCGCAATAGGACTAACAGTGCAAAGTCACGAGGCGGTGGCGTTCTTATCGCGGTCTCCACACGTTGGTCTTGCTGCTTAGATCCTTCCATTGTCTGCAATACACTTGAGCATCTGTGGGTTAGGATCAAAATCGCTTCTAGTTGCTTTCACCTTGGCGTTATGTATCTACCACCAGACCGGAAATTCAACCTCTTGGATATCAATAACCACATTAGCTCGTTAGGGACGGTTATTTCCAACATGACACTCTCGGACCAAATTCTGCAATTCGGGGACTACAACCAATCCGGTCTTACTTGGTCAACTTCTGATGATGGATTGCCTTCAGTAGATGCTATAAACTCGAACATATCTGCAGCCTGCTCTTCCTTGCTGGATGGATTCTGTCTTCATGGCTTAACCCAGATCAACCATGTGGCTAATTGTTATGGTGGACTACTCGACCTTGTGCTGGCAAACGAGCCTCGTAATTGTACTGTTTCGGAAGCGATCGAACCATTAACTACCCTCGACCAAGCTCACCCAGCATTGCAAGTCTCTGTGAAGTTGAGTCAAGCTGTTCGGTTCGAAGACATTGCAGATCTTTCAGGGTTGGATTTTCGACGTGCTGACTACGTAGCTCTAAGCGCAGCAATTCAAGCAGTTGACTGGAGTTTCATCGAAACATCGGATTGCATCGACAGTGCAGTAGAATTCTTCAACGAAGTAGTAAATCGTGCTATCATCGACTGCGTACCGCCTCGTCTGCCTATTCGTAAACCGGCTTGGTCCAACAGACGTCTTCGCACTCTTAAAAGATTAAGATCAAAAGCTTTGCGTAGATATTGCGCATCAAGATGTACACTGCTGAAACAACAGTTTAACAGAGCTAGTCAGCGATACCGATTGTACAATCGTTTTCTCTACAAACGATATGTGATTCGCACACAGGAAGATCTACGTCGTAACCCCAAGCGTTTCTGGTCATTTGTGGATTCAAAAAGAAAACAAAATGGACTTCCCGTTGAAATGTTTTTAGGCAACGAAACCGCGAGAACCTCTCTTGAAAAATGCAACCTCTTTGCTACCCATTTTAAGCAAGTTTTCAACGACGACTCAGCATCATCTCAGGAGATCTCTGATGCTCTTCAGGACACACCATTAGACGTTGTCGATTTCAACACTTTTAGCATAACATCCCGTCACGTCGAATCTGCCATTGGAAAATTGAAAACTTCCTACTCAGCGGGTCCGGATGGCATTCCGTCAAGCCTGATTGTAAAATGTGCTGAAGCTTTCATCCACCCTCTGACTGTGCTCTTCAATGCATCTTTGCAGCAGAGCAAATTTCCCACTGCTTGGAAAGATTCCGTTATGTTTCCGGTTTTCAAAAAAGGAGACAAATCAAACGTCGAAAATTATCGCGGTATCACATCGCTTTGCGCTTGCTCTAAGGTCTTTGAAATAATCATCAATGATTCACTTTTTGCTAGCTGCCAGAACTATATATCCCAGGATCAACATGGATTTTTCCCTAAGCGCTCCGTATCGACAAATTTAGTAGACTTTGTTACAACTTGTCTCCGTAACATGGATTCTGGACTTCAAGTCGATGCTGTATACACCGATCTCAAAGCTGCCTTTGACAGAGTAGATCACGGCATTCTACTAGCTAGGCTGAAAAAAATTGGTATGTCATCGCCCTTCGTCTGCTGGTTTAGCTCATATCTCACCGACCGCGCACTGTGTGTTGAAATTGGATCCGCTCGATCTGCAGTTTTCACCAATATATCCGGAGTTCCACAAGGGAGTAATCTTGGGCCATTGCTCTTCATAATTTTTATAAATGAAGTTGAAATGCTGCTTCCACCTGGATTTCGCTTGTTTTATGCAGACGATGTAAAGATCTACATGGTGATCAGAGGCCTCGAGGATTGCTGGAATCTACAGAAACTGATCGATAAGTTCGAAGGATGGTGCTCTAGGAATTATCTCACTCTTAGTATTAGTAAATGTAACGTTATTTCGTACAGTCGTAAGGCTAAGCCCTTATTGTTTCCTTACACTATTGCCGGTCTTCAATTAGAACGTGTTCACCAAGTTAAAGATTTGGGTGTTACATTGGACTGCGCACTTACTTTTCGCGGACATTATACCGATATTATTTCTAAGGCTAATAGACAACTTGGATTCATTTTTTAAATTTCAAATGAATTCCGTGATCCATTGTGCTTACGATCATTATATTGTTCGCTGGTAAGATCTGTTTTGGAGTCGGCTCTGATTGTTTGGTGCCCATATCATGCAAATTGGATCACCCGAATTGAGTCGATTCAAAAAAAGTTTGTTAGATACGCACTTCGGAATCTTCCCTGGAATGATCCTTTAAATCTTCCTTCGTACGATAGTCGATGTCGTTTGCTTGGACTGGATACTCTTGAACGTAGACGCTTCAATGCTCAAGCGATATTCATAGCGAAAGTTTTACAAGGCAAGGTAGACTCTTCCGTAATACTTTACGAAATTAACTTATATGCACCGGAACGACAACTTCGGCAACGAGACTTTCTACAGCTCGGTTCATGGAACGCCCAGTATGCTCAACACGATCCAATAAGATTCATGTGTGCTTCTTTCAATAGGGTTTTTGAAATATTTGACTTTAACTTATCAATCGACTCATTTCGAAGTAGGCTTAATAATAATAGTCATTAAGGTTTTTAAATGTAACTGTGAAATGTATTTTGTTTTTAATTTAAAATAAGTGTTAATTTAGTTCATTAAGACTAAAAAATGTCAGATGAATGTAAATGTGAATAAATAAATAAATAAATAAATAAATAAATGACAAGGACGCATTTTACGCGCAGCTCGAACGCGAGTACGATCGCTGTCCAAGCCACGAAGTCAAGATCATCATAAGTGATTTGAACGCTCAGGTAGGCCAGGAGGAGGAATTCAGGCCGACGCACAGTGGGAAAAAATATGTATAAAACGCGAATAAATTCAATATCTCTGCTCGGAGTGGATAAATTCGCATGAATTTTTGACACAAACTGCAAAAATCTATGCAGTTTCAGATAAAAAGGGTGTCATTCGCCGCACGATGCTGGAAATCAGTGTATTGAGCTCGTTTTACCCCGCGCTCTCTTTTTCACACCTTTTTGAGAAAATCCTCATCTATTCCCGACTAGCGTGCAAAATAAATGACTTATTTAACTCGTATTTGTGTAGAAACTTCCATTGTATCGGAAATTTGACATAAGATTGCTCCTTCTCTTGTCGATTGCATTTCACTCCGGGCGGAGATGCATGTGAAAATTTAAAGAAATAGGAGATGTCGGGGTTATTTGAAGATATTTCAATTTTTAAGGCCGTGCGGTGAACCAAACCAGCTCCATTCGATACTACGGAAGTTTTAACACAAACACGAATCAAATAAATCATTTATGTTGAACTTCAGGATTTTTCCAAAAAGGTGAAAAAGTGAGAGAGTGGGGTAAAACGGGCCCGATACACTGATTTCCGGCCTCGTGCGGCGAATGACCCCCTCCTTATCCGAAACTGTAGAGTTTATTGCAGTTTGTGTCAAAATTTCATTCAAATCCATCCACTCCGAGCAGAGATATTGAATTTATTCGCATTTCATACCTATTTTTTCCCATTGTGCGACGATTGGTAAGTTCAGCGCCCACCAGCAGACGAACGAAAACGGCCTACGACTCATTGATTTCGCCGCCTCCAAAAATATGACCATACGTAGCACCTTTTTCCAACACAGCCTCCCTTATCGTTACAGCTGGAGATCACCACAGCAGACGGAATCTCAAATCGACCATGTTCTGATTGGCGGACGGCACTTCTCCGACATTATCGACGTCAGGACCTATCGTGGCGCCAACATCGACTCCGACCACTATCTGGTGATGCTGATGGTCAAACTGCGCCCAAAACTCTCCATCATCAACAATGTACGATACCGGCGACCGCCACGGTACAACCTAGAGCGACTGAAGCTACCGGATGTCGCCTCAGCATACGCGCAGAATCTCGAAGCCGCGTTACCTGAGGAGGGCGAGCTCGATGAGGCCCCTCTAGAGGACTGCTGGAGTACAGTGAAAGAAGCCATCAACGACGCAGCCGAGAGCACCATCGGGTACGTGGAACGGAATCGACGGAACGAATGGTTCGACGAAGAGTGCAGAGTGGTTTTGGCGGAGAAGAACGCAGCGAGGGCGGTAATGCTGCAGCAAGGGACCCGACAGAACGTGGAACGTTATAAACAGAAGCGGAAACAGTGGACCCGTCTCTTTCGGGAGAAAAAGCGCCGCCTGGAAGAAGCGGAGTGTGAAGAAATGGAACTGCTGTGCCGTTCCCAAGAAACACGAAAGTTCTATCAGAAGCTCAACGCATTCCGCAACGGCTTCGTGCCGCGAGCCGAAATATGCAGGAATAAAAACGGAGGCCTCTTGACGGACGGACGTGAGGTGATCGAAAGGTGGAAGCAGCACTTCGATCAGCACCTGAACGGCGTGGAGAATGTAGGCACGGGAGCCCACGGCAACGGAGGAAATGACGACGCCAGTGCAGCGGAGGACAGAAATGAACCAACTCCCACGCTGAGGGAAGTTAAGGATGCCATTCACCAGCTCAAAATCAACAAAGCAGCTGATAAGGATGGTATTGCAGCTGAACTCATCAAGATGGGCCCAGACAAGTTGGCCACCTCTCTGCATCGGCTGATAGTCAGGATCTGGGAAACCGAACAGCTACCGGAGGAGTGGAAGGAAGGGGTAATCTTCCCCATTCACAAGAAAGGCGGCCATTTGCCTACAAAATGCTATCCCAGATCATCTTCCGTCGTCTGTCACCAAAAACGAATGAATTCGTGGGAAGTTATCAAGCCGGTTTCATCGACGACCGGTCGACAACGGACCAGATTTTCACCGTACGGCAAATCCCCCAGAAATGCCGTGAATACCAGGTTCCAACGCACCACCTGTTCATCGATTTCAAAGCGAATACGACAGTACCGAACGCGCAGAGCTATGGAAAATCATGGACGAAAACGACTTTCCTTGGAAGCTGACTAGACAGATTAGATCAACGATGGACGGTGTGCAAAACTGCGTAAGGGTTTCGGGTGAACTATCCAGTTCATTCGAATCTCGCCGGGGACTGCGACAAGGTGACGGACTCTCATGCCTTTTCTTCAGCATCGCTCTGGAAGGTGTTGTGCGACGAGCCGGGCTCAACAGCCGGGGAACGATTTTCACAAAATTCGGTGATTTGTGTGCTTTGCGGACGACATGGATATTATCGCCAGAACATTTGGAACGGTGGCAGAGCTGTACCAACCTGAAATGCGGAACAACAAAGTTCGGACTGGTGGTGAATGCCTCAAAAACAAAGTACATGCTGGGAGGCGGAACCGAACACGACCGGATCCGTCTGGGTAGTAATGTTACGATAGACGGGGATACTTTCGAGGTGGTGGAGGAATTCGTTTACCTCGGACCCTTACTAACGGCTGACAACAACGTGAGCCGTGAAATTCGAAGGCGCATCATCAGCGGAAGTCGGGTCTACTACGGGCTCCAGAAGATACTGCGGTCGAAACAGATTCACCCACGCACCAAATGCACTCTACGGGCACGAGACATGGACCATGCTGGAGGAGGACCTGCAAGCACTCGGAGTTTTCGAGCGACGCGTGCTAAGGACGTTCTTCGGCGGTGTGCAGGAGAACGGTGTGTGGCGGAGAAGGATGAACCACGAGCTCGCTGCACTTTACGGCGAACCCAGCATCCAGAAGGTGGCCAAAGCCGGAAGGATACGGTGGGCAGGGCATGTTGCAAGAATGCCGGACAACAACCCTGCAAAGCTGGTGTTTGCAACTGATCCGGTTGGCACAAGAAGGCGTGGAGTGCAGAGAGCACGATGGGCGGACCAGGTGGAGCGTGACCTGGCGAGCATTGGGCGCGACCGAAGATAGAGAACGGCAGCCACAAACCGAGTATTGCGGCGTACTATTGTTGATTATGTCTTGTCTTAAATTTTATGTTGAACAAATAAATGTAATGTATATCCATTACACAATTTGAGTTCCTGGTAATTCTCTCAGATGGTTCATGAAACAATATCGGAAATTTTGTGAAGACCTTCCGTATAATTGTTCTACACCGTTCGATTCGGCTCTGCTTCTATGGGGTTATTCAATTTTAAACGGAACCGCTTGGGCATTCCAAACACTCATCTGTGCAGATTTTATCGTTATCTCCAGTTCGGCATGTGAGTCAGAGTACGGTTAACTGTGAAATATGACAATCGAGCAACCTACTACATACGTACCTATATCCTTTCAGTGATGCTATCTTAAATTATGTTTACCGACTGGCTGATAAAGCTTAGCTCGGGAAAACCCAGCGAGGCAATACACTAAGTTGCTTACGCTTTACAAATTATGGATAAACTCTGGATGATATCGTCTTACATGGGTAGCGTTCCTTCACAAATATTCAATAAGTTCGTGCAGTTATTATCGTGCAACACGGCCAAACAGAAAAATCAGCGATGATGTCACGAGTCCGTTTGCAGGAGTTAGTCAATATTGAATGCTTATTAAATGAACATTAGGTTTTCCGTTTTTTAAATTCATTTGTATTACCCATGGTGCTTCTTCTACAAGACTCTACGTTCTCAATAAAACTTGGCCTGCCTCACTTCAATTTGGTGTTCTGTGAGCAATTCTACAGCTCTGAATTGTAGGGCTTTCTTAGCCTGCCATTGCATGAATTTGTACACAATGCTACACGATGCCCAAGAAAGTCGAGAAAGGTCCCGAACAGAACGGGAATAGAACCAGCCGTCTCCAGATTGGCGATTGGCTTATCTACAAGGCAACTTGGGGACCTCATGGGATGTATGCCTTAACTGTAAATAAGCAACTATAGACTTTTTCAGAAATTTTATAAACGCTTACAATTGACCGGCATTTCAATTTTAGTGAATCATCCAGGAAACATCATTCAGAAATTGGTAAAAGTAACCTTAATAGTTCAGTTTCATTCTGTGTTAGTGAATTTATAATGTTTGGAACAGTTTACATTCAGCAAGACCATCTAGAATCCAAATACCATTCCTTTGGAAAATACTGCAATAAATAGTCACACAAAGTATTTAAGACAGTAAGGCAGCATACCATAAAAGATTTTTCAAAACTGTATCAATCTAAACCAACTTGGTATCAACAACAAACATTTGTGATTTGATGTTCTCTTCGGACAATATAAGAGTAACCTGGAGTAATACGCGCCCCCGGGGCAAAACGAATTCACGCTATTTAATTATAATATAATATAATATAATATATTATACGTGAAGTTCCGTCCGATGCACGCAAACTAGCATTGAGCCAGAAAAGCCCAAGAATGACAAGAATATTCGAATGAATAGTGTGGTAAACGTAGATTTTCCACATTTGGAAAGATTTTCTGCTTCAAACGCAATTTAGGCGGTCTCCTACCATCCGCCTCCTACACCTTCCATTTGCTGCCCTGAATAGTAAGCCTGGTATTTCATTAGAATTCAAAGTGGGAAATGCCAGAGGTCGTATTACCCCACCTCAAAGTGCGTATTGCCCCCAACAGTTTTTCAGCACCCAATACGTAACACCTTTTTAAATTTTTAATTCGATTTGATAAAATTGATATCACGTGGACCAAAAGTTGGCGTCTCTTAGTCAAATAAGTAAACTAACTTTCAAAACGCAAGACACCTATAAAATCATCTTAATCTTAGTCACAGGGTCACATTTTCTTAGGGGTGCATGTTACCCCACCTTCCCCTAACCCGAACAAAACCTATTCACATATCGATTCGTTTACTTTGTTTAGCGCCATCGCCAAGGGGCGGTACTGATCAAACAGCAATCGATTACCAATGCTCATGAACATTTAGCTAGATAGGTTTTTCTGCACCACGTTCCACCCATCCGATAGCGCAACGTTTACACGATCGATTCGATATTTATGAACTACAGATGTGATCACCCCAACCATTATTATGGGTCCACTAATTACCCGACGATGTTCACAGACTTATTAACTCTCAGGCGGCGGTGCTAAAAAAATAGCCTCAGAAGACTGTGCCTACAAAACACCGTTACACTAATTTTTAGAAACATCATATCTTCTTCGTTTTAAACCCAAATGTAAAAATTTTTATATTGCCGAAAACCTTGGGGTCTCAGCTTTCATAATAATTTTTCATACACAGTCGTAGCGAGGAAAAACGATAAAAAGGGGCTCTTCAAAGAGGGGCACCTCCTTAACCCGTTTCGGTCCTAGTTGGGAATTTAATTTCAAAAAATCACTGTGACTTCATTTTTCAACCGATTTTTACGAAATTTTGTTCGAAGATCGCGCTACATCTCTAGTTGTAGGGAAAAATATTAAAATGGTATTTTGGTCCTTGGGGTCTGAGTTATTGAAGGGGTTATATGGGTCAAATCGGGTCAAAAATGGACCAACTTCCTTTTAACCACTGATTACTTGTAAAAAACACATGCAATATGATTGCAAACATGTTCAATAATCTCTTTATTATTACAGACGCATAGTTTGAGTAAATTAGGATTATCTGGTTTTGGTTCCGGATGTTCCGGGTCGCGTTTGGGGTGCGTTCGGAGGACACTTCCCAAACGTTCCCTACACATGACATTTTATCTCGCATAACACTAAAAACAAGCTTGTCATGATTCAATCTTCATAATTTTGTATACTAAGTATATTGAAGGAATATTCAAAGGTTTTTCGACATACTGGCCGCCATCCCGGATGTTCCGGGAACCTGGGACCATCTAGGGAAGTGGATATTTTCTAAACAGTTATGAAACATGGCTTGCGACACATCAATCTACATGTTTTTGCCAAACAAGTATGTTAGAGTAGAATTCAGAGGTTTTTGGACATATTGGCCACCATCCCGGATGTTCCGGGAACCTGCGACCACCCGGGGAAGTGGCCATTTTCCAAACAGTTATGAAACATGGCTTGCGACATATCAATCTTCATGATTTTGCAAAACAAATATGTTAGAGGAGAATTTAGAGGTTTTTGGACATATTGGCCACAATTTCGTATGTTCCGGGAACCTGGAACCACCCGAGGAAGTGACCATTTCTCAAACAGTTATGAAACATGGCTTGCGACATGTCAATCTTCATGTTTTTGCCAAACAAGTATGTTAGAGTAGAATTCAGAGGTTTTTGGACATATTGGCCACCATCCCGGATGTTCCGGGAACCTGCGACCACCCGGGGAAGTGGCCATTTTCCAATCAGTTATGAAACATGGCTTGCGACATATCAATCTTCATGATTTTGCAAAACAAATATGTTAGAGGAGAATTTAGAGGTTTTTGGACATACTGGCCGCCATCCCGAATGTTCCGGGAACCTGGGACCATCCGGGGAAATTGCCATTTTCCAAACAGTTATGAAACATGGCTTGCGACATTTCAATCTTCATGTTTTTGCCAAACAAGTATGTTAGAGTAGAATTCAGAGGTTTTTAGACATATTGGCTGCCATCCCGGATGTTCCGGGAACTTGGAACCCCCCGGGAAATGGCCATTTTCCAAATTGTTATGAAACAAGGCTTGCGACACATCAATCTTCATAATTTTGCAAAACAAGTGTGCTAGAGTAGAATTCAGATATTGGCCACCATCCCGGATGTTTCGGGAACCTGTGACCACCCGGGGAAGTTGCCATTTTCCAAACAGTTATGAAACATGGCTTGCGACATATCAATCTTCATGATTTTGCAAATGAATTCCGGATGTTCCGGGAACCTGGAACCACCCGGTGAAGTGGCCATTTTCCAAATTGTTATGAAACAAGGCATGCGACATATCAATCTTCATGATATTGCAAAACAAGTATGTTAGAGGAGAATTTAGAGGTTTTTGGACATATTGGCCATAATTCCGGATGTTCCGGGAACCTGCGACCACCCGGGGAAGTGGCCATTTTCCAAACAGTTATGAAACATGGCTTGCGACATATCAATCTTCATGATTTTGCAAAACAAGTATGTTAGAGGAGAATTTAGAGATTTTTGGACATATTGGTCACAATTCCGGATGTTCCGGGAACCTGGAACCACCCGGGGAAGTGGCCATTTTCCAAAATAATGAAGATTGATATGTCGTAAGCCATGTTTCATAATTGTTTGGAAAGTGGCCACGTCCCCAGGTGGTTCCAAGTTCCCGGAACATCCGGAATTGTTGCCAATATGTCCAAAAACCTCTGAATTCTCCTCTAACACACTTGTTTTGCAATATCATGAAGATTGATATATCACAAGCCTTGTTTCATAACTGATTGGAAAATGGCCATTTCCCCGGGTGGTTCCACGTTCCCGGAACATCCGAAATTGTGGCCAATATGTCCAAAAGCCTCTGAATTCTACTCTAACATATTTGTTTTGCAAAATCATGAAGACTGATATGTCGCAAGCCTTGTTTCATAAATGTTTGGGAAATAACCACTTTCCCGGGTGGTTCCAGGCTCCCGGATTATCCGGGATCGTAGCCAATATGTCCAAAAACGTCTGAACTCTCCTCTAACATACTTGTTTTGCAAAATCATGAAGATTGATATATCGCAAGCCATGTTTCATAATTGTTTGGAAAATGGCCACTTCCCCAGGTGGTTCCAAGTTCCCGTAACATCCGGAATTATGGCCAATATGCCCAAAAACGTCTAAATTCTCCTCTAACATACTTGTTTTGCAAAAACATGAAGATTGATATGTCGCAAGCCATGTTTTATAACAATTTGGAAAATGGCCACTTCTCCGGATGGTCCCAGGTTCTCGGAACATCCGGAATGGTGGCCAATATGTCCAAAAGCCTCTGAATTCTACTCTAGCACACTTGTTTTGCAAAATTATGAAGATTGATGTGTCGCAATCCATGTTTCATAACAATTTGGAAAATGGCCACTTCCCGGGTGGTTCCAGGTTCCCGGAACATCCGGGATGGCGGCCAATATGTCTAAAAACCTCTGAATTCTACTCTAACATACTTGTTTGGCAAAAACATGAAGATTGATATGTCGCAAGCTATGTTTCATAACTGTTTAGAAAATATCCACTTCCCTAGATGGTCCCAGGTTCCCGGAACATCCGGGATGGCGGCCAGTATGTCAAAAAACCTTTGAATATTCCTTCAATATACTTAGTATACAAAATTATGAAGATTGAATCATGACAAGCTTGTTTTTAGTGTTATGCGAGATAAAATGTCATGTGTAGGGAACGTTTGGGAAGTGTCCTCCGAACGCACCCCAAACGCGACCCGGAACATCCGGAACCAAAACCAGACAATCCTAATTTACTCAAACTATGCGTCTGTAATAATAAAAAGATTATTGAACATGTTTGCAATCATATTGCATGTGTTTTTTACAAGTAATCAGTGGTTAAAAGGAAGTTGGTCCATTTTTGACCCGATTTGACCCATATAACCCCTTCAATAACTCAGACCCCAAGGACCAAAATACCATTTTAATATTTTTCCCTACAACTAGAGATGTAGCGCGATCTTCGAACAAAATTTTGTAAAAATCGGTTGAAAAATGAAGTCACAGTGATTTTTTGAAATTAAATTCCCAACTAGGACCGAAACGGGTTAAAAACAGCGTTACACTAATTCAAATGCTTATATCTTTGCTGTTAATCCACATAATTTCAATTTTCTTCCATAATTGGAAACCGCCAACACTCACCTTGCTAGAAAAAATATCGAACATAGTCGTAGCAAGGATAAGGGCAAATGGGGGGCACCCCATTTATGTGTTCGCCAAACATATAAAAAAATATATCAGCCCCGTTTTGCAAGCAAATCATGATTTTCTTTCACGGTCAGAATCTTCAGGTGAGGTACTTCCAAGAAAAAATGCAAATCATGGGCGGTGCTAGGAAAAACAGTAATAAGGGGCAATTCTTTCAAAATCGTCCAAAAATTTCAAAAAATCATAACTTGACCATAAAGTAACAAATAATAAATTTTCTTGCGCCAATTAGAAGCTAAGAATCTTGCACTATCGAGAAAAATGTCACACATAGGCGTAGCCAGTGATATGGGCTCGCAAGAAGCACAGAAATTGAGTTCTCAAATCAGTACACATAATCAATATTCCGTACTAATTTCTCAGTCATCAAATCTATATTTATTCTTTTTTTTACCACTGTAAGCCACCAGAACCCACCTTTTAAGGATTAGGCATAGTCGTAGTAAGGAAATAATAAAGGGGGGGAGAGAAAGGTGACTTTAAATATTTCTCAAAAGTTGCCGCTTCGCAGGTTAATGTCTTTCTTCCACGATAAGCATCTTGAGACGATGAACTTCATAGGGAAAAACAAAATACAATACATAGGCGGAGCTAGGGAAATTGTAATGAGGGGCAGCATCTAGAAAAGTATACACATATTTTAGAAAGCAATAGCTCAACAAATTCTCATTTTCCTTCACAAATAAAATGTTAGGAATCTTTCTTTATTGAAAAAAAATATCACACATAGTCGTAGCCAGTAACAAGGGTTCATACGGAACATTTAATTTTAAAATCAGTTTACTAACATGCACTATTTATTTTTCTATTACCAAATGATCTTCTAAAAATGGGGTGGGAAGCTAGTTTTAGGTGTTCCCCAAACCTTTTCATTTCTTTCACAAATCCTTATGCCCATTTATTTCTCGATGGATACTGGTAGAAACTACCAACAGAGAATATTATTTGAATCATTTCTAAACAACTGCGTACTGCGATGCAAGAAAAACGATTTCTTAGGAAATACAGGCAATGAATTTCCTATGCATCAAGATAGGCCCATATATTCCTACTGAACTGCAAATAGCCTTTTGGTAAAAAAACATTAAAATAACACAAAAAATAGACAAAGTTTAGAAACTAGTAATAAGGGGCAACCACTTTAATCAAATACTCCTACGGAAGACATAAAAAATGAAAAAAAAAAAAGTTCAAAAGTAAAAAAAAAAACTCTTTAAAACTCTTCCAGCAATTCCTACTTGGATGTCTCTAGAAACACCTTATATGAAATCTCCTGAATTTCTAGAAATTCCTCGAGAAAATTCTTCAAGATCTTTTTGTGAGATCATTCAATGCAATATTCCATGGATTATTCCAGAAGTTCCTCCAGTGATTTCTCCAGGAATATCTTCAGAGATTTTATCCAGAAATTTCAGCTGTGATTCGTCAAGGAGTGTGATTTTGGAGGCAAAGTGAAGAGGCCATTTCTTTCATTCGGGCCTGCCGCGTCGCCGTCGTCGCCGATTTGGCTGTGCCCATCTTCGTACGGGGCGGTTTAGTGTGATTTTGGAGGCAAAGTGAAAAAGTCGCTTTTTTTATTCGGACCGGCTGCATCGTCGTCGTCGTAGTCATTTTGAATGTCCACATGGTCGTACCCGTGTGTAGTTGTAGCAGTTCAGTGTGATTTTGGAGAAGAGGCCAGTTAGTGGAAGATGCTGCAGCACATACACTTCGGACACTTCGAAGGATGTTTATTGGTGAGCTCTTTCCATTTTATCATAATAATTAATGCTAAAGGATTTATACAATTCTGCTCTGGTTTTTGTGTATTTTTCTAACAAATATTGAAAAGTTCGTCACGTCATGTGCCGGCGCTAGTTCCAAATGCACATTTAGTTGATAATAAATAATTTCCTTTCATTTTTTGCATGTACACAAAAATTTGAATGGTTCGTCATCTTCGGTGTCGACATTTGTAATATTTTAGTCCAAATGAATAAATGTTTTGACTTAAATAAAGGTTGCATGAATTTCTGAAAAAAGAGAGGGTCGGTAAAAGATAGACGGTGAACCATGCGGTAAGATCTTTCTGATTTATTTATCACGTGTTATTTTGTTCATACTTGTGAATTGATCGCGTTCAGCCTAGCGTTCAGCATTGTCTCGCGCGGAAACGCAAACTACAGATGCGTCGGTGTTTAACATTGTGTTCTCCTTAGTTGCGAATGAATAACTTATGTAGGGTGAGTTTTGAGGCACAATAGATCGCGTTCGTCGTCCAAGGTTTAGAAGGGTATTTCTTCGCGAGCGCATTATTAATCGCGAATCAAAACATTACACTCGTTTACCACGACAAAATCCTCAACACATCTCCATTTCCCCTGTCCAAACTCCTAGTGATTTCTCGTAGTAACGCAGAGAATTCCTCGGTTATTGGCCTAAGCGAAAATCACGTCATCACTTCCTTCCCTATCCTCAATTGACCTGCATTCGGACGCGGCCGGCGCTGGTATTGCTTATTGAAAAGTATTGGGATTCCAGCATTTACACAATGAAGAGAAAGCTAATCCCAAGCATCATCTGTTGGTTCTTTGTGTAAATGCAGTCGTCCTTGCAATAACAGAGGAGCAACCGCGGGCGGTCAATCATGCTCATGCTCATGCTCATTTCAGCTGTGATTCGTCAAGCAATTGCAGCTGTGGTTCTACCAGCAGTTCCTTACCAGCAATTCCTTCTAGGACTCCTCCAGAAATTCTTACTGTAATACCTCCAGTTTTCTCGTGGGATTTCTTCAGGAATTTTTTTTAGGATTAAGCGTGGCAATATTCCGGACATTCTTATAGAAGCTCCTCCGGTGAATTGTCTAGAAATTCCTTCACAGATTTTATCCAGGGATTCCTCCAGTTATTTATCATGGGATTTCTCCAGGAGCTCCCCGTGGCCTTCCTCCAGAAATTCCAGCATGGATTCCTCACGTACTATTCCTGTGGTTCTTCCAACTATTCTTGATTAGACTCCTCCAGAAATTCTAACTGTAGTTCTTCAGAAATTCTGCAAGGGGTTCCTCTAGAGCTTTCTTGCTGTGACCCTTTCGGGCAATCTTTCTGGAATTCTTCTAAAAATTGCTTCGGTTGTTCTGCCAGGGATTTCTTCAAGGACTCATCAGGGAAATCGTCCAGAGATTTTATCCAAGAATTCTTTCAGTTATTCATTCTAACTGCCGTACCTCTAAGAATGATTTTAGTAATTGCATTTATCCTGGCATTCTTGCTGGAATTTTCCCGGGAAATCGTCCTGAGATTTTTTCAGAAACTTCTCCTGTGATTCCATCAGGGCCTTGGGTCTTCTCTGTGGATTCTTTCAGAACACCTCTACCAGTTCTTTCAGGGACTTCTCGAGATATTTCTGCAAGTATTTCTTCAAGAAATTTTTCTTTTGATTTTCCAGACATTCCTGATGGGGTTTCTTTAGAAATTTCAGAATGGTTTCCTCCAGTAATCCCTAGGATTTCTGTTGAAATTTCTACAATGGTACATTCCAGAATCCTTCTAAGATTTCCTACAGTGATTTTTCCATAGATTCTTCCGGTGATTCCTCCAGATTTTTTATCCAATAGATTTTATCCAAAGATTTTCCCATAAATTTCTCATGATATTCCTCCACGAACTCCTCTTGGCCTTTCACAAGCAATTTCTGCTGTGGTTCTTCCAGCAATTCTTCCCATGACTCACCCAGAAACCCTTACTATAATACCTTGCGGCATTATTCTAGGGATTCTCCTGGGATTTATCCCTAAAATCTCTTGCTGGGATGATTTAACGCAATCATTATAGAATTCTGAAATCTCTAGAAGAAGTATTTTGGGAGATAATAAGTCTCTGAAATCCCATCCGAAATAGCTGGAGGAATGTTAAAAGAAGTTCTTTGAATATATGCCAAGAGGATTGTCCTACTGGAGGAATCGATAGAGGTGTTCTGGAGAAATCCATGGAAGAGTCCCTGAAGGAATCGTTGGAGAAATTTTTGGAGGAATTGCAGGAATATTGCTCGAAATAATCCAGCAAGAATTCTAGCCTTCTATGTCAGGATGGGAATTCAATACACCAGTATAGTGACAGCATTGAATCATTTTCAAAACATGGCCCTGGAAACATGATTCCGGAAAATCGGTAAACGAATTCCAAAATACCCAAATATATTTATATGCTACAAGTTTCAAAATCATATGTGTTTATTCATCTTCGAAAAATGGACCGCGGAACCACCGGTACCGATTTCCGTGAAATCCGCATATGGATTCCAAAATAGACGAATTATTTCGAATATCATAAAAATAGCTCAGAATGATATATCATAAAAAATCAAAAAATTTGAGGAGTCGTATGAGGTACTGAATTATATTCAAAAATTGACCCCGGAAGCGGTTCCTCGAAACATCCGTAAAACTGGTTCCAAGACACGTAAGTGACCGGGATGAAATTTAAGACATATTTTTCTATCATTCTAGTTCAATTACGTCTGAAAACTAAAGTTTTCTCATATCGAAATTCACTTTTCCCAATATGGACAATTTCAATGACCAATTTTTATTCCGGAATAACTCCGGAACCAGGTGTTCAATCCAAAAATCCCTAAATTTGAAGGATATGCACTTCTTGTGTTAAAATTTGGTTGAAAAATATTGAAAAACAAAAAGTGTTTTTTCGAACTCTTCTTAGGGGGTTTTTATTCAAGTCGAACGAAAATTTGACAGATTTTTCAGAGATTTCAAAAGAATTTTTCCAGGGATGTTTAATGGAAATCCATCGATGATGCCCTCAGCAATCCTTTCAGGGATCCCTAGGTAATCCTTTGGAAATTTGTCCAGAGACTTTTCCGAGAATTACTCTAGAAATTCCGTTATTGTAAGCAATCCTGTGGGAATTCCTCAAACGACTCAATCAGGTCTTCCATCAAGGTTTCCTTATGAACTTCCTCCGTGCATTCTTTTGAAATACTAAACATTATTCCGGGAATTCCTCCAGAATTATAGAAATTTTCTCCAGAACGATAATTTAAGGCATTCTTTGGGGAAATTCTCCAACTTTGTTTTGGGGAATTGCTATCAGGATTCCTTATTTTATTTTTCAAGGGATTCGTTAAAATTATTTTTCCGAAGTTGCTTAAGGACTTCGTCACGGAATTTCTTTCGGGAATTTCCCAAGGTAGGGTCTTGTACCATTTGAGCAGGACTTTTTTTTACGAATTCGTTCACGAGTTTCTTTGATGAATTCTTTCAGGAATCATTGGAAAACTACTGCAGGAGTTTATAATAGAATTCTTGCAGACGTTATTTCAAGAGCTCATATTGGTTTCTCAAAATACCCACTAAAAGACTTTATTTAGGTATTTTTGATGATTTTTTTGCAGGAAATCTCAAAATAGCTCCAGATATTCTCATGGGAATTCTTCTAAGGATTCTTTCGGGAATTTCCTCCAAGCATTATTTTGTAAATCCTATCAGAAAATCATAGTAAAATTCTCCAGAGATTGGAAGTTTCTCAACAAGTTGCTCAAGCAAGTGAGATTCCATAGTGATTCCGGCTCTGTTGTGCCCATACAGTGAAGAGAATTGTCAGACAAAAGATGCACAAAACAAGCAACAAAGAAAGCGTGGGGATTACTCTTTATCCCAACTGGTTACATATAATGACATGATCTCTATTTTTTGTAGCAGTCAAAACGGAATCTGTATTTGTTGCGTACTTTTCAACTTGTGAATAATCAATTACTACTAGGGTAGGTAATCAAAAGTTGAACCAAATTGCGGCTTTTCGAAGTAGCGCAAATTTTGAGAGATTTTTTCTTCCACATGGAAATAATTTACTACGGGAAAATCTTATGTACATGAAAGCTACGGGTATAAGCTTTCTGTTAAGTGGTAAAAAGTTTGTATTTGCGCCGAATTTCATTGGAAAAAATCGATTATTCGTCAACAATGATTTTAATCTTAATTTGAACTACTAGCGGCAGCAGCTCGAGCATCTCCCACAACAGCCAATTTCGTGCTGAACAATAGAAAAACACATGGATCTGCCAATTCCCATAACTATTTTTCATTAGGCAGTGGAATTTCAGAATGTTCTAAACTCTTCAGGAACTTGGAAACTTAATTTGGAATTTTTCATCACCCAAGAGTAAACAAAACAACCACTAGCGCAGTCTGCAGGCCAACACTGGAAGCTCGCCCCCGTTTATTAGTTCAAATTTAGATTACAAATGGTTCATCTTAAGATAACATTCTCCAAGTAAGAATAACTTAAATTTGATAAATTTATGACAAATAATGCGGTATATTATTCGGTTGGTCGATGCTACGATAAATAAGCTTTCATTTGATGTTTTCACATATTGCGTATGATGAGCTGTACGAGTGCACCAAAATGTGCTTTCTCTGGGGGGGATAAATGGGTGAAATCACAGTGATTTTTGAATTGACTGTTTTCCATGACAAAAACGCTTTTTCTTCGATGCTTTTAAAGTCCATGTTATCAGGTTATATTACGGAAGGAAAACTGTTTACATCTTTTTCTGACAATATTTGCCTAAAAAGTGCGTCGTTTTAATGAATTTCGAAATGGTTCAAATTAAGATTACAATTTGACTAGTTCAAAGTTTGATTTCTTACCCAATCCAAACTCGAAACTGTTTATTGGTAGATCTTCAACAGCGTTGCAGTGTTTATCGACTCGTAGTTACCACCCGAAAAATCGCAATGCAAGGCTTAAAATCTCTAAACTCGTGATGCACGATCTTTATCTTATTATGTTCAAGTTGGGATAAACTTATGTCGCATTGGGTGGATTGTCGCAACAAATACCGGTTGCAACATTGTCATTCAGTGTGCCCGTATGGCGCCCAAGCCTCCCAAATAAATGAACAAGTAAAAAAATTGGGACTCCATCAGGGATCAACATAAGGATTCTTTGGCGAAACTACTGCAGAGATTTCTTGAAGAACTTCTCAAAAGAATCGTTTAAGAATCCTTCCAGAGATTTCTTCATAAATTTATCTGAGGGTTCCATTAGCAAATTCCTGCAGGTGCTTATACGAGAATTTCACCTGGAATTCTTTAGGAAACTGCCTTTGGGAAATTCGTTGCAAAATTCCTAGAACGATTTTTCTAGGAATTCTGCGATTAATACTCTCAGCTTATAGCAATTTATACAAGAAATTTCATCGGGAATTTCTTAAGAAATTTCATTGTAATTTTTTAGAGATTCTCTGACAAATTTCTTAAGTAATTTGCAGAATAAATTCTTCTTAAGATTTGTTCAAAAATTCATCCAATAGTTTTTTTTGTGAACTTGTCTATTCCACCGATTTTTTCAAGTATTCTTTGCTGAAGTTTTACAGTAATTATACGATTTTTAAGCAATTCGTAGGAGAATACATCAAAAGATATTTTTTGGGCAGCCATTCAGTCATTTTTTCGGTATATTGATTTAAAAAATCATTAGAAATCTCTACAGGGATATTTTGGGTAACTTATCTAGATACAGAGGATTGACAAAATGATCAGCAGAAGCAAAATTTTCACTTTTCAAAAATTGTTCAGTTAGCTGTAACTTTTCGAAAAATGCATCAAATATTCTCAAACTTTTACTGTAAGTTGATCAACTAGTTGTGTATCAGTGGTCAAAATTTGGAAAAGACCGGGCTATTCTGCATGAAGCTATAATGATTCTAGGTATTATTATCAGATAGCCAACTTTGAGCTGTTATATCTCCGGATTCATTGAAGCGAATGCAATGAAATTTTGACCATTTATGACTTATTATAATGAGCTTTGGAAAACGTTTGACTCAACTTAAAATTATTAACAAGAGAAAAAGTTATAGAAATTTAATTTATTTTTTGATTTTTTAGTAAATTGATCAATTTCTAATATGCATCCCATTACTTTTTCAATTTACTGCCGATTATGTTATTACTTTCCTTCAAAACATATCTATATTCAATACAATTAGAGGGAATTTAAATGAACTATAATAAGCATCTTGAATTTTGGAACGATGTTGAAATTAAGGAAAATTTGATGTTTTATTAGAAATATAATCTAATCGTTATAGTTTTCTTCCATTCCATTAAGTCAAAAGTTTTTCAAAGCTCATTATATGAGTCATAAATGGTCAAAAATTTATTGCATACGATTCATTGGATCCGGAGATATAAAAGCTCAAAGTTGGCTATCGGATAATTATACCTTTTTCTAGAATCTTTATATCTTCGGGCAGAATAGCCCGATCGTTTTCAAATTTTGACCACTGATACACAACTAGTTGATCAACTCACAGTAAAAATTTGATAAGAATTTCTCAGGGGTGTCAGTATGAATCCTTACAGAATTTCTATCGATAGTTTTTTTTTATTCAAAGTACTACAACAAGAAGTTCTGCAGGGATTTGTTGAAGCATTTTTAGATAATATTTCCTGGAAATTGAGGAATCTTAGGAGAATTTCCCCTGAGATTCAACGGATTCGTTGCAGAATTGCAGCAGAGATTACTTGAGGATCTTTTTTTTATGAATTCTATCGGGAGTTCCCCGAGTAATTTCATCGTGAATTTCTTCAGAGATTTTTCAATGAATTTCTCCATGCGTCCTAAGGAATTGAACAAAGGATTTTTTTTTTCAGAGATTCCTTCAGAAATGCACCTTATAATTGAATCGGTTACATATCTATTTATCTCATTGCATGTTTCTGTAGGGATTGCATAGGCCATTTCCCCTGGAATAACTCAGTGAATTTCTTGAGGTATTCGTTGGGGGATGCCATCATGAGGAATTCTTCCAGGCAGTCTTTGAGAAATCTCTCCATCAAGTCATGGGACATTTCTCAAAAAAGTCCATCTTAAAATGTTCGAGAGGTTCTTGAGAGATCCTTCTTACCGAATTTCTCCTGGCATATTATCGAAAATTTTTTTAAGATTGTTTGAGCCATTTCTCCTAGTGGAATTTTGTAAGGGATTTCTTGGAGAATTCTTTTACTGATTTCTTCAGGATTTCATCCACGGATTTCATTAGCAATTTATTCCTACTATTATTCCTAGCTCCGCCTATGTATTGTATTTTGTTTTTCCATATAAAGTTCATCGTCTCACGATGCTTATCATGAAAGAAAGACATTAACCAGCGAAGCGGCAACTTTTAAGAAATATTTAAAGTCTCTTTCTCTCCCCCCTTTTATTATTTCCTTACTACGACTATGCCTAATCCTTTCAAGGTGGGTTCTGGTGACTTACAGTGGTAAAAAAAGAAAGAATAAATTTAGATTTGATGACTGAGAAATAAGTATGGAATATTGATTATGTGTACTGACTTGAGAACTCAATTTCTGTGCCCCTTGCGAGCCCATATCACTGGCTACGCCTATGTATGACATTTTTCTCGATAGTGCAAGATTCTTAGCTTCTAATTGGCGCAAGAAAATTTATTATTTGTTACTTTATGGTCAAGTTATGATTTTTTGAAATTTTTGGACGATTTTGAAAGAATTGCCCCTTATTACTGTTTTTCCTAGCACCGCCCATGATTTGCATTTTTTCTTGGAAGTACCTCACCTGAAGATTCTGACCGTGAAAGAAAATCATGATTTGCTTGCAAAACGGGGCTGATATATTTTTTTATATGTTTGGCGAACACATAAATGGGGTGCCCCCCATTTGCACTTATCCTTGCTACGACTATGTTCGATATTTTTTCTAGTAAGGTGAGTGTTCGTGGTTTCCAATTATGGAAGAAAATTGAAATTATGTGGATTAACAGCAAAGATATAAGCATTTGAATTAGTGTAACGCTGTTTTTAAGGAGGTGCCCCTCTTTGAAGAGCCCCTTTTTATCGTTTTTCCTCGCTACGACTATGTATGAAAAATTAATATGAAAGCTGAGGCCCCAAGGTTTTCGGCAATATAAAAATTTTTACATTTGGGTTTAAAACGAAGAAGATATGATGCTTCGAAAATTAGTGTAACGCTAATTTTAAGCACTGCCGCCTGAGAGTTAATGGACTGTTTGCTGTGGCCCTAAGCCGTTGCTGCTGCTGGGGTGTTGATGTTTCATTGTAGCGCCAAACGTGCCCCTAGCCTCTAGGGAGAATGTTAATTAAGTGTTGATTCGATAACGAGCCCCTCTAGAGGATTAATGGAAACTGACAGGTATTATCGACACGACATTTGTCGATCGCTCGCTGTGGATAAAAGTGATCACCGCCCGAGACGGTGACGTAGTAATTGTCGGTTTCCAATGACGTTCGTGTGTTCGATTTTCTCACGGATTTTTATTGATTCGTGGGGAAAATGGGGATCAGCGTGTTAAGCTTTGGTTCCTTTTAAAGAAGTTGTGTTGATTCAACGCTACATATGCTTGGTTCCAATAATGACTTGATGATTCATTTTGAAGCGATCAGCATTTTTCAGCTATCAGCCTGTGTATTTCCATGGGTGGAAAAGTCAGACCACAATTTTGATTTTGAGCGATACTTAGAAATGTATCGAACAATGGGATCCACTTTGAATATTCACGAAGATAACATGAGTCTTTTTATTACCTTTCGATCAAGCTATGACAAGCTCAGACACACCCCCATCAATGCCATACCATGACGGCATCAGTGAAGTCACACTTTTAGACTTCTGAATTTAGAGAATCAATAGCGACATGTGGGTGATTTCAGTGCAGCGTCGTGAGTCACATCTAGGTACGCGCAGTTTGAACAAAAGTGGGCGGAAAAAGGCAAGTATCATATTCATTGTAACATCTCCCAGTTTGAAGTTCTGACTCAACAGAAACATCTTGTTTTGGTGCATTATTTTAGTTTCTGAATGCGAGAGGAAACTACACGTTGCCTGTATACGCCGTCACTCAACATTTGAAAAATAAACAAAGCTAAGAGGTGCGCAGCGCATTCTTCAGCCGATTTCTGCGAGATCAGCAAGACTGGTGCTGCGTTGCGTCTGCGGCAGTCGAACGTTGTTCGTTTACTGAGAGTATCTGCTGTTCGCTACGAAAAGAGAGTAGAGAAACCTAGCGCCACAGCTGGGATGCCAGATTATTTTCTCAGACATCTGTGTCGACTTAAGCAAAGACTACAAATGTTATTCAAAATTAACAATATATTACAGTAGACGCTCGGTCGGTGCAAACGGTTTAACTACAATGCTTTTTAACTGAAAGTTAGGTAAGTGCAACAAATTTGCAGTTATCGCACCACCAAACGTCAAAATGATGCGCCATGTTAGCTCTAATGAACAATTGGATCACGTTCACGGTTATTTTATATCGGTTGACAACTTATTGACATCTGTCAGCCGTTGCAGTTATCGAATTTCATTCGCTAAGTGAAAAGTAAACATGTTGCAGTTAACGAGCGTCTGAGATCAGCATTTATCTTGCTTATCTTTGAACCAGTATCGGCTTTATTTCCGTTCCAAAAAAAAAAAGAACTCACGATCATTTCCAGTTCCGCAATGTAAAAGACTTGGGCATTAACCAGAAATCTCCTATTAAAGTTCATTCGTTTTGCTGTTTTCCTTTCAAAAAATTTCGAACTATCTATGCATCTGGCGCTACTGCTCCGGAGAGACTTGATTCATAGGGCGTATGCTCCAGTTATGGCAAGTTTGAGTTGGTACGCACTCAAAGTGAGCATTCATTGTGAATGCAAATGTACACATCTAACGCGAATATCTGCTGGATAAAACATAACAACAGTGAACCTTGTTTGCTGGAATGTCTGTATTTCTATTCGCAGAACATTTTATCTTAAGAATAGTTTGCCTTCCCCTCGTTTCACAAAACCTGTATTGAAGCACGCATTACTTCTGCATGTTACGCAAGTTAATCGCTCGTTCTCAATCACGCTTGGAATGCAAAATTGTATGACATATTGTGACACATTGTGTTCATATGAGAAGTATTAAATCCATTCACTGAAGTAAATTTAGGGTATCGCGCCACTTGGGCGGTGGCTTCTCTATTCGTCTGTTTTCCACTATAACTCAGTCAATTTTGAACCAATTGACTTGAAATGTTGTGCACGGGTAGATACCACCGACGAACCGACGTGACAGCTAGAACAAACAAATTCAAATTTGTTGTCCGCGACGCCATGATGAAAAATAGCCGAACACTATCGCCACCTCTATAACGGCCCGCGTTGGTATGCTAGCTTGATACCAAACCCCCGTGTGTTAACATAGGAAAAGGTTCGCGTCTACGCTGATTTGACAGAAGGGTTCGCTCGCTTTGCTGGTCGACCGTTAAATTGAGGGGGGACAGTTTTGAAACACCACTGTCACGTCGGTTCGTCGGTGCTAAAACCTCACCAGAAATAACTTTGAGAATTCCTCTAGCGATTCGTTGAAAGAATCTTCGGATATTTCTCCAAGGAATCCTTCAAAATTTCCTACTAGGATATCCTCAGAAATTGTTTCATAGATTCTTTAATAAATTATGACAGTTATTTCTTCAGAAAAACAACTGGAGTTTTGCTTTGTATTGCTCATGTAGAATCCCATATAAGAATTCCCACATGAATGTGTCCAGAAATTTCATCAGGGATTCATCCAGGATATTCTCTTTGGAATTTCGACGGAAATTTGTTTAGCAATATCTCATTTTTTTTCTAGGAATCTTTACAGACACTGGAGACACTTATCTATGTGTTTTTCCTGGTAATCCTAAACGATTTTATTTAAAAAAATTCGCTCAGGTTTCAGAAGCAATACTTTACGAAAATCCTACAAGAATTTTATCAAAGGATTTCTCTTCAGGAATTTTCGAATAAGTATTCCAATTTTTTTTCAAGGTATTTCACCAAGGGTTTCTCAAAAAGTATATCCAAGTATTTTTTTTGAAAACTCTTGTGGCTCGAAGAGTTTTCCCGTGAATATTTCTTTGAAAATCCATTTAAAAGTACTTCTCAAGATTTCTACTTTTTTCAGAAATTCATTCACGGTTTCTTCAGAAATTCCTGCTACTCCAGAAACTTATTCAGAATGTTAGGGATTCCTTTAACCCTCTAATACCCAACCCCGCCTTTAGACGGGGTATAGTTTGAGCATTTTTGTAATTTTTGTTTCGTGGGAAATCAAAATTTTTATATTTTTGGCTGATATTTAGGACTGTTTTGTATATCTCAAAATGGTTTTTGGTGTATTTTGAAGCGTATTTACATTTTTTAAAAATCATTGAAAAAATGATGTTTTAGTCACCTTTTAGAAGTTATTGTTTATTTTGTATTGAATCGCTACAATTAACATATTTTAAATTTTTCCCAAACCATTCTATCCTTGTTTAATAGTTTAAGGGGATCGAATACACTCTAAAATTATTTTCCTTAAAATTACACGGAAAATAAATTTTTATATGAAAAAAAAAATAAAATAAATATATATCAACAATAATCATAAAATCTCAAAATGTTTTCATCCCAAAAAATCCGTACCCTAAATAGGCTTCCAGGAAAACTATAAAAGTGTGGGGATGTTCAAAAATAAAAATTAGAAAAATCAAAAACTGAAATTCACGAAATCGAGAATTAAAAAGAATCATCTTCCAAAACATGTTTAAATCAATTTTAGATGACGGAAAATGATATTTAGATCAAAATCAAAAATTTGGGTATTAGAGGGTTAAATTCTACAGGGATTGCCTCGGATATGCTTCCCGGGGATTCACCTATAATACTCTGAGAAATTTCTTCAATTATAATTTTTCATGTATAAAACTTTACAAGGATTTTTTAGAAATTGATCTTGCGGTACAATCTTCTGGAATATCTTCAGAGAACCCTGCAGAGTCTGTTCAGATATTTCTCCTGGGATTCTTCCGAAGTTCTCCCTGAAATTGCACATCAATTACTGCAGATTTTTTTATGGCATTTCTGAAGGAATTTCCAAGAAATCCATGGACAACTATTTCAAGAAATACCTTTAAAACTCTTGGAAGAAATTCTTAGATTTTTTTTGGAGTAATTAGTGGTTGAAAATTCATGAAGCATTTTCCGAGGCTTCTTTTAGGTAATTTCAAGATGGAAGCCTGGGATAATACCTTGTAGAAGACCTGAAGAAACATCATTAAATATTTCCTGAATTGTAAGAAAAAAACATGAGAGACTTATTGAGGAAACGTTTGAGAATTTTACTGTTAAAACCCGTAGAAGAATTTCTGGAATTCCTGAACAAATTTCTCTTGTACAGTTTCTACAGGGATTTATACACAAAAAATCCTAAACTTCTACCTGGAGAAATTTCTGGAAATATAGAAAAAAAAACCTGAAGGAATTTTTAGGGAATCACTGAAGTTGAACTTCAGTGATCTTAATCTTAAAATAATTAGTTCTTGAAATAATGGTTGAAATAACACCTGTAAGAATTAAAGAACCCTCGGCAGGTATCCATAGATTTTGTTTTTTTTTTGGAAATTCCTAGGAAAAGTTCTGGAGTAATTTCTGCAGGAATTGTTGAGATAATCTTTGAGAAAAAAAATCCAAAGGAAGATTTGTATAAATCCAAAGCAATGCTTGGTAGAACACATGAAGTAGCTATTGGAGAAACTTGCAGAAAAAATCTCAAGAGGAATTTCCAAATAATTGCTTAAAACAATCTGTAAATCAATATTGCTCCAATGATTTACAGATTTTCTGGAACCTCTGGAGAAATTCAAGCAATAATTCCTGAAAAAAAAATTAAAAAGGAAAAATCTAGAGGAATTTCTTAAAAAATCTCTAAACCGAAATTCCTCTTGAAGTTGTATTTGTTGTATATAATACAATATTGCAATCACACTGGGGATGATCGAATGATGCATAAAAAAATTCTGAGGATGGCTGAAGTTGAGTAGGCCGAATCGTTATGTATAATCGAGTGTTATGGGGTCTCCAGTTAGCCTAGTGATAGAGACTACGGACCGCCAATCCGGAGACGGAGGGTTGGATTCGCGTTCCGGTCAGGACAAGTTTCTCGACTCCCTGGGCATAGTGTGTCATTGTACTTGCCTCACAATATACAAATTCATGCAATGGCAGGCAAGGGACCATTCATGAACCACGTAGACTTTTTGGTAGGAGGGGGCCAAAGTCTATGCTTCATACAAATTTTAAATTTTTTGTATGGACGAAAGTCTACGAGGGGGAAGGGGGGGTGGTGGTTCTGAGATGACCAAAATTTGGCCTACGTGGTTTATGAACAGCCCCCAAAGAAAGCCGTTTAATTAATTGCTGTGGAAGTGCTCAAAGAACACTAAATTGAATAGAGGTTTCAGTGGGAACGTGAGCCACAGAGAAGAAGAATCGAGTGTTGTTACAAAAAATCAACAAAAATCGTCATATATATATTCTTGACCATGTTGGACGTATTTGAGTCCAATTTTCGGTAGATTCAGCACGATTTCTTTGCTCTGGGCAGAGTCTCTTGGTATCAGTCATTTGCTTGATTGGTTTTATTGCAGGTTTCACTCCAAATAGAAAAGTCACATTATTCTCAAGTTTCAATACTCCATGAGTGATAAAAGTTTACCTTTGCCTCGTCTCAACGTCTTCAGGAGGACACTTGCTCACGTTTGTGTAAGCACAAATCAGGAGATTTGTCAAATATTACTCAAAATTATTCACGAGTGAGCAAGCAACTATCTTTGGATTCTCACAATCGCATCCTTCAGTGCACTTATTAATAATCCTCAAGGAACAAGTGCACCAATACGATCTGACGTGGTCTTGCGCTGCAATCAGACCTTGGAGCCAATCAATTTTCCCAGCTTTCTAGGTGAATGTGGAACGTATAAAATATGGATTTGGTTAAAACTGTATTTCAGGAACTGACAAAAAAAACTCATGTTCTTAAGAGCACAGTTTATGTTGAGATTATTACGGAAATTAATTGAAAACTTCTTCGCCAAGCTCCTAAGGAATTTCTCCGTTAGTTGCTTTGAGGAATCTTAAAATTGGTTCATCAATTTCTTTGGAAATTCCTTCGGACACTTATAGTTGAAAATATTTTCAGGAATTTTTTGTAAACTTTTTCACCACTTTCTTTTGGAATTTCTTTAAATATTGGTTTGGCAAATTCTGTAAGGATTGCTCAGCAAGTTTTTTCTAAATTGCCTTCGGTAGTTCCATTGGAAGCCATTTTTTTTGGAAATTTTCTTTTGTAATTTCAACGGCAATTCTCGCTGAATTCTTTCGGAAATTCCTTTTGCAAATATCTTTGGGGATTTCTTCTGAATGCATTCCGTTATTATTTGAAATTTCATTGTATTTATGTTTTCATTCCTCCAAAAACTGTTTTATTAATTTCATTAAAAATTTTTCGGCCATTTTTTTCGCAAACTTTGGCGAATGTCTTCGGCAATCCCTTTATGAATTACTGAGGTGTTCATCACTTCCTTTGAGGATCCATTCAGCAATTTCTTCAAAAAATCATTCCATAATCGCCGAATTTTTTTCTTCTAAAATAATATTATAAGTTTGCTTTGCAATTCCTCTAAAAAATGCCCTAGACCACTGATTTGCAAATTTTTCAGACACTTTTTGTTTCGGCATATTTGTGGTGAATTTTTTCGATAATTTGTTTGTGAATGGCCGAAGGCATATTTCGGAAATTTTAGAATTTTGAGAATTTACCAACAAGACTTGCTGAAAGAAACGAAAAGGATTTACTATTTAAATAAGAATAGCTTAAGAAATTTGAATAAGGAATTTCTGAAATCAATAAAAGAAATTATAAAAGGAGTGCTCCAAGGAAAACTCGAAGAAATAACCGAAAAATGCCTTAGAAATTGTCAAGCGTGTCTGAGACACGCCGGACGGACGAAACGGACACGCCAAATCCAATTCAAAAATTTGTGCAAGTATTTACAAGAAAAAAAGAGGAAATTCCAAAGAATACGTTGAAGGAATTTCGGCAGAAATTCTCAAATAAATTGCATGAAGAATTTCCATAGAAATAACCGTACGATTTTTCAAAAACCAAGTCGGAGAAATTGTTGACAGAAATGATTGAAATCCTCAAGTGAATTTTTAAAGATATCGCCAAAAGAATTCTAAAAGAATGGCCGAAGATTTTTACAAAGAAATTCTGAAACAAAATTTGCCGAAGGAATTTTCAAAAAAATAATCGAAGAAGATCCCGAAGAAGTTTCCCAAAGATTTCCAAAGAAATTTATATCGGAACTACCGCAGGCATTCCAAAAGAAACTGCTGCTGGATTTCCAGAAGTCATTACTGATGAAATGTCGAAAAGAAAAATGTCTGAATAATCTTAATAGGATAGTTTTTCAAAGGTACTGCTAGAAAATTTCTCTGAGATATCGTTGATGAAATTCAGAGCGGCATAAACTAAGACATTCCCAAAACATTTCCTGTATAAAAACCCGAAAAAAATGCTGAAGGAATTGCCACAAATATCTTATATATATATATATAGATTTTCATGTTTTCATGGACTCGGAAACAACAGAGCTAGGGTTTTTTTTTTTAAATCTTATTCCCGTCTATCTAAGCATAGACCGATACTGATTGAAATTATTCTTGTACCTTGCATAACGTGTCATGGTCAAATTGGAATCAAATACTATTTAATAAATTACACAGATAAAAATAATGAGGTTTACACGTCATGTAAACTTAATTTTAGTCATGTAAACTTAGTGTTCTGATGGTTTACATGATATATCATGTAAATTTGTGTTATATGTCATGTAAATACTTAGGGTCATGCTGAATTACATGACATATAATGGAAGTTTACATGATATTTTATTACTTTTACATGATATGTCATGTAAACTTCTGTGATATCCCACGCTTCAATTATGTGCATCATATGTCACAGAATTTTACACTCTTTTTTCGATCTGTGCAGCTTCTATAAAATTTTAGAAAAAGTTGTAAAAGGATTGTAGTATCCTTACAATAATAATATTGAATAATAATCCCTCGAAATCTGTTTCCATTCAGACGTGTTTCGGACACAACCTGAATTCAATCCCCGGCACACCTTCTACACAATCCAAGTCAAATCATGTGTTCAAAGTACGATTGAGCAGATAGTTTAAATTGAAATGGATGTAGATTTAGAATATCAACCAAAACATTCTAATTAATATTTTTGCCCACCAGATCATAATACGCTCCCAAGTAACATTTCAAGTTTTGTTCGGCTCTATAAGAGGTTTTCATGACCAATTTAATAAAACTTGTAATAACACTGATTCATACATCAAAACCTCTTGATAACCTCTTTAAGAACATGATTCGGCTAAGTAGACCACTCTTGGAGAGGTTTCGCAAACTGTATTAAGAGTAGCAATAAAACTGTTTTAAAACCTGGCTGAAATAAATCCATACTCGAAAAGAGGTTAAGATGATTGTTGTTATTTTTTTTTTCAACAAAAATTATGACAGCTCAAGGAACAGAAAAGCTTCATCAATGGCACGTAAAGTTCAGGAAGAGATTTTATTCGCAAGTAGAAAGCGATAATTTCAAAGTAATAATTTAGTAGTTATATTGCTGCTAGGCAAACATAAACATGCTGCTGAAACATAAAATTAATGCGCTTCAAAAATGGTCAATATTATCATCTTGGAATGAAATAAATCAATTTGTTCATTTAGTAAAACATTCTCGAATTACAAGAAAACTCATCTAAGAGAGGTAATTTATGTGAGCATGCTATGGATCAATTCGCTGCTGATTTAGGCAAAATTAACTATTTTCCAATCACGTATCTGATTCTTCAATATGGCGACGCCCATAATTAGCGACAATAAAACGAAAACAAGTTTACTTGTATGATTACCGTAATAAACCTAGCAGTTTCATACCCGGGCAGAGTTCAAGTACTGACGATCAAAATGTGATATTGGTTTGTACTTGGTTTGTAGGTAAAAGTACTGA